>NC_081530.1:21997502-22698752 GCF_030273125.1 Centropristis striata
GAAGTGTCCAACCTGTCAAACCCTCATGCCATGCACTGCTGTCTGACACGCACAAATGAACACATCTCATCTGTGCTGGTGCTGCTTCTGCTTTCTAGATACTACTTCAAATGAAAGAGGAAAGTCAGCAGAGATAAATGGGGGGAAGAGGAGGAGGAGGGAGGGTTTTAGTGAGTTAAAGTCAGAGTCCAGAGATCTCAGGTTTTGTCCCAAACGTCAATCAGTCTTTCTGTGCCGGAAACTCTACTGTCGCTTCTGTTGGAGCTTAAAAAGCATCCTCCGCTGTACAGGAGTCAGATAAAATGCAAAGCACACTGGGAGGGGGGCTGGGGTGTGTGTGTGTATGTGTGTGTGGGGGTGTTAGTATGGTTTTTGGTAATAGTACCTGAAGGAAAATACAGCCAAGTGCTACGAAAACTTGACTGTTTTAAAAAGACTGTGTGTGTGTATTTTGTGTGTATAAGCCCTGAAGTCATACTTAATAGGCAAAGCAACTAAACATGCTGTTCGGGATAATTATTGTCCAAGTTATAACTGTTATAAGAGTCAGCTCCGTGGAAAAGTGGACGAGAAGTTCTTTCCAGCCTCTAAATAGGCAAACTGTCTACATGTCATGTATACAGTAATGGGGGGATAAATAATTCAGAAAACCAGCCTAAGGCCAAATCAGCTTCTCTGCTCGCCCTCGCTCTGGAATCGATGTTTGGGGAGGAAAAAAGGCGTTGCGTTTAAGTCAGTTTGGCCCAGCCACTGAACTGACTATGTCACTTCTGCCGGAGCAGAGAAGTGGAGAGATTAGCATAATGAAGAGATGCGAGGGAGCAGATGAAAGAGAGGGAGAAAGGAAACACAGAGAGAGTAACTGAGGATAAGAAAGGAAAAGGGGGGCAGTGAGAACGAGAAAGGCGTTCACACGTAGAAAAAAGTGGGTATGTAGAGTTCTGGTTCCAGGAACAGCAGATGCTTCTACTCAGCGTGAAGCTGGAGCTGTAGGAGGAGAGTTTAGTTTGGGCATTCCTGTGGCTGTCTCGCTGCTTTTCAGAGGTTAAGCACTGCTATCTCTTTATGCCCTGAATGACGCACAACTCGACAACATGGTTGGACGAGAGCAGGGTGTGTCGAGGTGAGGAGGGAACGGGACAGGGATTACAGACAGACAGGTGGACAGACATATTACGTAAAAGAGAGATACAGGATTGAGAGAGAATAAAAAACACATGGTTTATATCAAGACTGGGAATTTTGAGGCTGAAATCAATAGAGACAATCTGAAAATCTGATAATATTACAGATATTCCTTTGTAACATAAACACATAATGAAGACACCTTTATGATAAGGAGCTTTATTATTTGGTTATTGAAGAGCAACCATGCTGACATGCAGTGTGTGATTGTTTCTCTTTTGCCTGGGTGTGTCCAGAGATGTTCTCAGCTATAAACAAACAGTGTGTGTGTGTGTGTGTGTGTGTGTGTGTGTGTGTGTTACACCTATATTATATGTATAATCAGTTGAGTTTGTTACACTAAATGTGAGAATGATCGCTCTGCTTATTGGTCTGGGATGGGAGGAGGAAGGTCCTGTGTTCTGGACTAGACAGCTTCTTAAAGAATCTATTGCTATTTGATTCTCCAACTAGCTGCTTCAACCCCGATATAAGCTACTACAGTACATCTGGTAGCTGGGTCGGATCGAGGTGGGATCACATTTCCGCTGCAAAATAACTGATTTATAGTTAGTTTGGGACGGAACCAAGACCACCTCTTCAATGGGTCTTGGTGTAGTTGTTCTGGTCCACACCCGAGTGTGACTACTCATGTGAACCATCGGCCATGTGCAATTCATTTATGGTGTTTCCCAGCACACACACTACCTCTCTCACACTATGTATTGTCTTTTTATTGCAATGACTAGTGTTTGTTTGTGTTTATTTCAGGGCCTTATTCTTTGGGCTCAGTTTTGTATTTCAAGTGTTCTATTCTTTTCTATCTTTGCTCCCCCCACATGTTCTGGTAATGACAATAGACTTCCTTGAATTCAGACCTGCTCTAATTTGTGGTTACTTTTGTGTTTTTATTATGCAATCAAAAAAAAGATTTGAGAGCAAAACTATCAACACCGCAATTTGGAAATGTTGTGCTGCAAGTAAAATAAACTTGTGATTAAAAATGTCATATTGCAGTCAAAACATTTTGTTTGAAAATTCAAACATTTTGTTTGGAGTTTAGCTGAATCTTGTTGGTGGGACCTCAGTTGAAAGATGGCCGTCAAAACGTCCTTTTCCTGTTTACACTCAGTGGATGACTCCAACCTCAGACTGGCCAATAGAGACATGTCATACTCATCATATATTTCAGCGTAGGTCCCGCCCATGAGCATGCTCAGGTTTTGGGGTGCAATAATGCCGATAGCTTTGCTCTAAAATCTATTTTTGGATTGCATAATAAAGACACAGTAACCCAAACCAACCAGAGTCTGAGATGCAATAGTGTTGGTGTAAATACACCCTACAAGCAAACAGTTTTCAGTACCCTTAAAACAGTCAACCTCAATGGTAGTGGGAGATTAGTTTGATGAATATTACATTTACTTTCTATCTTGATTTTTGCAATGATTTTTCATTTTTAGCCTACATATATGTACAGAAATCCCAACATGTTTGCAATAAGCTAAAATGGGCAGATTATTCTTGCTGATGCATTCGTGTAATGCGGTTGTGCTGCTGGCAGTGAAGTGGCTGGGTGATGGAAAATTTGGGACTCTGAAAGAGGACTGGAGCATTTTTGCTCATAATTCTTTTTCTCTCTGTCAGTTTTTCTGAAACAGAGCCATGGGACAGGCCGGCTTTGATAGCTAGGCAGCTAATGTCAACACTGGACCTCAGAGAGTCATTAGGGATAATGTGGCGCTGCTGAGTGCCCGGGCCTCGGCTCCATAAAAACAGGTGGTCCCAGGGTCACCCCTCCTTTCTCTTCCCACTCACCTCCTCTATTTAGCATACCTCCCTGCTCTCCTCTCCTCCCCTCCCCTCCTCCTCCTTCCCCTCCTCCTCCTCCAGCTCCCCGTCCACCATTCCCTCAGCACACACGGGAAAGGTTATTTGGGCAATCGGCGGTGATTAGCTCTTGATTTGGCTCACTCTGTTCGTTTGATCAGACCGTGGCATGGAAGCGAAAGCCAGAGCGAATGAGGAGCGCAGCTGTGGCTCGGCCATGACTGAAATTGGGTGAGGAGAACCAGAAGGAGAAGGAGAGGGAGGAAGCAGATGAGAAGGAGGTAGCATTGAAGAGGAAGAAGAGGGGGAGCAAGGAGTTGGGGGGGTTTAGGGACCTCTAGGGTCCTTTGCCTTCTTGGCAGTTTGAGTTATGAATCCAAGCTGCTGGCAGAGAAAATGTGAACTGTTTTGTCCCTGTTATTCCAGGTGTGGGTTCTCGTAAAGAAAAAAAAAAGAAATCCCTCTCGTTCTTCCTTTCAACCTCTCATCCAACAACCTGCTTCCATCCTCTCTATGCCTCTCCTGGGTGGTGGATTGCAAACAAGAAAAATGTGGGTGCTGCCTAATAGCTGGCTGGTGATTCAGGTTATAAAGTCTGTTCTGCCCTAAAGTGTTTGGGGGCTGTGTTGGCTGGATATGCTGGCTGCACTGATCTTTGGGTTGGATTGGGTTGGTGTTGGGCTTAGGGCTGGCCCAGTGCCTCAACCTGGCTGGTTAGGCCAAGGAATTTTTCTCACAGTAACGGCTGTTCTATCCATCCATCCATCCATCCCTCCACTCATACAGCCAGCCAGGCAAGTGGGAAGGCCTCTCACTATCTGGGTGTTTAGCCAACAAATCCCCACTCCACTCCTTTGGCCTCTCCTCTGCACCCATATATCAGGCTGACGGCTGCGGAGAACCCCACATCCAGCCAGCTGAATAAAACAGAGATTAAGCACCCACCCGAATCCATTTAATTACTCGTTCAACAGCTCTCGGCATGTAACTCCAACCACTGTGAGAACTTTGGTGTGCTTCACTCTTTACTTTAGCGCCCAGTGACCACAGGGAGGTTGAAGGAGGTGGCTGGCCACAAAGATATCTTGGCCCTGGTAACGAAAATAATCACATATTCAGTTGTTGTTGCCTGCATGTTTGTGTGTGTGCAATTTAAGGCTCTGTTACCATGGTGCATAAGGCTGGGGATGGGAGCCAACTGAATCAGTCTGTATTAACAATGACATGAGCTCACATCTGCAGACTTCATGCAAACGTCAGCATCACCATATTGCTTTAAAAGTAGTCTCTTCAATGGTAGAGATTCATTTTTAGGTGAGTAATCAGAAGATACAAAATACAGCTTTTTAAAATTTCAGGGTACCTTAACCAAAACTTCCCAGACTCTCAAAAACTTGATGATCGCATTGAAATTGTTACTATACATGCAATTAAGAAAAATAGAGAAACATTTTGAGAATTATTTATCGCAGAGCAATCATTGTATATGGTGATTTAGTTTATTATGCCAGCTGCTTATTTTACCTTTGTATGTTTTGTTCGTAATTATTTAATATTTGCTCATTTTCAGAGTAAAGGATCAACCTTGTTTTCATTGTTTGTTTTTTATTTATTTATTACTATATTTGTGTATGACTTTATTGTGTACAGCACTTTGGTGTTTGGTGTGCTCTAAAACTAAACTTTGGCTTGACTTGACTTGACTATGTGGCTATGAATGATGAGGGAATGCAAGAAAATATTTCAAATATTAAAAGATTTTTGGTTTACATGAGTGATTGAGTGGATGAAACACTAAATTCTGTTGAAAATCAATCAATTTTTAAGGAGTATATTCAAATTCAAGCATATTCCGAACCTTGAAAACATAACAGTTCAAATCTGGCATTTGACTTTCTACAAACCTTCTGACATTGAATAAACACTGACTAAATTAGCCTAAATTAACGAACAGATTTGATTTGTTAAAATGTATAGATTTAAACTTCTGCATTTCTGTATTTTAAGAGTCTTGATGAGGGTTACTGAAACTGTGACAGGATCTTGGCAATGTTAGAGCTCACAAGGACGGGGTTGCAACCACAGTATTTTTCTTGCATCTCTCAGGCGGTGAGCAACAGCCTCCAATCAGCAGCTACGACATGGCCCGTAGTCAAGAATTTGTCAATTTGGCAGCAGCATGTTTTGCTTTACAGACAGCGGTGAACCAGGGTGGCAAGAGCTGTTTTTTCCAATGTGTGACACAACAAACCGAGGCATCAGGGAGAGCTGACGGGGCTGGGGGCCAGGAGGGGAGGAGCTGGGTGCTGGAGGAGGACTGGGCATCAGGGGAAAAACCTGAGGGGGACCCAGGGTGCTGCAGACTGCAGAACAGTCGCATGACCTTTTCTCGAATGCTGCCACCCGCCTGCCACTGAAACACAGTCTGGCTAATTAAAGTTTCAGTGGCATTGGATTTTCACTGGCACAGCACACCTCGGGCAACCTTGGGGGCTCTTAGGCAGGCGATACACACAGAGGAAAGGATGGGAGAGAGGAGCTGTGGAACAAGAGGACAGCCACTAGAGGACAGCAAGGCTGATAACAGACAGTCGGTGGCTTTCCATAACATACAGGCGAAAAAATATATATTAGAATGCAAATCTACAGTCACAAACATGCACAGAAGCGGGGTGTTTTACATAAGCTCCGACATGGTTTGCCCTTCCGAATAGTTATGCTCAAAATATTCAAGATCATATAGAATTAGAAATGAAATTGAAACTGTCCAAATCTGTACGACTGGGTGAATGCAAGAGCTAAGCGAGAGATATGCAATGTCAAAATGCTGAGTGCTTTTCCAAATCTTATCGTGCCGCCTCTCAGGCTAATGGAATTTTGATGGGTCAGTATCAAGAATAAATGCATGACTTATGACACGGCTACCGGGAGCATTACCAAATACACTGGACAGCATGTTCTCGTCTCCAAAGGATCATTGAATAATTGGCTGCATTTGACCAGGACATTTCTGGAAATATGGCCAAGAAAAGGTTATGCAACCAGACAGACTCGCTCATGGCCTGTATTTCACAATCTACTGGCCTTGTCTCCATTAATGATCTTGACCCCCTTTTCGCCATTTTAGAAGTGAAAGGGCCTAATGGAGCCGAACAAAGCTGCTTGTGTGTGTCAGTGTGTGTGTGTGTGTGTGAGAGAGAGTGTGTGTGTGTGTGTGTGTGTCAGTGTGTGTGTGTGTGTGTGTGTGTGTGAGACGAAGACACACAGAGAAAGAAAGCCCCTGTGACTGTGTGTTACAGCTTGATGAGGTCTTGGTCTGTGATTCCTGGGGGAGGTGGTCCAATCTAAGCTTTATTAGGCCTTATTGAGCTGTGTGCAGGCAGGTGTGTGTGTTTCAGTGTGTGTGTGTTGTCTCTATCAGGAACATTTGGCAGAGCTTTATGAGTACCTTTGTGTGTGTCCCTAAAATATACTCAGTTGGTAGCAGTTTAATGGGGTGTGCGAGGCATTGTACATAGATCTTTTTTCATGCCTGTAATTTTCTTCTCAGATCTGAACTTTTTAGTTTGATCAGTTTGGCATTTAAGAGGCCAAGATGATATGTCATTTGTGCCCACAAAGCAATAGATGAACTGTGAGTTCAAAGTATGTGTCTATTAGTAGTACAATATTTTATTAGAAATATACACAGATGCGTGAACATGTCTATGAGGTTTCTCGAACACATAGCTGCACTCTGTGATCATTTTCTGTCAAAAGAAGAAAGGGAGAGTAGTTGTTTGGTTGAGAAAAACAACTGACTGATTATAACAACAGGCTTAAACTTTTTTCACACATTTGCACTGCAACCTCAAATGTATGTAGACATTTAATTGAGGAGCTGTATGAGGGAATGCAAATGTCTAAATTGTTTGGACCAGACATCTAATGGACTTCACCCTGCCAGCTCCCGAGCACAAAGTCTGTGTAATGTCCAGCTGAGCTCATGTGCCAAAGAATTCAAAGCGAGTGTGTTGGTAAATGTGTGATGTGATTTTGTTTCAATCTTGCAGCCTGCACACCGGAAGAATACAAACATCTGACAGTGAAGGAAAAGGACAATTTACACAAAGACGGCAATGAAAATATCTAATTTAGGACATGTTGAGATTTGGGAACGTCTCTCAATATCTCAAGGAAAAACAAGAAACCAAATTATGAACCAGCTATGTGACCTGCTTCATGTCCTGCCTCCTGCAAGCTCTAACCAGGTGCCAACCTTCACATTAGCCAAACAGTTAAGTTCCCAGTTGGTGAGAATGTGTCTGACATTCTGTGAAAGGGCAACTCCGAACAATGTCTGGACCTGATTCTCCAGACATAGTCTAGATTTTATAGAAGAAAAAATAGCCAGTTGGTGAGCTGACTGATACTATGGAAAAAAGAAAAAAGAAAAGAAAAAAGAAAGAAAAAGCTCCAAATGCAAATTGTTTCCCCCTTTTATCCAGGTACAACATTCTCTATATATTATGAAAACCTGGACCGCAGCACACGCACATGAAAGTTTTCCCTTAATGTGAAACATATTTTTCATATAAACTTAAATGCTTCCTATCATAATGATTATATACAATATAACCATTCCAACTGAGTAAACTGTAACATTAACATAGAATATCTAGAAAGCTTAGTATGAAAACACAAAGTTCCAGATGAAATAAATTAAATTGCATTTATGGAGGCTTTATTATGGAGCTAAAGGAAATATATAGAGGCATAGTGTACTCTATGTACTGCTAAATACATACAGCACGGCCAATTACACCCTATAGTGGCATTGACAAGTGTGACGGTGGAAGCTCTGTATTTAACTGAACTCACGGTTGGCAGAGTTTGATGAGGTCCTGGTCGGTGGTCCCAGGTGGCAGGCCTCGGATGTACAGGTTGGTCTTACTCAGCTGCTCCGCCCCTCCCTGGCTACAGCTGTTGGTGCTAGGGCTGGGAGGAGCCATGGGATGAGGGGGTGGAGCATAGGGCTGCTGGGAAAAGAGAAGAGAAAAGAGGAGAGATTTAACACAAGCAGCTAAAGGAGACATGGGCCGAAAGAGTTAAACGCATCGAGAGGTGGTGTGATGTGAAATAAATAAAAATTCCTGCAACAGCAGAAGAAAGTGTGAAAAATATATCTTTTGAAGAAACAGGAGGCACTACCAGTTCAATGTCAGGGCAATTATGAGAGCAGACAATTCAGGGCGACTGCAGGACCGAGAGGAGATCACATCGGGGTCGATCGGAGATGAAAACATTCAACACAACAGCACATATTAATGCGCAAAATGTCATGAAAATAAACACGTAACCTCAGCCTCAAATAATAAGAATACATTGCGAGAAATGAGGAGAAATGCAGGTCTGCACAATGACAAAAAAGTAAAAAAAAAAAAAAAGCTTTTCAGATGAGAGGACACGTCGTCACTTCTTCCACCTTTGTACAGTATATTGCAGTAAATTGCATATAAAATTCTCTGTCAGTCTGCAGGGTTGTTTTTTTTTCCAAGACATGAGCCTGGAGTCGAAAGTGCAAACATTTCTACATTTCTTATTTTAAGTAAACATTTCACCAAGGAGTCGCTCTGAAATGAGGGTTCATAAGGCTTGCAGCAGCTTACAACAGTTTTAAATGATGGCAACTTCCTGCTTACTATTCATACGCTCCAAAGCAATTCCATTACACTGTAAAACAATTTACACCTCCAAGGGTGTGATATCTCGACGCAGTAATCCTCTCCAGCCTGTTTCATAAACATTTCAATGTGAACGTCTTTTTTTTAGAGAGATAATCTCTATCTTCTTAAATGTATTTTAGATATGCAATCCTGTCTTTTTCTCTTTCTCTTTTTCTCTCTCTCTCTACTCCCCTGCTCAACTCATGTGCCTGTTGTGCTGTTAGTGTAGATTTATGGTGTAGGAGTCAGGGCCCCCTGCTCACAGCCCATTTATATCTCTATTGCAGGGACACTGCACATAGTGACAGGAAGAGAGAAGCAGGGCCCTGTGGGCATGAGCGGAAAGAGAGCGAGAGAGAGAGAGAGAGGGAGAGAAACAGCAGAAGAGAGTGAGGGAAGAGAGAAAGAGACGATGCACACTGCAATAAAGTAAGTGAGTGATGGATGAAACAGAGAAAAGAGAAAAAAATGGCCAGGGAGAGAAGGGGACATGACTAAATACCACCACCAGCTCAAGTTAACCATCTTAACCCCTTATCCTCCCCAGAGAGAACCCAAAGACCCCATACCATGCTGTAGACACACACACACACACACAGAGTTAAACACGCACACACACACACCATTAGCCCTCCAATCCGCCCCACACGTTAGCAGCGGCTGCCGAAGCATGGCTGATTTGATGCGCTATTTTAAGCGTGTGTGCCATGCCAGCGTGTTGCCTCCCACTCCTCAGACAAAGAGCTGGGGTCCCTGGAGCGTGAAGAGGGAGCCACGTCCATCAATGGACGGCCAATTACCACGCTGAGCTAAGTGGAACTGATGGGCAGCCACTCGCTGTCCTGGACGCACACGTACTGTACACACGTCTGTGTTTGTGCACACACACCCACACAAACGCCACGTGATGACACAAAAACACCTTTTTCACACGGAAGCCGTAAGAGCTGGTGAACCGTCACCGGAGCTGGTTTAAATCCTTTGGGGGCAAATAAAGGGTTGAGTAATTCAAGACAAATCTGTAGTTCATGTCCATGTCAGGTCAAAAGTCAAGATGAAAAAGGTAATGGCTGAAGTCTCTGAATGCTGACCATAAAGGCAGCTTGATGTGTGAACATTTGGCTTTCTAAGCTGTTTATATCGTTTCTTATAAAACTGAAATAATTTATCTCCTTTCTGTGCATAGGTCTAATAATTAAAAATACATGATGCGTGTCTATGCAGGGCCTGTTGTTGTGATATTTATTTTTTACAGCTATACCACCAAGCAAGGTTTGTATCGAAACCACTAAAAAAAAGCTCCTTATGCTAATCAATTTGTTTGGAAATAAGAGTTTAGAAAGTAAATTAATGAGCGAGAGAGATTCTCAGTTGATGGAATATGTTATTAATGCAAACTTGTTGAGCCATAACGTTACATTAGTAATGGTACAGAATAAAACCATATACAATTATAGTACATTCTGTTATAATACAGAAAATCTGAGCAACAAAACAGTTTGATTTCATTCAAAAGGTTGTTGTTGCTCTCACTGATACTGAATATGTTTATGGTGTTCTCTGTACATTAACCCACACTATAGAATAACAGGTAGCACACATAATATATATATATATAATGTATTATAATCAATATGATGTTTACTATACCACAAATAAATGCAGTATACCTCCTTCAAATCACATCATTACCACGTTGGTTTATGTCTTAATGCTTGGTTCTGATTGGCTGAAATCCATTTTAAATTGCTGGTGTTAAAGCTAATACAATCGATAAGGAAAAGTATTAAGTATTTATCACAAATGCATTTTATTATTGCTTTGAATTTGGCCAAAAACTAAAGTGATTTCCGCATTATAGAGCAATTATCACCTTCATGGGACCTGTTTTCTCTTATTGGGGTTTCAGGTTTTTTCGTGCCAAGTAACACAAAGGAACCCCAGTCTGTTAAACGTGCTTACACATCAAATCCAAACTTGGGAGCTAAGTACCGCTCTGTGGCTTCAGTGTTAAGAAGTTAATTGTGGACCACAGCATCCCTGGTTCAAATCTGGCCAGCTTTTGTTGCATCTCTCTCTCCCTTGTTTCCTGATCTCGCTCCACTCTTGCTTTCTAATAAAGAAAAGTCTGACTCGAGAGTTTAATGTGTTTGTCTTAAAATCTTTAGCAGCAACGTTCAACTCTAAAGTCACCATTTTCTGACTCAAGTCTGAATGTCAGGTCTACTTATAACTCAGCTCAACGCAACTCTGCCCCCTCCTCCTCACACTGCTTTGTTAGCCTTGGTTTTGCAGCCTCGAAAGAAAAGAAAAAGCAGAAGTAGTTTCCAGTCACTCACGTTTTCATGCAGTGTCACTAGTATAGAAGAATCTTAATCTCTTGAGTGCTCCACGGGAGTTATTTTCTCCCACTCAAAGTCACTGGAATGTGCACAGCTGCAGTTCAAGCCTCGACTTTGAGGCTTTCACCCTACGTCCCCCTCCCCTCCCCTCCGCCTCTTCATTTTATTTTCCCCCTGTCCACTGTAGCTTAAATTACACACACAGTACTTAACATACTGTGCGACACGTACAAATTCGCACAGCACAAACAGGAGACACTACACAGAGTTGCTGTCAGCACTGAAGGTTAATTGAAAGCCTCTCTTTCTTTGTTTTAGCCCTTCAGTAATACACGCAGCCCACCACCTCCTCCTCCTCTTCCTCGTTCTCCTCCTCCTCCTCCTCCCTGAGCTCCAGGCTTGGCTTGCATCCTGGGCTTTGGAATTCATGTGTCCCGCCCTATCGATTTGCTTTCATTTTTTAAGGTCAGAAGCTGAAATCTTACACAATGAGGCATGGAGGGTCAGAACCAGCCCATTACTTACAGTGTTGGGCGAGAAGACAGAGAGTGAGGTTATCCAAGGGGAAAGAGAAAGGCCGGAAGAGTCCCCCGGGATGAAGACAAGAGTGGGTGTCCAAGATATCAGAGGAATGGAGACTGTTGGGTTGATAGTGGGACAGGGTGAGTGGGTTTAATGTCGGACTTGTGGATTTATTTTTTGTTTTGTTTTTCTTGTTCATGGCAGAATGCATAAAGGGAGTTTCTGCTCTTGTGCACTTGAGGAATGCAAAAGTTGGATCAGCATGATGTGCTTAAAGCTTCTTTAATTCATGTCAGTCTAGCTACATGTGTAATGTATGTACGGACATGCATTAGGGGCAGTTTGTGAACTTGTACAAGCGTGTTAAAGATAAATTAGCAGGCGTACATGGCTGTTACTTCAACCCACAAGCGCACACAGTACGCATTCCAAGCAAAACTGTTTCCCTCTTTTTTTGTTTAAAATCAAATTCTCTCTTGGCTTCCTCCGGTCGCCTCACTGGAGGCTAATAACAGAGCTTGTTTCTCGTTCTGGACGGTTCCGTGACTGCTGTTTACCCTCAGCCTGTCAGCCTTGTAAGATCCCGCTTCTCAAATATATAATAAATACAGGCCTTATGTGTCAGAATGATGAGGATTGAATACAGCACTTGACAAAGGGTATTTCAGCAAGAAAGGGGAGGGAATGGAGGATTGGGAAGAAGGGAGCGATGGAGAGAAGAAAAAAAGCAGGATAGAAGGAGTTAAAGGGAGGGATAGGAGAGTGTGGGAGAATAGCTGGTTATGACACTTCAAAAACCTCCAGGTGGTAAATGAGAAAAACCTCCATTCTCCCTCCTCCCTACCCAGCTGTGACATGCTGCTACAGAGGCTTACTGGGGATTTCAATTTGCCGCACTGTATTTTAGACGGGCAGAATGGTTTACACAGGCCCAATTTACCGAGCCAGCCGTGCAGGGGGGTTCACAGCCTCCGTGACATGCCAGCGAATGTTTATGAGTGTATTAAGTGAGGATGATAAATCTAACGTACGTTACATAGGCTGAGGGCACGCTGCGCTGTACTGTATATTACACAGCCACATTTTTTATACAGATCACAGCGAGCCCTCTCTGTCACTGACAGTTATATGGAGACCTGAACCTGCTGTGTGTATTCTTATTTAAAAGTCCACGTACTGTTTATACTGCATCTTTACACTGCGTGCTTTATGTGTATGTACATGTGCTATTGCAAACTTTATACTGCACATTATTGCTGCCCTAGTAAAAAACATGTGTTTCCAAAATATCAACTTTTCTACAGCTGTCTTCTGCTTTGTTACAGTGCATTTTTCACATCACCCAGTGGGTTTTGTATGTTTATTTAATTTTAGAAGTACGAGCAGTTTCCCAGCCCATGAAGGATCTAACAAAAATCAGCATGACCAAACGTGGTTTTTAGGGGAAAAAAAAAAAAAAAAAAACACGTTGAAAAAACTGCTCAACCAGTCAAGATGCACTTTACAACTGTAATATACAGCTGCATCTCAATAAATAAGAATATCATAGAAGTTTATTTATGTCAGTAATTAATTTCAAAAAGCAAGAAATAACACATTATAGAGATCCATTACACACAGAATGAAACATTTCATGTCTTAATTTATTTAATTTATGGGTTGGGACAATTTGACTGGAACTACTGGAAGTGGGCTTTTCCATGACATTCTAATGTATTGAGATGCACCTGTATATAATAAAGAATAAAAAGGTATTTGCTGATGTGAACAAATGTGAAATATGGTCACAATTTCCTTTTCTTTTCCTGAGATTTGGCCTTGAATAATGGCCAGAGGAGTGTTTCTGTTCATGATGTTGCAGTGAACTTGACCTTTGACCTTTAGGTATAAAATGTCAAGACTTAATTTTATCCTATTAGACATTTGTGTTAAGATTTGTCATAATAAAAGGTATGAATTATTGAGTTATGGGAAAAATGTGTTTTGTGAGGTCACAATGACCTTGACCTTTGACTTCCTAAATCTAATCAGTTCATCTGTGGATGAACTGGATGTTTTTTTTAGAAGAAAAAAATCCCACAAAGTGTCCCTGAGATATCACATTCATGAGAATGGGAGGGAAAGACGGACAGACAGGTGGAGAGACAACTAAATAATACCTCCAGCCATATTTGTCACCAGCATGGAGGCATAAAAAGTGAAAAAAGAACAGTAGATGAAGTCATTTTTGTTAGTCCTTTGACCTATTGCTGGTTTCTGCTTAATATTCCATCACTGTTTCTTTCACACCAAAGGATTTCAATTACAACTCATAATCGGGGAGACCCCAGAGACTCTGATCCAGTCAGTAACATTAAGATTGTGTCTGTAAAACCCACTGCAGGATCATTTGGGCAGATAATCTGTTCAGACCAGCATCAAATCGTTAACACCCCCATGATTCCCAGGAGGGGGGAACTGGACCCAAAATCAGCACATATATCTTCTAGGGTTGGGCCAGCATTACTGAGTTTATATAAAAGAGGTTTTTGGTCAAACTGAGACCAAAACATTCAAAAGGAGGACTTTGAATAATATATAAATGCTGCCCTTACTAAGGTTTGTCATATTTACTTCTTTTGTAATGTTCGTTATTCTTTTCTCATAAAAATATATTTATTTCAGAAAAAGATTGGCCCATTTCATTTCATAGGCTATTTAATTTAAGATTTTTTATTTTTATTTAAATGTGCACTTTATGGAGCTTTGATTTTTTTTAAAAAGGTACTCCTATTGTTATACAGTATTTATGTTCACTTAAATAAACGGTTTCAATAAAACTACTTGTGACATGTCATATTTGGCTTTGACTGAACATTTGCTCTCACTTTGCGATAAAAATATCGGGATATACATTGTATATCGATATATTCAGCCTAAATATATCGGGATATTACTTTTGGTCCATATCACCCAGCCCTAGGCATCACCACACCTCGAAAGTTGTTTCTCCCTTGTTTGATTAAACTTTAAGATGAGGTGGTTCTTTTCTTGTTTCAAACATGTGAAGACATACTATGTGAGAACACAATGTTTGCCAAACAGAGAGGAGGAGAACTGTAGCACTAATTGGAATGAAAGCAGGGCTGTGTCTTCCCTGCCTCCCTGCACTCTGCAGGGCAGGGCTGCGACTGGAGGAGAGGCGGCTGTGCACCACCATGGTAATTGGCCCTGATTTATAGGAGGCCAGAGCAGCCAGCGAGAGCTAGCACAACACTGGCAACAGGCCAGACAAGGCCACGCTGTCAATATCAGTAAACCAACCCAACCCAGACCAAACCCCCACGGCCTGGACGCCACTACTCGGGATCAGCTGTCAGCGTGCAGGAGGGGGCACATGTGTGCCAGCGCAAGCATGTGTGTGCGTGTGTGCATTTTCCCTCTCTGTTTTCCTGTATTTGTGTGTTCAATGAGTCGCAAAGACACACACACAAGAAAACCTGCCACAAAAAATGACAAGCAGTCTCCTTAAATTGAAGAAAAAAGCCTCTCAGCTCATCCTCCATTAATTCATGCTGGCAAAGTCTCTGCAAAGACTCTTAAAGGCGAGCACAGTCCCAGAGGCATCCCTTCCGAACTGCCAGAACTAACAGCAAGCTCTGCGGTCGGCCACATTCACATCAGCCTCTAAGCGCAGGAGGAACACAAATCCCCCCTCCATCCTGGATAGCTGCTTCCAAACCTTTAGCCCTTAAACATGTAGGCTGAGAGTAGAGGGAGGGACGCTGAGAGACAGAGGGAAGAGAGCTGTTGCCTGTTTTTTTATGCCTCGTGCTTCCTCTCTTTGTCTACGCCCGACGAGGTAAACCCATAGCCAGAGGAGTGAATAGCAAAACATTTTCCAACTCACAAGGGAATGCAACACTGATGATTTTACAGCTAAATGTATCCAGATAGGGAAACTGTCTGTATTTGGGGTATGGAGGGAGTAGGAAGAAAGTAAAAGGGAATGGAGATGTAGTTACAGATAGGGCAGGGCGATATATCGACATAAAAAAATAAATCGATATATTTTTAAATGTGATATGGACTTAGACCATATCGCATATATCGATATAGTTAAAAAAAATTATTTCTTTATATAGAAATGTTGCCCTTACAAGGGTTTGTCATATTTAGTTATTTTGTAATGTTCGTTATTCTTTTCTCATATAAATATATTTATTTCAGAAAAAGATAGATGAAGCCTATTTTACTTCATAGGCTTTTTTTATTTAAATTTGTACTTTATAGAGCTTTGATTACATTTTTTTATTAAAAAAGTACTCCTGTTGCTATACAGTATTTATGTTCACTAAAATAAAGTAAATAAAGTTTCAATAAAACTACTTGTGACATGTCATATTTGGTTTTGGCTTTAACTGAACATTTGCTCTCACTTTGTGATAAAAATATCGGGACATATATCGTATATCGATATTCAGCCTAAATATATCAGGCTATGACTTTTGGTCCATATTGCCCAGCCCTAGTTACTGGAATAAAAGAGTTGAAGCCAAAACAGAGAAGAGGAAGGAGAGTATATAGTAGAAAAGAGTGAATGAAAACAACAGGAGTCATTTTTTTTATCGTCTTATTCTCTCTGGGCTTCCACTCGCCTGAGGGCCTTCTTCCTCGGTAAAACTAAAAAAAAAAAGCCCTGGGATCTGGGACAGTGGTAAGCCAACACTGCTGTGGACAATGACGCAGCGGGCTAATTTTAAACATGCTGATTGGTCCATCTCCAGTATCTCTCAAAGCAGGAGGATGGGGCTCTTTCTCCCCCTGCCTTACTCCCCAACTCCCTTTCTCCCTCCCTCTTTTCTCCCCCACAGGCTCACTTTCGTCCCCTCTTTCTCTTTGGGGCAGATAAGAGCGGGATGCTGTCTTCCGTGTCAGGACCTGTGTGTATGGATACACAGCCCAAGAGTTAAAATAGAGGCCATATCTTACCCAGAGGGGGGAGAGATAGGATGCATACATATTATCTGACAGAAGACAAGAGCTATGGAGGTAAACAAGGCGTGTTTTATGTAGCGTCACTGTTTAAAAACACTGAGTCATCTGTTCTAGCTGCAAGCGGGTGACATAATGGCAAAATAGTATTGGGTCTAGAATGCATCATTTTACTATGAGAAATCAATTTGAAATGGTGCGTTTATGGTCGCAGTTTGTGTTACAGTCAAGTTATATTATTTCCTGTGTTATTAGCTGTTGTAAATGTGGCATCCGGAGATAACACAAGGGTGGAATTGGAATTACAGTGTTTCGTTTTTTTTAGAACAAACCTTTTTCTTTCTTTTTAGGTGTTTCGTTTATTTACATTTCTTTGTATGAATTTAATTGGTACTCTCATCTGGAGAAGTACTATGGGATCAATAATTAGTCACGAATCACCACAGTTTAGAAGACTAAAAATAAATATGTGCAAGGAACAACAATGCAAGCGTATGACCTAGAAAACAGCTTCTTTTTTCTTTTTTTTTTTCAAAAAGGCTTTTATCGAGTGGAAGGTATCATATTTTAATGCCTCTATACTTGACAATGAGAGCTGTAAAGTGGTGAAGGGTTTACAATCTGTTTAGTTCTCAGGACCATGTGGTTCCTCTAAATGGGATGTTAGAAAGTCAAAAGTCTAAGAAAATTGTTGTATTATTTCCTAAAAGTCCTACAACCACCACCCTTCTTGTTTACAGAAAGCTTGAAACCACCTTTTTATGTCCCAATCAACACCTAACAAACATAACATAAAGCATATAAAATGATTTAAAGCGCTGTTATGGTTCTTAGCAAGAGGATTGAGTATTGACCATGATGGGATTGATTCCTATTAAATTATGTTTCTTGCAGAAATATAGAAATAAAATGCAAATGTAAATTAATATTAAGAACAAGGTGCATTCACTCCTCTCATTATTAACAAGGCACATCATGTATGGTTCTTAATAATGATAAAACTCCATGTTTCTACAATCAGTTACCTTCAGTCAAAGCAACCACACCTCATGTTACCTTGAATGACAACAATTCCAATAATTTCTCATGCAGCTATACAGATTAAAAATAAAATAAAAAGCACTGTTATTGGCGAATAGCCTGAGTTGAATTCACTAATTGGTACCAGGAGGAAAAGTTGCAATGATGCATCACTAAAAATTAAAAACACAGGACGGTTAAAAATGTTGCTTTGAGCCGAGGCTGTTGTTTCTGTGAGTTAAATCATTGAATGACATTTGATGAATATAGCGTAAATACTGAGCTGATGTATTATATAAAATAAATATATGGGATGTGTTTTTAATCTCTTTCCCTTTGATCAATATTTAATTCATGCCATGCATTTAACAATTTAAGGTCTTTGATTTGAAATTACCAGTGACAGGAATTCTTACAGTTATAAATTCAAGCGGTAAAGAACTGCCTCTTCAACATTTAACTTGGAGCTGCTAACTCTTACCATGGAGGTCCTCCTTCAAATCAGATTCTTGTTTAGCTTTTGCAAAGTGAGTAGGACCTGGGACAAACACACATTTCCCATTAGAAGATACAACATTTACTGAACAGGTTGGTCATCAGGCCCAAACAGAAATCTACACAAGCACACCGTCCATGTTTATACCGCTCCTGAGCCAACCATAAACTTAGTACTCTACAGACATTAAAGGTCAACTGGTGTTTAGGTGACATAACCGGGGCTGAAGTGTGTTAGTGGAGAGCGATTACGACGGTTTGGCTGCAACCGAGGTGGCGGCCACAGTGCAAAAAAAGCAGAGAGCGAGTTGTGGGCAGAGCCAAAGTGAAACTCGATGGACATAAATATTTGGGCTGATTTGTCATCATTATGGCCAGCTGGGTCTGTTTGCAAGCTAACCGGTGTGGGAGTGGAGACTGCAGGATGGATGGAGAAAGAAAGTGGGAGGACAGAGACACTGTTTTTAAAGCCCAAGCAGCAACCAGGAGATGGACAGAGGATGATGGAGAGTGTGGAAAGACAGAATGTTCTAAAGTTTGTCTCTAACTAAACCTGAGCTGGCACGCAAACCAGACCAGCTGATATACAGAGGATATGACCCACAGAGATATAATGGTTACAGATTGGTCCCCAGGCAACTCATTTAACCAAACCCCTCAATTTTCAGCTGACAGATGTGGCAAATGTAATTTATTTTATTAACCCATTAATCATTAAGTCTATGAAATTTATGAAAGGAGTGAAAATTTCACAAGGTGATGCCTTTAAATTCCTTCCTTTTCTTTCTAGCCAAGAGTCAAACACTCAAATATGTTTTTTACAGTGATGCAAGACAGAGAAAGAAGGAAATTCTCATAATAAATGCAATTTTTGTGCTCTTTAAAAAAAAGAAGTCATTGGGGTCTTGTATTTCACTGCAATATATAGACCTGCAGATCAAAAATACATTTTGTGCAGAATCTCACAGTTATAATGCGATATATCTTTACAAAAAGAAGTGCCCAGAAGAATCATGAATATTGAAAACAAAATTTGAGTCTCCACATGTTATATATATTAAACTATTTACATTTTCACAACCTCAACTTGCAACCTCTCCTGTCCTCTCCTCTCTGGTCTGTGTAAACAGCCATGCTCTAATGCCCAATTATAAGTGAATATTTGTCATGTGACCGTTCGTCTCTGCAGAATCATGTAAATCTGCATAATTTAATGTTTTTAACAGTATTTGGTAATTTAAACTAGGGGTGGGCGATATGGCCCTAAAAGATTATCACGATATTTCAGAGTATTATCGCGATAACGATATTCTTGACGATATCAAAAATACTGAAAAATATATAGAAAATTATTTTGTAGTCCATATAAATAAATAAAAATTGTACAACAAAATAAAAATCAGTCATAAATCTAAATGTAGTGTAAATTGCAAATCTCAACAGTTGCCAAACACAAAAAAATTACTTACTTGAGTATTGGCGAATAATAATAAAAAATAACCTTCTAGGGGGTCTGGGGGCCCCCTGGGAGAAAATTTTGTACATTTTATAGTACAATGTGATCAATCTCGTCCACTTTGAGAGCTAAATGTGAGCAAACACCTCACAAACACATCATTGCCTATTTTAATTAATTATTGTAAAGGAGAATAAAGGTTCTTCTATGTTTTATTTAAGGCATCTTATTTTGACAGTCTTCTTGTAATTTCTGTGGTGGATTCTGTGCTCTTATTTTGAAAGCTGCATTTGTGAAGCGACAGGAACTAATAGTAGCTTTTTGTGATTAAAACAACTTTAATTGTTAGCTAATTTTAGCTCGCGGCTAACGAACGGCACAATGCAACAGTGTGTTTGGGCCGTTTGGACCTCTGACAGGACAGGTTGACAGTATTTAGATCGGCTCACGCACACGCAGACGCACAGAGAGAGAGAGAGGGAACGGGACTGATACATTACAGACAGGTAGGTGCTTGTTTTGAAGCGCAGTGGGAGGGCAGCTCGGTATATTCAGTGCGTGTGTGTGAATGCGTGCGCATGTCTCGGAGGAGGACTGAGAGGTGGGTCGGGGTTTAGACTGACTGACGGGTGACAGACACTGCTGAGCAGAGACACAACGCAAAATAACTTTATGTTATGAATAGTGTAAATATACTTTCAGTAGCTTGAAATGTGACGTTAGAGCAGCACAAGAGACTCTGGCGGGCCGCCAAGGTCTAGGTAATTAATAGGAAATCCTTACGCCACTTTGTCAAGAAGTAGGGCATGTTGCCAATATCGTGATATGCATTTTTTTTTACCCATAAAAAAAATATACCGGTATTATCGTGAACGATACGATATGGCACACCCCTAATTTAAACTACAATGTTTTAAATGACACATGTAGAATAAAGTGATTTTTTAAGGAATATCACCATTTTGAGCTTTGTTTTGGGAGTTAATATTCGATAATATTCTTTTAATCAACGTTTTTATTATCATTTTAGCACAAATGTGATCTGAACTGGTTAAAAATGGCAACCAATGTAAAACGTGTAGAGTAAATGTATTCTGTTCCATCAATCACATTATTTCAATGTCATGTTTTTGACCATTATTCTGCCTAAAAAGCCCTCCGTCACCAGAGGACCCTTACTGTAAGCTTCAATACTATGTAAAACAACAGCAGATATTAGAAAGAGAGCAGCGGACGCCCCTCTCCCTCTCCAAGTCCAACTTTTCATCTCTAATTGGGCACATTCTTCAGGAGTCAGTTGTGTTTTTTTCACAGGAAGTGTAAGCACAAACAGAGGACTGTGGACCATGAGGAGAGAGCGGGGCAAGTTCTTTTTTTTTTTTGCAGCGTGACCCGCCTCTCACTGAGACAAATGTCTACCAATCCAGTCACGCACATGAGCTGGCATCCTGCCCTGAAATGTTCTCATAGGCTGCATGGAGAAAGTGGGAGCGAGGCTGAATAACAAACACACAACTCTGAGTCTCTCCGCTTTAAAAAATACATCTTAAGTCTGGTCTCAAACATACCATATGCTACGTGTTAGTTCTAGGTTCACTGGCCTTTGTCTGGCAGTCCAGAAAGAGCAACTTGTTGGCTGGCTGCCATTTCTAAATGACTGACTAGATAGCTGACCGGCTGACCAGTTGATGAGAGTTATTGCTGAAGTGTGGAGAATGCCAAGAAGAGAGAGAGAGAGACAGAGAGAGAGAGAGAGAGAGAGAGAGAGACAGGGGACAGATTGATAGAGGGAAAGCTTGAGCAGTCCCAGAATGCCATTTGTTACGCCGTTCTCCAGACAAACAAATTTACGTCTCCTCTTCCAGAAGGTCAACTGTGCTCAAATTCATAAATAAGGCTGTAATTGGTGCAGGAGCGGCAAAGAGGCTCAAAGGTCCCCAACAGCCTGGTGTATGAGTTACTGCCTGACACTGACTTCAGTGTGCGTTTGACTGTGTGCCCACAGCCATATGTTTAAAGCACTACGTAATGTTTGCATAACTGAGCCATGGTATCTTTGCTTTTACAAATAGCAGACTCAAACTGGATTTTACACAGCAGAGATGGCTGCAAGCAGGTATTGCTCAGTGCATGCAGGCCAACCGTTTATTGGAGATGCAATGGTTCAATCACAGACTTTCATCAGGCATCAAGTTCACAATAACAACATTTTATACTAGAGCCACAGGCTGCAACATGAACTTAAAAGAGAAGCAAAACAGCAGAATCCAGAGACCAATACCACATTGATTACTGATAAAAGAAAACATTCTTAAAACTAGAATGGTACTCCTCCATACGGCGCCACAGTAATGAGTTCTTAAACCATGAAGTAAGTTAGCATTTTAACGCCCTGGGGTCTAACCTCTAAAACCCAATCAGGATTTGAATGGGTAAAGTCTGTTGTTGACAGCTTAAGAGATATTCATGTTTTGTTGTACGACATAAAATACATTAGTAAATACCATCACTAGTGAATTTTGAAGTTTTTTCATAATTTGTGAAGAATATCCAAAATGCATAAGCATCAGAAACGTGTGTTTGCCATAGAGATTATTTACTTCTGGGTTGGCCGACAAAAATATGCAATTTTGTTTGCTCTCTATTAAGTTTCATGAAAATCAGGCCAGAAGTTTTTATATTATCCTGCTTATGGACGGACAAACTGCACCAAAAACACATCTTCCTCGGCGGAGATAATGAGTCAAATAATGTGTGTCTAAATTCATAGAATATCAATTAAGATAGGAATAAAAAAGAAAAAGAACCACATGTTTAGAAGATTAGATGGCCAAGAGAATAAATAAGCAATTGTTATCAACAAGAGAAGTTCTAACAGGGTTTAGGGGGAAGTCACATCAGACAATAACCAGTCGAAGTCCTATATCAAAACTCTAAAAATCTACATAAACTTAAAGAAGAAAATCATGCAAGAATTGTGAATTTCAACAGAATCTATTGCTATTAAGTAAATATGTAGAAAACAGTGAAATATTAGACAATTCGCTGACTTACTCAATGTCTTTTTCCCAATTTATTTTGTATTCTATTGATTTTGACATACATAGTTTGACTCATTTCAGCTGCAGGGCGAGTCAGTGTGAGTCCACATGAGTAGCGTGTCTGTGCAAACATAAGATGATAGTTGTGGAAGTGTTTTAAACTTTATGATTTTAGCAAAAACATGTGTTTGGGAAGTACCGAGCATATAACTGGATAAATGAGACTTGGATTATAGTGCACGGGTTGTGTGAGAGTTTGTAAATGGGAGTTTTGATGTAGTTGTTAACGGCAGCGCCCTTTTACTTCAATCCATCAAGGAGTAAAAGTTTTCTTCAAGGAGTCAACGTAGCACTGGGTGAATTATTGACATAGAAATGGTCACTTTAAGGGTGAAGTATGCCTCGAAGGTTGTTTTTCATCTTTTATTAAGCTGGCAATTGTTTCAAGTGTTTTAAATTTGGCTCTCCTTGTGATTGGCCGGTGTAGCCTGTGGCTTGAATATTAAGCTTATGCCACACAAAGATCCATGACACATCTCTTTAATAAAGTCAGTGGTGATAGTGTGCCAGAACTGAATCTATTCTTTCACATGATTTAATTATACTATGTACCTGTCGATGCTTTGTGAATTATCATCATTATTCTGCACCTTGATGTGTGAACATACTGTATGATAATGTGGAGAAATTCACTTTTCAGACGCTGCCTGTAAATGTTGGATACCCACGAGGAAACACACTCACAGGTGGATTAATTTACACCAAAAGAAGAAAAACAAACAGATAATCATAATAAAGCTAGAAAAGACACATAAAATGTAGAAGCATATATATATGTACATATATAAAATGATTATTAGACCATCTTTTTCTTCATTTTCTTGTTCATTTTAATGCCTGGTACAACTAAAGATACATTTGTTTATAAAAATATAGTGATGACAACAAAAATAGCTCATAAATTTAATTTAAGAGCTGATATCTAGCCATTTT
This sequence comes from Centropristis striata, assembly GCF_030273125.1. Taxonomy (NCBI): domain Eukaryota; kingdom Metazoa; phylum Chordata; class Actinopteri; order Perciformes; family Serranidae; genus Centropristis; species Centropristis striata. Next base: position 22,021,045 of record NC_081530.1, read on the forward strand.
CCATGGTTTTCTTGATAATAGTCAAAATCATTATCAAGAAACCCATGGAAAATGGCTAGATATCAGCTCTTAAATTAAACTCTTATGAGCTATTTTTGTTGTTATCATTTTATTTGTCCAAACAAATGTACCTTTAGTTGAAGTTGTAGTTAAAATGAAAGATGAAAAGACAAAAGCCCACACAAATGCTGATATGTATAGAAATATGCACAGGAGAGAAGACACATCCTGTTCCTCTTTTGAATATTCATTTTTCTTTCACATGCAAAGTAGTTGCACAGGGTCTGGAATGTCACTTTTGGCCCCCAAGGAATAAAGTCACTGAAGCGTCTCTGACAATTGCCAGACTAAATACTGGCACTAAACACCAGCCGCTGTTGTGGCAGGAAGGCTTGAGACACGGCTATAACAAATCAGCGAGGGAATGGAAAACGGTGGGTTTGTAGTAGTTTATAGGGTTATTTTATGACGTACATCTGAAAAACATATCCAGGGATTCCGCACAGGGATCCTAACCAACCCAGGCTGCAATCCGTCTATAACAAAGCCAGGAAAATCAGGTGTACAAGCAGTAGCAGGAGGAAGGTGGTGACACTCATGTTTAAATGCTTAAATAAAGGACATACCACGCTTGTAATCCAGAATAATTCAACACCTATTTGGCTCTTTTTCCTTTTGATTATTGCTCAAATGTTTGGACTCTGCAGACACCATTTAAATGAGGCACAAAGTAACTCAGGTATCCAGCTCTTTGTCTATATGACAACTGGGGGGAAAAAACACATTATTGTGTGAAAAACAAAATGGCTTTGAAATGGTACATTATCCAGCAATTCCGTAATTGCACGGCAAGCTGTAAATGAGATTTTGATGGATGTGAACTTCTGGATGTGTTTGAGAAAAGGTCGTTCAGCAGCAGGCAATCAAACCAACAAGAATGTTTGGGGTTTTTTTTTTTTAAATGAGGAGGGAAAAGAGCAGGATGAAAATATCAATCTCACATCTTGTGCATATTTGAAAATGAATTGTATACAAATATTTGCACCACAAATGTTACACAGGAAATACAAAGCTTTATCAACACCTGAAATCACCTTAAACCTCCGACTTATACTGTAAACTGTCCTATTTTCACTGTGTTTGAGTGCAACTGACTCGTAATTAATGCAACGATTACTCGACTAATCAACATAAATAAATAACCCACAAAAATTTCTATAATTTATTAATCGTATATATGAGTAACCATAGGTTCTTTTCAATGCAAAAATGGCAGAAAATGTTGCTTTCTGCCTCTCAAAGATGGCGATTTCCAACTTTTGTCTATTTTGTATCATATAAAACTCAACATCTTTTAGTTTAAGACTGACAAAACAATACATAACCTTGCCATTTTTCACTATTTTCTAATATTTTAGAGAAAAATCTGGGAAATAATCAGTAGAAAATCGATAATGAACACTATGCCCACCAACTTTTCTTGGTTTACAACTTGGCAAGGACGGCCTGTCTGCACCGCAGCTCTCGTCTGCGAGGGTGGAGTGTCTGAGACATCCACCTTTGTGGCGCGTCCTTCAGAGCCTTCTACCTCTGATTTGGCACGCAGCTCACTCCTGACGAATGCATTCTTACCTGGAGGCATTTTGTCGTTTAGTCACTTTGTTGTGGCCCTGGATGAAATCTAATTTGTCACAACATTATTTTGCTGCAAGTGTATACTTTGAAGTGGGCTGATAGTGTACTTCAGGCACTGACTCATCATCTTTACTGAACAACTGCACTTTGTCAAAGCAGTAAATGACAATATAACGAACATATCTCCACAGAGCAGCGCGAGCATTGTGTTTTGACAGGAAATAACACATTCCTCATGGCCTAAGTGGTTTTTTCTGCCCATACATTGGACTGTCTTCACTTCTAAACTACCGCTCTGTGGCCCACCCCTGTATTCCTCTCTCTAACCCTCCATAACTGAATCTATCCCCCTGCTAGTGCTCCCTCCATCCTCTCTTCACCCTCTCCAATCCCTTCAGTCAGCTCTCATCTATCCCTAAATCCATCCCAATCCTCATCTGGCTGCTAGTCCTCCATTTCTCCTTCCTGCCTCCACCCCTCTCTTCTTTCTCTTCCGACTATCTCTCCTCCTCCTTCTCTCCACCCCCCTGTCTCCTCCCTGTCTAACAGCCATTGGGGAGTTTTTACATAGTGTTGAGCAGAGTTTAGTAGGCCAAAGAAGACGCCGTGCCAGATTCTGCACAGTGTGTTAAGCAACTATCCCCCCTTGAAGGAATATCAGCATTACTCAACACAAAAAGCTCTGTATCCGCCTGCCTCCGCGGGCCTAAGCTCACATACTGCAGGGCTGCCGTCAGCAGCAGACGACGGAGCTATGCAGGGGATTGTTTTACTTAGGGTCAATGTGAGAACAATGCCGCATTGTTACATCTGTGGAATCACTACTTGCTATTCTGCCTCTGTGCGCCTAGATATGTCATACCAAGGAAGAGCATGGTTTTCACATCAAAGATAAAAAAGCTCAAATGCAAACCGCCACACACCTTTATTCTTTTGATTTTCCTATCTGTCACTCTTCTATATTTTTCAACTTTCAGTATTTCTGTTGCTCTGGCATATTGGCATGACCGCTGAGTTAGGGACCCTTCAGAAGCGCCTCTCCGAGTGATTTAAAGGAAGAGAGTCAGCCTCTTCTGGGCAGACCGTCCCGAGCTGTCAATCCCATGACTTACTGGAAACCAAAGGGGAATGATCTGTGCTTCCCAGCTCTCACAAGCAGAGTTCAATCAGTGCGGGTGTGGAGCTTTATCCAAAAGTGTCACAATCGCGTGATAAATAAAGTGAGCACTGTCGGGCGGCCAGCTAGAGCGAAAGGTGTAAGAAACAAGACTGCAGGGAAGGAAGAGAGAGAAAGTAGAGAGAGAGAGAGAGAGAAAAAGAAGTAACAGGGAGAGAAAGATGGATAGGGATGCAGACGTCTGCCAAAGGAGAAGAGGTGCAGTGTCTGAGTTGTCCGGACCTTGGTAGTGTGATTTATTCATGAGATAAGTCACCATGGCTGTGGAACAGGTGAGTGTAATGGTGTAATGTTTCCCCCTCGCCTGACTGCTTGCCTCAGTGACTCTGGCCTGCTGTGCTCTCGTCAGGCTGCTGGAAGAGTTTAATGCATGCAACACTTGGACACGGTAAGGGATCACAGCCAGTATAGATAAACACAGGCCATCTGGGTTCAAGCAGGTTAGAACAAACTCTGCAGTGATGTTATCAGGCTTTTTATATCTTCAAAGGCAACTGAAGTTATTCATTCTTTCCACTTAATGCTAGGCCGACAGTGAGAAAAACTCAAGGTTTTACAGTTCATTCATACATTTTTTTCCTTTCCCATACATTCCCATTGAAGCCATGCGAAAAAAAACTAGTGTTCCTTCTTGTTCACCACTCAGTCTTTCCTTATGTGCTTCATCTATTCATAAAGCTTCTCAGAGGTCTAATTTTGCATAACAGTACGGGCTGAATGACCATAAATTTCAAGAAAAGATGTGCAATTGTCCCAAATCAGCAATCCCGTTGCAAGCCACTTTATGAATCAAAGCCGGGGATTATGGCTCTTCCCTCTGACAATTGCTCAAGCGCTTTCATAAGGATCCCTCACTGCGATGCTTTCACTCAAAAACAACTTTTGTGAAAGCGGAGTAGCAATAACAATACTTTTGCAGATTCAAGAGGCTATTTGGACTTTCTATTTTTATTTCTTTTCTCTTCATGATGTCACCCTCGTGTCTAATGCGCACAATTTTGCAAGCAATTGAAAACTAGTTACTGGAACATGGAGCTTATACTCTGGAATCCTGTCTCAGCTAATGAATCTGACAATTGGCTTTTATTTCATTTCAAATTTAAATCTCGCATGACGAAAATGATCCCAGGTCGTTTTTTAATTCATTACTGAAAAAAGCCCTTAAAGCTCCCCTTCAAAGTAAAACACTATTGAGTTTCTAGATTCTTTTCAGCACTATGTTTTTCCAGCCCGGCATTATATTTTTATAAGGCAGGTTCAAATTGTGAGGAGACATCAAAGATGAAAATCAGCAGTGGTCTGGCCTATTGTACTGACTAAAGGGTTCCTAAACTATTTATTTACCCTCCAATGGAGACTTTTCATCGGATGATAGCAGCGGACTGTTATTGTTGTGGTGTGTGGCCCTTCTTTCTCTGGCTGAATGTGCGGGGCCGGGCTCTGAGAGAACAGCCCTCGCTCCATTGTACCGCCGCGCAGATTACCACATGAACAGGAAGCTCCTCGGCTCAGTTGGCCGCCAGCAGCAGACCACCTCTTAAATACCCAAGACAGCAGAGTCATTGTGGTGCTGAATATGGCGGGGTCTGCCCACAGCCAGGGATGGACCATTACCATCACAATGATCCTCACGCTGGTTTTCCTTTTTTATGATACCAGAGACCCAGCGGATGACAAGGAGCTGAGGCTTGCCACACACAGAAAGCAGTCGCCAGGCTGGGGTGGCATTTCTTTGTTTTTGTTGAAGAAAGAGAGTGCTGGAATATGCATAATTAATTAGTTACAGGCTGCTTCATGTCTCACAAGAGGCAAAACTTATCCAGCCCCGGGATGTTTTAAGACTCATCTCGAGGCTCATCAATCTGTTAATCTGTTTGACTATCTATGGTAAACTAAAGGATGCCAAAACCCCTTTTCCACCAACATGGTAGGGGTTCCACTCTGGTTGAGCAACTAATTTAGAACCGTTTGGAGCATTTCAACCAAAAATAAAATGGTTCGAATCCCAAAATGTTGGTTCCCAGAAGAAACCAGAACATTGTTTTCTTTGACCTATAGTACAAATGGTGATGACTTTAGTGGACATGCCGCATTCCAAAAATGGTTATTTTGATGGGAGCCAAGGCAGAAGTAAGGTTATAGAGTATAAAGAACAGAAAAGTCCACTCTGTGTGACAGATTGGTAAAACATATAACAGGCCAGTCTCCTGGGTTGAAAGAAACCAAAAAATCTATTGTGTTATTTTAAAGTTGCACAGGTTACGGTTATTTTAAGTATAATACATAGCTACATCCCATTCTAAATCACCAACTACCTCACTACCAAATTAATTTTGCTGTCTAAACCAAACCAAACTGCAACGGTTTTACATCGATACCATGTTTAAAGCAGTGATCGTTACATTTAGGTATGAGGGTTTGTAATTCTCTTTCCCCTGATAAGGGCACTAAGAAACCTGTGAGACGCATTAGAGGGTAGTATCAAACAACCTATGTGGTCATGTGGTTTGGAGGATCTGTTACATATATCCAACAGGTTGGAAAGAGATGGAAAAGTCAAATGAGAAATAGTATTCTTATTACTAACAGTTTGTCCATGCTTGTTTTTTAGATAAAAACAAATTTCTGTAGTAGAACAAAAGCTCACAACGTGATCCGCCATCTGTTACTACTGTTTACCTCCATTGTGCATTGTGCAACACCCCCCATTGATTAAACATTCTTGAATACAATGGTTACGCTTAAAACTTGCCATCAGTATTCCATTTGTTTAATATCACAGTTTTTGTCAATACGATGACAGCCGTTAACTAGAGGTAATTTGGTGGAAAAGAGGTATTAGTTACACAGTTGTTAACAGTTGGCACAGGGTGTGGTAATTAAAGAAAACATTAAGAAAAGCAAGACAAAACAAAAGGTCTCCAATAGACAGTTTAATGTGCAGTGTGTAGTGAAGGTAGTGTGCAGCTGGGTGGCAGATGCAAAAAGGACTCAAGATAATGAGGCTGAGTCACGATTTGTAAACAACTCATGACTGACTGTCAAGGCAACAGCAGAGACGCTTCAGTTCAAGTCTGGTCCAAGTTCTGGTCACCTCTCTTCAGACTTGTGCATTGTTCTTGAGCTACCCTGTAGACCTCTGATCGTGGATCAGGGGCAGCAGCACAGAATAACAAAAAGACTACATGAATCCAGTCAAACAGACAGAAGGCAGCTCATGAAAACTCTGCAGCAGCTTTCTCTGACACTGAGAGGTCCAAATCTTTAGACTCCAGCACTTCTAAGTGAGACTATTTTTGCTTCCCACAACTAAATTTAGAGATTGCATCTAGTCAAAAGTTTGATTACTGACAACAACTTTACTCACTGGCACATAAGATTTTCTTACGTGACCTGCTTTGCCTTTTGGGAAGTGCAGTCAGTTTTGGCCCCAAAGTCCTCCTGTCCACATCGACACTGCATGTCATATAGTGCAACGCATAGGCCTTTTTATCAATAGCTCTTCTGTAACGTTTTTTCTATTAAGGTACACATATTCACCATGAGTTAGTTATTAGCCTGCATATTAGCAGCAATGGGTCTTTGTTAGTCTCTATAAAGATCTTATTAATTGTGCCTTATTCTGCATGACCAACTAATTGGCCATTAACTACAACTTTTCCCTCTAAAACCTTGTGATGACTACTTATTGATTGTAAGTAAGGGAAATTGTTGTACCCAAATTGGGATCTTGATATGCTTTGCTCAGTATACACCTTATAAGGTGGTAGAACCACAATAATAGCAATTTTCCATTAATAACACACAATAAATATGGTCTGAATAACTCTAAATTAGGTCTTTCTAACTCAGAAAAAGCCCCTCCTTTGAAAATGAGGCCTTGCTCATAACTATTATTGAGGGAAAACTCTAAGTTAATGGCCAAGTAGCTAAATTATTGTCATGCAAAATGAGCTATTCATAGATGCTTTGTATTGACAAATAACAAATATTTCAATAATATACATGCTAATAAAGAACTACTTAATGTGTACCAAAAATAAAGTGTTACTGGCTCTTATCTCCTATCTAATCAGAATAAAAAATATGCTTATCTGCCACTTTAGATATGCATATCAATATTTGTGACCCTTTCTATAACCTATATTTGTTTTGTGTGGGTATTCAGCTCTTTAGTTGTCACTTGCGTACTAAAAAAGTCAACACTGTAAATCTGGTTCTACGATATTTTGACTGTTGTCCTGTTGTTATCCTGCCATGACAAAGAAGCGTCCAAAAAAACATCTCACATGCTTGCAGCTTCTTGCATATTCTCCAGGACTGTGGAAATTGCTAGTTTGTCAAACCCAGAGGGAGAAATTGAATGTTCAAGGGAGAAAAGTGAAGAAACAACAGAAAGAGAAAAAGGACAAATCGAAGGACATCATTTCTGTGCAATTTTTGGATACCAGCCTGAGCTTGGTATTACGTGTTATTGTATATGTGTTTTGTTTTTTTTCAGACAGGGAGGTGCACTAATAGACGCACAAAGCGGAGCTCCACTATGAGCATTAAACCATTTCAGCCCAGTGGTTTTTCAGAAACAAGGGAGCGACAGCGAAGCAAACAATGAATCTAACGCCAGCTAAAGGGCACTTAAGCTATTCCGGTGACAAACAGGACCATGGCTAATGTATATTACCAAACGGAGATTGAACCAGCAATTTCAGTACAAGCAAGCGGGCAAGTAGGCAGTCAGGATCTCTATTTAAAGACATCTGAGAGACCAGCATTCTCTTCTCGCCTCGTTCCCTGCAGCAAAACAATAAATAACTAAATCACAACACACTTAAAAGCCCCGCCGTGCCACAATACCCACATATATCCTTCTCTCCACAGTCCCACTCCTCTCTTAACTGCTCTAAATTATTTCAATTCTGCAAGAGGAAAAAAAAGTCATTCACATAAAGTAATCAGTCTTGGCTCACTCTTTCTCCCTGCGACAGCCTTATTTGACAACTCTGCTACATTAAACAGCCCACTGGTGAAAAGAGAGATGGAAAAAATAAAAGGAATGCATCCAATTATTCATGCATAATGATAGCTCTGTTATCCAGTAAGGCGGGGGCTCCCACACAAAGCAGTTCCCCTTCGCCGTCTAATACATCTTAAGTACTGACAATCGCCAGGAGTCACATTTGACGGGCACCTAATTTCACAGCGTTCCCGTCATTCCTCACGCGTTACGGCCCATTGGTGGCGTCTCAAAGACTTACAGTATTTATGATGAGGTGATGGGACCCAGGAATGTCAGCTCGGTGTTCCCCCAAAAATGCAGGCACATTAGCAGGCCTTGGCAGGCGATATCATGGGGGTCATGTTTCAGGCACCGGAGCCCTGAATGGAGAGTTAACAAGCAGGATCCCCCCCTCCCTAGTATATGGCTGTGAAGACCTTCTATATAGACATGAGCTCAAGGTTCACAGCACCTCATTGCCTGAGCTACTACCAGGCAATAAATTCTATAGCAGGAATGAATTGGTTGACCTTGAGGGTAGCCGGTGTTGCAAGTTGCAATCTAATACCGTACATTATCGTTTCTGTCTCTCTGGTTCTTTTTTTTCTCCCTAATACATTCATGTTGTTGAATAAATGCTGCATTTATCCAATTTGAAGGTGTAAAATAATTAAAATGAGCTCAAAAAGCGCCGATGTGGTGGAGGTTATCACTTAAAATGGACCGGCGTTGCTGCAGTACACAGGCAGCTTAACAAATGCAGCTGTGGTGCTCAGGTGGCGCGGCCCTCTCTGCTGCCCTCCGTCACCGCTCCTAGTCGATGGGCTGCTCTTAATAATTCATGGGCTGTAAGAATCGGCATGCCCTAATTGGTGGGCAGGCTTAATACTCTCAGCACTGCTGGGACCAAAAACAAAAGCAGCTAGCGTTTTTTTTTCTCCCAGGCACACCAAGAAAAAATTGACTTGCCTCTCTTTGGTTTCAAGTTAAAAGGCCCCTCCTGAAATCCAAGAAGCACCTTGAAGCACTCCAGCTCAGGCATGCGGGAGCAAACAGTGCAAAGCAGAAACATCAGGCTACCTTTTTACATGCTTTGAGAGTGAAGTGTGGCAGCGTGTATTCACCCTTCAAACCAAACCTGCTCCTTCTTACAGCGGGATGAAGTGTCGCTGGGTGCCAGGGTAAAAAGGACACCTTAAAAGTGTGTTCACGGTGACGATGATGCCACTGCATAATACATTGACGTCTGTTCGGCAGTCAGCAATCACTGGGTGAGGCTTTGGGGAATACGTTTTGCATTGTATGTATTATGTAAATGCATTATACATATATTTATTAGTACAAGATGGTATGGTTTGCATCTTCCTACAAAAAGAAAAAAATCTGTAAGACAGGTGCCCGGCATAGGACTGAAAGTTTTGGAGCGACACCTGCTGACATCACAGAACCCCTAGACACCCATATAGAGCCATTTTTGTCTTTTTTAGTGTGTAAAGGGATCAGTGAAGGGCACCCATAGAACCCATTTTCATTCAGATATCTTGAGGTCAGAGGTCAAGTGGACTTGTAAGATTTGTAAATTGCTATCATATCAGTAAAAGTTTCACTGTGTTAATTAGGGATGGGCAACAGGATGCCATGCACAATAAAATTAAACAGATTTATCAACCCTTAGCGGACAATTTGCTAAACCAAGTTAGCAACTCTTTAATTATCTGGTTGTGTGGGGCATTGTATAAATAATGCAAAATTATCTGCCTGTTTGAATAAAGTGAATTTTGCAAGATTATTGCATAGACCAATTGCTTAATTAAATAGCACAGAAACTCACGACACGATGATATATATTTATTTATATTATGATATAAAATTAGCATTAAAGAAATCCATATCCATACCAGCTATCTCTATGATATAATGTAACAGTGACAATTCCCCAGGTAAGAATAAACAGATGTCTATATCTTTTATGTCACTTCACTACATTCCCTTGTTTTTTTGCTTATCAAAACATCTTCACCACTTCTCTTTCTAATCGCTTCTCTATTTGACTCTAATTATTTTGAATTCTCAAGTTGCCAGCCATCGTGGAAATAAGCAACAGAGTTAACTATCTGCTCTCAGTAGAATTAGACTGAAGACTCAGCAGGTTGCTGATGTCTGATTGTAATCTTCAATGTCTCTTTTCCCCGAGATCCAAACACAATTTCTCCGACTTGCTTTTAATTTCACCGTATTGTTGCCAGAAACGCTCCCTCTGCTCTACTTTGCATCCTCTCTTCTCAACCTTTCAGTCAAACATTTCCCTCTTTCCAGCCATTCTATCAGTGACTGTACGAGTAATACTTGAATCTTTTTCCTTTGTAAACGCTAAAAGCTTTGAGAAGCTCAAGTGCTTGATCAACTCCTGTTTCGCATAAGCCTAGTTGCTCAAGCTCGAGCAAAGAGCTACTGTCAGGTACTAAAGCACCTGAATGGTGTGGGAGAGAAGGTATTATGTGTACATGTGATAGTGAAAAAGACAGAGAAAGTAGGAGACCTTCAGCTAATGCTTTTGACCTTGAAAGGCTGCTGACGATCCACTCTCAAGCCGCTTCATGAGCCCGCTGGCCTCTATCCCTCCTTTTTCCTTTTGCCTCTCTGCATTCACTTTTTATCGAATTACAGGGGTGCAGTCTCACCCTGCGCCACGTTTAAAACGGCACTAATGCATCTCAGCGTGCGGTAGGATAGCTGTGTCATAGCCGGCGAGCTCCAGACAATTACCGCCAACGAGGACGGCAAAAGGCCCAAATGGAGAGGAAACAAATAGGTGTGGAGAAGCACTCCTCTGGATGACTCATTAAACAACCAGGCTATCACACCCCGTGTGATTTCAGTTTCCCTCAAAATGCTTTAACGATGTCACTTGTCTGTAGCCATCGATTTCTCCCTCCCAGGCTTGTAATTGGAAGAAGAGTAAGTGCAATCTGAAACCACAAGATGAGGGCAGACATTTTTAAATGGTAAAATCATCCCCCTTCAAGGGGGCTAAATCTAAAAATGATCATTCAAATATAATAAAGTCCTATTGATTTAATTGTAATTCAGTGATTCAGAGTAGCAAATATTCTTATTGATTAGCTGTGACTTTATGTTCGTCATTAACCCCTGAAAATAATTGAATAACAACCAACCTGCCAGTGAGCGTGATTGACATTTGATATTACCAGCAGTTATATTTATATATTTCTAATTATTTTAAGACAGAACAAGGCTTTTCTCCTTAAAAGAGAGAGAGAGAGAGCAGAGGTTTAATGTGATTAAACAAATCTCCCTGTGAGCCACAGAAACCCTCCTAACCTGGGTCATCACAGGTGAAAACAAACCAGCTTTTATTAGAGGAGTGATGGACATTTTGGAGGAGGCAGCAGGGCAAAGTTTTCAAAGCAGACTGCTAAAACATGCACCATATCCCAGCGAGGAGATTGGATTCCAACTACAGGCTCAGGGCAGCAACGCCGGGGTCACTCCACAATCTGCACGGGTCACAGTCAAGGCAGCGCTACAAGCTGGTTTGACGTTCTCCATTAACTCACCCCTCTCTAACCCACAAAACAAACCTGTGCCACTAAACAGAAAGAGGGAGAGAGACACAGAGGAAAGGGGAAAAAAAAGGGAACTACACACAGCCGTACAGAATATATTTTTAAAATTGCTAGCCCAATATTAAGCAAAGAATTTTGGCATGTTTTGTTTCTGCAAACCACAGTGAAACGCTGATATCTGAAACAGGTTTTTTTCATGCAGCAAGGCTGATTTTATTGACTGATATTGGCCTTAAAGTTGCCCAATTTGCATCAATATGTTTTTTACAGAATATAATGCAGAAAAAGATGTGTGGGTAATTCAGAAATTGTGTCATCACATAGTTCGTCCAGCAGACAATGCATTCTGACAATCTGGATAAAAACTTGCTCTCATTCAAGTAAACTCTATAGTGTCATTCAACACAGGGCAAGAGATTAAAGTCGATGCAGCAAAAATACAGCTGGAGTTAAGAAAAGTGCCATTTGTCCATATATTATCAGGCAGCTTAGGACCAGATTTGAGAAGAATGGAAACACGTCGGAAAAAACACCAAATTTTTTCCACGCGCTCTCTATCACCATAGGTTTCAATTTTTGATGGGAGCCACTTCATCAAGATGGTGGATCGGAGATGGCAGCCATATAAAGTCTATGAGAACCAATATATCTTCCAAGCCAATTAGAAGGTCAATCTTAGTGTCATACATACTTTTTTCTGGGTCAAGAATAAAGCTATTGAGAATATCACTGAGAAAAATGAATAAAATGCATACATTTACTTGAACTTTATTAGCTTCGTTTGTATTATTTATTACATTTACAACTACAAACACATGAACACCTTGCACCACAGACACTTTTACAACTGCACTTGACCAGTTTACTGCAGACTTTTGAAGTGATCGGTAGAATGCTTCAAACAGGAAGCCAAACCTGGCTGGCTTCATCCAATGTCCATCTCCATCCTTCTGGACTGGGTGTTGTTATAAATAGGATTGTAACAGTAACATTACACATATATATATACAATATTGGCTGATATATCAATATTGGTATTTTTAGCGCCTAATGTTGGTATTGGCCCCATAAATCCAGTGTTGGTATTGGCCAACCCAGGACTTTAAACAGGAAGAGTGTTAACCTGTTCTTTTCACCCAACCTTAACAAGTGATTTTGGTGCCTAAAGTGTAAAACAGTGATTATCACGTGTTTATAATGTGTTTGCAGTGTGTTTAAAACTGCTGTTGTCACGTGTGACACTAAGAGCAGGTTGCAGTGCTTCGGAAACGTTCACATTCAACATATTTGTGGTTCAAAAATGTTGGGATTTAACCTGTCTGTGGTTTGCAGAAGCATAAAATGGCAACCTTAACTCTGGTGACTGGATTTAAAATTGCATGAGAAAGAAAGAAAGATTATGTTAAAATATAGGGTTTCAATGTCACCTTCAAAGTGTGTCTTTCAAAACAGAAAACCCACAATTTGCATTGAGGACGAACATAAATAAATGTACTGTATGGAGTGTTATTAAATGACTGTCAAGGATGAAACCAAAGCTGTGAGATACCAGTTTATCGGCGATTATCTGCATAGAACAACATAACTGATGTTTGGATCATCTTTACTATTAAAACAGGCTTGTGGTAAAAGTGAATAAAGAGGTTATTAAGTATTAACAGCTGCTGCTTTCCCTCACTTTCTGTGGGTTCTGCTTTATATTTACCCAGCTTAAACATCTACATGAAGGCAGTGAACCTGTGAAGTTCCCAGACTGCAAACTGTTTGGAAACACGATCGCTAAAAGAGCATGTTTGGCTCCGGCTGTGCCCGGCTAGCATATACAAAGCATATAGAGTCAGCTAGCCGCCACAAGCCACAGCTTTATTTAAAACTTCACTCAACCTCAAATGACTTGTGGAAGTTGGTTCCTGAAGGAAGGTTATTCAGGGTAGTTGAGCGCTCAAAACATCTGAAACAGCACTACAGCCTACAGAAATTTCATGCTTACAAGCGAGAAAATAAAGGCAGACACATGGAAGGGGATCTGGTATTGACTCGCACTGCTTTGTGACAAGTGGGAAACAGGAAAGTGGGTGTTAAAACACTGGTGGCACTGTAAATGTCTCCCCACAGTGATATTGGCAGCTGCAATGTCATTATGGTGTTTTAGTTTGGGCCTTCGAATGACACTGCTTGTATTCTGGCATTAGTACAGGTGTAGCTGTCTTGCAAGCCCAGACTTCTCCCTACGCTTCATTTCACCCCATTTTACCACTGGGCCTGTGTCAGAGGGAAGTGGTTACACTATAAAGACTTACTTTGTACTAAGAACTACACACAATACAATAAATGTCATCATAACATTTACCTAAGCCTTAAAAAGTTATCCATTTTTAATGATATCTCAAAAACATATGACCTTCTGTAATTATATAATTACTCATGTTACATTTTTCCCCCCATTTACAAACCAGAACACTCCGTCTTGACAAAGGGACCTCACAGAAACGGCATATTTTCGAGCGCTGTGATGTAGATTTGCGATGCCTGCAACAATGATCAACTCTGTTGGAGACTTCATGGGGGCTGTTGATAACCGCCAACAAAAACAACAAACCACGCCAGCGCAATTATGCATGTCCATTTCGACATAATATGGGAAGAACATGAGATGCGTGGGAGCGAGGGGTTGTGTCCTGTGGGGGTGGGAGGTTTGTGTGTTTGTGTGATGGAGAAGGAATGTCCACGTCTGCTTCTGTGTGTTTGTGTGTAAGAGCTGATTGAACGCGGGTGTCCGTGTTGCATGCTTGTGTGACAAGAGAACAGGAGCCGGGATCTAAAGAACACATGTTTAGGGTCCTTTTGAGACCAGCTCTTTGAGTTGACAGTATTGTTTGGGTTTGGGTGGGTATTTCAAAGGGCTGCTTGGGATAAAAGACAAGCCTCTAGAGCTTTGCTTGCTACACATTTTCCATTTTAGGATTCCAACCTTTCATATCCATCAACTTTGACAGATTGCAGAGTGTATTGTTTTTCACAGGCTAACTATATGGCAGATACTTAGCGCCCATTTACGGACTCTCAGGCACGGGAAGTTCACATTGTTGTGGGAAAGTTCAAAATAACTTTCATGTTCTCTTTTGATTTTCTTGTGTGATTTATTACTTTTGTTTTTTATTTTTTCCTGGAATGACTTTTTCCAATATCCTTCCCTGGCAATGGTGGGCAGTGAGAAAGTGCAGCTGTTGAATGACAGCCTCATAACAATATGATGTAAGTGTTTGATTTTTGCCGGAAATTAAAGAATTCCTCTGATGCTTTTTTTTTTTACAGTTTTGGCTGTCATTGCTAACAATTACCATAATATTGTTCTCAGCGAAGTGGTTGCAGAAATCAGAAAACAAAAAAGTCAGAGGGTCAGATATCACACACTCTGTGAAGCAACAACAGGAAGTACTGCAGATCAAAGGTAAGTCAGTACACTTTGATGGATGTTAAAGGTATACTACACAGGATTTTCCTTAAAAAAAAACCCTGAATCGACTGGTACAAGTATTCTTCTCAATGATCACTTATGTCCCACTAGAAGTGCGTGGCAGTCTGTATCTGCCCTCTGCATGTATTTTCTCTTTTCTTTTCATTTTGCTGTGTTCGGGAGGTTTCGGGGCGTCGCCCTTTGGGCACAAAGCTGCGAAAATAGTGGGCACAGTGCTGAAAAAACATATATACAGTTGGGGGAAACGCCAACGAACAAAGCTTGTACCAAAATGAGAGTGCATCTGAGGTTTTCTTTTGCTTTTCTTGAGCCGGGAAGGAGGGAGAAGTTTGAATGTTGTGTTTAAAAACAGTAAGTGACAATTCCTGCATAGTGTGCCTTTAACAATTGGCAGTTTGAGTAATGATTTTACCATTTGCTTTCCCTTCCAAAATCCGCTTTTTTGAACGTGTATGTTTGCCTGACAGCTTGTTTCTTGCCACGTCTGACGTCTTTTTTAGGATGTTGCCATGTTCCCACATCTCAGCTCATGAGTACAATTACCGATGGCCAACATGATGGAAATAAGAACTGAGTTGTAATAAACCAGAGTATGCTTTAAAAGCTGTATGGTCATTTATAAAAAAAAACTTTATGATCCTGAAGGGCACATAAAATACTTTTTGTAGTTCCCGAGATGCATGAGCCTCAATAAGAAAATCTCTTAAGTCCTGCAGTTGATTTCTCAGAGATACAAGGTTTTAATCTGATGGCAGGGGAGGGATGGAGGGAGGGAGGCTGGCTGGCAGGCAGGATCAGTCAGTCAGGGTGACCTCATGTGTTTGGCACCGGGAATGCCTATCAGGTTTCCCTCTGTGCAGATTCCAGCTTGCTCACTCCACACCAGCCCCAGGACTGAACCCCCCTCACCCACACCCCCGGAGGCATGTGTGTATGTGTGTGTTTGTGTGGGAGGGGAGATAATTGCATGTCTGTGTGTGTGAGTGTGTTTGTGTGTGAGAGTGAATGAGATAGAGAGGTAGGGAGATAAATTATATGAGATAAATTATTCAGAGGGAAAGAGTGAGAGAGAGAGAGAGAGGGACTGCAAGAGGGTGAGCTGTGTGTCAGTCCCCTCCAGTGAACTCAGTGAACTCACCGAGGCTCCCACCCTTCCTCACATACAGCCCCCCTGCTCTCTCATGTTTCCTCTCAGGCTCTTATGTATGCACATGATAATGTGGGTCATTGTGTATGTTGGGGTTTTTAAAGTTTGCAAAACCTTTTCCTGCATGGCCTGAGCATGCATGGGAAGAATTTTTTACTTGTTGAATTCTGATGCTCAGTTTAAAAAAGTTATAATGTATTTATTTTTTTCAGTTAAGGCTCTCTCAATCAAAACAAAAACAAAGACAGAGCATTGTCATCAATGTCAGTTGAAATCGCTGTTTGGCCAACACTGTTTGGCACGTTGACAGAGGAGCTGCTAGGTGAGATGCAGCTAACTTTTACTCAGCTTGTTTCTCTGATAACTTCAGATCCAAGCGGTCATGAGGTTTTTACCAGTAGCAGAGGTCTCCTCCTCTCCAAAACAAATGGACATGGTGAATTAGCCCGGTAAAATACTCGTGCCATAAATGCTAAAAAAAAAAGAAGAAAAAAAGCTGCCGCTAACATTTGCCCAGCTTGTTTCTTTGATGATTTAAGATTATAGCCTGACTGATATGTTAGTTGAGTGATTTTATCTGCCCATATCAGTGCACAATCATAGAAAATGTCTATATACATTCTAACCCAATAATACACTATATTGCCCTGTATACTATTGCCCTATAAAAAACACACACAGTTGTTTGAAACAGTAAGGATAATGTCAGAACACAACTCAACAAAATAAATTTCATTTTGAAGACATATTAATGCCCAAACGTTTCTTGAAATGGTAAAACATTAAGCTGAGCTGTAACATTAGAAAAGGTTGTGCAGTGTGGAGGTTCAGTAGCTAATAAAATAAAGTATCAAACAGAATCAGTAGAATCTATTCCAAAATAACTCCAGAACCGGAACCCCACCTTCGGGTTCCAGCAGCTACTCCACAGTGACCTTGGCTGACCCGCTGTCAAACAATGGGCTAGGTAAGCAAACACCACTGGCAACTATCGCTATGGTAACAATACAGCACACACTCTTAATAAAGCCCCGACAGGCTCAGAGGCTTCCCATTTCCCAAATCACAGTGGCACGCAGTCACACCAGCAGAGACATGTACAACACACACACACACACGGGTTAAACAGATGCGACATGCTAGTTAATGCTGCAACACATCAGCCATGAGAAGCAAGCGTCCTCCGTAACCCTCGAGAGGGGAATGATGGAGCGGGGGCCGCCTGCTGCAGCTCCGGCTGCCTCTTAAACTGCTATCTATAACTAAACAGATCAGCAGATCATCCTGCGCTCTACAGGAAGTCTACATAACTGGGGCACAGAGTTCCTAAACATTTCAGAGAGAGCGTGAGCGTCAACAGTCGTCTTAACGATTACACCGGGTCTGTGGCGGGGAGCGTTGGCTCGCCATCGCCAGAGTGTTTATCCAACGTTCGCAGGAAGGCGGGGTAATGTCAGCTTAGTGATTAATTGCAGGCCCAAAGTGCTGAGGACACAGAATCTGCTCTGAATGGCGCCGACTGCAACTCCTACAAGGGTTTATTGCTTTATCGGCTGAATCCTAATGTGACCCTCTTCCCACCACTCCCTGTGACGGTTCCAGTGGTGCCGGAGCATCCGAAAATATTCGGCAAGGTGCCTCTGTGGTTAATTGCCCAATTTAGTTAGAGTTCTCACTGCTGAGGAAACTTCCTACTGTATTTTCCATTGATAGCCTGGGAAAAAAAGGCATTTAGGCAATAATTCAAGTGCAGCGTGTCTGCACGGGGCGTGATACAGATCTCTATGGGTTGATATAAAGCTCCCTATACAGCAGGATTCCTTCCAATATGTTGGGAGAAGCATAACATATGGCAGTTACACAAGCATGCAGCTGTTGTTTTTTGGGGCTAGAGATAAATAATGGATACAAGTCTTCCACAGGGTACTCAAGACAGCTAATGAGAAAAAGAAAGCAGACAGGGAATTAGTAACTAACTGCTTTTCAAAGCCACTGTTTTCTAACATTTTCACAAGAGCCCAAGGACAAAAAAATACAGGATGATAAAAACATCAGTATTCATCAACTGTAAAAGTACTCAAATGGTAACATTTGCATTTATTCAAAACTTGCACAGGCAATATTGTGCATATATTTAATGCAGACACAAAGTAAGACCTGTCTTACTTAAAGGGACAGTACAGCCGGATATCAATAATGCATATTTTTCCTCCTACCTGCACTTTGCCTGTGGTGCTTAAAGGGCCAAATAAGTCAACAATATTGTCTTTACAGAAATTCTAACCTGGTGATTCAAATTAATTCACAGTCTTTGTTGGAAGCCATTTCATGTCTGAACCATTTTCTTTGTAGTATATATTGCTTTACATAAGAACTGCTCACAACAAGGTTATCATTTTTGTAGAGAGACATTGCTGTAGAAGTTTTCAAATGTATTTATTTATGTACTTTGAGCACCACAAGTAAAGTACCACCTAGTTCAATTATATTCAAGAGATATCCCAACAGCCAATGTCTCCAACTCTCCGTAACTTACATCAATCTAGACTGATAATTAGCTCTCAGGTTAGAGAACATGATCTTTTTTAGATTTTTGAGTGAACTGTCCCTTTGAATGCATTGTCCCTTGTGAAAGCATTGCTTCCTGTGAGCATTTCCTTTCTCACACACTCTCCATCCTGCTTTCTCTCTCAAATATGGGTGACCTTAATAATTCAGGGGGAAAGGGGAGAGAGAGGAGATAGCGTTTGCGTCAGTGCAGATTGTACAGCGGGAAACGAGTGTTCTGCATCAAACCCTCCAATGGCTTTGTCATTTTCAGGCATTCATCTGCTACAAACCGAACCCTCGCCCTCTCTGTGTGTGCACAGGGGGTATCTGTGAGGCAACATGATTAACTATTGAAAAGGGAGAGAACCGGCATCTTGTATGGAGACCACATATCATAATGACACTTTTTAATTCTGTTGCCAATGGCTGTTTATGTGCTACTAATTACTGGTGAAGAATAATAATCTCTCCTCCAATTGGACTCTGTCACGCCGAGGGCTTTCTCCTCTCTTCTTCTTTCCATTTATCCTGGTTTGTGACTCCGCTGGCTCGGCTCTCTCTCTCTGCATCAGTGTCCTTGCAATCTAATTCATGCCGCCTACCTGTCCCGCTCGGTGTTTTTCCATACTCTGACTAATGCACACACATTTTGGCCTCAGAAGCAGCTGGAGCAGTGCAAGGGTCTGCCAGATAAACCATTCAGGCAAAATCTAAGAGGGTGGCTTGAGTCATTTAACTCAAATAAAGCCAGGAGAAAGGCCTGTTTGCTCTTGGTAATCCCCCACTTGCTCGACAAGGCTTCGCAAGGTTCATCTGCTGCGCTAAATTGGTGCACGTATCTCTATTTGTATAGGAGCTCATTGTGGCTGGGTGAGAGGGGGAATCTGACAGGACTGGCAGCTATTCAAGCCCTCATGCCTATTTGCTTATCCTCATTCATGGCAGAATTGGCTTTTTCCGGAGCCATTTTTCAAGCTATGCGTGACATGGTATTTTCATTGAGCCTGCCACTACTAATGCAGCTGCGTAGAGTAAATATTGCAGCAGCCAGTATATGTTTTAGGGGAGGGCCGACCGAGGGCCTCCTACACTAATCACAGTGGTAAGGCTACACTACCATTTGCATGTCTGTGGCCGGTGTCTCCTCCGGTTTCCACGTCTGAAGGATCTACGTGAAAGACCCCAGGTCATCGGTTTGTGCGGCCACAATGGAAATTAAATGCAAATCGATTTAAAGTGAGATCTACACTGGCCGAGGATTTTCTTTGTTGGACTATGACGTCATTAGGTAAATGAAAGACCAGTGTGAAAAATGAGACTGCTGATCTTTTTGTCTTTTTCTCCCCGCAGGTGGTTTTCCCAGTCTCTTGGTTCTCTGGTGCAAATCAAAACTTCAAGCTATACATTATAGCACACTGCATGTAGAAATACGAGACTTTCCAAGAAAACACTTTAATGGGACACACACTATCGCCTACATAGTAGACTGTTTTGATTATGAGGTCATCGCTATTAGGCGCTCTCAGCTCGCCATGTAATGTGTCTGGTTGTGGGGCAGACCGCAGACAAGGAATACAACCACATAATAAGATGAAACCAGAAGAGAATGACAAAACTATGGAGAGTACCATGAGGAGCAGCATGGGAAAAGTGTCTTTCCAGCACTTTCAGATGCATATTACGTTCACAACCACCACTCGTGATAATAAAGACACATTTAGTAGAGGTCGGAATCAGCAGCGGCCCCATGATAAAATTTTATCCCGATACTTGATCCACAATACAATATTATTTAAGCATTTCACATTATGGTGAGTGTTGTGATAAAATAAATTGCAATTTAACTGTTTAACTGCATTTTGTGTCCACAAAATTAAATTGTTAAACTGTTTTGTCAAATAAGCGAAAATTCTCAGTCTATTCATCTCACTTCAGTCTTTTTATTTCTCCACAATGAGAGTCAAACCCACAGACTGACCAACAAAGTATTCAGTCAAACTGAACTGAACTGATATCAAACATGTATGGATGACAACAACTGCAGCATTTTTTCAAACTTTCCTTAACTTTAAGCTTCACTGCTCTGAATTTTTTTTTAATGAAACTTTGCAGCGTTATTTCTGATCCTGACGGACATGGTGGCTAGAGATTCTTTAGATCTTCTAGTTTTATATAATATATCTCCAGTTTATTGCTAAAGGTGAGCCCGCTACGGCCTCCAGAAAAAAAACAACTGCAAAAATACTGACAAGGTGTCAGAAAGCTAAATATCGATACCTGGCGGCCATAAATCGATATTATATTCCCGCGCAAAGTATCGCGATACTACGCTGTATCGATTTTTTCCCCCCACCTCTAACATTTAGGTCTGATTAGGTATGAACATATGAAGCAGCCCTCAGCCATCCTCAGATGCCCTCAGTCAGGAAGGTGAAAAGGCAATTCTGCCGCAGTCAGAGCCATGTGGAGAACCTCTGTATGCAGCAGCCATTCGTTAAAAATGCAGGAGCAATTACCCCGTCCAAGTCTGAGTCAGTGAACGCTACCAAGCCGGCCTGCCGCCTCCTTCACCTCCTCCTACCCTTCCGCTGCCGCTGTCGCCACACCAGCAACCTGAGCATTCTTCACGTGAACCGGCATGCCAAAAGGTAGGGCAGCAGACGCAGCAGACACCGAAAGCTTCAGTTACACGAGAACAACAAAAGCCCTTCTCTGCCTGTCTGTCTCTCACGAGGTGCAGTTACTTCCTCCCCCCTCCCTCGCCCGCCTCTGACACGTGACCTGCAGCCTGACATCCTCAGCACCAGCTCTTGTCCTGACCCAGCTCCTCTCCTGCCCTTTCTGCTCGCCACTATCTTCCCCTCAAACAGGGCCAACCAAATTACTATCTGCCTCCCTCTGAATTTCAGCTATGCAGTTCACATAAACAAGGTTGATTGAGTTTATACATCACTGACTACATTTATTTGTCTAAAATATTCCATTTTTTTGCCCTTATTCCAGTAGATATTCCTACCAAGCTGTTTACATGAACATGAACATTCCACCTGTTTATATGCAGCCATGCATACTCCATATCAAGTCAAAATATGGAAAATTGGTACTTTTGCTAAGCATCAAAATACCATTTATTAAAGTTTCCTCCCCTCCTTTATTTCTTTAACCACAGTCAACACTGCAGCCTTTACACACGTCAAAAAAAACAGTTCTGTGTTTAAAAGAAGGTGCGTTTCTCCCTCTAACCAGAAATGTGAGCTTTTTTATTGGACATTCATCTCTACCACAGCAAACTATTGACAATTGTGTACATGTTTGTTTGTGTACATCTACCATAGCAACGCACAGAGCTGACCATAAAGAGGCAAAAGGCTGTGACGCAAACTGGAACTGTAAAAAAAAACATATTCCAAATGCGCTGCATACATATATAATATATATATGTATATATATAATTTCCTAACAATCAAATAAAATTGAAATATCGTACTTGTCTTAATCTGAAAATGCTACTTGCTACCCCTAATTTGGTTCACATGACCTTTATCAAATTTGGAAAATTGTCTTATTCTAAATTATTGTAAAATATTTGTGTGCATGTAAACAATCACTGTTTGCGTTTCAAATTTGCAACCCTCTTAGTCTGTGGATAGGCTGTGACTCACAGTTTAGTCAAACATTCTGTAAAACATTAAAACCAAACATTGCAATCAAGACACTGCAAACAAACACTATAAATATTTTAATTTGTTCACATAATACAGGTAATGTTTTCCCTGTATGGAACAAAAGAAAAACCCAGACAAAGATATTGAACGACACAGTGAAAGGATTCAGTATTATTCTACCTTTTGCAGACATTGTTCAGTATCCATCGAGCATCAACAGGAGCCAAGAGAAGTTTCAACAAAGTTTGTAATCCCTTTATCTCTTTTTCAACAAAGTTGATAATCCCTGAGTAAATATATTCACTCAGATGTATTCCCTTCAGTTGGAAAATATCAACTATAATGTTGCCAAATGCATGTTAGGCAAAGTTAAAATACAGACATGATGATTATAATTTTATATCCACCACCCACAGCACTATTAGATTCACTTAAAGAGGTTTTATGTGTGTTTGACTTCTACTATATCCCACATGTGTCGCCGTATGTCAATATGGTCTGTATGTATTAAAGGGGTGTCTCTCCAGCCACTCATGTCATCCTGCACAGATGGCAGGACACCATGCCCAGCAGACAGCAGGGGCTCCCGGAAATAGAGGAAGATGCACGCGAAAGCGATGGAGGATGGGAAAGAGTAATTACAAAGAGGGACGACATGAAAGAGAATTTAAAGATGAAGGGAGGCTTGGCGAAAAAATAGGAGTAAAGAAGAGTGGTCTGAGCAAAAAGTGAGGGGGGAAAACATAAACAGTCAGAGATGAAAAAAGACAAAATTGTAAGGCTGTACCCCCACCGTCCTCAGAGGCAAAAGGGGAGACAGAAAATAGAGCGTGAAAACGCCAGGCTAGGTCTCTGCCAGAGCGACAGAAGAGGGAAACAGTGGGCCAGAGGAGACAGCTCCAGGCAGATACTGTGTTACAGAAAGAAATGCTAGTGAAAACAAGAAGAGGGAAAAAAAGCAGGTGTATTTGTAGAGTCCTGCCGCGCTGGTTGGTTCGAAGGGCACATCATGTGTCTCGTTTCATCTGGCTCTAAATCTAAAGCAACATCTTCCCCGTCTCTCTCTGTCTGTCTCGCTGTATGTCGACTCTGCTTGCCTCTCCCTCTCTATAGGAATACTCAAAACTAAAAATACACAAAACACATAGGAAATGTGTTTCATTTCACTTCCTCACAAAGAAGAGAGCTGCTTCCTGTGACAAATCATTCTAATGCACTTAAAAAATGTTTGTAAATTCAAGCCATGACTAATACGCACAAATGCTAAAGACCACCTGCGGTTTAAAGTTCACATCCGCAATTTATTTGATGCACAAATGATCCCAGTAAGGGGTTTTTGTGTGTGTTCATGTGTGTGCGGCTCTGCTCACAGCAGTGCATTCGGAAGCCGGTGGGGTTTCAGCGTCTTAACCCAGGTTTTCCGGTTGAAGAAAACTCGCCCTGCTCACTCTGCCACCTTCCACCCCATATGCCCCGTTTCACCAAACAGGTAGGAGTCCCTCTCTCCAGCGGCACAGCCGAGAGTCGCCTGTTATCTCCAGATGGTCTCGGGAAGGAGAGTTCAGAGACGAGATTCCCTGGGGCAAGAGCTCCACCACCACGCACATCATTTTATATTTTAAAGGGATTTATCTCAGCCGCTCTTTTTTTCACTGCGACCTCCGGTGAGTGAGCAGGTACTTTGTTCTGTGTCTTGCTCAAGGACACTTCGATACAACAGCAGCCTGTTGTGGAGAAGAAAAATGTGACCTGGTTTTGAGACCTTCACTCTGAGCACTAGACCACTTACAAAGCACAAAGTCAGACACCACACACAGTATGAATGTGTGTCCTCTTTAAACCTCTTTAAAAGTCTCATTGAGATTAAAATCTCTTTTCAAAGAGTGACCTACAGTGTTACTATTTCATTTAGCAGACGCTTTTATCCAAAACGAGAGAGTTTGAGAGCTCATACAACACAAGCAAGGATGTAGTCAGAAGAAAGTTATGTTTGATATAGTTTATATAGTTGATAGGTTTCAGTCTGATAAGGTGTAGTAGGCAACAGGCGGTGTTCAGGGTACATCCATCAACCCCACCCATCATTTATGTCTGTTTCATGATGAGATGTTAAAGAAAGAGCTGGGTCTTAAGTCTCTTCTAAAAGACTGAGAGGGACTCAAGCAGATCGGGAACTACAGAAGAAGAGTCTACTAGAGGTGTGAATCAGCAGAGGCACAACGATACGATTTTATCCCGACAAAATTAAACTAAATCAATAATTGTTTTGTCAAATAAGAAAACATTCAGTCTATTCATCTCACTTCAGTCTTTTTATTTCTCAACAATGAGCGTCAAACCCACAGACTGACCAACAAAGTATTCAGTCACATTGAGCTTAACTGATATCAAACATGTATATATGATGACAACTGCAGCATTTTCTCAAACTTTCCTAAACTTAAAGCTTCACTGCTCTGAATTTTTTTGAATGAAACATAAAAAAAGCTTAACTTTGCAGCGTTATTTTGGCAACATCCCAACACATTATCCTGACGCCTATAGATTCCTTAGATCTTCTAGTTTAAAAAAAAAAAACGTTGAAAATACTGACGCTAAATAAACACTAAATGTCGATACTTGGCGGACATGAATCAATATTATACTACAATGCAAAATATCACAATACTATGCTGTATCGTTTTTTTCGGGTCTAGGAAGTGGTAGTGGCGGAGGAGCTGGAGCCTTTAATTGAAAGAACATAGTGAGCAGGAGGGTGTGTGGACCTGAATAAAGGTAGGTAGGGGGCTGTCTTAGTTGGAGTTTTGCAAGCAAGTTTCAAGGATTTGAATTAGAGGCGGGCAGCAACTGGTAGCCAGAGGAGGGATATGAGCAGCAGGGGACGTGTGGTTTTTTGGGCTGGACCTGGCCGAGAAGACAGCATGAACATCATTACAACAATAAACACAAACAACACAAACAGCTGTCATACACTGCAAATGGGCGCACAACAGTAAGAAAAGTACCATTTTTGATGCACAATCACATTAACCAGGAGTACTATTTTCTCAATTCTTTGAAATTGACTTTAATTCCTCCATAGAAATCAGCTCTGAGAATGTCAGGTTATTCAGAGATTATTTCAGCAGGAGGGGGCAGCATATTTGTCCACAACTTGTAACTTCATAAACTTATTGATAGACTCCTTTAGCACACATTTGCACGCAGGCACTCGTACACCATCTGCGCTCGTAAACCACGGCATGCAACGTAAGCACACATGTAACACTGCTGCTACATTTAAACCCCCCGTGTAGTCCAGACTTAATACAGAACAGGTTCGTCTTTCCATCTTAAGAGCTATGGCCTCTAGAAATAAAATAAAAAAATATGCTTTTTCATTATCCATCCCCTTTGTGCGTCCCTCCTTTGCTCTTCTGAAAAAATGCATATCAGTGTTGAGAGAGCAGCTGTAATGAGATGTGGACGGCAGCATGCGGAGGGCCAGGTCTCAGCACCCTGCTCTGTGGCGACTTATTAGAGGCTGCAGGATGCAATAAAGCGCACACAACCCTAATGTATGGGTGTGCAGATAGGGCTGAGCTGTCAGTTGATAGATGAGAAGGGTTACCCCCTGCTGCAGTGTGTGTCTGTGTGTGCGCATGTTTGTGCATGTACACACAGGCCACAGAAAATAAATGGAGTTGTCTGCCCCATTGACTGACAGTTACACATGGAGGGATTGTAGTGCTGGATAAAGCGGTAGGCATCGGCAGATAAAACCAGGGGTATTAGTTGATCAATGATCAAAAGGCCTCCTTTCATGGTCGGACCATGTGAGGCGAAGGACTGGAAATATGAAATAAAAAAAGGAGGAAAGCAAGATAGAGCTAAAAAGGCCTGCCAGTCTGAGCTAAGGGAGAACACGTGATGGGTTAAGATTTACAGCAAGGCCGGGACAGTATTTTGTTTCGGGCAGTCAGTCGTGAGGCATGTATCAAGACTTACAAGTGAGGGAAATGAGTTATACTACCCCTGTCTTAGTACTAATCAGAACATATCGTCCCGGGCTCAAAATAGGGCTGGGCTTTAGTAAATGTAATATAAGAAGTGTATTTTTCCAGCCCTAAAAGCCCTTGATAAACTCTTCAAAGCAGATCCACATCAGCAGAGACAGAGGGGACTAAGCTGCTAGCTGAGTTTTACGCCACTGATAACTGATTTAATGAAAGACTTTGGAAAGTGGTCCTTTTTCTCTGCCTTTGATTTCTTTTGCTCTCCATGTCTATGTATATCTGTCTCTCCCTTGTTGTATCTATGCTTCCCTTTCTCCTCTATCGAGGCATTAAAGGAGGATTTAGATGGCTCTGTTGTTATTTCTGCAGCACAATGGATCACCCCGTGTAATGTAACCAAACCCTTTTCCTTGCTTTTAACTGGCCCCTCCCTATAACATCCACCCCTCCCCGTCTTTCTTTCTCTCTCACACGCACACTGTACACTCCTTCCCTCCATCTCTTCCTCCAATTCTAAAGAATTACACAGAGTATAAATGGTGCCTATGGCAGGGGCAGACACAGGCGCAGATCCTCTCAAAGGGCTCCATTGACTGGTGTTTACTTTAGGCCAGGGACATTAGCCGCTGCTAAATCTACCTCAATCTGCCCCTCTCGGCTTCCCGGGTTCTGCATGTACTAGTCTCACTGTAACACAGATGCCTGCCTGCCTGATCACAGCCACAGCTCAAGTGTGTGTGCATATACTTTCGCAGTGTATCCTTGTGTGTCTGTGTTGTTGAGATCGCTGACATTAGGCATGTAATGACCTAGCCTATCAGCGGTGTAACAGCACAAGGGTACAGCGGTGTCAGGTACCTTGTGTGCGTGCAGTAACGGCGGCAGTAAAGCCAGCTAAATTTCACAACAGAGGCAGAATTTACTGCAGGTTTTCAAGGCAAATTATCATTAATTTGAGAGTTCCTTTTGAGAGTTGTGTGCGTAATAATGAAACACAGGGCTGAAAATGCCTGTCATTGAGGGAAAATGAGATACGACGCACGCCAAGACTAACAGGCACTTAGCGCAGACATTTAGCCCAAATTCATATTCTCTCCTAAACACTATCATGAAATAACAATAATTGATCTGTGTGCTGTAATTGTTCTCATGGGCCAGGGGAGGGGCCAGGGCCAGAGCGAGGCGTTTTACGGTAATTTTCTCATTTATGATGCACATCTATTACCTATCATTAAAGTTGAATGCACAGCAAGCTGTGAACAGCGCTGCACATCAAACTGGCATTGAAAGACACAGGCGGAATAAAAGGCCGAATTTGAGCAAATGACTCCACGGACTGATCAGCTGGGGAACAGGCAGAAATAGGGCCTTTAAAGGATCCTCTCATCAAAGCAGCATCCTGCCAGCCCCCCCCTAGCCATAACCTCATATAAAAGTCACACACACACACTGACACAAGCAACATGCACACACACAGACACACAAATCCTCTTTCAGGAATCAATAATTCAGCTAAAGAGAAGCACATGCTACGCCCCACTGCACTAATCAATAGAAAGCCAAATGTTATCTTTTCATCTCATTCTCTGACTTTCACATTCTAATCTGGGCTGACTAGTTCACACTGGACAGCATCATAGAACTCCATTAAATTAGAATATAATACAGACATACAGAGGGGATAAAGGCACCCCAAATTCAGAAGGCGCCTCGGTTTATTCTGACAATGTTAGCTCCTTTCTTTACAATAAAGTCCTCAGTTTTAACCGGGCACAGATGTTCTATAAATTCTCTATGCATAGAATCTCAAATATGTGTCATAAAATGGAGGCGAGAGGAGGAGAATGGCAACACTTTAGTATGAGTTACGCCCCGCTCCCCCTCCCTATCCCTATGAGATATTTATGCCCCCCCCCCCACCCACATCTCTCGGGAGAATGAGGCCATACCTTGAGAATGCAGCAATGAAGATAAATAGAAAGACCAGTGTGATTTGAGACTGATGACTAAATCGGGAGTGTGCAAAAAAAATAATGAAAAGTAGGGACTTGGGCAGTGAATTTGCGTGCATGTGTGTGCGCACACAAGGCCAAAGTGACTGCTGTCGACTGTGTGGATTGAACCTGCCAGCCAAAGCCCTTCTCCCCTCTCTGTAATCGAGCTATCAATGACCATTAATGAGAGTGTGAGATAGCTCTCCACAGCTCTCTCGGCCACATTGCCCAACACTCTGGCCTCTCTCCCCTTTCCCTTTCTCCTCCTGACCCTGTCCGCGGCTCTATCATATCAGCCTACGAGGCCGCCGGCTACGCCAACTAACCGTGGAAACGAATACAAACCGTGGCGGCTGATTCATAAACGGAAATGTGCGCTCTTCCTTGCCCTACTTGCGTGCCCGCTATAGGTCTCGTTTGCATGACACAGGACCCTAGCGGCTCGCTCAAGGATGCATCAATCGCTGACGGTGGCAAGATCGGATCTGCGCTGACCTTGGGAGTGAACTGCAGCATAGGCGGAGGAGGCAGGGGGCCCTGTTGCAACAGAGCAGGCAGGCAGAAAGCGAGAGGAGGGAGGACGAGGGGAAAAGAAAAGTGGAAGGGAGGGAGGGGAGGACGGAGGGGCATGCTCTGATTGAGAGGCCCCCGAGATGAGCAACTCTGAGATATGAGAAGGGGGAGGGAGGGAGAGGGGGATGATGGAAGGAGTAGTGGAAGGGGGGTGGGAGGGAGAGGGAAGCCATATGGCAGCAGCACAAATGTATTAAACTATAAATCAGGGTGAGAGCGAGTGGACTGCCAGGTGGGGCTGCAGGCAGGTTGTCCCTGCTGGAAGCGCACAGCTCCACACGGAATGGGATTGAAACGTAACTGGGATTCTGCTTTATCAATTTTATTGATGTATTAATTGGGTAAACTAATAGCCACATGTAAAAAATGTGTTTTTCGGTGTTTGATGTTCAACACCGCCGCCAATAAAACAGCTGAACCGATATCAAAACAATACTTTTTTTTGACACCTTTCATTGGGGGAAAATAAACATTTTATTTGCTCAATAAATTTTTCTTTTTTCTTCAGTGATAAATAAAAAGACTGATAAGTATCCAGAACGAGATCAGGAAATATTTGACTGCGGAATAAGTGAACAAAACTAAAACCTGCCCAATCATTCAATCATGCCCAATCTGCCCAAAGGCCAACTTCCAATACTCGGTCCTAAGGTCACATTTAGGTCAGTACCCTGCCCTAAAATAGCTATTCCTCTATGCATGCAATATAAAAATGTGAATTAAAGAATATTTTTTTTGGGATTTCAAATACAATGGAGGTTTACCAACTAAAATGACTTAACTAGACATAACTTTTGCACAAAGTTAAACACCTTCAGCATGTTGTCCAGCCGTCGCGGTGCATCACAGCATCCCAATAATAGAAAGAAATTAGTGTTACACGTGTGGTAGATAAACAAATAGAGCTCCCATTTTAATCCCTTGATGATGTCTGGGTAGTTTGCCCAGCCAGTGTCCTGGCAGCC
Source organism: Centropristis striata (assembly GCF_030273125.1). Classification (NCBI taxonomy): domain Eukaryota; kingdom Metazoa; phylum Chordata; class Actinopteri; order Perciformes; family Serranidae; genus Centropristis; species Centropristis striata. Next base: position 22,050,807 of record NC_081530.1, read on the forward strand.
ATCAGGACCTAGGCCTGGGCTCGCATCCCAGAGGCACTGATGCATACTACAGCTAGAGCAAACACGGGCAGCCTTCCTCATGCCTGCTCTCCGTCACAACCACACCGACCATCGAGGTAACAAAAGAAGGGTTCATAACCTGTTCGCCTCCTCTTTGCGAAGCACTAAAATTAGACATTTGTGCTGGTTTGTGAGTAAGCGGATTCATAATTAAATGTTTTATTTGCTTCAATCAGAAAAGTGGCATTGAAGCATTTAAACAATGGCCTACATTCAGCTTGTAAATGCTTCATTAGTAAATTAAATTTGGTTCCTAATTCTCTCAATTGTTAAAAGAGCTGTCTGTCAGTTATTTTGATTAACAAAAGCCTCCGAATCCACTTAAAATGTCACACTTGTATCACAGAAAGATCTCATCAGTTTGCAGGTGAGGGATGGATGGAGGTTACTGGACAGCTCCCAGTAACGGTCTGGTAGGCTGGACTAACTCGAGCCTTGATCCCTGATCCTTTCACTCAGCGACAAACACACACACACACACACACACACACACACACACACACACACTGACATAGACATCCAAACTCCAACGAGGTACCTGCCATCTGAAACCATCACAGCCAAGGCCAGCTATCCATCAAATCCCATCTCCACTCAGGGATGAGAGGGGGATGAAGAGAGGGCGTTGGAAGAGAAGAGGAGGAGGAGGTGGGGGAGGGAGGGAGGGAGGGGTGGTGGAGGTGGGAGGGAGGCAGGACAGGAGTGTAGGAGTAGATGAGTAGGCTTGAGGAATGCAAGTAGAGCAGAAGAGCGGCGTACCTTGGTCTGGAGATAGTGGGGGTAGTAGTAGGTGTACTGAGGGTACATTGGCTGCTGCTCCAATCGCTTGCCCATGTAGCTGGAATCCTTAGCACTGAGGCAGGGAATGGTGACACGGGGGCGGAAGCTGCCAAGTAGCTAGCAATGGGATAGAGGCAGTGGAAGGGGCTGTGCGATTCCTGTCTTTGCTTTCAGCACCACTGTGTCGCTAGCCGGTCCTCCAGGGAGAAGACTGGGTCTGCGCGCCGGTTGGCAGCTGGAGAAGGTCTGCCTCTGATTGGCAGGGGGGGGAAGCTCGTGCCTCACCGGTCCAGAGAGCCTCAGTGTCGGGCGGATGCTCACTCAGTCTCTCGCTGCTGGATCAATGGAAATATTTCCACAAGTGCTAGAACCAAGAGCGCCGTGTCCGTCAGTGGCTGGTATCGGATAGTAACGCGCGATAAGGGTGAGGTAGAGGAAGAAGAGGAAAGAGAAGAGGTGCAGGTGGCAGTAGCTCTGGCAGTCCTGTGAATGTTGGAAAATGGGAGAAGGAAGAAGAGGAGGAGAGGAGGAGGAAAGGGATGGCAAGGAAAACGGGAGAGGATGTATAGGCTCACTTCTCTATTTGAGCTGTTTCACTCCAGTCTTTTGCCTTGGCTTTAATCTCCTCTCTCTCTCAGACACACTGTGAATCTGACTCTCTCTCACTGCCCCCTCTCTCTCTCTCTGTCGCTCTCTAACATACACACACTATCTCTCTCTCTCTCTCTCTCTCCCTCTCTATCTCTCTCTCTTCTGTAGTCTGATCCGACGGTGGCTGTCCTGTTTGACAGAGGGCAGATATCCACAGCACCGGCTGCCGACAGATGCACTTTGTGCACGGAGCAGAATCGCAACACGAGAGCCGAGCGCAGACACAGAAAGAAATCTCAGTCTGGAGCGGTCGAGCCGGCAAGAGGACAGATAACACAGAGAAATGATCCCAGTTTTTTAAATGATGTGGCACAAGCGTGTATTAAAAAAATCCACTGGCTGGTTAGTCAATCCACTGAGCTCCAGATAGAAGACGAGTGGGGGGAAAAAAAAACAGTGTCTGTGTCCCAGGTGCCCAGTAAAGAAGGAGTCCCTCGTCTGCGATCCTCCCTCTTCCTGCACTTGTAAAATGTGTTCCTTATTTCGTCCTTGGCTCTCTCACTCCTCTAAGCAGCCTGCCTCGTTCTCTTTCCCTCTGTCACACAGTTGCTCTCTCTCTTACTCTCGCGTGCGCTTTCTCTATCACTCAGTCTCTCAGCCTCTCTCTCTCTCTCTCTCCTTCTCCTCCACACTGACAGGGCGGTAAAGGGGGCTCGTCCGAGGCTGCGAGCAGAGCAGACTGCCTCCTCCTTCTCCAGCCCAGCCGGTAGGAGGGTCTTTAGCAGCTCTGTGCGAGAGAGAGGGATCCAGACACAGACCAGCGGGCTGCAGCGTTTCCACAACCTGGGAGAACGCAGGGAAGAGGAGTGGAAACGAGAGGGGGATGGCGTCAGTGTGAGCAGTCGATTCCCCCTACTGGCTGCACGTGGAGCTACCGCCTGGAACACACTGTGTCCTCAAACATCGCTTTCTCTTCACAAAGCAGGGGGATTTAACCTCAAAACTAGGAAACTTTTAATGTGTAACTTCAAGATTAGTGTGGAATGAAGTTTCTTAAACTGTTGACTCTGGATCATGTTGTTACCACTGATCAGGTCAGACAAAGTCATTGTTTTGTTCAAAACTTTTTTTTAGTTTTGAGTCCTAAACAAGCCATAATTTACTTTTTACCAAATTTAATGCCATTTTTAACAACAGGGTAATAATATATTATATTTACGAAGACCCTGAACTGTTTTTTTGTTGTTATTGTTGCATCATTTGTTTTTCATAATACTGAACTGGATGCTGCCGGATTGGTTCAAACTAATTGAATCTTGGGAATTAATTAATAGTTGATTCAAGGAAAAAAAAATTCTGCAACTATCTTTGGACTAAGGGAAGGTAGTCATTAAAAAAATTATTAGACCACCCTATTTTCCATGTTTTTTCTTGATAATGCTTTTGATTATTATCAAGAAAACTATGGAAAATGGCTAGATATCAGCTCTTAAATTAAATTCTTATGAGCTATTTTTGTTGTCATCATTATATTTGTCCAAACAAATGTACCTTTCGTTGCATCAGGCATTATAATGAACATATATATGTATATAGCATTTTCAAGTCAACAGGTTCAAGTCTAAGTGAAGTTACGAGTTTTATCAAGTCTAAAGAAATCAAATTTGTGATTCAAGTCTGATGAGTCCACACCTCTGCTACTAATTCTGCTTTTCTCAAGGATTATATACGCAGAAGTTTAATTTTTAATGTGTAGTTTACTGCAAAAGCATGAATTACATCATAACATAACATCAAGTTTGGGTGCAGAACAAGTGAATGTGTCTTTCACTGCAGGGTCAACAAAGAGGATGTGTAGTAAGTCTTCACTTTAAAGGACTATAATTATACTACATGTAAAGGCAGCGAACCACAATCTCCAAGCATTCACTTAGGAAGTAAACCACTTCCTGTGTAACATCAAAACATGACAATGGATGAATCCTCTTTTGATTGACCATGACCATGACCAAAAACATCACAAAAATGTCCCGTCGCTGAGTGTTTGCTTGATCCTCAGTAACCTCAGCTCATACTCGGCAAAGATCAAAAACATGAATTCAAAAATATAACGCTGAGAAAGTCCCACTCCTTTTTTTCCGTCTCTCACACGCAAACAGACATACATGCATGCTTGAATAGGAAATAACCTTAAGTCCGTGAGGGTATCTCAGCGACTCCGAGGCCAGAAGTTCAGCAGCCTCAATTTTCACTCAATTAGCAAATCAACTCATTTTAAATCATCTGACATGCGTCCTGCAGGAACAAAACTCTTCCAGAAACGGCACCACAAAATGACTGGACTGAAAACAATTATGTTTTGGCAGTTTCCACATCTCAAAATAGACCTCTGACTTTGATGAGTTTAGTTTTGTACTTCATCTGTTACACTTGAGAGCATTACACAAAAACCCATGAGGCCGATGTCTCCTTTTCAAACAATAATAACCCAATTACACATTTCTAGTGCAACGCTCAAGATAAGTGAGTTCAGCTGTAAAAATACACTTTTTTCACTTCTTGGTATATTTGATTTATTCACTTCTGTTGATTCAATATGTATGACATTGTAAGTGCTGTACTGCAATATTTTATAAATGTATTGATCAGTTGAAAGGGAATAAATCAATGATAGCTTTGAAAGTTTTGCAATACAGATTGTTTTCAAGTCTCCTAGTTCCTTTTCAGACACACAATGTAGTGCAAATGCTAAATGTTATTATGAAAGCTACAGTATGTGTCTAAAAGGGCCCAGTGCATGTGGACAGACCCAATCAATACCAGAAGAAGAATCCCAGGGACCAAAACAAAGCTCAGAGGGAAAGGGCAGCCTTTTACAGATATAGAGAGGAAAATATAATTATCAGATAGGCCACTTTTATCTGTAGGAAAGAGATGAGGCAGATATCGATTTTGGATTACCAGATTAACAGCCTTTGGATCAACTAGACACATAAACTCCCAGCATTTGTCGGGGAAAGGCAGAAAGAAGAGAACAAAGACAGTAAGACAGACAAAGGCCAATAGAGAGAGTAATAGAAAGGCAGATACTGAGAGAAAATAAGATAAGACACATTGGGAGACGGAAACCTGAAGGAGGCACAAAAGCAGAAAAGATTCATATGTCTTTATGACACTGCGTGTCCACTGAGCAACCACGTAGTCAGCTGTGTGTTTCACAGATAAGGCTCATCATTTTCTGTTTTTTACTTAAAAATACTGATATTTAAGAACATAGGGGTAGGTCAGTTTAAGGTGATTTTAAACTAGATTTTGTTCACATTTGACCAAAAGTCACAAATGAAACCTCTACCATATGAAAATGAGAACAAATGAAGCAAAAAAATTGCAAATGAGCCAAATAAAGTAATACACTAACAAGCATGTTTGTATGGAATGCCATTTAACTTTAAATAAATATGTATGCCTGTGATATAAATAAATATGCATCAGGATATAATATATCCCTGAAATAAATACAGAAATGTGAAATTGTAAAATAAATAAATGAAGAATTAATAAATTAAAGTTGTCCTTTGAAGTAAACAGATGTTTACTTCTGTTCACTCACTTTGCATTTTGTTAATTGATAAAAAAATAAACTATTAACATTTCTACTTTTGAAAGCATTCTTATTTTACAGCATTTTTTCACACCTGGCTAAAACTTTTACACAGTACTGTATGTTTTTCTTTATTGAACAACAATGACTATTATTACTACTACAATGACAATGACTACTACGGTAATTACATTTATTTATGTATTTATTGGCTTAAATATAGGGATGTATTTATAGGTAGCAAATCAAGTCAGAAGAGGATCATTTTTCAATTGACTTACCTACATTTTTCCTTTTTTTGTAACTGGTGTAACACTGGTGTGTCCCTGCTATCCATTTCTTTCATCAGGCCCGGAGGTTGCTTCTTGCAATTTTCTTCAATTAATCAAATAGGTGGCAGATTAACTTGAACTTACATTAACTTGAAACTATGCACTATTTGCTACTATTTATGACTGTAACCTGACTAAGTTTTTTGAAAGTTTATTCTAATTAGTCGACACTGAATGGAAACACGAGGGAATACTATTACACGGACTTGGTCAGCGAAACCATTAATATTCATTGATCCAACCATTAAGAATTAAGAGCCGGGAATTGAGACTTGACTCTTGAAACTAAAGATCTTGACCTGTGGCCCTTCAGACAACACTAGAAACTACCTTGAGAGCCGGTTGACATGAACTTTCAGCCTCTACCCATGAGCTGGCAAAGGTTAGTTTATAGAGGCAATTTCAAGTGATGAGTGGAGAGCGGTAATGCACGCTGTGTGTAAATAAATGTCGGCACTGTGTCTCATTCTGTGGAAGCAGACCTTGGAGACTAGAAGCGTGTGTCGTGCTCTGGTGGTGATGGAAGCTGCTGGTCTGAATCAACGGGCCTGACGTCACAGTGAAGTGATATGCAGCCAAATATTTCATAAAAAGAGAGAAAAGAGTGAGTGAGATTTCACTGTTGCTCCTGTTCAATTGCTGTAAAGTCATCTCCATGTGGTGGCTGGCACATGTAAGATAGGGCTGATGAAACTTGTCAAAATGTCTGCATATACCTTCTAAAAAAACTCTGAACTATTCATACATCAATTCTTTTGTCCATTAGAGGGCAAACCAGTACAACAAGCAACCTAACTACTAGTAAGGGTATATTTACTTTTAAAAGCTCTACATACCTACACATTAGAAAATGAACAAATAAAAATAATGTCCTATACATTAAAACTTAATTAAAAGTAGTTGCTGCTGGAGTAAAAACTGAGCCCCCTAGCAATCTAGCTAGCAAACTAGCCAGTCGCTTAATGAATGTACAATTTAACAACTTAATTCTTTATAGACACACTGATGTCACTACGTAGGAAAACACACTGCTATCACCAGATGAGTGACAATCATGTTCAGTTCATATTCTGTAAAAAGTGTAGCATTAAAAGCATGGTGGTATTAGCAGAAGCTAGCCTGCATCCTACACTAGTGGGTTTGCTGTGCTGCGCAAACAGTAATTCTGCAGACAAACAAGCTAGCTAGCTAAGTAGCCAGCTGTCTGTCTGCAGAGCTGCTGATTGTTTTTCAGATGTGAGCTTCACTGTGGTGTAGTGGTTAGCATGTCAGCTCTCAGCAAGACGGTCACAGGTTTGGGGGCCCTTCTGTCGGGTTAAATGGGTGACTCTTAATCAGTGTTGCCAACTCCTCAGTAAGGAAAGTAATATTGCCTGTGCTAAAAGTTGCTAGAAGTCGCTAAATGACATCATCATCACATTTGTATAATTGACCATGTGCATGTAATTGTGATGTACGCTACAGGAGAGAGGAATAATGTTGTTGGAGAGACAAAACGTGAGTAAAATACACCATAAATATGTTGAGAAGAGACACTGACTGTAAACGGCCCGTAGGTGTTAATGAATAGTTCTGTCTCCATGTGTCAGCCCTGTCTGGCAACCTGTCCCCGCCTCTCACCCAATGTCAGCTGGGATTTGCTCCAACCCCCAAGACCCGAATAAGCGGTTAAGGATAATGAATGTATATTCAAATGTCTGATATTTTTAATACTACAAATATATACAGTACATTCTTATTTTGGTATATTCATTGACAACTATGCAGAACATATAGATAAGGTGAATTATTTCCAATACAAAATATCTATAGGAATACATCAGAGTAGGTGATTTCCACACAGATTCTTGTTTCAACCTATTTTGTACACAATTGTAGCAACATTAGGGCTTGCCACCCAGAGCAGCACACTCCAGCGCCAGACTGTTTCAAAGAGCATTCAGTGAGTGAGAACTGATCTGATTTACAAGCTGATTTGTCAAGATGAAGCTCAAACTGTGCCTCTCTGCTGTTCTGAATATTTAAAAGAATAAAAAAAAAAACCTGCACTAAGAATTATTTGCTAATACTTTGCAGCCAGGTCTGTCAAACATTTTCATACAACAAAGCCAAAGCCATCTGCTGCTCCTCTGTTCTGAGGTCTTTCTTTGATGCTCGTTGATTCACTTTCTAAATTGAGAGCATGAGTGAGTCATTCGCAGGACTTTAAAATAGAGAAAAAGGAAGACAGCTGAGGGCGTCTCATGGCCCTGAAGGTGTTAAGTAGTTACAGTCCCCCGCTAAAAGAATCAGACACGTCTAGTAAAAGAATACCACAGAGTGGCCTCTGGTCTGAACAGTTCAACAGCTAGTGTGAGGTGTTTTTTTTTTAAATCCAGCCTTTTATTTAATGGACCAGTTCTTCTTGGCAAATTTGCACAGCAGTAAAAGCAAGATTTTCTGTTGAGATATTTCAATTATTTTAACATCCATGGAGATATTAGTGTCCTGAAGGGCTGCCCTTTTGTCCATTGACTGCTCTGACAACACCAGTTATTCTATTTAAGTCTTGAATTTCTAATAAAAAGGGAGAATAAGTGAGAGAACAGGGATGAGGGCATGTCACAACATAAAAAGGCTGCACCATGTGTTGTCTTCTAAACACAGAAACGGTCAACAACTACAAAATGTTCCCATTCAAAGGGAATTCCTAGAAAGTCAACAAGCACTTTTGCCCCAGTGCCCGACCCCTCCCCAGGAGAAGACTACTGGACTTCTTCAAGCCGCTGCAAACCAAGAGGCTTTGTTTCCTGTGGTTTGCTAGACACTTCTGTCATGGGTGTTTCCCAGAAATGACCAGATGCATGGAATTCGAGGGAAGGCTGGCCCAGCGCCAGGAGAGGGGAGGTGGGAGAGGAGAGAGAGAGCTGGAAGAATGGAGGCAAAAGGGGGAGAGGAGGGAAGTGGCATTGGGGGAACAGCAGGCTGAGTATTCCTGGAAAAATCCGTCTCCCTTTGGCAGAGTTCTACTGGGAGATACCCAAGCACCAGAAGATCATCTTACATGTTTTATGCAAACCTAGTGATGTAGCATGACTAACCAGCGTCCCCTGGGCATTTGCTCATGATGAAGTGAACTATCTTAACAGTCCAACTATGACAAAGCAACTTCGACTGTTCTCGTGTTATGGATTACAGCAGAGATTGTCTGATTACAGTTGACAATAATCTGGAAAAACATGACTGAATGTTGATGATCACTCCAATTAAAAACAGACTGATAAACAGATGTTGCTTGAATACCAGTGTGTGTCAGACCACAGAAAATCACTTAGTACAGATGATAAAGTTTGTATGAAACTGTAATATTGTTAGAAAAAAAGAAAGTTATTTTTTCATTAAAGCAAAATCTCATTTAGCAAAAATTGAAGGCATGCTAAAACACATCAGGGCCAGATTGGAGATCAGTGTAAGAAAAAGAAGGAAAAAAAGGAGAGATAATTTAATAACTTCACATAAGTTATGAGGTCTACAAGAAAGAACACAGATTTTTGGCAGTTTTACGACAACTGAAAAGAAATTGAGTACAAACCACAGAAAGAAAAAGAGGGCGCATAACAGCTGAAGTGTTTCTTGAGTGCAGAAAGAGTTTCAATTTGTCTTCATACTGTTTCTTGTAGTTCATCCCCATGGTGCAATAACTTATTTGATTATGTGATTAACAGCATCTGAAATCAGCAAGCCATTAGATTACAAATTATATTCAAATGGTCGGAAAGACAAATGATATGTGCAAAAAAAGAAGTCTCGACATTCTCCAATCAGAGTTGTTATCTGAGAATAAAAATGAAGAGACATTTATTAGGGGGATAAACCTCCTGAAATACATAGTCTTGAATTCAAGGGGGTCCAAAGCCCTGAGAAAATTGAGATCGTAGGAGCGCCGCCAATCCTGTCGGGGCTGACATTACTGTGTTTAAGAGGCTGTAATGAATCATGTGAAGCTGGAAGACCTAGGGAATCCTTTGGTTGTTATGAGATCTTGTTGGGGAGGAGAAATAACATTCCAATAACACCAAAATTAGGCGAAATTTTTGTGAGGGAAGGACTGATATGGCCATACTCAAAGGAGTCCCATGACCTCTGACCTCAAGATATTTTAATGAAAATGGGTTCTACAGTACCCATAAGACTCCCCTTTACAGATATGAGACTTTATGCTAATCTCATGCAGTTTGGGGCAAAAACATGCAGTTTCTCTCAGGCCATACAAATGTGTTAGTTTTGCCTATTGCATTTAATTATTTCTGCATAATGAAGCCCCTAAACCATCTTGGAATTGCACAGGTATGAATTTTGAATAGGCACCTAACTAAAACAAAACAATTTCGTATAGGTTTATGAATAGAAAAAAACCCTGACACACATTGCTGAGCTGCATCTTTAATTAATCTTTAGTTTCCCAGCTTTCTGATGGTTTATACCACGTCCATGTGGCATCTACTGTTGACCTGCTATCTCCTAGAAGTGAGGGGAAAAAATAGATATAGCATAGTATCGCATTAGTTTGAGTGGCAATATTATATCGATTCATGTCTGCCAAGTATCGATATTTAGCCCTGGCGGGCCATCAGTTTTTTTCACGTTTTTTTTATACGGAGGCCATGTTGGGATCACTTTTAGGAATATAATGGAGATGCTGGTATCATATGAAATTAGATAAGGAATCTAAAGGCACCATGTGCGTGTCATGTCGGGAAGTTGTCGAAAACAAGCTGCAAGTTTTTTTGATGTTTCTTTTTTTTTTTTTTTTATCAGAGCAGTGAAGTTTAAAGTTGAGGAAATTTTGAGAAAATGCTGCAGTTGTTGTCGTCCATACATGTTTGATATCATTTAATCCATTTAAGCCGTGAAAGCATAACCGCATTTCTACCATTAAAACCGGGGGCGCTGTTGCGTTATTCTACCATTAAAGCAGGGAAAGCGGAGACGTCGTTTTGTAGTATTTGTAGTTTTTTCCACCTATTTTCGGTCTCTTGGCCAATGAAATTCATCAGAATACATGTGGGAGTGTTGCAATTCAACATGGGACTTTTCCAGAACTTTGAAATCATGGCGGAAGACGACTATAGCAGAGGGAGCTCAGATATAACAGGTATAACCTCTTAAATACTTTTTGCATTTCATTTCTATCTGCTACAGAGGCTGAAAAATCTATTATTTAGTAGGCGCTGACACTTCTGTTGAATTTCCAGAAAAACTTCAGGTTTAAGGGGGTTATTATTAAATTGCCCAGAGGTTTTACAGGCATTTTTTCCAGGCGTTTTAGGCCTAAATGGGTTAAGTTCAGTTTGACTGAATACTTTGTTGGTCAGTCTGTTGGTTTGACTCTCATTGTGGAGAAATAAAGACTGAATCGAGATGAATAGACTGAGAATTTTCTCTTATTTGACAAAACAATTCTTGATCGAATTTCATTTTGTGGACAAAAAATGCAGTCAAAACAGTTAAATCGCAGTAGACTGTATGGCAATACTTACCATATCGCAAATACCTAAAATATCAATTATATCATATCGTGGCTCAAGTATCAGTTTAAAATCATACCGTGGGGCCTCTGGGGATTCCCACCTCTACTATCTCCCCTAGAAATTGTACCCATGAATGCATACATACGGACCTACAAATGTTTACATGCACCTGCATATTAGAGCTAAATATTTTAAATATCTCAAGTTTAATTGCAACCAGTGAAAATGTCTTCTAGATTCAGGTAATAACCAATTTATCTACTTACACATAAAGCAGTTATGGGTTTCATGACGACACCTTAAAACAGATTTGCAGAGACTATTATAAACTAAACTGAAAGGACAAAGAGGACATTTCAGAGGACATTATCTGCATGATCTAATACAGGTAATTTCAACTGTGAAATAATTATTTTCCTGACCTGTAGAGTGCTACACTTGATGTATGATATAATATTCTCAGGGTGCAATTTATTTTCTTTATCACTCAGTCACAGATGACTGAAAATAAACTTGAGAATGAGGATGTTTAAATTACCATTTAGAGGTGTGTCGAAGACGTTAATCGATGATTTATTGGTAAAGTGCAAAAGATCACACTGAGCGCAAAACAACAAACTTTAAAACTTCTTATTTTAGCATCTGTAAATAGTCAAGCTTATAAAAGAAGAAAAGCTGCTGTGATGTATGAAAATACAGAAGTATACACACTGAACGATGTAATAGTTAAAACCACCCACCTCTCGGTTCCTAAACTCAGCGAAGAGAAATGTTAACATTATGTGTGTAAGTTCACCACATCTCTGACACATGCAGTTCCTTAATACATTCTTATCAGTGCACTTACGGATGACAGCCTGAGGTAATTCAACACATTCCCCCTCTGAGAGTATAATTTTCCACAGCGCAAGAGCAGAATGATATAGTCAAGATATGATTGCAGAGGGCTTTTTTTTATATATCTTTATTACATATACAATAATGGTCTCATCACCTGTTTTTGGCTGTTTATCTAACATTACTACATTATAATGTAAAAAGGGCGGGCTGATTGTGGACCACCGGCCCTGCACTGAGACATTTGATAAACACCAGGCAGATTTCCAGTGAGTCATTAGCTTCTATCACAACACAGAGGAGAGCAATGCAGGCCTAATGGGGAGGAAATATGAGACCAGACGTGCATGAGTAAAAATGACTCACAGCAACCCTCACTACACCCCAACGAGGGACGGGCAATAGACCTAAAAGAGTAAATTGCATACACTTACTAGATCTCGATTCCAAATGTGTAATGAATATACAAGTCACGCCGACCGACTCATTTCCTGATTAACTTGATTCTGAGAAAAGATCAGAGCTGTTACAAATGATTTCGTACTGGGAAAAGGGGCCCAGAGCCAGGGTGGATTTCACGTGTGTGTGTGTGTGTGTGTGTGTGTGTGTGTGTGTGTGTGTGTGTGTGTGTGTTTGTGCAAGTGTATTTTGCTTTAGAGTTTGGGAACCTACATTTAAAGTCAGGTGGCCTACAGCTGTGGCGGTTCTATGTGTGTGCTGGCATGAGCAGCGGAAAGCGTGGCTGTTTTTCTCCGTTTTAAAAAAAGTAAAACATCTCCGAGGAAAGTCAGAGATCACACAAGGGTCAAGGTTATTCTGACACTAAGTGAAAACACTTCAGAGATCAGACTTCCTGTGTGGCTTCAATGCTAACCCTAATAAAACATATAAACTGCGACCGAGGGTCGGTCATGTCCTTCTGTGAACCTGATCGACTCGTACTGCCAGGGACAGCACAGCTACATCCCTGCAGATGAGGAAGAGATGATGCCAAGAAAATCTCTGCATAATAAGGAATTAAGTGCTGCAAAGGCAGACAGAGTGTGCGTTTAAACAATAGATATTTTCCATGAGGACGTGCAGAGCCAAAATATTCAAAATCCACATTGTTTAGGATGACAAGAAGGCAGCAGACCCCACAGAGAAAAAGGCAGAAATGACTCACAGTGCAGAGAAATGGAAAGAGGCCTATCAAAGCTCCATCACAGCACTCAGAGCATATCATGTGCATTTTGTTTTATTCATTGTGTTAATGCCCTAAATAGATCCAAGTGCAAAGTCATTCATTCTTGTCAGCGCCACTGTGTGCTACTTTTTTTCTGTCTTTTTGAAAATGCTTATGCATCGGGAAATAGAAAGATCTGCAAGTCTTTTGACAGTTTTATACAAAAAAATGTGAAGCAAAAACCAAACAGAAGATGATGCTTGTATATAGGGCTCTACCAAGGCTTTTTACACTCAATGCTTCTTTTGAGGGTTTCAAATGAAGCTATGAATGTCTATTGTCATATTTAATGACGTCATAAACCCCCAAAATTAAAACTTAAAAAATAAATCCTTAAACAAAACCAATAATTTTTATAAAGCGATTCATCAGATTAATCAAGTTAGTCTTCGCTTTATTAAATCAACGTTCTTTAATGAATGTGCGGCTAAATAAATGTAATTTATCCTTGTTAGTTTGCTGTTCAAGCACCCTATTAATACAGGTGCGGGCCTCCCTTTGTGTGCAGCTAGCAAGAGAGCAAATACATTTAATTTTTGAGAGACTAAGTGTGGACTTAGTATGGACTGAAGCAGAATATTTCATCAGATAAAAACATGACGATCAATCTTTTTTCTAGTGCATTTTGACTTTTGGAGTTGACTTTCAGAAATGCTTGGATCATGAGTCAGAAATAATCTTACGCAGCTATTAGGGATGGGCATTCAGAAGAAACCTGCCAACTCGATTATCTATAACGTTAACGATCAATTTATCGATTAATCGATGCATGCATACATGGGCAAAGTAAAAGATATATATACAGTACTATGCAAAAGCCTGTTTTGATAACGGACGCTTTTATTTTGAAAGGACGAAAAAGAGAATTGATCCTGTTGATCGTGAAACCAAATCAAGTGAGATTACACTGTAAAGATAATGTCAAGGAGTTTTGTGTGTTTGTATGTTTTATGTTTTAGCCCCGAAGAGGCATGAGATTAGTTTTCACAGTAATCTTGCATATTTAAATGTGTTTTGTGTTTGAATATGTTTTGGATCAAATTAAACCTAGTAATTCATGCTAGCAAGGTTTGATACAGTAAGCTAGTTTTGCTCAAATTAATACTATTGTATTTCTGTGTGTTTTATAATTCGTATTGCAACTTTCAGTTTGCATAATGTAGCTTTATTCAACTTAATTCTCAGCTCATTGTCTTATTTACGTACGCTTGGCCGCGTTTCAGTTCAGTGAGTACTGATACGCAGTCATAGATAAAATTAAAATTAAAAATTACACAGATCGATAAAAAATTCCACGTGATCTACCAAATTCTTAACGACCATTAATCGATCATCGATTAATTATTTCCATCCCTAGGAGCCATCACTGTTAGCTAATTCTAGAAATAGTATAAAACTAAAAATATAACTGTTGCCTAATTTTTATCTGCAATTATGCAGAAATACAGTACCAGTTTAAAACAAAATGAAAAGACATGCAAAAACAAAGCGACAAAGCTTAAAACTATTAGGTAAAGTCCTACATGTATACTCAGCTGTGTGTGTGTGTGTGTGTGTGTGTGTGTGTGGTAACTGGTGTTTATGGGGAAGCATGTCAGAGGCTCACAGGTAGAGGAGTAAAAGAGTGAAGTAATAGAGGAAGGTGCTGAGGGTTCTGCCCCCCTGCAGATAGAGATTGGAGATTGGGAAAAGAGTTATTGCCTCCAGGAACAGATCCGTATAGGCCTATGAAGCTCGATGCTGTCTGCAATTGAGCAGGATGGGATGGGAGGACAGCAGCAATGTTTTAAAGCACTGCTAAGCCATCCTGGAATGAAGTGAAATGACCACATGTCACACAGAGATGAGAAGTGAGAGGGAGGGGACAAGCAGAGTGAGAAACAGTGCAGAGAGTAAGGAGAGAGAGAAAACAGAGTGTGTCGTTCTAAGAGGAATATTTCAGGGTGGTAAATGGAGCAGAACTCCATTCCAGCTCCTCTCTTAACCTCCCCCGGTGTCTCATCCTCTGCATGCAAAGCATGAAGCCCAGGAGACAAAGAAAACAGAGAGAGAGCTGAAGAGACGAGCTTCAGGACAAAGTAACACTGAATTAATAGACAAGACATTTTGCTCATGCATTTGTTTTAACATAACAGAAAACACACAGAGGCGTAGAATAGCGAGTTAGAATCCATCTGTTCATAATTGCCATTCTAAATGTGTGGGTTTTTTTTTTTTTAAACGGTGAAAAGGTGAAGGCTGCTGACCCTGACCACACAGGCAGCCACCAGGCATGACACCCCACTGGGAAATGTTGCTGCAGCACTACAGTTCACTCATTAAACTACTGTAACAGCTTCTTCCTAATGCAACAATAATCAATATTCTATGGAGCTTTACAGCATCTTTCATGTCTTCATAGCATCCCTCATAGCATCAAACTGCAGAGAGACAAAGTTTGTAACTAGCTTCTGAACATCGTGGAACATTCAGCAGCCAAATATTTCACTCAGGAGTTAGAGGAAGGGACGTCACAATTTCAGTTCCAAAACAAGAATATATCTAAATCCATCTGTCCTGCAGTCTCTTCGCTGCCTCCCTGTTGCATACAGGATTCAGTTTAAAATTCTTACTCTCACAAACAGAGCATTACATTATTGTTGAACTACTTCAACCATATCTGTCAGGTCGGTGTCTTAGGTCAGACACACTACATCTTCTGTCTATTCCACGTACCCGTCTGAAAACACGTGGTGGTCGATCATTTGAATATGTGGCACCCAAACTTCTTTGCCTCCACCCCTGCGGTCTGCTGTTTCTGTGGACTTTTAAAAATCACCTTAAGACCGATCTTTTCAGATAGGTGTTTTGATGACCAACCTGCACTGTACAAATTATTTTATAATTTTAAGTTTCATTGTGTTTCAATTGTGTTATATTTGTCTTATATTCCCCTTTTTTTTCCTTTTTTCTGTAAAGCACTTTGTGATTTTATCCGTGAAAAGTGCTCCCTAAATAAATCTTCCTTACTTCCTTTCTTACATCCAAATTTTGATTTCTACCTTTGAAATGTAAAGCAGGATGAGCAACACTTAAAAATGCCAAACACTGTGATCACTGCTGGAGTCAGAGATGATAAAATAAACAACAGAACAGGAAAATCCTCCATCTGTACAGTCACCAGTGTGGCA
This sequence comes from Centropristis striata, assembly GCF_030273125.1. Taxonomy (NCBI): domain Eukaryota; kingdom Metazoa; phylum Chordata; class Actinopteri; order Perciformes; family Serranidae; genus Centropristis; species Centropristis striata. The sequence continues at coordinate 22,066,913 of NC_081530.1, forward strand.
ACATTTTGTCCACCCAGTGAGTAATGTACCCAACGAACAGTTTATGAGCTACGCTACACACAGGTACCATACATACTCAGTCGTCTAAACATGGCCTCACAGTCAATGCTAAAAAAAAAGTGTTTTGAACAAAAATCGAACACAATCATGGATTAAAAATTGGGACACCCTTAGTTGGAGGAGAACAAAAACAAAGCGAAGAGGAATGAATTACAAACTTACATAGTTTAAATTGTCAGATTAATGAAAATGTTGCTCTATATCTGATGGAAGTATAAATAGGCATTGTTGTAGGTTTAGATAATGGTGTGTAATGTCATCCATTGGTTTCTGAAGTGATGTTTTGGAATTTGGTTTATCATTCTGGTTGTTGCTGGCTGTAGAAAAGACAAAATTGGACAAAGGACAAGACGCATGGACAGCTGACTCTCAAAGGCGTTGACACCACGATCAAATATTGTGTTAGTATCAATACATACTAGATTTAAGATTCATCCTTTAATAATCCCACAATTGGGAAATTAAACTTCTACATTTATCCCATCCTTTTTTTTATACACACAAGTGAACACACCATGTAAGGAGCAGTGGGCAGTACATTAGGAGGCCCGTGTTGTGGGGTGCCTTGCTCAAGGGGACTTTAGTCCTTGTCCTGGGATTCAAACCAGCGACCCTCCAGTTACAAGCCCAATTCCTAACCTCTAGGCCACGGACTGCCTACTCACATACATACCATACTAACATAAACTTGTTTATGCATTTTTTCCTTGATGAAAGTATCAGAAGTGAAATGAGGTCATGGGAGCATAAATTAAAAGTCGTCATGATTTATTTAACTTTAAATGGTTGAAATCCAAAATTAATGGGCACAGTAATGTAGCTGTATATGTCTTCATGAGCTGAGTAACTTTAAGCATGCTTGGCGTACCCCACACACTTCACACACATCATAGAGCTACTCAAACTGGGTAGCATATCTCTGACCTGCAGTACATTCTTTTGAACATTATCATGGGATTTGTATGGTGTAATACTGCCAGATGGCACCGAGGTACTAGAAAGCATATAGTAGATGATTAAGAACATTCACATCATGGTGCAACTCCACTGGGTAACATTTAGATATCAGTGTGTAAGACTTTCAGGGTGATGCACTTTGAGATTGGCTCCTTGGCGGCGCCTGTATAATTAGTAGTACTGAAGTCATCAAAGTGAACTAAATGGAGCAAAGCGGCTCCAACAAACCTACTACCTTTCACAAAACCGAGGCGGACTGCAGGGAGACGACGGATAGAGAGAACGTTATAGTGAGAGTGGGCGGTGATCCAGTTAGAGGAAGAGCGATAGAAATAATGTAACATTATCAAATAACACTTTGAGAAAAGGTGTAGGAACAGCTGACACATTTTCACACTTGTCAATACTGTGGGCCAGATTCTTTGTGGTCTTTGTCCTATTATACTGCACTATTTTATAGCGGGAACAAAGTCTGCAATAACATGTGCCTTTGCTTTATGCGTCTCTGTAAGTGGCTTGACAGAGCCGACAGAGAAGTGAACCATCAAGCTTTCTCCTCCACCAAGACTTGTTCAAGCGCTGCATTTCTGCTGCCAAAACAACACACAGTGGAACTTTCAAAAACAACAGAGCTGTTAAATAAATCAAAAATACCCCTGCAGCTTAACTCAGCGGCAAAAGCTGACACGGTAACAGAATCAAGGATTCAGCCATTCTTCTTTCCTTTTTTAATTCCATTCCCTGCCTGTTCTTTGAATTTAAACACATTGACAAAAGAGTGGTTTATAACAGCACTTACAGACTAGTTATGCTGCAATGCTCATTACACAGCGGGAATACCTTTTGCTAGATCCTTACCACTAATGGGGTATGCATGTAATGTCTGGTCTATGAAAAGGTCATGTTTTTACCTGAAGCAACACTGGGCCCTAATTTTGGTCTAAGGATGATGATTATGGTAACCACATCATAGGACTTTGGGACATGATGTGAAAAGTTTGGCACTTTATGATGGTAGCAGCTGACATTTTTTTAAGCTAAATTACAAAAGCAGCAGGTGTAATTAATAACATTGACTGTGCACAAATGCACTGGTATTTTGGATTCTTGGTTTATTGGGAGACACAATTAGAATGGAGCCATTGCTGATGTTGTTATGCTGTGTTCCCAGGTGAAATTTTCCAACTTCCGTCCTCCAAACATTTCAGGTGCAGGGAGACATATGCAAACAAAAAATATGGCTTACTGTGACAGTCTGATACTTCTTTGGCAAGTGCACACACAACTGAATTTGCATCAGTGCAGCCTCTTTGCAGAAGTGGAAAAAATATGTATGAGGTAACAAAGGCCTTATAACATTGGCATTGTCATATTTTATCAGCTTACATGCTGATCAAGTTTTACTGGTAAACATACCATGTGTTTCATCATACAACTGCTTCTCATAAAAACTGATTAGTTGGATTTTGCCCAAAGTCTACAAGTCGGAGCTCCAACTTTGAGTGGCGTTCCATTTCACCTTATCTAGTAGGAATATAGGAGAAAATATGTGAGTTCTGAGTTGTCTGGAATGCAGTTTTATTTACATGTCCATGGGAATGTTGCATGGACACTAACCTGTGAGAAGGGATTTGGCAAGTGAGAGATAATTAAGAAATGAGCCACAGGGCTGCTGGAGAGGGGCGCACACCAAAGACACCTGGTGGACAGGTGAGGAATTGCACAGTTGTAAAAACACACTAGATACTAGAGCAGGGGTGGGCAATTAATATTCCCTATATAATAGTTTAATCGCTTGATAAAAAGCAGTGAATTATATGGTTATGAGCTGCTACTGGTAAGAATACATGTTATGATAAGACTATGTTAATGTGGAGTTAGTCAAATATAGCGGTAAAAAAATCGCAAAAACTCCAATCATTATCTCACTTTTCCATTTCTCTTAAACACAACATACATTCAAACCACAAAAATAATATAGAGCGTGTAGGTTATGCAGTAAACAAACAATTGGAATAGTATAATATTAACTTTATGCATAAAGCAATAAATGTTTTTGACAATGTAACAAGATAACTCAGTGTTTTTTGTGGAACGCACACACATACGTAAATCGCCTTCAAAATAAAAGCACTGCGGTTGTATTGTTTTCTAATTTCTGGGTAACCTCATGCGGGCTGGACAGGGGCAGCCAACGGGCCAAAAGTGGCCGCCTAATGTCCAAGTCTGTACTAGACACTCCAAAAAACTGGAAGGCACAGAGTGGGAAGTAGAGAAGCTGGGCTGGCATTGGGAGACGAGCAAAGATGATTGGATCAGGATGTGGATCAGGATGTGGATATGGATGCGTTAAGCTTCAGTGTCCCACTGTAATGGATCACCTAGTTTCCCTGTTAACTCCGGTATCGTTCACCAGCCAGGTTACAGTACTAATCCAGTTTGCTGCTTAACTGCTTCTCTTTTCAGGCTGTACCTATACCAGACTTAAAGCCTGAACCTGTGTTGCATAACAAGAGCCAGACAGCAGCTTGTGACCATTCTATCCATGCACCGTTGAGAGAAAATAAAGTTTAAGCATTATGCAACATAAGAGTTTAACTGTAAACAAATAACAAAAATTGAATTGAATAAGCTGAGGACAGCCCTGAATGCAACACGCCCACTGCATTCTCAAGGAAAAATGCTTTAAATCTACATCTCTCTGACAAAGTTTAAACAAAAACTGCACATAAAGGGTGGATTTCTTACGAGGCGATTTTATTACATTGCATTGCCTTCATGTTGTCTGTTTTTTCTGATACTTTCTTTTACTGCATTTTACTGCACTTTAACAACTTGTCTTTATATTATTTAGTGTTTTGCTACCTTTAAAACAGAAGTCCTTTATCATTTATACAAAACATGCATTACAACAGTACAATCTAGAACTTTAAATATATTTATACTTTCCTATAAAAGCAAATATATAAGTAAATAAGGCTCAGTAGGTCACTGTTGTTCCACAGTCACCTCATCTCAAGGGGGAAATGCCCTGCCTACTTTCAAAGAACATAAGCTTAAGGTTGCTTTTACACTTACACTCAAGTCTCCAGAGTGTATTTCCAGCTAAGTGGACTAATGTGGCTAGCATCATTTAAAATAATTCTCCTTAAACAGCGAATTGCTGCGTGTGCTGCAACTAAGTAAGACTAGAAAGAAGCATTTGCTGTTTGATTCTTTGCAATTAAGACCAAAACGTAATGTTCAAATGAATGTTTATGTACATCACAGCCTTTTAAACATGATAATGGGAGCCACTTGTGAGATTTTTCTGGCTAGTGAGAGTGAAGATCGAAACAGAACCAGAAACATAAGTTACAATTAGTAGCGTTGAACTATTTTGGAGGATCTTTTAAAGGTTGAGTTAAGGGGGAATAAATAAATGTGTCCTTACTTGTATATAAATTATGAAATCTGATTGAGCTAAATTGTTGCGTTTGGGTGTGTTTCTGTGTGTGTAGCCATGGGCCTCATGCCTTCATCAGAATAGTAGAGACCTCATCATCTCTTTTTCCCCCATACGGTTCACGTTCAGCCATCGCTCATGCCCGTATTGTATGATTGCACTGAAGGACCAGTATAATCAGCCGTAATACTTTACAGATGTTATGGGTGTTTTTAAAGCCAATACTCCCGCCCCAGGCAGCCATATATGAAAGCCCATCTGTACACGGATGTCAGTGCATGTGGGTGTGTGCATGTGTAGCTGAAATCCAGGGCATGATCAGAGTGAAACATTATGAATTAAGGTCACATCTACAGCTCAGGATGTGTGATTTATGTTCCTCTGCCGAGCCCTGTCATTGACTAATCACCTGAACAGAAAGTAACAGGTGCAAACTGATTTTCTGAAGAGCGATTTCACAGATGAGAATTTGCCATTAAACACGACCAAGAAACAGCACTAAGCCGACAATGACATGTAAATATGACAGTCCACATGATCTGAACAAGAGAAGACACCGCCCTTTAAATCCCTGCAAGATCTGCCAGCATCCTTCCTAATCCACCCTCTAACATCTCCCATTGTGTCCAACATCTAATATCAACCACGAACCGCTGCTAAATGAAGACTGGTGGCATACCGCAGCCAGGAATTTGCATGGACCGCCCGCTCTTGTGAAATAGGAAATGAAACATGCGGAGGCTTGGAAGCTTTGTCAGATTCTGGATATTCCTGTGGTCTGGCTCTCAGGATCCTGTGGCCCGGGCCTTTAATTTCTAATGGTGGAGAACGCCAAGCTCTGGTCACGACAGGAAATGCCTGCTAGGTGAAACATCCGCCCAAGGAGCATTCATTCACAAGTGTCAAACACACAAGGTTTCCCTATGAGCTGGATTGGTGCACTGCTAAACAAAGTGCTTTGTCATTATGACCATGTTCTTTTGGTTAAACTAGAATCAGCTGCAATCCCATTTAAAGGGACTCTTTTTTTACAACCTGGATCTGCTTCTATGGAAACAACTTATTCTTTTGAATTAAACACTGCAAAAGCTGGAAAATGTACCTGTTACAGAAGTGTGATCTTCTGGGCTTATGTTGTTGATTTGAATGTGTGAAAATACAAACATGGTGTGAAACATGTAATTTACACTTCCTTGACAGTTTTTCACCAGAATTCATTGGCAAAGTCAACTGGGACAGGTGTAGCCCAACAAAACTGATCTACATTTCTTAAGAGTATGGAGAAAATCTATGATGACAACAAATGTGAAGATGTGCTTTACAATACTGCCTTAGGGCTTGGACATAATAAAGAAATCGCTTTGTATTGCAAATGACTGGAAAATTGTTATGTATCTTAAAAATGGAGACCATCCCTTACTTTCTCAGTTGCCTATAACAGCCTGTGGACTTATTTCTATGTAAAGGACTCAGACCTGTTCTGAGGTAAAATCCAAAAGATGTGAACCTTATACTCGGTCCAGGGTGCCTTGTCTTTCTTCAAGAGCAAAATGTATGTAACGGAAATGTGTAGACCTGGATGCTAAAAAGCCTGATTCCACAGCACTGTAAAAAAAAAAAAAAAAAAAAAAAAAAAAAATTAAATCTAATTTACGGTAAAATACGAGCAGCTGTGGTCACCAGAACTTCACTGTAAAAAATACAGTGAGTGATATTTTAAGGGTTATTGTGTCCTTGTTACATTATGGTATTTCTCCTTCAATTTTACATGAAAAAACTGTTTTTCTACAGTTTAAAAGTTTTGTACTATTCCTTGATTTACAGTAATTAAAAGTATCTACTACGGCGATAATCAATTTTTAATGATACACCCTATTTCTGATGCAATTTGACAGTGTTTTACTGTAATTAAACACTGATGTGTGAAATATATTGTGTTTCGTAAGCTAACATTAGCTCATGCTAATGCAGACAAATTAGCTAACAGCAGTAGAGCAAAGATGTATAAGTTATGTTGGCTTTCTTCTAGCCAAGTGCAATGCTAGACCAAAGAGCTAATTGTAATCTAAGCTAAAGTTAGCTTTAACCTCGCTGCATGGCATGGATCTGCTGTTAGTTGCTTTGTAATGATAGTTGATAGTAAAGTAATTGCGAACAGCAAGCTAGTTAATACAGAGCCAGTGGTCCAAATAGAATATGAGAACATTTACAGATAGTTACTAGTATTATATCCAACTGATGCTAGCCAAACAGCTTCAGTCTTGTGTTTGTCGATGACCAGGATGACAGCAAAAGTGTGCTGATTGCAGTTCACTTAAGAGCCACTGGTGTCATTAATAACAAAGGACTTTTGTGAAGAAACTTTAACAATACAAAGTGACAACCACTGGGGATACCAGCTTCAATTAACTGTCACAATGCCTTCCAATGCAAAGATAATTACTGTTGTTTACTTTATGCTCCTAACAATTTCTAGAAAAGAATGACTCTGAAAATACATTAGTGTTGGCAGGAGTTATAATGGTTTGATGCATTTGCCTAAATAAACAGAATTTATACGGTAATTCCGAAATAAAAATGGAGGACAGATATATAGCAGCGACTTGATGGCGTTGATACTGTCACACTGTGTGTGTGTGAGTGTGTGTAAATGTTGCTGCAGAGGCGGAGGGGATGGTCACAGGAGAGGGGGGAGGGGGAGGGGGTGGAAGCTAAGGAATGTCATAAGAAGTAAATGCACGTTGGTACACAGAGACACACTCACGGCACTCAGTCACTCTCCCTCAGTGTGCACTGTTGAAGCAAATTAAGGAAGCCTTGGCAGCCTTTTAATGGTCTGTCACAGTCTAACAGGTTTAGAGCGCTTACAATGGACCCAGGCACTAAGCCCGACAGCTCGTGCTTAATTGTTCAGAACCTGTGTGTGTGTGTGCGTGCGTGTTTTAGTGTGTGTACTGTTAGAGCCATTCTGAGCCTTTAACTAAAGTCATTGATTCTCATTATGAGGACAGATAAGATAGACACTTCCTGTCTGTCAGTCTGTCGGTCTGACTCGTTCAATAAAAAGAGCACTCCAGCTGATATGTTATGATGAATACGGTGCCAATATCTATGTTCCCGAGCACAGTTATTTTAGAGAAAGTGATCCTAAAACTCAAGGTATCCATGCACAGTAATATTCTCATTCAGCCGAGGGTAGGAAGTTAATTGTGTGGCTATTTCCACAAAAAGGAATTGTGAAATTTTCTCAGCGATTTCAAATAAGCAATCCTCTGACAGAGACAAAGACATGCAGGGCACAAAGCCATAAGTAGATTGAGTTATTGACTCAAGCAGCCAATGATAAACAAAACATCAAGTGTCTCTATTTTCAAGTGGTGCCTGAAGAAATCAACAAAGCAAATAAGACCATTTGCTTTTCAGCAAGCAAAATGGCCCACGAAGGACAAGGTGGCGCTGCCGAAAAATCCCTCCTAAATGGTTGGAGATTCTGAGCTGTGTGACCTAGAATATGTTTGACAATTTTCTTTTAATTAGGCCTTGAAGACACGACTCATTCCAACTGCTGTCCCGAGAGCTAAATTAATTACTGAGACAAAGCCCATTCTAGCTCATGGCAAAGATGAATCATTGCAGTATTTGGGGAATGAGCAATGCTCTTCATTCAAGGGCTGATGAAAGAGACTCAGACTCTAAAATGTAAGCTAATGTACTCCATCACAAACTCTAGCTCACAAGGCTCCCCCAGCCACACCACACGTACAGTGCACATTGGCATCTGCTACTGCTGCTATCGGGAATTCAACTATCATCTAGTCTTCTCTTGGATGGAATATTTCTTTGAAGAAAGCACCAAAAGATGACAAACTGGGACAAATCTATTTTGTCCACAACACCTGTCCCTTAACTTGGCTCTTCCCTCTCAATGGTCCAAACATTTCATCTTTCTGGGTGGTCCACAGATATCAAGACTCAACTCTACAGCGGATGCACCCTCACCCACTGCCAGCAGGCAGGCCATTCATTCAGCTAAATGACTGTGTCATCTGTCAGCCTGTATAAATGGGTGTTTGTGAGTTATGGCTAATTAAGCTAATCACAACACCAAGGGTTGTGCCAGAGCCCAGGCCTCACAAAGAGGCGGATGAAAAGGTGCGCTGGTCGCACCTTCACCTGATGAATACGCAAACATTTGGAATTATTATTTTCCTCATATCTTTAAAAGACTTATTCTTGTCTGATATAAACAAACATACAAGGTTATGCTCTCAGTTTGGTTTGTCTGTCAGCAGGATAACGGAGAAACTACTTGCCCAATTTCAATGAAAGTTGGTGGAAATTTGCAGGAGAAAATTTGCAGCATATCTGAATCACTGGGCAGATGTACAAATTATTTTTCACTTTTGTTAACACTGACATAGGGCTTTTGTTCTGCATTCATGTGCTGTCGGAATAATAAGAAAATTTGTTTCCAATCATCTCATCTCATCTGATCTATTTACGTTGCTCTTTGTTGTAATGCAAATACAGCAATCAATGTCTTGTTTAAACGCTCTGAGCAAGAAAAAAACAACACATCTCTGCTGCGTCTGTGATATTATGACTTAAACAAAGTGTTTGGTCATTACCAGTGGCCTTACTGAGGTCAATCTCTGACTGCCATTCTAGTTATGATTACATTCTAATTTTGGTTGTTTGTAAAATACAACAGAGCGGCACTTTGCAATCAGGGATTCGATAATAATAACTTTCTGTCTTATTTGTTAGTCTATTCATCCCTCTCTGATCGTCACTTATTTTCTCACACTCTTGCCATGTCCCTTTCTGTCTCTTCTCTGAGATTTCAGACCTTCTGGAGATGTGCCAGGAATCCCTACCAGCAGGTCCATATTGACTGAATGATTGGCCAGTGTGTGCTCGGCAAGTCTAATAAGGTAACAACCTGTGTTTGCTCGGGCGACGCGACCAGATTAAATTGAAGGGTTCACGGGGATGTCCATGTCCTCGGATAAAAGAGTGATAACCCACTCAAATGTTTTCATTAGGGGAAAAATGTGTCTTGTTATCTATGCCTGATAAGATGAGAATTCCCCAATACGGAGGGATAACGTATGGAATCGGTCGCCTAGCAAACAGTTCTTGCACCAATTCCCCAGCAGTGGGGTATTTGTTATCCTAAAGGAGAGCTAGTGTTGTCCTCTGCAGCACGCGTGTAGGTGTGTGTGTCTCTATCTGTATGTTATGAAGAGAGATTAACTCTGCAGCAGGACATAGACGCAATGCGGGCTGGCCCTTGAGTTCAGAATTCATCCCCAGTATTTCCTCATACATCTTGTCACAACAAGACCAAAGGACTCTGGCTGTTGCACTCCCTGACACACACTCACATCTGCATGAGCTCTGGATAAATTGATTATAAGTACACTACATGGGCGCAATTAGCTGGAATCGGCCTAGACCAATGCCGGTAATGCGGTTTCTCCCAGTTGTATGCAGTTAAATAGTCCAATGCAGCTATTAAGCCAGGACAAATGCGAGACCATGACTCCCAAGCACGCATAACATGCAAAGTAATGAAGCACAAACGTGAATAATGTCTTGACTATGGAGGCCAAGATGATGGAAGCAGTGTTCGAAACATCTGGATATTAAGCACTTTGGAGATAATCTTTTAAAATGAGGACACATACCATCAGAAATGAAACAGCTCAGAGGTCAGATAGAAAAATGTGTTTATATAAGCAACGAAAGTTGACTAAGAACACATGCTCTTTTTCAGCAGTGTCTCAATACTTTCTTGCAGTCACACACGGAAGAGTCTTGAAAGGTAAGAGGCTCAAAGCTAGAAGCCGCATATCAAATAACCCAAGAGCAACACTCCACGAAACGGAGTGGAAACTCAATTTACAATGCCTACACTTTACCTGACATTATACGTTCACTCCATTATTGCCATCACCTATAAATGGGCTCCGTCACACCAATTAGTGGAAAGTACCTACACAGAATGTTTCCTTTTCTTCGCCATTGTGCTTGTGATCAATTCTCTATAGACCAGAAAATCTATATTGTGCGACTTAGTCACAGTCAAGGCAATAGGAGTTTTTGCAGCCCATGTGGCTTTAAGTAAAGAATCCAATAACACAAAGTGCCATCATTAGTTTGTCAGGTTTTATTACACTAAAGTACCTGAAGGCCACTCACCACAACTGTTATCTTACTCCAAATACATACCTCCTTGGTGGGGGTCATTATGTGTGTTAGCATGCTCATAATTGCAGATTAGTACTGAACACAGGTAAAACAAGTGCTTTTGAAAGCAATCTTATTAGTTTTGCAGGTATTTGGTCACAAACTTTGTGACTAAATTTGACCTGATAATGTGGCTGAAGGAGAAATAAGGAGATCACCTAAGTCAGCTGGTTTTATCTAGGGACCACAGGTGCAATCCATCCAATAGTTGTTAGGATATTTTAGTCTTTATAAAGTAATTGGACAAACCTACCGACACCCCATTCCTTGAGTTGTGACACAAGATCGGCCAATAATTCATCGATGACTGTTTCAATGTTTTACATACAAAAACTTTACTTGGTCTAGCTGCCCAGGTATATTAAAGACCACAAATGTGTATTTGGTGACCCATTTTAACATGTATTAATCATAAAGTGGCTCCAAGATATTGATTTATTTGTAGTGGTCCGCCACCATATCAACATAGACTGCCACGTGTAATTTTACTTGCTTAGATGCTCCTTGGCACATTCTTGCTTACTCTCTTTCTCACAAACATACTGACAATGGCCCCTTCTGTGGATAGCCTGTTCTCTCTGTGCACATTCTGAATCAAAACATGATCATGCGTGGGAGAAAGCTGTTGGCTTTTCCCTGCGGAGAAAGCAGCTGGCCAGATTCCTGAAAAGAATCAATCCAGAGTTTTGCACAAAACTGATGCATTCAAGTTAACTCTCAAAGGTTACCTCTCTCTATGTTCTGAACACAATTCTATCAAATTCAGAGACCCAACTTTTATGACTCAAAAAGTCATAATCAAGCATGTAAGGACCCTAGCATTCAAGGACATCTGTAAGTTAATGTAGGAATACGGTTTATTCCCCCATCCTAAATATCTCCTCATTCTGTGGGAAACACTGTGTTTATGAACACAGGCCGTTGCCAGTGAACAACATCCCGACAGAAATGATGTTTCAATAAAAATGTATTAGACAACAGAAATTCCTAGTATGTAGACGTATTTTGTAGGAGTTAGCATTGTGTATTTGCAGGAAATAACACAATCTCTCTAGGACTCTCTTTCTAGTCGCAGCTCCTGACTTCTACATGACTTTCTCCGCTGCTGTTTTGTCATACCACCTTCCCCCCTGAGGGATCTTCATCCCACCATATTAAGAGTGGAAATGTATCCGCTTCCATTGTAATTACAAACCCACTGGAGGCAAAGCTTCTTGATCTCTGCTGGATCCCCGCTTGCTTTTCTTTTTTCCTTTATTTACTCACCTCCCTCAGCCGAGAGGACAGACACATGCTGAGCTATCAGTTCTGTTTTTCTTCCCTTTCTGTTGGGCATTCTTTGCATCTAATATGCCTGAAATTACAATAGCATTTAGGGAGGTAATAAAAGCAATGACATAGATGGGGAGGGTGGAAAAAGAGGGCATCTGCATTATTTTGTTTGTGAATTGTGGATATATACTGTATGTGTTGCATATGAGAAACTATAAAAATGCACAAGGCAGGCTCAAAGGCTGGAACCGTGCCTTTGTTTACTGTTAGTGTCTGGATTAGCCATCTCCAGGCGCTGTGAATCCTCCTCAAGGCCAAAATGTGGACTCGTAACAACCCAGGACCAAGGCTTGATAGTGGGGGAGAAATTGCTTTCTGCAGGGATGAAATGAAAACTGCTGAAAAGAAAACAACCGTCTCCGCTGTCCCATGAAAACGGGCCAGTTAAAGCCAGCGGCGTCTGCCACGGCTCGAGGGTGGCGGGTCAAGATGAGGCCGAGCGTTTGATGACCCCGTCGTGATCTGTAACCGAAAGCGGTTAAGCGGGTACTGTGTGAGAAGTGTGGCCGACCAACCTCCCACAAACACACAAACACACAGGACAACAAAGGGGAGAATAAAAGAGGAAAATAAAAGACAGAGGTGTGTCAACTGTGGATTTGCGTCAGTGTGTCGTCTGTTTTTAATCCATTCAGAGATTTTTTTTTGCACCATCAAACTTGTCTGCTGGCTTTGTGATACACCCAAAGTGTATTTCCTGGAATGTCTCAGACACACAGACAGGGGACAAATGAAAGAAGAAACCTGAATAAAAAAGTGGAGAAACATATCAAGTGCAAATGATTCCATTCACCAGGACTCACTGAATTGTTTGGTGAATGCTACGACATTTACAACTACCATATTTCAACCCAGTTCAACACCTATTGAAGATTTTGCATCAACATGTAAGACAATGCTCTCCACCATCATCTCCAAAAGACAAAATTATCCGTCTTTCTGTTATGTCTGGCTATGTTTATTTTTTATCCCGTCTGCTGCACTCAGGTCTCTCTTTGCAAATGAGATCTTAATCTTATAAGATTACCTGATTAAATAATGGTTGTATATAGAAATAAATGAGGTATATCTTGTGGAAGAATGATGTTTCATCCCACCGACAGACCACCGCAGACTTCCAAGCTAAGTTACCTCATGTTGGTTTTTCCCTTGGACTGTGTATGAAGACAGAAGACATTACAGCTCCCCATTAGTGAAGCCTAAACAGCTCAATCGCCCCCTGGTGGCTGGCTGCAGTACAGGTCATAAATCCCACCCCATCCATGATAGCAGATGTGAGATGGGCCAGATAAAAAACATTCAAAGTACATGTCATATGACATGTTGACAATTTTTTGCCAGAGAGGGTTTTAGTAGCTTTTGGTAGTTCCCTTATAAGTTATTTGGTGTTATTTGGTGTTATGTAATCAACAGCTGTGATTGACGTTTGATTGTTGTATGGGTGTGAACTCAGACCAGCAGCTCCATCAGCTGTTCACTACTGCACACTCTGGCTCCAAATGCACAAGACGGCAGCTCCTGTACCCAGGATATCATGGATTCACGTTTCTTTTTAAACAGTATAGCTTTTCCTTCAAGTGGCCACCCATCAGTACATTTATCAAAATCAAAACTGACATTAAATACACAGAACACTTCACTGAAAAAAGATGCAACGCGAGAGTAGCACAGACTCCAGCTGAGGAGCCCCAGGTTTTCGCTTCATTTAACAAAACAAACAGAAAGTCTGTGGACACTTTTCAGTCGTATTGAGGTTGTAAATATTGGAGGTTCAATACTCAGCCCTATTTAATACAGCTACTGCATGTCTGCTGAGTCTAGGGAGAGATTCCTTGGCCGAGGCCACTCAGACAACCAAAGGCCATGCTTAGTCATAGGAGAACAAAAGTGGCTTCATGTTGGGTCAGCTTGTGGAAAAAACAACCCAGTTAGGTCAAAGACACTTCTGGGTCCCGTGTGTTGATGTTGATGCCGATGACTGTGCTTCCCGGGGGTGTGGCCCTAAAGAACAGAAAAGACCAAGATGTTCCAAAAAAACATATGACGGAGCCCCGCCACAACTACAGCCACAGTCGCAGCGTTTATGTCTGTTTAGTGGAATGTTCTCTGTTGTTGCTTCCTGTTTGTGCACAACACTGTGTAAAAAACGCCCCTGCTCCTCTTCGCCTTAGGTGGTGCTGGTAGAGGCGGTGTCAGTGGCAACAGCTTGAACTCTCAAAGATTATTTCCTGCTCACTTAAAAGAGTCTGAATGAATGTGCACGTTTATTTCACGGGAAAAGAATAAGAGGAATGCTGTGTGCAACCAGGAGCCAACGTACAGTGATGATTATCATATCCAATCCAATTTTTTCATTCTTTGCATGCAAGCGCTTCAAGGGAGTCTCAACATGCTGGCAAATAAGCAGCTGGGAATTTAAGTGGTGCGCATGTAAGATGAGAGAATATCAGAGTGTCGTAATGGAAATAAAAGAGAATGAGAGAAAGATTTGGTGTGAAGCCTCGTAAATACGTTTATTAGAGGAAGAAATACCGAGAAATAAAAACCTGCCAAATCTTTGTTTCCAGCTCTGTGACTGTGACAGCAACATGACGATAATAAAATTCCTCAATTTGGCTCATGCCTGAGTTCCAGTCACACCCTGAACGTTGCATTAGAGAACCAGATCGCACCAATAAAGTCAAATCAAACGGATTGCAGAACAGCAATTAATTCCAAGGATAATGACAAGGGAAGCCGTCCAAAAGTGTCTCTACCTCAATTAGTCTCTCATTGCACTGTCGATGCAGAGGATGGATGAAAGAAAAACAAATTAAGTTGCAGAGAGGAGAGAGGGAGAGAGAGGGTAAAAAGAAGATATAAAGCAGAGGAAGGGGGGAGGATAGTGAGAGGAAGTGATATTCACAATGAGGGCTTGAGAGGGAAGAGTGTGGGAAAGAGGGGAAGATTAAAGGGAAGAGATAGAGAAATGAGGAGAGGGAGGGGAGGAGAATTTGCTTCTCTGATAGTAACGGCCACTAATGGACACCAGAGAGGGAGTGATTAAAAATAAGAAGCTCGACAAGAGAGAGAGCGGAGAATATTCGAAAAAATGAGAGCAACAAAGAGGAGACATTAAGGGACACAGAGAGAAAATAAATCAGCTGTACTCACAGCCGTATGGGGCGGGCAGTAGGCGAAGCTGGAGTGCGTGGACTGAGGGTGGTGGTGCGGGTGTTGTTGGTGGTGGGACAGGTAGTGCTGCAGACTTGTGCGGGTGAAGGAAGGGCCGCTCCAGGACCCTTGACCACCGCTGCTCCCAGAGGCTGCGGCCTTACTGTTGTGGTAACCTCTCACTGCTGCACTGGGCTGGTTTAGAGGAAGGATGGGAGCAAAAATGGGGGGAAACAGGAGATTGGGGGAAAGTGGAAAGGAAAGAGGTTAAGAATTAGAGGAGGGAATCAGCAGAGGCCCCACGATACGATTTTATGTAGATACTTGAGTCACGACACAATATTATTGCGATTTTTTCGCATTTTGCAATATGGTGAGTATCGCAATATGGTTTTGCGATATGGTGAGTATCGCAACACTCACCATATCGCAAAACCATATTGCGATACTCACCATATTGCAAAATGCGATATGGCTTTATTTGACAAAACATATTGTTTTGTCAAAACATATTGTTTTGACAAAACATATTGTTTTGTCAAATAAGAGAAAATTCTCAGTCTATTCATCTCACTTCAGTCTTTTTACTTCTCCACAATGAGAGTCAAACCCACAGACTGACCAACAAAGTATTCAGTCAAACTGAACTGAAATCAAACAACTTTAAGCTTCACTGCTCTGATTTTTTTCTTCTAACCCTAACCCTAACTTATTTGAATTATTTCGACAACTTCCCAACACGATATCCTGACACACTCTTCTAGTTTCATATGATAACAATATCTCCAGTAAATTCTTAAAAGTGAGCTGCTACCTCTGAAGAAAAAAAAAATATGGCGAAAATATTGGCGGCCCACTGGCCGTCAAAATGCCAAATATCGATGCTAAGCAGCCATGAATCGATATTATATTGCCACGCAAAATATCGCGCTACTATGCTGTATTGACTTTTTCCCCCACCCCTATTACGAGTGAGAGAAAGAGAAGAAGAGAGGAACTGTGAGGGAGCGCTGTGACAAATGTTACCGTCAAAAACATCAATGGCGTAAGTGCAGCGGGCAAGCACTGACAACTGACTACCCGCTCACTGACCTGTATCGAAACAGAAAGCAAGACGAGGTGCTGATCTAAAAATCTCCATACCAGAGCATCAAGATTGTTCTCACACTTTTCTTTTCACTCATTTTCTCCCTCCCTCCCCTTCTTCCTTCCCTTCTCCGAGCGCCAGATGTTGTGAAACCCCCCTCTGTCACGGTCGAGATGTGTTCTTGCTGGAAAAGTGCTGATTGGTTTGATAAGATGCTTGGATTACAGGCTGGCAGGCGGGCTTCCCAGTGTGGCATTATATATTGGGTATCAACAGGGTCCAGGAAACACAGGGCTGAATCTGCTGACAGGCCGGCTTATGGTGCGCTCAGATGGGTTACCTGGGCTGTCACGGCCGCTGGAGCAAAGAAAAAAATACAGGACGCACAAATGCTGATCCGTGGCATTTTAACAAGACTGAGGGCAAACACTGGAGTATTTGCAAACTCTAGTTAGCAGTGGCACTTAAGAGTTAGTTTCCATCTGAATTAAGTCATCAAACAGCAGCCACTGCTGCACCAAGTTCATAGTGTTTGCAGGCTTGTCAATCACAGAGAAGCACAGTAGCTGTTCAAAGAAAACCAGGAATCTCCAAAATTTTATATATTTTATTACTAAAGGATAAAGTGTTTTTTATGGGTTGACTTTGTATTGTCACAAAGCTGAAAACAGCAAGTTTTAAAGTTGTTAAGACTGCAGTATAGACAAAGACAGCAGCAGTAATACCACAGTGTTAAAAGGTACATTTCCTGCATTCAAAATCAAACTGAAGCAAAAGTATCAAGAATCAAACCAAAAGCATCAAAATATACTTAAAGTGTCAAAAGTAAGTACTCTTTATGCAGAATTCATAGCTCATAGCTTTTATAATATTACTGGATAATAATTAGTGAGACATCCATGTTGCAAGTTGCTTCATTATTAGTATTTAATACAACTAATGTTATGGCTGGTAAAGGTGGGGCTAAATTAAATTAAATTATTTCATAGTATAGTAAAGTAGTTTAATCTATGACAATACATTATAATTTATTTTCTGATGCATATTTTGTATTGATAAACTGAATCCAAATTAATGTAGTGCAAAAAAAAAGTACAATATTTGCCTCCAAAATGTAGGCTAAGGAGCAGAAGACTTAAGTAGCATGAAATGGAAATACACATATAAAAATGTAAAACTTCCTCATAATTGTATTTAAGTTAATGTACCTAGTTACATTCCACCGCTGGTTGGCGTCTGCATACACATACACGTTCCACACATATCGAGATGGCGACTTCATGACAACAAGGACAGGAGCTCCTTTGTTGTATTTGGCTGAACAAGAAAAAATCGGTGTGCGTGCAACCACTTAAAGAGAATAGGTCCAAGAAGATGGAATACAGTACATATTTACAGTACAGCTTGGACCAGCGAACATTTCCCAAACAGTTCCAACTTCCCAAATGTGAGCACTTTCTCCTTTTCTGTTTCGCATTATTATAAATTGAAAACTTTGTGGTTTTGGACATTCGGTTGGCTAACAAAAGAAATTTTCAGACACAAACATGGCGTCTCAAAACTTGCCAAGGATATTTTTCACTACCGTCTGACATATACTGCAGACAACAAAATTACAAAATTATCCAATAATGAAAATCATCTTAAGCTGCAGCCCAGAAGGCTTAAAGGAAATCTATTTTCAACTTGTTTTTATCATAACAATATGGGCAGTGTATGGACATGAGCGGCATTTGACTTCCCTCCATGGTGCCCAGAGTTGAATGTCTGATTGTTTTAAAAAGAAATATAAAAATAATTATTTTTTTAACTAATAATAACATTCTTCTTACATTATGTATGTTGCTGTAATCTTTCTGATTCATATTCCACTCCCCGTGTGGAAAAAAACAACATGATGCAATCTAAAGACCACTTTGCCGTGATTTAATTTACATTTGCAGAGCAAAAACAAACCACCTTGAAAGAAGCACAGCTGTACATCACTAGTGAGCATTAACAGTCGCCTTTAGCCCCTGTTGGATTTTCACAGAGGTCAGAGGGCATCCCACACAGGGGAAACTGAGGGGGAGCGCTGGCAGTGTTATAGACTCACAGCTGTGCTTAGAAAGCTTGCCAGTCTCGTATTCTTCATCACGAAAGAACCGGAGGGGGAAAACGTAAGCCAAAGTTCAGTCTAATTCATACAATATATAACGACAGGTTTAGGGTTCATGTTAATATGAAACAGGAGGAGGCTGTTTCCCCCAAAGCAGGATAAATGCATTTATGCAGTACAGCAGAGAGTGCAGAGAGGAGCATGAAAGAGGCCCAGTGGTGTAATAAAACCGTAGGTCCTGGGAAAAAATAGACAAATATGTGAAGCCCTCATTTTGAATCACCGTTCGAACAGCATCAAAAATGGAAACTTCAAGAAAAAAAAATCAAGGGAGTTTGATGTGTTTGAAAAAAATACACAAACACATTGAGTTGTTATTTTCTCCCAGGCATTAAATGACAGATTTAGTCATAGGGTCAAAATTTGAGAACTGTGTGTGGGCAGGATATATTGTTCTAACAACACATCAGCATTTAGAGCTATGCCTCACTGATGCAAGTTATTGAGTGCAATAGAGACATTTTCACACTATTATACAGCCACTGTAAAAGCCAGAAGGGGAATGAACAGACCCAAGTATGGTACATTAAGCTGCACGGCTGCAGCCGCTGCTTTAGCACAAGTATTCACCAGTTCATAGAGTTTAAGTGCTGCCCCAAGCCATGCAACAACCTCCACTGGCCTTATAAATGAGGATTATTCAGCCAAAGAGGAGGCGTTTAGAACTAATGCATCCAGGTCCAGGTGTTTTGTTAAAGACTACATCTCAAGTGGGAGATACGTTTTAATATGTTTCAGGCATTTAAGTTATACGTGATAACATTGATTGCTATGCAGCATGAGTGACAAGATACCCGCCCTTCATATCACAGGAGTTGGCTGTGTTTTAACATGAGGCTGGGATCCGAGGGGCTTGACATTCCTCGACTGGAATGCATGATTGGTCCCCGGACTCAGATTCATGTCACAGACCTTCAGCGGCTCGTCAGAGAGCTACACTCTGCCCATATTTCTCCATTTTATATAAGGGCCAATCGGATCCGCTTACATCCGAGGGGGGACTGTTTTGCATGCAGGCAACAGATGTGTGTGTGTGTGTGTGTGTGTGTGTGTCTGTAGGCTTGTCCCTACGTGTGTTTGTGAGTGCACACATGTGGTTTAGTTTCTGTGTGTGTCTATATTGCGGTTGATTTGCTCAGGATTTACCGAGGAGGAGGATGAGGAAGAAAAACATTGTTTCCCCTGTTAGTTTTTTCATATATTCATATCCTTTTTGTGTGTGTGTGTGTGTGTGTGTGTATGAGTTTGGGTGTGAATGCCTGTGTATGGCTGTCTTTTTGAGGGGTGAATTGTGTTTGGAGGGGGCATTTTGGCTGTTTGTGGACTGTACTCCCAATAAGACATTATGAGCCTTAATACTGTCTGAGAAATATGGAAAACATGAAAAAAGCTCATATTAATGAATTTGGTAACTGTTATTACTTTCCTTTGTCTTCCTTTGATTTGGCGGATAATCATCCAAACTAGTTTTGAATCACCACCTATAATTAGGGTTATGTGAAGAGAAAGTATTAAGTTGTCATAGTTAGATAGCAGTAAATAAATACATATATAAGCAGAATCTGTAGGAAACAGGGAAAGATTTTAGTTTCAGAAGCTTTCTTGTTTCTGTTTGTAGTCTGAGTAGTACTGACCAATCAGATCTGAGCAGGCTTTAGTTGCATGCCAGTAAACAGTCAAACAAACAAGCGAAAGAGGCAGAATGCAGAATGAGAGCCATGAGCCATTGTCTGACCACAATGTAACTTTTTATTAGCCTATTTAAATGTATCTACATTCATATGCAGATATCTGCTTATAGGAATTAGCTGACATATAATCTGGACCAACTCCAGCTCCATTCTCATGCCTCAATTTGCTAATCATACTGCAAACAATGAATGTTGCACAGAAGAGGAAATCTTCGTCTATCTGTATATCCGCAGGCAACACCAAACCCCTGAAAATATTGCACAAATATTGCAATTTGGTTGTGGGCATCGCCATCTCGTAGTTAGGCGATGGCGAAAAACTGTTTGCGGGTTCGTGCGGATGGGACAACATAGGATTTTATTACCAAGTACGATAAAAATTGCTCACAAAAAGTTCACTGCTATGGTTAATTTCCACTAATCATGAATATCTTGAACTTGGGATGGGAATAATTAATCAATGATCAATAAATGGTCGTTAAGAATTTGGTCGATCACATGGAATTTTTAATCGTTCTGTGTATTTCTTAATTTTAATGTTATCTCTGACTGCGTATCAGTATCACTGCTACAATTTGCACACTGAAAGTTGCTATAACAATTATAAAACACACAGAAATACAGAGTATTAATTTGCGCAAAACTAGCTCACTGTATCAAACCTTGCTAGCATGAATTATTAGGTTTAATTGTATCCAAAACTTATTTAAACACAAAACATTTAAGTATGCAAGATTACTGTGAAAACTAACCTGATGCCTGTTCGGGGGCTTAAACATAAACAATGAACTCCTGGACGTTACCTTTACAGTTTTATCTCAGTTGATTTAGTTTAACGATCGATAGGATTAAGTCTCTTTTTATCCTTTCAAAATAATTCCATTCCATTATCAAAACAGGCTTTTGCATACTATCTAATATCTTTTATTTTACTACAGCAAATAATCGATTAATTGATCGTTAACGTTATAGATGTTCGAGTTGGCAGGTTTCTTCCAAATACCCATTCCTACCTTGAACATGCCACATAATCTCAACATTCTCGGTTCGATTCCAACACTGGGACCTTTGTTGCATTTTATATATTTCTCTCTCTCTCTTCCTGTTTCCTGTCTTACACTACACTCTTCATCTGTCCAATAAAAAGGCACAAAAATGCCAAAAGATAAAAACAGCAACAAAGATTTGACCTGACTGATTTGAGTTATGACTAAAGAGGGGTGGAGCACAACTCTTGTCTGGTCTAAAGCAAGTAAAATAACTACAGGAAGGCTGAATACTACATTCATACACTACATCAAAAAGGGAGTTAGTAGAAAAACATGTTTATATTGCTTAAAGACAATGTAATGTCAAAGAAATAGATATCCAGAGGTAAGGAGCATCAGTCATCTCTATTAATGCACCCTGGAGTCTTAAAAAGCAGCTGTATTTCCCTGCTGCATAGCCGCTTCACATATCAATAACTGTTCCAGCATGTTAACCTTAGATCATAATACATGCCATAAATAGAGGGATGTGCATTATTTTCTTGATACAAGATATTCATTTGGCTTAACGGAGAAGAAAAATGTCGACACTTCAGCAAGCCAGAACGTTATCGGCACCATTTATTACTAAACATGCAAGTGGAGGCGGGATCATGCTTCACCTTCAGCGGTGAGAAAGTGAGAGAAGGTTGTGGCTCCATCAATACGCTGAGATGAAGCAGAGCATAGCACCTCTCCTGAGTCCATTTGTCAGCTGTTAAGTGATTTCCTTCCCTCTCCGCTTTCTCCCTGGTGACACTGCATGGATGGACCTTTGCGAATTACAAAACTCTTGCTCCTCATATGGAAATGGTCTTTTTATATCATGTGAAGCACCAGAAAGGTATTAAACCGTGGGTCAACCTCAATTCAATTCAGTCAGCCAAAGGTTGATTTTCTTTTCCATAGCTGGGTTTTTTAATTCAGTAAATGAATGCTTATTTATTATTGAATGAAATGAAACACTTGCAGGAAGAACAGCAAGTTTATTGCTTTTTTTTTTATAAAACAATAAATTAAATCCAGCCTGGTTTCAGTGGTAATGGTAGTGTCACGTCCTTGGAGAGTGAAGTAAACAAAGTTAAACTGCCCCCTTTTTTTATGATTCCTGAACTGCAAAAAGGAGAAAAAAAAGACACTGCTCCCTCATTCACAGGAGTCATTTCTCTGTGAACACTGTGTGACCCCATAACTATGATGAAACCTCCCCATGAGGTTCCCTCTGAGGAATAATATGGTCATACTGAACAATTCCTTGCTTTCCAGGAAATATTTCTGCCATGAAATCTATAACACAATAGAACAAAAACACACTGCAGTATGGTGTTGAGGAAGCAAACTGTGGCCTATTGCCGAGACATCAGATTGCTTCTGTATTACAGAAAGTTTAACAGAAATACGTCTTTATGGCTCTCTGTGAAATTCTACAGTTTTATGGTCTCAGCTCGGTATATTGACTTTTTTCCAGGATGAATCAGACACCCCGAGGCAACAGATTGTCTTTTGTTATACATTTGTTATTTTTTCCTGACAACTTATCTAATTTTATCTTAGGTGTAACCTTTATCTCAAGGTGTAATACTAAACATTATGACAAACAGTCTAGTGTGTGTGTGCTTTTCCTCCTCCCTCTATATGCATTTAATAACACTGCAGTGCGATTATCTGATCATCCTGAAGGCCTGAATGCCCCACAGCTGTTGTTGGATCTGTGGATAGTGCAGGACACAAGTGGCGATTTCCCACAACATAGATCCAAATCAAAACGTCCCGGTTTCCTGTTGGCCTAACTGTGCTTTATCTTGGCTCAGCCCCACTTTTTTTTAAAAGACACTGGAGTAATGCCAAAAAACCCACTTTTCCTCTCTGTGTCATCTCCATATTTCCACTTCTTACAAAGCACATGCGGAGTAACAGACAACCTCCAGTGCATTGGAGTAAAACTGGCACAGTTTTATTCAAAAACCCATCAAATGAACAAAAATGAGGTCCCTGAAAATAGGACAACAAATGGCTACATAACCAAGCCCCAAAGTATATTTGAAATGAAGGTTGAAATGAATGGTTTAAGGGTGAGAGGCTTCAACACAAGGACCAGGAAAGTCATCCCAGATGGCATTAGTTAGGGGATATTGTCTTCTAGAGGGCCCTCCACGCCTGGTTGCTCCGTTTGGCCGGCTATGAAAGAGATGCAGCTTTCCTTTGGCATCTTTGATGACTGACTTCCTGGAAGCCGTGTTGCGTGAAATGGTCTCCTCTGTACCAGCCGCTCTCCTTTGCCAATCCTCATCCTCTCACACAAGTCGGCTTCCCGCCGCCAAACACGCAGGCTCTGACTGTCACTCCTGGCAGCAGACGGAGCGACGACGAGCCTTGTGAGGTCACCGGCGCTTCCACCTGCAATCCCGAAAAGGCACCTCGGCTCACCCACCCTCATCCTTCCTCCAATACTCCAGGCCCCAAGTTCAAGCGTAACCAAGGCAACGCAGTGGCAGGACATGTGTGGATTTTGGCGCTTGGGAAGTGTGACAGGTTTCAGGCTGCTCTCAGTTGAAAAAAGGGAAGGAATGAGCGATTGAGGAGCTACTCCTCGTGTCTCCACGCTCACTAGCACCGGGGCAGAGAGGACTGGCAGGGCCAACGCCACACAATCTGTCTCTTCTTCTCTCTTTCTCCCTTTTTTTCCCTCTCCACTTCTTCTAATAACACTCTAACAAAACACTTCTGCGATCTAAGATGAGAGTCTGGAGGGACCCAGAGTAGGTGGTAACCAAGGCAACTGGGTCATTGGGTGACATTATAGCCGAGATGGCTGACAGCCACTCATACAAGAAGTACAGTACTGTACTTGGGGTCATCCGTGCTAAGTTTAGAGTGCGGTGTGTACTGTTAAGATTTCTACACTGACCTCTGTGTGACTGTGAAATTCCTTCTGACTGGAGTCCCCATACAAACCATAGTGACCCTAACCTGTTTGGAGCCTCTGCTGTGGTCTCAAGAGACGAGCAGGATACACAATGTACCGTCCAAGTCACACACTTTCATTTCACAATACTGCTGATGTAACCCAGCTCAAAGAGACAGCGTTAACTCCTTTAAAAGGTGTTTTTTCATACTAAATAGAGTCTTTTGAGTTGTGTAAAGAAGTGGATGGGATGTGAAGAGGAGGCGCAGAGGGGGCACGCAGAGGGACAAGAAAAAGAGGACAGAAAGAAAAGAGTCTTTGACCTATGAGAATCTTTGACGAACAAGAACATGACCCCTTCACACTTGGACCTCTAAGCAAACCTCACAACTTTCTGTGTCTGTTATCCTTCTCTCCAAATATTTTCCTTGGCCTGACACATGTTTATGCTCTGATGAACCGTGAGCCTGGGGGCTGCTGCTGTGAAGCGGATGTAGAGGCTCAAATTTGCATCTTGACATCCTATGGGAAGCAAATGGAAGGACATGGGGGGTGATCTGACTAACAGACAAACTCACTTTACTGAAGTGGCCCGGTTTTGATAACACCTACACCAGGAAAACAGATACTCAAAGCACTCGGTGCTCCCTCTCCCACAGCCCTCCCTCGATCTCCCACCATGCTCGGACTAACAAGGAGAAGCAGCATCCACCCCCTCAGTAGAGAGGGGACATAAACATTTACACTAGGGTACTTTAGGGGGGATTGAATGCCTTAATGTTGGAAAGCAGTTAATGTTGAAAAAGGAGATGAAACTTGTGATCAAATATCATCGAATTTGCCTATTAACAGAAAATGACTAAGTCATTAATTGAGTAATTTGTAAAGCAGTAATGCCAAACAGTTGCAGGTTTAAGCTTCAAGCCAGATGTGAAAATATTTTAAAGTCGATTTTAAATTGTAAATATAATACCATTATATTTGGACTGCCAGGTGTAGAATGCAAGCAGATATTCAAGTTGCATATTGCATATTGTTGCAGGTCTTGGTGTCCACTGTTAAATTACATTGATCTGATTTCTGACTTCTACTTACTTTGTTGACTCTGCTAAGTTAAACATAGTTGAAACAACTGTCTGGTGAGGAAAGTAATGGAATGAATCAGCTTTAAGTAACCCTGACTTGAAAGTGTACTTTAAATGGGAGAAATCATCAGCAAAACCTGTTTACATATTGTAACGACAGCCCACATTTCCGATCATATCTAGTGCTGGACTGAGTGGGGTAATAAATTAGCTGTTTGATGTTCCAATATGCATGTGTTTGTTGGAGTTGGAGTCAGTTAGGGAGTGGTTTATGTTGGAAATTGTTATTTTTGTTCCGGTTTATACAGTTTGAATCATTAGTGAGGTAGCTGTTACATGTCTTGACGTCAGCATTATTTGAATTATTTTCCTCTATTCTGAAGGTCATTGAGGACGGCTTTGAGCCTCTCAGTCTGCGCTGCTAACCACCTTAAATTCAAACTGTTGTCTCTCTTATCAACACTTTTAGTTCAGCTCACTTGAAATTGTTAAGGCAATCAGTTTCCTGATATTTCCTAGTCATGTGAAAGCTTAGACTTGAAAGGATAGCTTCATTTAATGAGAACTGCTTACTTAACATAACTAAGATCTTTAGACTTTTAAGTCAAATTATTACAGTCAACCGTGTACCAGGTTGAATCCGAGCATACTCTCTACCAGCTCTGATCATAAGGTGCATCACAATCATTGCAGAAGGAAATTATGTTTTTTTGAGGCAAGAGTGTAAACTGTGGAGTGCAGGGAAAATTACACTTATTGCCTCAGTTATTGACCAGCAAGGCTCCTAACAGCTAACAAACCATGCTGCCGGTGTAAGTGTTCTCTTTATATTTGGTCTGTTGATCTAACTGTCAGTGAGTCTACTTTGGAGCCATGCTTGCCTTTTCTCGTGACCCTGTTGGATCATGAAAATGAATGCATGCAGGTTAAAGTCAGCTAGATTTCCCACAGGTCTAATCTGAATATGTCACCTTGGGTACAGGGAAAATGTTTACACACTAAGTTGAACTATAAATGAAGAATTTAATAAGCATCATTTTGTGGTTCTCATTGTAACTTACAGGTGCATCTCAATAAATTAGAATATCAAAGAAACGTTTATTTATGTCAGTAACATTATATAGATCTATTACCCGCAGAATGAAACATTTCATGTCATGTTCATTTATTTAATTTCTTAAATAAAAAAAG
This sequence comes from Centropristis striata, assembly GCF_030273125.1. Taxonomy (NCBI): domain Eukaryota; kingdom Metazoa; phylum Chordata; class Actinopteri; order Perciformes; family Serranidae; genus Centropristis; species Centropristis striata. Next base: position 22,093,257 of record NC_081530.1, read on the forward strand.
AGTATGGCTTAAATTTAATGAAGACCTAAAATTCAGTGCCCCACCCCCCCCAAAAAAAGTGCATATTACAAAAGACCAATTTGAGAAAGTATGTCTGATATGGAAACGTTGCCCTTTGAAAAGTATGTCCATCTATATGCACTCAATACTTGGTTGGGGCTATTTGACTTGAACTACTGGAAATGGACTTTTCCATGATATTCTAATATATTGAGATGCTCCTGTATTCCAGCCCTTAAGTTTCAGTCATTTATCACTGAACACAAAAAGAGAGAAAACTGTAAAACCCTTCCACTGACATTGAAGACAAAGAACACCAAGTATCTGTTTTGAAATACATGAATCCAGGATGTAATACTCAGCTCTTCAACCTGTTAACAGCAGTATAGAGAAAGGCTGTTAATGTCTGTGGCTGAACTATGATTACAGCTGTTTACCCACCTGGGCAGCAGAGATGTGTCTGAGTGGATCAGACCTCCAGACAAATGCTTTCATACTGACATTTTAGTCCTCTTCTTATGTATGCGTTTTATACACCCACTCCTCTGGCTCTGTCACTTTGTCTGTTCGCATCGCTCGATCGCCGTCTACCTTTGTCTCTCTCTTTGTTCCTGTATATCTTCCCACCCCTCTCTCTCTCTCTCGTCCTCCTTCCATCACTCTATATACTGTGAGGATGATGGATGCCTCTGATTGCCTGAGGCCTCTGAGTCCACCAGCACACTGAATCCAGAATGCTGTTTGGAGCTCTGTGCCATTAAAACAAACACCTACATGATGCAGAAATAGCCACACGATCACTAAGTGAGAGCTGATCTATATGGGCAGATGCAGCTGTGGTAGAAAAGTGCAGAACATATGTACTGCAGTCTCAATTAACACTAAATCTTTAACAAAACACTGAGATTTGTTTTACCAGTTAATTATTGCATTGAAATACAACAATGGCTTTGCAAACTACCCTTTGATACAGAGTCTTGTTTTTTTTTAAGACTGTGCCACAAATGCAAACTACTAAAAGCTGCAAGTAGGTTTTTTAATATAGAAAAAATGCATTGCAGTTCACAAAAATGTCTATAAACTGACAATAGTTACAACTTATGCTACCTATACACCAGAAGACTTTGAAAAGATTTGGAAAGACTCCTGCAAGACTATCAGCTCACACCTGCTCACATCTAAAGACAAGTGTTTAGAGTTTTTAGTCCCAGCCTAGTCTCACACTGAGATTCTACAAAGACTGTGAATCTTGCAGGGTCACTATTTACAAGACTACAACTAGATTTCTTTTAACATTTTTTACCTACCATGCAATTTTTGTGTGTGCAGTGGTTTGTGTTGGAAAAAAAAACAACAAAAAGAAGAGGAGAAGACGCCACAAAATGCCCCTCACAAAGCTGAAAAAGGATTTCTGTTTTGCTGACATGAAAAGCTGACTATTTTACAGTAAAAATAGATATAAGGAAAAATTAAGGAAAGGAAACTGTAGAAAATAATTCATGATATACATTTATGTCCTATTTAGTTATAATTTGTTTAATTGAATACTTATACTTATCAGCTCTATCAACTTTCATTTAGTTAATCACACATTCATCATCAATTATTTATTACTTATTTATGTATACATTTATTTATACATTTTAACTGGGTCTGCTTCATAGGTCTGCTTACTGTTCTCTTTACTAAGAAACAGCGCCCCCAAAATCCCGCTTGTGGGCGTAAATATATTACATCTCTATATTTGTATTCAGGATTGAGCTTACTAACATTATTGTGATGTTACTTTTTCCTGTGGAAGTGGTTTTACTGGCCGGTCTGGAACCGGGGACCTTTTATCCGCTCAACTATTGGTTGTTGATTGTGTTACGTCACTGCGACTTGCGATAATATCAAACACGTTTGATATGATCGCAAATCCAAGACTAGGAAAAGACTGATATGAAACAGCGCCGATTACTACCTTACACTTAACGATCGGGATGACGGGAGCGCGCTGTGACTCCAGTGAGACTCCTAGATTTACTAAAGACTTTCAGTTTTTAGTCTGGGACTGTGAAAATCGTTTGGTGTAAGCCCAGCATTACACATCATCAATATAAATGTTGCTGTCACAGTTCAGCGCCACACTTTCATGCTCTTTCCACTCTACCTGTAGGCCACTCCCACCTCTTCAACACAACTCCACTCACTTGCACAGCCAGCTGCCTCAGATCACCAATCACCTCTGTAAATGATCTCCTGCCAAACACTCACTCTTTGCCAGATTGTTCATTGCATTCATGCCTGACTTTCCAGTATTTCTCCCCATTTCCTGTTGCCGACCCTGCCTGTCTCTGTGAGTCCACCTGTATGCTGTTCTGCTCACTCCTGGTTCCCACGTCGGGCTCCTGACTCCTCATGATACGGCAGCCTTTCTGTGAATATTTGTGCGTCCATGCCCATGTACCCGGCTCGGTTCTCCTTTTCTGGGTTTTCCGAGTGTTTTGCCTTTGACGATAAAAGTCAAAATCAACTTCTCCTACTCTCTTACTAGAGCATTTACCAACTAGTCAGCCAACAGCCTTAACATCTTTAACTAGTCAGACTGGTATTTAACAAGGTAAATACAACATGTGTGTTGAGCCAACATGCTTTAAGGCTCTAACGGTTTGTGCCGAAATGAAACGGTGTGGGGGTAGCACTTTAGTGTACGAAGTATGCACTAGAGGTGGGCCCCACCAAAGGCCCCACAATACAATTTTATCCCAATACTTGACTCGCGATACAATGTTATGATTTTAAGCATTTTATGATATGGTGATTAATACCATACAATATATTGCGATTTAACTGTTTAAGTGCATTTTGTGTCCACAAAATTACATTCAGTCAAGAATTGTTTTCTTTCTTTGTTTTGTTTTGTTTGTCTATTCATCTCACTTCAGTCTTTTTTATTCTCCACAATGAGAGTCAAACCCACAGACTGACCAGCAAAGTATTCAGCCAAACTGAACTGAACTGATATCAAACATTTATGGACGATAACAACTGCAGCATTTTCTCAAACTTTTCTCAACTTTAAGCTTCAGTGCTCAGAATTTTTTTGAATCAAACATAAAAAAAAAGCCTCACTTTGCAGCATTATTTCGACAACTTCCCAACACAATATCCTGACACACATGGTGCCTATCGATTCCATAGATGTTCTAGTTTCATATGATACCAGTATCTTGAGTATATTCCGTAAAAAACTGCGAAAATACTGACGGCCCCCCAGCTAAATATCGATACTTGACGGCCATGAATCGATACAATATTGCCACGCAAAATATCTATGCTGTATTGATTTTTCCCCCACCTCTAGAATACACACTATGAAGTTTGAAGCACATAACCCGGAATAATAAGCAGGAGTTCAGCCCAAACACTTTAAGCTGTACTCTGTCAGCAACAGGTGCTTAGGTGAGCACAACAACTGGATTGGCATGCAACTCATTAACACTATGGCAAACACAAATCAAACAACGGAGTAGGGGGTTCTCAGTCAGCCCCAGCAGAGCCAGAGAGAAGGGTTTATGGAATACAAGGATGGTTTCCCGCCATTGTTGTGAGCGATGTGAATAGTAACGCATCGAACATGCTGACAAAAAGATGTGCCGATCTCCCGGGATCAGGTAAAACCAAACCAGAGCATAACTCCTTATTGCCGCTGCTTTCAAGCAGCCTATATATGCAAAATGTAATCAATTACTGAAGCAACTAGCATTGATGTAGGTAAAATAGAAACTAAATGTAGCAGTCCTCCAAAAAACAGAGGATATTTTTTATTTTGCTATTTATGTTGTATTCAATTTCATGGCATAAGGGACACATTTCAGTTGTTCAAATGACTTTTGGGTGTTTGTTCATTCTTCATAAAGTGTAAAACAGAAATGTATTAGATGTTGAAATGTTTCCTTTTTTATAAGGAAAATATTATATCAAAGTTGCCAGTGGGCAAAATGTAACCTCAGTGTCCCGCAAAAAGATTTTGACTCTTTGAAACTTGCACTACTTTCTGTTCAAAATGAATGAAAAGAAATGTAACCTTATGTATTTGTTTTTTTCCAGCTGTACTGAACCCTGGCAGAGAAATTTCACTTGAAGAACGTCCAAGCAGCATTCCCTTTCCCTTCCCTAGAGCCATGACACCAGCAAGACTAAAAAATAGATAGTTATTGTCTTTTTTATCATTATAGAGAGTTTAGATAAATATCAATCAGCCCTTGTTGCAATTATTGTTCGATATCCCCACATATAAGCTGCGTGAAATGACAACAAAATAAGTGGTGGTACCATTGAAACCACATGTATCTTCACAGTGTAGCTCGCGGCAGGACATGGCAGCACTTAAGTTTGTCTGTGTTTTTGTCATTGACGCCTCCGTCCCAGTGGCCCAAAGTGAGAAGACGGGAAGAGGAGAAGGGGAGTAAGATGAGAGGAGATGAGCGTGGCTTTGAGGTGACGTAGAGTCTTCCATGGCAGGCTCTTGTCTGTATGTCAGAGATTGTTTAAGTCTGACTCCCTCTGTGAGTGTTTGTGCAAAAAGAAAAGACCTTGCATTGTATCTTTCTCTGTCTTCCCCTTTTCTTCTGCAGTGTCCTTGGATTTCTCTTCCCTCCAGATGGGCCCCGGGTGCTGCACCACCTTAGAATCACGTGAACCTCAGCTGCCTACTGCTGCTGCTGCTGCTATTTCTAGTCCTGTACCACCTTTCCACCTCAAGGAAACCAGATACCACCTTCAAACATGCACATCTGTCATGCATCACGTAACGCACGGTGCATCAATAGTGTGACTTTATATGGAAGATAAAAGAAAGGAAAAAGGGCAAAACCTAAAAACTTCTCCATGCACATTGAATGGGAATCTGCCATAATACATCAGACAACATAAAGCACACAAACGAAAATAAACAATCATGCAGACACATATGTGCATTGTGCATGTATCATATGACAGACAACCCCAAAAGGGTCAGGGTCACAAGAAAACGCCATTCTCCTCTGCACAGTTACTCTTTTCTTCTCTCAGGCTAGAAATCTCTTTTTTGTTTTGTTGTCTTCGTCAGATCCCTGTGGAGGCTGGAAATGAAGAATTAAGACAAGAGCACGAGAAAACAAACCAAGTTGCAACCAAGTCGGCGAACACTGCAGTCCTCCAATAACAACACTTCTTGATAAAAGTCTATTTTCTCTGCACACTGTCTCCACATGATGTTATCATTTTTCTTTAAATTCAATAAAGTCTCCTCTCTGCGCTCGGATGAAAACTGTATAGTTTTGAGATGAGCACACAGTTTTGTGAAAGTTTCCCATATGAGGCCGTCTCCTGCAATATGACTTGCTGAAATGCTGAGGATGTACTGCTGCGAGGAGCAGTTATGAACACAGATCATTATTAAACCTTGGGCTTTGTTTTGATTTCCACTAAAGACGAGCAGACAATTATCCGCTGAGTAAAGGAGACAGAATTTTTCCTATGGTTACAAGTTGGACCAGGCTTTTATAATAGGTATGTCCTCAGAAATGACAAAGTAGAACTGTTTCTCGAGGACACATGTAAACACCTTTCTCCCTGCAGCCTTGCGTGAAAAACTGGGTAAGTGACCGTGAGGGCCAGGCAGACAAAACACTTGAAATCAAATGTTTGGCAAGGACATGAAAAGGCTCCCTTTCAACGGTTGAAGACAACCTTTTGCAGTATTTTTTTTACACAATGCACTAAACCAGGCAATAAATAGGTGTTGTTCAAATTCTGAATTTGAAGAGCACTTTAGTGAAGTGTTTACACTCCTTTGAGAAGACTATATTGCGCATTGGACCTCTTAACACATCACGGCAATGAACACATTAGAATGTTGAATGATTTTACAATGCGTCTCCTGCGCCACTATCTCTCCATCTCTAGGTTGAAAAACTGGGCAATATGGTCAGGTTCTACTATGCCTGTATAGGTCATTTAACAATATATATCACAACTTTGCATGTTTTCTGGTAATAAAAACACGTTAAACGCTTTTATTGTATGTTCAATACTCTACAATGGATGGCTCCAGCTTCACTTTTAGGTGTAAGGATCAGAACATAAAGAATCGTCTAGGCTTGGGTGGTATGTGGGGTTTTTTCAGACCTAATGAGCAGCATCTGTATTTTTGACAGTACTGAAATACCATTGGGTATCGTCAAACCGTAATAATGTAAATATTGCTGTATGACAGTCTGGCCACTAGTTTTTCGAAGTTGCGATAGAAAATATGTAGAAAAATACAGACAAACAAACAGAAAAAACGCATACACAGGGAAATATACATGTATACAGAAAAAAATGTAGCACCAAATATTGCAATATTTTAGAGCTTTAGAGTTTTAAAAGGTGTCTTTCGGGGTTGAGCTTTGCAGGGACGGTTACAAACGAGTTGCACAGTAACAACAACACATATTTATTGCAGAAGTGGATCACCTGATTGATCTTGGAGGCAAAAATGTCACTAAAACACTGTTTTGCTTATTCCACCTGCATCGGCCAATGGGGAAACATTAACTTGAGCGACCAATGGTGTAACTTCATCGATCCCTCACTCAGTGACAGTGAGTTCACGCTTATAGGGCTGGCCCCGCTTTTCCACGTTCCAGCCAAAAAAAAAAGACTGATCCTGACACTCTGCACACCAGTGGAGCATAACAGGGTACGCATGTAGAGTCATGAGCACATTCCAGCTCTCCTCTAGACCGCTGACACAGGGACATGTCAGAACAGTACAGCTCTTAGCCCCTTGAGAAAACACAACAGCTATACTGTCACTGTTTGAGAAGAGCTGTACTGTGATACCAATGCACCAGCACCTGTCAGATATTGCAGCTTTTTCTTTTTTTTTTTGGGAAAGCTCTTTTGGCAAACAGAAAACTTGCTGTTTTTCTTGTCAACCTCCACAGCAATTTAGAAGTGATTACAGAGACTTTATCATTTGCTCAAGTTTAAACTCAGATGAGCCCTTGTCCCTTTTCACACCTTTAGCTTTACAGGCACTTTTCAACTAAACAGTTATGGAAGATGCAGTTAAAAGCCCTGAAAGAAAGGACTAATGTGAGAAAGTAGCTGTGGCACTTGAACTTGTGTGCATTCAGTAATTAATTAAGTTAATGAAGTGCAAGCACTCATGCGCCTGCCCTGCGGTGATAGAGTGCAAAGTGAATATTCGCTACTCATGGTGTTAGTGATAGTCCTCTGTACCAAGAGCGCGACTTCCTGCCTCCTGCATCACTCACATGAGAACATGTTTCACTGGAAGACACAAATTACAGCAGCCAAAGATAATTTATAGACTGCAGCTTCTACGCAACATACACACCAGTGGCAACGGTGGCCAAAGGCCAGGATAAGCTTTATAAAAACTGAGACCTTTAGAAATGTTTCAATACAGTGCAAAATCATTCCTCAATACTGCAGCTCCACCAGGCAGGATTACAAAGCTGTTGAATGGAATACAATCACACCAAAGTGCTCCTAATGTCACAACGGTGAGCAAAAAAAGTAAACTCAGATGCAGCATTCCAGGGTTATTACACATTATGTTGTCATCATTCCTGTTCATCATTTGGTTGTGAAACAAACTCACACAGGCAGCTTAGCTGGAAAAGTTTCACTTTAGCAATACAGTATAATCTATGCAGTTTATTTTCAGATAATGTTACATAAAATGTTTATTTTTCACTTGCTAGATCTTCAAAGAATAGTTCAATAGTTACCAGTGAATGCTGAATAGTATTTTTGCCAGAAATGAGCAAACATTATTTGGACTCACCTATTTTAGTCAAACTCTAATTTGTGCTACACACAGTGCTCTACGGTATAATCCCATTAACAGATCATGTAAAGTTAACATGTCATGCGCAGCATAGAAAAGAATGATGTGTCAGCTAATGAACATCACTTTTTGCTCCTGTCGTCATTTCTCAGGGGCCAAATGATTTGGTGCACACTGGAGTGTTCACCAACATTCAGCAAATGGCCAAACTAACAATAAATCAGAAACCAGCAGGGAGGGTACACCCAGGAACACTGAGTCAGCTGCAGAAACTTCATGATTTATGCTCGTCTGAACCATCAATCTCTGTAATTCCGTCAGAAAAACGGTAATAGCTTCCGAATCCAAACCGCAAGTCTTCTTTAAGTTCATGGGGTCTAATGAAACTATCATTTGAGGTTCTTGGTTTATGTTTAGTGGTCAAAGTTTACAGTGGCAAGATGCATTTCACTGCACTGCACAAGACAAATCCTCCTACTGCAGCATGTGTCCTCTGGGGCTCTGAGAGGCCTTGTAGGCAACTGCAGATGGAGGATCACACTTTCCACATGCTCCACACCCTGTTTTATATAGCCTCTCAAGCTGTGAGAAAGCAGGGTAGTCTGCTGCCAGACTGAATTTAATTACTCATAGTATAGCCGGGATATATCGATGACGTCCGTGTGTGTGTGTGCACATGTGTAGGCCCCGTGTGCAGCAAGTAACAATAAATATTGCAATAAGGCTTCTGACTCTAAACCCTTCTGAGTTTCCTTGTTTTTCCATCTCGCCTTATCATCCAAATCAGACCACAACGCACGCTCAGACCTCTTTTAGCACATCCTATCTCTCAGGCAGATAAATGAGAGTGATTTCTTTTGACAGCTCGGGTATGGAAATGGAGCTACGGGCGAAGAGAGGTGACATGATATAGACAACAAAGTCAAGCGAAAGAGTCAGGGAGAAACAAGTAGGAGCCCCTAAAGTGAGATCCAAAAACAGAAGTCTTGTTGTTGATGTGTTAATCTGTCAAGGTGCCATAAAAAAAAACTGACGTGACACAAAGTGGCATAAAAAAAAAACAGACAAAGACAAACAATGTGCATGCTTTTAGACATGACAAAAGTAGCTCACGTAACACACTTTGCTTAGTGTGGTATTTTGCTGAGCTTCCACAGTGATAGTTTGGGTAAACAGACTAAATTCTGTTTTGGGGAGGGACTGTTTGACAGGTCAGCAGCAGCAGCAGCTATTTGACAAGGGAGTTCAGACGCACGTCATCCAAAAATGCAGTGTGTGCTTTCTGCTCTGGAATTTGACCTTGTGTGGCCAAATCACTTAAACACAGAGAGGCCAGAGAGCGCATTAACTAGCACCATAGGAGCACTACTATGGTAAGAACCAAATATGTCCACCAACAGGCTATTTGTCAGAGCCACAGAACCTCACAAGTTGGCAACATGAGCTGGTTCTCACAGCTTGGAGCTCCCTGTTGAAGGGCAAAGGTCAGAGAAAGCAGGCCAGGCTGAGGCTGTGTTAGGCACTCGGTTAAAAGGCGGAGGTCATAATGTGAGGAAACCCAAGACATCCATCTAATCTTCCCTGCATAAATGTAGGAATCCATGACCTCTACTACACCACACTTGGAAGCGCTTGAGCAACGAAGAGAGCAGCGTAAACATCATGAATCATTTAGGATGATGATAGTGAAAGGGCCGGGTCAGGGGAGAGGACAATGGAAAGGGCATCCGTTTTATTTTGAACACAGACATTGTAGAAAAATCAATGATCACGAGCAAATTAAAACAACATCGGGATTCCCAGCATCCCCTGTATTCAATAGGATTTCTTCAGCAGAACAGGCTGGGACTCCCACAGCAGCTGGGGCACATTATGCCTTGATAGAACGAGTAGGCATCAAGCAAACACAAGTAGAGCTGAGGAGTGGGAGAGCTGGATACATTAGCCTCCCATACAGCTCCATAACCTCCAACTGGTTGAGCAGGATGACTAAGGATGACAGGGATGCCTAATGTGACTTTCATTAATGATATGCTACAGGCCGGAGGCTGAGGCAGGCCAGGCCTAAATTGAAAAGTGCTGAAGCATAACTGTGTCGGATGCCCAGTTTCCTAGCCCCATAGTCCGACTGATTGAATTCCTGCCTCGCCCAGTGAAAGAATTCCTAAGCTTCCCTTATTCCCATATCAAGAGGGTGGGTCCGGCTGGTTGGCTTTCTAACTAACCTGCCATGAACTGGCACAGTCATGTAGGTGAATGTTAATGTAAAATAGCCCACACTCAATGCCAAATATATATACTTTTACGTTAACAGGATTGTTGGGATTTTTTGAGGTGGCTCTGTATGAGGTACTTTTTATAGTCAGTGTATTAGCTACAGTAGATGGTGGTCAGCATGTCCCAAGTTTGGAGACGAGAGAATGTAAGTTAAACAATGTACTGCTGAGGATGGGGGCTGCAACAAAATACATTTTCACATATCACAAAGTTCTAATAAATAATAATTAACAACATAATAACTACCAAAATGAGTGGTAGAAGTTTTTACACCATAATATGGGTGTATATCATTGATATAATTGATGCAAAGTGGAAAAAAATTAATAAATACAGTACTGTGCAAACGCTTTCGGCAGTTGTGAAAAAATGCTGTAAAATAAGAATGCTTTAAAAAATAGAAATGTTAATAGTTAATATATTTATCAATTTACAAAATGCAAAGTGAGTGAACAGAAGAAAAATCTCAAATCAATGTTTGGTGTGACCACCCTTTGCCTTCAAACCAGCATCAATTGTTCTAGGCATTTTTCACACCTGCCGAAGACTTTTGCAGAGTACTGTACATATAGATATAGATATATACAGTCATGGAAAAAATTATTAGACCACCCTTGTTTTCTCTAATACCTGGTTCATTTTAATGCCTGGTGCAACTAAAGGTACATTTGTTTGGACAATTATAATGACAACAACAAAAATAGCTCATACGAGTTTAATTTATGAGCTGATATCTAGCCATTTTCCATGGTTTTGTTGATAATGATTTTAGTTGTTATCAAGAAAACCATGGAAAATGTCGACATATCAGCTCTTAAATTAAACTCCCATCAGCTATTTTTGTTATTATCATTAAATTTGTCCTAACAAATGTACCTTTAACAATAAGAAAATGAAGAAAAACAATGGTCTAATATTTTTTTCCCATGACTGTATCTTCATATCTTTAAGATCTGTAAGACAGGCCTTTATTTTCTAAAATTTGACTTTACATTCCTTCTTTTAAATATTTAAATAAAAAGAATAGATTTTATTTATTTAGACGCTAGAGCTCAGTTAAAAAAAGTGTCAAATAATATTTTAATTGTTTTTACAGAGTTATATATATATATATATATATATATATATATATATATATATATATATATAAATTGACATATCGCCTCATATCAATCGCAGGCCCCTGAATCGAACCAAAACCTTGTGATTCTAGAAAATATCATATTGTTGTCCAAATAATCAATATAATATTATATTGTGATGAAACTTGTGATTACGTTTTAAGCATTAACTATTATCACACAGCTCTTCTGTATATGCATATCATGAATTTCCATCCTCACTTAGAGCTACTGCATCTTAATTTCTGAGACTGGCCAAACGACCTGCTGTGTTCTGTAGCTGTTCTCACATCAGCAGAGTAAAAGGTCACAAAGTCGAGGTATGAAGATGTTCTGTAGTGCGATGCACACACACAGAGCAGAAAACTGTTTGCATACATACAATGACGGGACGGTTTGAGGTGTGAGGCTGTAGGTGGAGGACTGCAGCTGCTAATTAGAGGTAGATCCTAATACAAAAGACATTTCTCCAGTGTGGAGGGCCTTGTTAGCTGACAGTCGAACCCGAGTGCTCCGGCTGAGGGGGTTGGCTGGCTGCTGCAGAGCTGTCTTCCTTCACTGACATCGATAGGGGCTCCACAGGAGGGTGAGGAAACAATGGTGTTGACAAGCAGTATCAGGCCTAGCAGCATGAAGGCAGGGCCAAACGATTCCATTTCCCAGCCAATTCCATTATCAGGACACACAGACTTTACTAATGCCTGAAAACAAACAATACACAAGCATCCTTCTAATTAAGCCCTTGAGTAGCGCTGCTTAGTGCACCGGCATATCTGTGTTGGATGCCTGCGAACAGGCTGATTGGATTCATCAGCACTTTTAATGTGCTCCTGTTTCCTCCCATAGGCCTCAAGAAGACTCCTGGCTGAATTCAATGGCCCATCCAATACATTTCATGTTTTAAGCCCTGAAAGGCAGCTCGGGTATTGAGGCTGTCATTTATTTCCTCAGGAATACACAATCTGACAACAGAGCATGTTGATGACAATGCAGACTAGGGCTGAACAAGGATGTCAAAAATGATTATCTCCATGTATTGTGATGGGAAATATTGTGATCCTGATTTAGCACCATCATTCGACTCAGTTTTTAGGAAAGAAATGCACTGGATTTTCTATCTTTGACATATTAACATATACCTAGGGCTGGGCGATATGGCAAAAAAAATGATCACGATATATTTTTTCATATCGTCCCATCTCAATTATTATCACAATTTTTATTGTTTTTAATCTGCCAGTTTTAAAGCATCTGTACTGAACTCTAAAGAAACTAGAAATTAGTTCCACTCGTAGTGGTTGAACTGCCAATGCTACTTGTGCTGGCAGCAGTAGCAGGCTGTGCAGACTCTACTCGCATTTTCATGCTTTCCGCATAAATCACTTGGATGGTACTTCTTCAAATGATTAGACAGATTTGTTGTTGTTAGAAAGCCCACGCTGTTAATGTTTCGTTAACTTATTTATTGAACTAACTCCCATTCAGTAATAACTTGTTGCTCTGTAAGTTTTCATATGTCCTACGTTCTTGAATGCACCACAGCCATTCCGACGCTATTGAAGGCACCACAATCATTCCAACGATACTGAATGCACCATACCTATGTGTGAATTGCCATGCTGTGAATGTTAGTTTTCTCCCGATACAGCGGCAGATAGATTGGGATTTCCTTTGCTTTTTCCCAACATTCACCTGTACCTCCCTGGTTTATTCCTCCAAGTCATGGCTGACGTCTATTTCACAGCCCTCAGCTCTGTGTTTAGCTCGACCTATGGACGGTTTACTTCTCCGGCAACTTACAAACAGTAGTGGAGCAGGAAACGGTCGACTCTGATTGGCTTTTGTCATGCACATTTCCTACATGTTTGATTGAGTAAATATGCTCACAGGTGATCACCGTAATTGACCTGAAATACATCGTGATCACTAATCACAATCATATAATGGCCCAGGCCTATATATACCTAACCTTAACATATATTTTTGTCTTATATTATGGTCTGGTTTGCGTCTAAACTGGCTTTTTTATAAATGAACCAATGAGACATAATAGAGAAGAAGATTCAAATAAGTCCCAATTTCATTGCAATTTCAAGAGGTTAAAAATGAGAGCAACGAGGTTTCACTCTCGAGAGGCTGTCTGTGTTCTTACTAAGATAAAGATGTTAATGACCATAGTCTGAGAGAGAGCGAGGGGGCCACGGAGAGATTAAAAAAAGCAAGTGAAATAGCCTAAAAATGGCCATTTAGCGAAACGCTTGAAAGAGAAGTGGACTCACAATACCCCGAGGTGATCGAAATTAATTAAATGTTGGATTGGCAACACACATTCACGCTGTCCGCTCTTTTTGAGAATGAAGCAAATTAATGAGGTGATAACCTAAGAACTCGGCTTGCTTTTATTTTGAAGATGACTGTTCTCTTTAATGCTTCATTTGATGAGACAGAGAGTGATACACAGCAGTGAGGATTCATATCTCTCCTGCAAGTAATTCTTTCCTTTTCAGTTAATGAATTGTGCAGCTCCAAGGCTCGAGTCTGCTCGAGTGCTGCAATTGACAAAAGGAGGTTTTGCTCTTCTTGTCGCACATTACTGTTTCCGGGCGACAGGTATTTGCATATGCATAAAGATAAATACTTTAAGAAATAATTCGAAATATCTTTAAAACAACGTTTCCCCAATGCTACTAAAAAAAAGCAGAAAACATCAATCCATGGTCAACAGCTTCTGCAGCATGGGAGCTGTCAAGCATCTTGAGCATGTACTTAATATGAAAAGACCTTCATCATCCATTTAAAGCCATGTTATTTGAAGTATTATTGACCCCCATCAAGTAGTTCAACTTCTGTAATTTTTCTTAAGTACACTGAATCAGCTTCCACTTCCACACATGCATTTCGTCAAGGTTTGCCCTCAAGTTCAACAACCCTCTCCAGCACATCCTTGCAAACAGAGCCGATCAGAGGACAGAATGTGTGAGTCATGAGGAGCGCAACTACATTTTAGAGGAAGTACACATCACAATGAAAAAAATGTATCCAGCAAACTACCTAAGAACAGTGTACCAAAACAGTTGAGATTTGCCAAGCGGGAGACCTCCAGGGCAGAAAATTAAAGGCAATAAGGAGATGCCTTATCTGCATTCTTTCTAATGACCAGCAGGGGGCGACTCCACTGGTTGCAAAAAGAAGTCCATGACAAAAGGCTTTATTTCTGACTTAATTTATGCCAAAACATTTTCCTAATGGGTTTATGGTGTCAATCTCGAGTTACAAGTCTTCTTCAAAATTGATTGTAAATTATGGTCACTGTATAAATGTAAATATATGTGAACTTTAGTGTTGTCTGTGTTTTCGTCTTAAAACTTAAACCCTTTCACAGTGAGTTTTCTGTTCATGAAAGTTAATTGTCACAATTTGGTCACCTGAAAATGTCTTGTCCAGCATTTAGTTGTATTAAAAGACACTAAAGGAATAAGCTGTTTGTACGTTTTTGTTTTAAGCCCTTTTTTTTTGCTATTAATGTATTTAATATCAACCTTCATGTGAATTACAGATTTACCTTGCTAACCAAGCTAGCTAATGCTATCATGAACATGTAACTTTGCATCCTCCTTTCCAGCTGCACCCTCTAATCCAAATATTGTCACTCTGGAAACCAAAATGGCCAACTCAAGGCTTAAATATGGCTGTTCACAACCCAGTGGGTCACAAAATCTACTTCCACTTCTTTTATACAGTCTTTAACAACTGCCCACCACATTCCTTTTAAGAAAAAAATAAAAGCTTTTGATTGAATTGATCAACACTCAAATAGAGTACACTAAAAAAGTACAATATTAGTTGAAGAGGGCCTCTTGAAACAATGCAAGGTCATTAAAGGGAAATACATTATGTGGAAAGAAAAATCTTTGGATTACAGCAGAATATTTTAATGTTACAATCTCCACTAGATCCTTTTTGTCCCTCTGCCTTTCTGTTCCATTCATTATTCATAACTGCCATATCATAGAAGCCCTACATTTACCAATAACACCATAAAATGATGGTAACCTAACCGTGCATATGAGGTTAAGGTGCAAGTTTAGCAATTATGTTGGCAAGGAGAAAACCGTGTCTTAATCCCCCTCCTCCTTTTCCCATCATACACATACAGTAAAAAGCCCTTTCACCCAGGAATGTGGAGTTCTAGCCAGAGCCTGCTGCAATCAAAGCTTGTGGTTAAATTAGAGTTCAATGTTTCAAGGGGCATCTGCACTGGTCCCCCTGCATATACTGGAATGGACTGAGAGAAAGCTGCCAATTTCCCCTCTCGAGAAACAGCAACCTTCTCGGTAATGAAGTTGCCTGCTGCACACTGAATGAAATGCAGGCTTGGATTCAAGTTCTACATAGGCGACCCAAACTTAACTGAATCTCAGGTGTAACGTACATATTCAATCTAACTGCGCTAATAAGTTTTATTACATCTATTGACTCTCCCAAGGTGCATGTGGACTGCAGGCACAGAACGATATGGATACGCTTGTGCTGTGTCAGATACTGTGTAGGTTAGAGTGATTACGTTAAAGGTCAGGGTCTTTTTTGCGCCTTGGTGAAGGAGGAATGTGATAACAATACTAATATCGTACAAGTCTCCACTGGCCATACCAAATGCTGTGCATTCCTTCTAAGAAAAATGGAGGAAGTAGAGAAAGTGAGGAGGAAGACCGTGCACTTGTGGTAGAACATGCACGGCTAAATAAGTCAGAGAACAGATCAGATCAATTACATCTATTTTTACAAGGTACACAATCTTATAATGACAGCAGAGTATTCTCTGTGCTGTGCTAAAGGTCTCCTCCTCCACATAAACACTACACGCTTTATGTGCACATGTCTGAGTACGGCTAGAAGGGATCAGGCCGGTCGTCCCTCTCCCCCTGCTCTCCCTCACTGCACTATGGGAGAGATAGTGTAGATAAAAGAGGCCGTTTAAGCTCTGCCACTTGTGGAGAGGTCTCATCTCCAGCCTCAGGTGGTGTTCCAGCACACAGCTAAGATTGAAGGCGAATCACAGACACTGCTCCGGGCCAAGCTGCTTTCTACAGCAGTACCGGTGTTCTACACTTCTATGCATGCAGGCACACAGGGAGAGATGGAAAGGAGAGACAGTGAGGGAGGAGAGAAGAAGAAGAGGAGGGAGGGAGGGAGTGGAGGACAATATCTTTATCCATCATAACAAAGACTAAACTGCAGAGGCTTCATGGGACGCCTCCTTTAAGTGTGAGATGTGACACGCCGCCTGCAAGCACGAGAGCGTCAAACATAACTGATACAAAACACACAGACGAGGCTAACTCCCTCACATTCATCAAGGGGTTCATATTTGATTTCAAGCCAAGCACAAGTCTCTATTCCTTCCTTCCTCGCTCGTTTCCTCCCAGGCAGACAGACGCACAGACAGATACAGTCTATCTCTTCATTCCCGGACTCACATCCTGCTGGCCTCTGTGCTCTGTACAAATCTCCTCCGACAAAAAAAAGAAAAAAGAAAAAGTGCCAGCAGTAATTCCATTGCTCATTATTCTTCATTACAGAAGAGAAAAAGCACCCAGGGCTAGATCATATTTGCTGTTAACTAAAGTTTCGGAGACAATTAGCTCAGGTTGTTAAAATTAATCATTGTTACAGCCATAATCTCTGAGGCCAGCAGAAGCCCCAGCATTTATGGTTTGTTTATTTGAGCGCCTCCTGTGGATATCGACCCGGCCCTGTTGTAAACAGTAGGATAAGGCCTTCTACGATCGTTGGGTGGATTTACTTTCTGCACAGGGATGAGCCATCCAATTGTGACCTAGATTAGAGGCACAGAGAGGGAAAACACAGGCTCCCTCCATTTAATGATTACAGTAGGTTTATCTGAACAAACTCCTTATTATTTCTGTATTGAATCATGACGATTTCAACAGTTTTGCTCTAATGGCTGTGGCTGATATCAAATGCTCCTGTTTACACGGGGGGATATGACTTGGCATTTCAGTCATTTCCTTGTCTTGAAAAGCCCTTACAGCAGCAGTCCTAAGTCTCACTGCTTGCTGTCATTCCACTGATGATTGACTGTAAACATCAGAGACTTATAGGATCTGATGGGAAGCTCCATTACGCTAATCTAAGCGGTCTCTTTTTCACCGTCTCGCTGAAACAAGCTGAATAAAACATGCTTCAATATCCCCAAAATAGAGCCTTCTATACATTTATTTTTTCCTGTGCTTTGTGTGAAACTAGATCCTATATCCAGCTTAAATTATTTGGCCAACATCCTTTTTAATAGGCCTTGTGGTTTGCCTCTTAGCTACAACCAGAAACTAATAGCCCCAGTCACGCTGTATGAAAAACATATAAACATCCCTGGCCCGTTTCACACAAATATACGCTTACGTTCCATTACTTTTGGAACTTTTCTCACGTCATGAGATGTGTACTCTCTCAACAAAGACGCGGTACTGCAGTTGAGATCACAATACATATTTATGCCGCTACGCTCTGCTGTTTATGGTTGGTGATTTGCATTAAACCTCCACCTGGTTTTTGTTGGGAGACAGGACACCAGAGAGACATATGGCCGAGCGCTCTGCAGATATGAGCATGAATATCCCAAACCTGGAAAGCCATACCACACATGAACGTGCACACAGATCCTGGGACCTGGGTTAGGCCTCTGAGGACTTTGGTAATACCCGGTATAATACCCCACATCACTTACCCAGAGCATCTGCAGCAGGCAGACTCATTTAGAATGGATGTGCTTCAGGCAGCTATGAGGAATTCTATTATTGCCTTCAAAAAAACCAAGTATCTATATGGAAATTTTTCTCCGCCTAATATATGGCTCTGCTGGATGGTTACATGATAATCCCAGTGTAATTAATGGTTCCTTCGGCAATGGGCTGATTAATGCAGAAGCAGGCAATGAGCACATATGGATTTTTAGTGCTAACTATTGGAATATTTAATGGACATGTAGGTAAACACGCCTGTTGTCCCACGGGCATTAAACAGACCACGCATGGGATTTCATTTTTGCACTTTTTGTTGATTGGAAGCTTCCCATGCACGGTAAGAAGATAACTGTTTGAAATAATACCAGGGTATTTTTCCAGTTTGATTATAAAACAAGTACACAAACTCAAATCCTGGCCAAAATGACAGAATGATTATAATCCAATTACCAACACAGACCAAACATTCACAGAAGACAAAAACAAAAGAAGAGGAAAGACATAAAAAACACATTAAAACATTGCTGTTTCCTGTTACAAGTAGAGACTATTTAAATGTGTTATTTTTTCATACTGTATTGTTTCTTTAATAACGGCTCTTAATGCTTTTTATGTCTTATGTAAAGCACTTAGATTTACCTTACTGTTGAAAGGTGCTATACAAATAAACATGCTTTTAAGGTAGTTATTGTAAATGGGGGTCGTCTTGTGGTGAGGACAGCTAAGAATAAGCTTCCACTAACAGAGTGGGAAGAAAAATGTGGTGAGAAAAAACACATTAAAGTATCTCTATGCAAAGTTAAAAAAAAAAACATCATCATCACATTTTTGCTAATTCAAGTTACTCGTGCGAGACGTGGCGGTGTAAACAACAATGACATTTCTTCCCCTTGTCAACCTTAACCACTATTGCTGCTCTGTACCTGTCGTGGAAGTCAAAGGTACGTCTGAAATGCAAATGCTGTCGTGTCTGGGTTCATAACATCATCCAGAGGTGCACACAGCTCAGTGATTTTCACAGCCTTCTCCAGGAGCTGCATCTGGATGACTGCAGGTACAGAGCTACTCCTGCAGCATGTACCCAAAATAAATACCTTTATTCATTTGCAAGAAACTGAAGTTGAAACACTTTTTGGAATCAGGGTTGTACATAGGGAGCTGGTCCTCTTCCACAGAGTCTACCATACTGCAGGGCAGAGGGCCTTTGCTGTAGTTCTCTGACATGCTTGGAAAAGGAAGTGTGAGCGGAGGGACGCTCAGTTAGTTGCAATCTGCGACCTTGCCACTAGATGCCACCAAATCCTACACACTGGTCTTTTAAACAGGCATTCCCGCACATACAACTACCAGAATATGCAGTTGTCCACACTCTTATTAAAACCCTGGCAAGACGCTTTCCACATAGCTGCCTAGTACGAGTTGAGAAATGCCGCTATGGAATAAAATGCCCTGTGCAATCGCACTGCTTTAGCAATTTCTCACCCCCCTGGATCCATTCTCTCCATTTTGCCATCTCACTCACCCCCAGCTCTCCATCACTCCTCTTTCTCCGTCTGTTATTAGCAGTTCTTTAATAATGAACCCAACAGGCGTCCTCTTCATTAGGCAGGCAGGGGGAGAGAGGCCAGCGAGCCAGGCTGACCCTGCTACACTCTCCTCATTGGGGATCTGGCACAGGAATTTTAATAGGAGAGCAACGCAGGCAGGCAGGTCAGTCCAGGAGACACACTGTGCATGCCAATCTGAGCTGACCAACCGGCGTGAACACAGCAAGTGTGCAGCGCTGCTGGCCTGACAGTCTGTAACAAGCGTGGAGGAAGGGAAGGAAGACGGGGAAGGGATGAAGGCGAGTGGGAAAGCGGAGGTAAAGGGATCAAGTGGGACAACACAGAGGTGCTGAGCGCCTATTCAGGAGAGAGGAGAGGAGGAGGATGGAAGGCCAGGGTGACAAGGGCCTGGTGGCAAACTGAGACAATGCCTGTTGTGCTTCTCATACTAATAAAGCAGGTAGGGTTCTTGTTAATTGCCTTTTTATTTATTCTCCACACAACACTTGTTATGAGAGGCAAATATTTCTTAAAAATGAAGATGCAACACTGTTAACTGTAATCTGAGACTAAAAACGCTACTGGTGGATGTCTCCCTCAGAATGAGCTGTATTTCATGTCCCCTAAACCAGCCACATGAGTATAAGCTACATAAAAAGGTGTGAGCTTGCAGGGGGCTTTTAGAGCCACTCTGCTGGGCTGGGTAATAAACCATTCACTCTCTACCTCCATGCTTAAACAGTCTGCCTTTGAGCTACACTTTATATCACCCATTTTAAAATTTGCCTGCCCTGAACAGCACAGGTGATTTGTTGTATATTCACCACTGGGCCGGTGGATTTTCTTTTTTAGCTTCTCCCCGCCATGGTAATTACCACGTCGACCTTGATGCAGATAGGATAAATGAAACATATCCTCTGTCAAGACTCCGCCATTAGTAGCTCCACAGAATTACCTCATTTCCTCTGTGATCTCTGTAAACATTTCTGATTCAGGGCATGCCCGCCCGCCTATTCTGCAATACTTTCCACGACTATCTGAGAGAGAGCGCCCACACCGGTGCCTCATTCCAAAAGGATACTGTATGTGTACCTGGGCCCAATACCTCGATCCATTTTCACTATAAATTGCACACACCCAGCTTTCAGCCAAGAGCAAAACAGCTCCTCTGGGAGAAGCTGAGGCTGTTTGATAAACCAAAACACTTTTTTGAAGATTTTCAGATCACAGAAATGACAGGGTAGAAGTACATCAAAATTTCGCAACCCAAAATAAAGTGTTATATAAATTCACAGGGACTGGAGAGTTGCAGCTAAAGAGTATATCTCAAGAAAAAGTAGCAGTTTTGCTCAAAGATGAAACATCTCTGTTGATACATTAACTCTGGGGCAGACACTATATACAGTATCCATAAAGACAAGACGGAAATGGCATACATTGAAAATTAAGCTGATAGTAAGTGATCAAGGGATGATTACAGTGATACAATATACTGTTTATTTACACAAAGTTATGTTGGACAATAGCACACATATTGGGTATGTAGTGCATAGCATGCTATTCCGGTTGCAGCAACTGTGTTTGCTTACAATAAATTCCAGTTAGAAAACCCCTGTGTAGTAGTACATAGATTTAATTTAATGGCGAGGGCCTTAACAAGGATGATCTTATTCATTTAAAATGCACAGTTGATGCTTTCATATTAGGTATTTTTCCCTCTAGTGAGCCACTATGAGTGTGGCTTGGGAAAGAGGATCCGCCCAACTCCACCAGGTAGCGGCACAGAAAGTACCTGCCTCGGGTAGGTACTTTTCTGAGCCGCTACTGAGGCGCTACTACCTAGTTCCCGCTGATTGGATACGGTTGAGGCGGCAATTTTGCACATGCGGGAGGACTAGGTCGCTTGTGAGTGCTTTGGGACGTCGCTACTCGTTAAGAAGAGAAAAGTCTCCAATAACACCAGAAAAAAAATCGCTAGATTTGTCGATTGACACTTTTTTGAAAAAGAGGCACTAGAGGGGTCCGAATAGTCTCTAAATACAGCAAAAAAAGTCGCTAAGTTGGCAACACTGCTTGCTGCCTCGGTCTTTTGTCACATTCGAACTCCGTTGGATAGTCGCTACAAAAGTACCTGTATGGGAACAGAGGCCGAGGGGAACTAACTAGGTGGCGTAGCCAAAACACTCAGTCACTTTCCAAAAAGTACTCAAAAAGTAAGCTACTCAGCAGAAACACGCCTATTTATAGCAACGCTTTCACTAACATTAGTTTGGAGACCTAAAGGAGAATTAAAAAAAATAGACGTTTGTCTGACTGGCGATTACATATAAGTTAATCAATGCATACTGATACTATGCATTTTGTGGTTTGATGAAGTAAGAGAACAAGCTAAGAATTGATTGTTTAATGATCATTTCTTCCACCCGACATTGGATCCAATTCCGACTTGCTTACAGAACTGAGTGAATATTACAGAGACTGGGCACCTTATATACTTGGCACTACAGTGCCGGTTATTTGTGGAACATGACAACAGTCAAATATTGTCCATAGATGGTATACATGTCATATAGATTGTGATGTATATGTGTCAGGTGTAGTTATCAGCTTATTATGGTCAACAATGATAGCTGAAATCCCCAACCAGTGATCAGCAATAACTCAATTCTATTCCTGAAATGTCAGCATACCTAACCATGATGAAGCTTACATTTTGAACATGTTGGTTGAGCACGGACAAAAGAAAAACAGAATAACACACACAGTGTATAAATAAGCACAGCAGAACTGTCTGACTGGTTGAACAACCATGTTAAATTGAATAGAATTAAATGTTACAGTTATGGCTGAAAATGACTTCAAATATAAACAAGTTTGTGTGTGCAGTGGGCATGGATCGAATCCAGCTTGGAGCCCTTGGCAAATAAATAACTTAATAAAAGAAAAAAGATGCCAGTTTGCTGAGTCTTCCTTGAAGGCAAAATAATTTATTTAAGAATTTATTTGAAATAAATTGGTGGTTCCTCCCCTTTCTACGTAGCAAAGATGGTGGCCATTGGGTGAGAAGTGTCCAGAATCCATAGTGTAGATTGTTTCATACTCAGTGTGCACTCAAAATAGCTAGCAGGGGGGGGGGGGGGGGGGGGTCGATACAGCATAGTACTGCGATATTTTGCATGACAAAATATTGATTCATGGCCGCCAAGTATCGAAATTTAGTGTTACGACTGTAAGCATTAACTGTAGCATTAATTATGTTAGTTTTGGCAAAATAACAAAACAAAAAGTACGTTACTTACCTAAGAAAAATGAACAGCGACTCCTTGGAGTGTCAGTTAGTCCAAGCAAACACTGAATTAATTGAACTGAATTGAAAATGAATGAACATACCGTTTAAATAAACTGTCATTAAGTGAAAATAGAGTGTGAAAGGGTCAAAGTTATGAGACCAAACTGCTAAACATCATTTTATATATATATAAATATATATATATATATATATATATATATATATATATATAAAACTTTATTGACACAGTGCCGTGGATATGCATTGTTCTGCTTCTCTCCTGATGACGGCTCGTCTTGTTAGTGACCTGTCCACCAACCTGCCACACCCCAAATCATACAATTTTTTATCTTCCATTTTCTTCTAAATTGGGCCATTATTTAAACTATTAACATTAAATTGTCTTAAAGAAGATTTTTTACTAGCAATTGAAACCATAGTGTATAAATCAAGTGGTGAGAAGTTTTCTCATTTTGTATTGAAATTGATGGACCCAAATGCTTTTGCTACCTTCGTCAGTGCTCTCTGTTGGAATTCTCAGTAGATTGCAGCTTAAGGAACTTCCTGGTTTGCCTCACTGCTCG
The DNA here is from genome assembly GCF_030273125.1 of Centropristis striata. Lineage (NCBI taxonomy): Eukaryota > Metazoa > Chordata > Actinopteri > Perciformes > Serranidae > Centropristis > Centropristis striata. The sequence continues at coordinate 22,116,664 of NC_081530.1, forward strand.
GACCCGGAGGTTACCACCTGGTTACGACGACCGGCAGGCCATCAGTATTTTCGCAGTTCTTTTATTTTTTTTCAGGAGATCGTAGCAGGCTCACTTTTAGAAAAATACTGGAGATACTGGTATCATATGAAACTAGAAGATCTAAGCAATCGAGAGGAATCACGTCAGGATAACATATTGGGAAGTTGTCGAGATGACGCTGCAAAGTTTCCCTATTTAGGCTAATTTAATTTTGCGGACACAAAATGCACTTCAACAATTAAATCGCAATATATTGTATCGCAATACTCACCATATCGCGGAATGCTTAAAATCACAATAACATCGTAGTGTTAGCGTAACTCAAGTATCATGATAAAATCGTATCGTGGAGCCTCTGCTAATTCCCACCTCTAATGTGTAAGTATGGAAGTTTGTGAATAGAGACGCAGCACTGGTCACTACTGTTTGTCATGAGCTGACTATCCGGACATGCTAATGATTGTGGCTTACATTAAAGCAGATAAAGTGACTGTTTATTCAATTCCACACTATTGCTCTTTTGTTTGGGCTTTTATAAAAGCTTTCCTCTTTTGATATTTTTTCAAAACAGGATGCATTAACAGTCCACAAAGAAACCACATACCACATTTTCAAAAACACAACAGTCACATATCTGCTTTAGCACCGCCGAGGCCAGCATTTTCTTTTTACAAATATTCAGATGAAGTCAATAAATCTGCAGGGGGAACAATAACAATACACAGAACCAGAAAGAGCTAATAAAAATAAATCACCCCTCTATAAACAAATTCTCTTTGACTCTGCTCCATTACTGGGTATCGACTGTGGTTTTCACATCAGAATACGGACCAAGTCGAGTCCTGGTAATGCACTCCTATATGGTGCCTTTTTAGCACTGACAGGAGCTATATTTCAGATCAGATCACACCAAAAATCCATAAATACATCACTTGTAATTGTCCACAGCCTGTCAGTGCCACAATCACACTCTGCTTTGTCATGTGTGGAGGACAAAGACTTTAATGAAGAGCAAGGTACTGGGCCTTCGTATTGTTCTCATTTCTTGCCCTGTCAGCTTTGTAAATTAAGAATGATGTTCCTATTTGTCTTGCAGTTTATTTGTTGCAAAAAGGTTGATTTAGCTCAAACTAACACATGGTGCACAGCTCCTCCCATTAGTCCCGAGGCAGTAAATACTGTAGTGCGAGCGGTTTCTGTAAGCCAGAAGTGGGATGTGGGTGGAAAGAAATGAAAACATTTGAACAGTTTCATTTTTCATGAAATATCTAACTTTTGATAAAATATGGCACCTACTCTTTCAGAATGACTGAAAGCTGGAAAACAAATTGTAGTACTTTTAAAAGGATGAAAAAAATAGTTGAACAGATGTTACGACCCTCACATTTTAAGTGAATTAAGTGGGACATTGTCCTGCACTGTTGAAACGACTGTGGCACAGGTGCTGCTGAAACCTCCCCAACTTATGAATCACCCAACCTGCGGTATCTTTGTGCAATCAACAGGGCGAGCCCGCTGACAGACTGTGTAGTGGTGGGTCATCAGCGGCTTTGAAATTGTATTCCAAAAACAAACTTTGATGGCCCCTGCCAGATGATATAACTGCAAATTATCCGTTACAAAATGATAGTGACCTCACAGCAGCACCGGCAGCACAATGAGCACATTCTGGCTTTGAATCCTGGCAGTAGTCTGTGATGTCGGGATGGAGGGACAAGTCGGAGGCCAAAAAAACTCTTGTAGTTTCTACACGCATCTCTTCAAAACTATGCATCACCAAACTGTATTCAACACAAACTTTCTTTACCATTTACTGGCCATAGTCATGGTGTGTGTGTGTGTGTGTGTGTGTGTGTGGGTGTGGGGGGGGGGGGGGGGTTGTTGCAGTTGTAACAACTGACCCAATGTCTGTTACACCTTTGTCTCATGAATTAGTCTCACATTTAAACAAATCCAAAAGAAAACTGTTAAGTTATGTTGTGGTTTTGACCATTTTAGTCATGTAAATATTATCTTAGAATAGAGAAACTGAACTAACATCAGTAACATCAGTGACCTTGAACATATTTCCTCAAAACGCTGTTAATTGTAATAGTTTACAAGTTGCATTTGGAATAACAAGTATGCAAGCTAACGTTAGACTCCATGGAAATAACATTAACACCTAAAGTTACATTCAATTGGTGATGGCTTGCGTTCGCTAAATCAAAAGAACTTTACATTACCAGGCTAATTAACAGCCCTAAACTAGACATATTGTCATATAAGCACCTTAAGGTTATCCTAACTCTACTGTAAGAGAGTCCCTGTTATAGCAGTTTCAGGGTGTTTTTTGCTGTATTTTTACTTACTTATTTTAATTCTACTTACAGCCCCTTCTGTCCTCTCCTCTCTGGTCTGTGTTAAACAGCCTGTTGTTCTGTCCAGTTTTCTGTGACTATTTGTCCATTCGTTTACGTTTTGAAGAGGATCTAGTTATTACAAACAGTTTATTTTTGGAAACATTTTTAATTAGTCATTAGTAGAATTAAGTATTTTTTTTCAAGAAATATCCCAATTTTAAGCTTCATTTTGATTACTTTTTCTCATGGAAAGTTAAAACTCCACCTTTAGTCTTTAGTTTCTTTCTCTAACAAAAGGTGTATTTTTGGCAATTTTTGAAAGAAAGCAAACTTTTAAAACCCGGGGTTAAGGCATGCAAACAGTCTAAAACTGACCTTATTTAATTTCCTGTAATACTGTCCTCCTGCTGATTAATTTGCAAAGTTTGCACCCCTGGTATTTCTTATGATGGTGTGCTGTTTTTGCAAACTGAACTGTATGCAAATTATTCACTATCGCTATATTAGCAAGCAGCATTCAGTAGCTAAAAGGAAAAAAATGTCATCCAAAGTGACAGAAAAACTGTGCGTGCCACTCTGCATTTTGCTGGTCATGTTTGGATGCATCTACATAAGTCCATGATTGTGCATTAGTGTACAATATTGTCAATGTGTCACAGCCAAATCTCATATCAGTCTTGATGCATCAGATTACCCCGTCAGAGCCTGGTCGTCCAGTGCGGCCATCAGTCCGACACTAATCCTACTTTGATGAGTCTAGCTTCACAGGAAAAGCACTGACATTTCGCACGAAAGCCTTCTCCCTTTCCTCTCGCCACGCACGGACGGACCTCGGCTCCGGTGAGATGCTCTTTCATCCCGACCTTGGTGAGATGAGGGTCTGGATTCAGATGACTGGTGGATTAGATGGCAGCTCACAGGAGACCGAGAGACTGATGTCAGAGAGAAAGACTCAGGAGACACGGCTTCAAGAGCAGAGCGAGACGCGCTCCAGGTCCTGGGTCAGGGTTAGTTAGACAACTCAGAATAGCTTTTTGTAAAAGCCAACTTGTCAGGTAAATTGTTTAGCCTTCAACCTGGAAGGGAAAGGTTTTCAGTTCAACTCCTGTATTAGTCGTGTGTCCTGTCACAGAGCAAAATCCTAAACTTCACTCAATAAATATAAGCAAATTATTTGTGATCTCCGTGTTCAGAATGTCCCTTAAACACAACTAAGAAGACTGATGGTTTGTACAAAAGAAGATATATATTACATAAACTGAGAAAACACCAATAAAATGGTAGGCATACATCACACAGAGAACATAATACAACACAAACAGAGAGTTCATGTGGAAAAGAAGAAGGTAAGTGCCTTAATAAACAGAGCAAATAAAAGCAAGCCCATCATATTTATCTAGCGAGTTAGGTTTGCTATTTAAAACACATTAGGGAGAAGCACTTAACATCAACATGCATGGCACATTAAATTACCATCAAATGGAGTTCTATCAAATAGTGTTAACCAACAATCACTGCTGTGTCATTATATTGAGAGGGAGCAATTGTTAAAAGTATGTCATTAATGTGCAACCTATGATGGCTTCATGCAGAAACTAAATGTAAGCAAACTTTCGCTTGGAAAGAAATCAGCTGTGGAGGAAAAATGATGAAATGTCCAAGATGTGGTTAAGATGTGTTTTTCCCAATTTGTGGTATACGAAAAATGAATTGATAGCCAATAAAAAAGACCAATCAGGTATCAGGTATTCAGGTTGCTGCTCTCTTAAACAAATAACTTTATAACATTTTACACACAGTGTATTACATTGTCAACCAGTCAAAAATAATAGATACATTTAAAAAAAATAGTTGAATAAATATCAGTATGGTCAGTGTCAGTCAAGTTACTTCAATAAAGAATAAATAACTTATACACTGATATTGATATCATTATGCCTTTGATAGGTCAATGTTGTTCAAACAATATATAGTTTGTAAGGTGAAGCTTTGAGTGGATTTGTCATCTGAATACCAAATAACTGCAATGATGGTTGTAAAATAGTAGAAAAATCTCTGACTACTTTCTTCACAAACTGTATTATTATCCGATCATTAACTTCCTGTTGAATATGGAGCACTGACAAAGCGCTGAGTCTAGACTTTATTTTCTAGCTGGAATGGAGGAAGAGGGATCATATATCCAAACACAATTGCAGCAGCTCCCAGTGGATATCAGAGTCCTTTTCAAAATCCTGCTGATTACTTATAAAGCAGTGAATAGCCAATTTCCTGTAGAGATTACTGAGCTTTTAGATAATGTCCCATCTCAACACTGTGATACTGTAGGTCTTCTGACAAACAAACAAACAAACAAAAAACTGTCTACAGAACTAGACTACAGACGAAATATGGACAAACATCAACCATTTGCTGTGTCATCTATTACCCCGCCTTCACGCCAACCCCCAAGAAAATCAATTTTCAATTGCAGAAAACAAAAATGTTCTTACTAGAAAGAAGGAAAAAAACAGACGACGTCAACAAAACAAAAACAAAAAAACAGCACAAAAGTAGAAAAGTAAAAACACATGTCTACAATAAATGTTGCATTTTCTGAGGGAGCAACAAATTCGCCTCATGCTGAATTCCCTGCAAGTATAAGCAGCCAGTCACACTGTGCTAACCACATTACACAATAGCACCACTGCTACTGTAATACAAGGTGAAAAGCCTCTTGCTTTCAGAGCGCAGGATCAATATCTTCATATATAGGTTTCAGAAGCATGTTAGTTTTATGAACTAAAAGCTCTGCTGTTGCTTCTGCCTCCACTCCGGTAACTTTGCACTGCAGACTTGACTGATTTAAGAAATAATAAAAACCTAACAACTGGACGGCTATTGATTTCCCTCAGCAGAGGCAGATCAAGAGGTACATTTATGATCAGACAGGGTGCAAGAAATTATGCCATGGCACAAACCCAATATTGATTGGACGGAACAGTGTGAACTGTTAAAAAGTTAACTACTGTGTACACAATTCTGCAATGGAGGAGGTGGTGGCGAGAGGAGAGGAGAGGAGAGGAGAGGAGAGGAGAGGAGAGGAGAGGAGAGGACTACAGACAGAAAAATAGGACTGAACTGTGTGTAATATAGTCTATGGCAGCTCGATTGTGCCAAAAATCATAATCACCTTTATTTTGGTCATTAAGATCATGATTATTTCACATGATTACTCACTGACTTTGAAAACATACATTTATTCAGCTTAAAAAATATATATAATTCTACTGAAAAACAAATAAATGTAAAAAAAAAAAAAAATTAATAATAATTATATAAAAAAAATAATAAAAAGTATATTATATAAAAAATGTATAAACATTTAAATAAATAAATAATTAAATCTGATCAAAATAAATAGGCTCAGCTAGCACATGCACAAACTAAAAAACTACTCAACATATATTCTATATAAATAAATAAATACATTTCCAAAATAAAAATAAAATAAATTTTCCATCCAAATTAACCATTTTGGTGCACTGCATTTATAAGACAATAAAAAACAAGACTACCCCTGTGAAATGAATTATGACACAATAATCGCTTTATCTATATTATCCCATTTTCGTAATTGTTGGAAGCCAAAATCTTAATTGAAAATAAAATTTGATTTATCTCCCAGCTCTCGCACATCCAGGGAAATTCAACCCAAAGTCAGAACTCAATCATTCCATTAATGTGAATGAGAGCTCATCCATCTGTTAGATTTATTGCACAAACTTCCATCAACACGAGTCAATAATTCAGCTTCAGATTTTCTGTTACTGCTGATAATTATTTGCAAAAAAAAATTTGCATAACAAATTTGAGCTATAAAACATTTTTGTATGTGCCAAACACATTAAATATGCTGAATTTAACTTGAAGATATACAAGTGAATCTATGCTTGGTACCTCCTGATGGAAACCTGCAGCAGCACATCTGCATGCAGCTGTGAGGACGCAAACTAGGACATGACATGTAGGGACGCACAGAAGAACACGTGGGGGGATGAGAGGTAAATCACCTAGTCGGGATAATGATAGAATACTTTAAAATTGTTATCTTTTATTTGCACTGTATGTCCTTTCAATAATTTTAAAGCAAATAATTATTTTATGCTCCATTTTATTCTAGGTCTTTCTTTTCTTTCTGTCCTATTTTATGAAATGTGTTGTGTAAATAAAGCTGCCTTACCTAGGTAATAATACACACACACACACACACACACACACACACACACACTAAGTATTGGTTCATAAAGTGAAAGTACTTGTGACATTTACAGTATGTAGCTGAAAAAGGAAAAGTAAGCCATAAAAATGACAAAAATAAATAATTTTTTATTCAGATTTCTGCATTTATTAACAAATATTCCAAGCCTAGTGTTTATCAAATGTATTACCTGTGGTATTAGCTGATCAGTTTAGCTATCAGATCAGTTTTCTCATTCTAAATCAAATTCTGAAATAATGTCTACGTTTCTAGTTTTACAAGTGCGTCGTTATGCAACCAGTTGTCAAACATTTGAAAATGTTCAGCTGTTTTGTATCCATAAATACACAATATTTACACAGCGTTTCTCTTTTCTGTGTGCATTTATCACGACTTTAAGTTCTTTGGACAAAATATGGATCTTCAGTAATTACCACCTGCTGTAACCAAGCTTAAAGATTATTACAGTTATTTTTTCATTAATCATATTAAAGAGTTAGCAAAAACAGATAGAAGCCTTTTTCAAAAATTACCAAACAAGCACCAGTCTGATTGATAGTCCTTTGAATACACAATTTAAAAAACAAGATTTATGATTTCTATGTGTGTGTGTATATATATATATATATATATCTAACAGTCCATCTAACACAAGTTGGACTGGTATTCCCCGGCTTGCACACACACACACATACACAGACACACACACACAGACACACACACACACACACACACACACACACACACACACACACACACACACACACACACACACACACACACACACACACACACACACACACACACACACACACACACACACACACACACACACACACACACACACACACACTCAATGTAGGTTAATTCGTAATTTGGATATATGTGTTTTTTATAATTTATACAAATATTTTAACAATCAAATTAAATAATCTACTACTATAACAAGTTCAAGTGGTCTCCCTGTGTTTCATTTTGTCCCTAACATCCTGTTTCAACAGGAAGTGTGTAAACTGCCCAATGCTCACAATCATTGTGACTTCAGTATTTGATGAAACAGAGGGTGCAGTGTGCCAATAATGATGCAGGACTTCTACGATGACTACAAGTCAAATGATTTCTTCTCCCCTCCAGCACCTGAAGCTCCAACATGATAAAAACAAAGTGATATTTTGCATAAAACAAGATTGACTTGTTTGGTTCATTAACCAAGTGAACAGGTGAATAAGTGATTAATTGAATAAACAAATGGCTCTGTGTTGTGGAGAGCACGCCTCCGACGCCTCCTGCACACAACAAGGTGCATCACTGCCTCTCTCTGGTGCTGCAAGGAAGCACACACCTCGGTGAGAAGCCTCCAGCACCGTGCATGGCTCTTTATAGTCCTCTACCACAGCTCAACTGCTCTCTGCTGTCGCTTTAACACAATGCAATAAATCATATCAACAATTCCCCCTTTTGCATATTCAGCTGCAGTAATTCACCAGTAGAGGTCAGAGCATGAAAGTGAGGCCCCTGCAGCAGGTAAACTCAGCGTCCATCTGCTCGCCATGATGTCTCAGCGAGACGCCAAGTCTGTTGCAGGAGACTTGGCAGTTTGTCTCCTTAAATTTTAAGGAGTGCTGAGCTCATCCGCAGCAGAACCTCCTAATCAGGTAACTTGAGTCATCTGCTGCATTGTAAGCCGAGAGGAGAAGCTGATCAGCTCTGCTCGCCGTTTCCGAGGCGTCTGATTCGCGATATTGTGGTGAAAGGGCCCATTTATATAAAACACGTATAACAGGGCAGAGTCGTGATGGCGTGAACTGAATATCAGATAGACAAGGGTAAAAAGTGGTTAAATAGGACACCGCAAAAAAGCAAAACACATTTTCTGCAATGTGGTATTGATGCCATAAATATGATGTCACTCTGAACTAGAGCCAGACAGATATATCAGTTGACAGATATTATCGGCCGATATTGGCCTATCAAAGGAATATCGCTATCCGTGTGTATGCCGTCTTATATGTGCTGTTTTGAAAACCTTTTATACACAATATATAATGCAGAAAATTTAGCTTGGTGTGATTTAGAAATTGTGTTGTTGTTTTTTAATAGTCAGCAATTGGCTGAAGCTGAACAGTAAAAGTTTTTTTTAGCTATTCATTTTTTCTTCTTATTTATTCTTTATTTTCTCAGTTTATAGATTGGCCAACAATGTAATACATTGTTTCTATATATTATAGTAATGTTAAATATTATTTTATAAAGTTTTATGTTTGAGAAAGTAGCTCTTTGGGTCCATTGACAGAGTGGTAAAAAAAAAAAAATGTGCACAATCCACATTTAAAAGGTCTATTTTCATTCAAAGTCAAAAAATTACTATATCAGCCACCATAGTTATCCATGGATTTTCCCTCTCTGAAACCAGCATGGGCATCAGTCTCAATATTCCCACATCAGTTGGGTTCTATATATAAAATTTACAAGCCTATGATCTGAATGCAATGGAGCTTTTTAAAGCAGTAGTCACGCTTTTTCTGCCTTCTATCTGTGTTTTTAAATATATTTTATAAGAGGGTCCAAAGCATCCTGAAGCATCAACCTCACTAATCCACCTCGGCACCCCCCTCCTCGTCCGTCCCGTGCTTTCTCCATCTCCACAGATTCCATAATGACATTTGGTCACTGTAAAGAGCCATGATGGTGCTGTTAACTGCGAGGAGGGAGGTGGTTGTCACGGTTACCTGATGCAGCATGGTGCTGGACCATCTGCCATGCAAAAGACAGCTCCCAGCTCACTGCTGTAATTACAGAAAACCCTGAGCAGCCAGCGAGGCCTGGCACACATGAGGACAAGAGGTGTGTGTGAGTGACAGAAAAGGAGAGAGAGATAACTGGGAGTTATCCGTGTGTGTGTGTGTGTGTGTGTGTGTGTGTGTGTGTGTGTGTGTGTGTATGTGTGTCTATGTGTGTGTATGAGAGAGAGAGAGAGAGAGAAAGAGAGGGAGAGAGAGAGAGAGAGCCAACAAGGGTGGGGAAAACTGCATAAACAGAGCCAATGTAAAAGCTTAAACTAAATGGTGACATTTATGCTCCACAACAGGATGTCCCAATCCGATCAGGGAAGATCAAAGCATTTTTTTTAATAGATCCATCCGTTCCAGCTACAGTACATAAAGCCTGTTCCATTGCCGTTCCTTTGTTTGTGGTAACCCATTGTGCTCCACATACACCAGCTGTCAGAAACTCCCCATTGTGCACCATTAAAACACTGGAACTGGTTCCTCACATACAGTGCAGCGAGCAATGCAACCATGAAGAGCACAGACAAAGAAAACAGCAGCCAGAAGTTTCAATTAATGATATCCACACCGACAGTAAGCATTACCGAGCAAAGTTGCTTTAATGGTCCATTTGCTTCACTTTGCTCGGTGACATTTTGCATCCGCACCACACCTCCAAAGTGCTGCTGCTGGCTGGAAACTGCATTTCAACTTGTTGTTGTTCATGCTGGGAATGACACACAGTGTAATAAATATTTTAGAAAAGCTGTGATCGAGGTTATATTCTATACTGCAGCAGGCCAAGTTTGCACTGTGGAGCTTTATTATGTAGGGAAATAAAAAATGAATTTATCATTACGCTTCAACAAAACTCAAACCTCAAAACTCAACTGTGGTAAAGAATTTCTCTCAAAATTTAAATTTGAATAGCTTTACATAAAACCTATGGTGAATTTCAGTTGCAATGTTTTTCCTCCTCATCTATATTTTCTGTGCAGGATTAACATTCAGAGCTTTGACATTATGACATAATGTTTTTGATCGATTCATAAGGCCTCCTGTTGAGCGAGGCTACAGTGAAAGCTATTCAAATTAATTCAACATGAATTCAGTTCAGTGTTTTTAATATAGCCCAGTATCACAAAAATATCTTCCATGAAATTTGCCTTTAGGGATTTAGAATCTATACAGCATACAAGACCTTCAATGAGCATAAAATCCCCCCAAGAAATGGAAGAAACCTCCAGGAGAGCAACTGAGGAGGGACAGAGGTGCAATAGATTTCTACAGAACAGATCGACAAAATAAAATTATAAAATACATATGAGAGAAGAGAAGGAGAGAGGTGCCCCTAACAGCGGAGTGAAATGTTTATTTTATTTTTTGTTGCCTAGACCATATCCATGTCTTTTAAACAAAGCATCTTCCAAAGAACAACCCTGTCATTTGTTTTCGTTACAACCAAATCTCCTCTGATTAAATAATGCTGTGGAATAATACCTATGTTAGAATTAAAGTGATATTGTTTAGTTTTTGTGGTTGAATGATTCATCTGTTATTCATATAGTGATCTTATTAGACTTAGTTTCAGCACCACACCCTCTCTACAGTATCTGTCAGACACTGTGATGCACATACACACAATCAGTCACAGTGTCCGTTTGACTCTCTCCACATGGATGATATTGATTATTTTGTAGTCACTTTCAGAATAATTTGTTTTGGTCGAGTCCAAAGAAGGAAATATTTTTCTAAACTTTTTCAAAGGATAAATCTAATAATATTATGCAGATTACATATTTGGCCTACAGAGATGTATTTATTAAGCCCTACCTAATAAGATCACAAGACGGGGGATATTAAAAATGATTTCTGCAGAAAGCTGGTGGATGCTTGATAATAAAAACCTGTGCTATAAGAATGCAAACAATTGTGCCTGTCTGAACCGGAACAGATCCTCACACAAATTATTGCAGATCAATAATAATACTAAATGACGGCACATGTGGTTTTAGTCGTGTGAGGCAGTGCCTTTGCTTTCTTTCCTTGAGTGCATGATATCAAAACGGTTCTGCTGTACAGAAATTTTTCCTTTTTTGGATCCAACACCCCAGAGCCATCAGCAATGTGACTTTGTGTTAGTTTATGGTCATATAATTAGTTCGAATTAGTTCCAAAAAAGCAATAAACAGTGCATTCAAAAAAGCATTCAGATTCTCTTTCACATTTTGTTAGGTTGCAGACTTGCAGGTTTTTAATATTAATTTAACATATTTTTTTAATAAGTCATTTTGGTGCTGGATAGGGCTGCAAATTCACTTTAAAGCCACTCGCTGTTTAGATGCATTAACGCAGGTTGTGTTATAACTTTTTCCCTAAGGTCAGATGGCAACTAGCAAAGAAAAAGGTGTTTTGAAAGACGACAATGTTTAGCTCTGCCAGATGGGTCTCTTGACAAAACCAAATTTATTTATAGTAGCTGTCCTTGTGAAAAGAGTTGCCACCAGAGTACATCTAGTCTTTAATACCATTTTCGAGCCAAGCAAGATGCTGCAGATTAATTTCATATGATTTCTTAAGAATTAGTTCAAATTAGTTCTAAACAAGCATTACACAGTGCAAATGCAAGTATTCGGACTCTTCTTCACATTATGTTGCAGCCTTATGCTAAAATAGTTTAAATACATTTTTTTTCATCATCTACATTCCAAACCATTATGATAAACCAGAAACAGAATTTTAGGAAAAAATTGCCTGTTTATTAAAAAGGAAAAACTAACACAAAATGTCATTCAGTCTTCGCTTATAACCCACTACAAGTGTGCTGCAGTGTCTGTATTTGCAGAGATCATTTTGCTGCATTTGAGAGCTTTCTGAGCGTCACACTTTAGGCACTGGGTGTGTCCCACCCAGTCACAGCGTGCAGGGTGAGAGAGCTGGATGCTACAAAAATGGTGGACACAGTGCCGAAAAATGCAAATAAGGTGAGGTGAAATGCCAAGTGGACAAAGCTCGTTCCAAAACTAGAGTGAGTCTGGGGTTGGCTTTTACCAACTGGCGAGCACTGAAGAAGAGGAGGAGGATGAAGACGATGTTCTTGGACAGATACGTGTCTGCGATTGGCTTAGCTTGTTGCTAAAGTAGGCCTGGGAGAGGAGGGACCTTGAAATATGTTTCCAAACTGCAAAAGACAAAAAAAAATCTACTTATTCTGCCTTTAATATGGTGAGATTACTTCTTTTTCTTGTCATCAAGAAAATATTCATATTCAGTTCCAGTGAAAATTCACAACTACTCTAACACCAGACTAGAGTGCTATTTCTAATTATACCATCTTTATTTTCTTTTAATGTCACACTCTTCACCGATTTCCACACTGACGAGGCAACTAGTCGATCTTCACATGCTCATCTCAAATGCTGAGCAAGTGGAAAATCTCTCAAGATGAGAGCGGCTCGCAGTCAACATTCCTGTGCAGCGACCCTAATGAAACAAATAGCAGCAGAATGTGACTCAGCTGCGTCTCAGCTCCTCGTCTTTAATCCCCTGGCATCAGCGCACAGTGAGGGCGAGTGCAGCGGACACTTCGGAGCAAAAGGTTCACAAACTGTTCCCGCGGTGGATGGGAACAGCAGCGGTCCAACGCTGGCATCACCAGGATTTGGTGAATAGAAAACGACTGCTGCTGTACTTTTTATAATAAAGTGCAAAAAAAGCAATTAAGAACCAAATGTGGTTTAAATTGCTTGGTGATCCAATTAAAACCGAAGGCCTGCAGATAGCAGTCTGCTTCTAATGAGGTAAAATTAACACCATTAGCATTGCCTCCTCCTGACTGTCTCCCATATAAGAACTTCCTTATTTCTGCCTTGTCATATTTCTCTTCCTGTGGGCATGTCCTGTTCTGGATGTCTGCAGAAAATAAATATGTGTATTTGGAGTTATTATAGCGCTCTAATTTACCGTAATGAAAGTGCTAGCCTGTGCTGGCGGATGAGCCATTTTAATTTAAGCATCGAATGCCGACCTGCATATTAATGACCTTATTTGCATAAATCATGTCACTCCACTCGGGATTCCAATTAAACCCTTGATTAATTGCTCGGCTGACCCGTTAAATAGAATCCTTTAAGTGGTTCAACAGGCCACCAAAGCCTGTTGACACGCACACACATACACACACACACAAACACACGACTGTAAACTCACACATGATTTACTCTGAATAAAATTAATCAGAACAAAGGGATCTACTAATTTTGAAATGTGAACATCCGCTGGGAAGTATGAAACCTGCTGGATGAAATGCAGAGTGAACAGTCGAACTCATTGAGTCAAAACTCACGACAGAGACGCTTCAACCAACAAGATGATGATATCAATGTCACTGGTTAAGATGGAAACCCAAACACAGGAAGGTGTTTGTGGGAGTGTGGGACACATTTTTCCTCATTCCCTTTTTATGCTAGAACGATCAGCTGCTACCAGAGTCGGAAAAAATATATTTTGCATGAAAGCATAAAAAAAAGCTGGTTTACACAGATTACACTGTGACTTAAACTCCTATTATCCTCAACAAATTAAAGATGTGGCTAAATAAAAAATTAAAAAAACAATGACTAATCACACACACATACCTCACACATTTATTTTTTCACTCTTCTATTTGGACAACTGTGAAAACACCTCTATGGTCTTGAAGCAGCTGCCCTGCTATTTACTACTGTTTGCACACTGTGGTGGCAGCCAGCGAGAGGTCAGACGTCCTGGTATTTCTATGTGCCCCTTATTTTCACTTAAGTGCTGCAGGGATACAGCTGCACTGTGTTTAAGACAAAGCAGTAACCACAGCCTTATAAAACAGCCTACAAATACAGTGTAATCATCTTTAAGCAGATGTAAATATTGTGCAGGAATCTGCAAAGATCAACATGTCAAAAAGCATAACGAGTGATGCTCATAGAGGTTATTAATAAAGAAGAGAGAGGGCTCTGTATCAGGTTATAATGGAGAAATGTGAGACTATGTAACAGTAGCACTGATTGGCCAATAGAACACACCAGCTAAGTGAAAACAAACAACAGCTTCTACATCAATAAACGACATTTTAATGACATGATATTCTTGGATGCCACCATCAGCTCCTTGCTGTGCTCCAAATGATGTTTACAGTTGTCACCATGGCAACAGCAAGTATATGGGAGCTGCTGCAAAACCAGCCCCCTGTTGGATGCTGTGATCTCAGCTTCGTGAGTGTGTCAGGGAAAAAAATAACACTCCATGTTGGTTTTAATTCAGTGTTTCTTCATATTTATGATGATAGAAAAGTCATAACACACTAGTTAGGAAGAGCTTTGACTGCTGTCAGTGACATTAACTATGAATAGATTGCATAATTTCAGGTAATCTGTATGGGGTTCAGTTGTGAATGTCAGTCTGACTGTAGCAGAGCTCCACATCCACCGCAGCACTGTCAGCTCTGCATGCCTGCTTTCTGTCTCTGTCTCTGAGGTCACACAGCTGCCCTCTGGCAGCCTAACTGGCACACTGACTGTGTGTGTGTGTGTGTGTGTGTGTGTCACGTCATGCCACGTGCGAACGTAGCGGACGCCTGTGTGCACGCTTGTCTTAATGTGCAGACAATGATTTACTTTATCATGATGAATTTGAGTTTAACAGCCACTTCTCTTCACCATTCAAGCAGTCTATGTATTACCAAGAGAGACCGATGAGACAGTTTAGGCTATTTCAGTCTACACATGCAGGCGTCTGAAGACTTGGCTTTAGGACTATGAGGGGCATTTTATGCCAGCGAACGATAATAAAACGCGTGTACATCGCCTAGGCGATGGCATCAAGCCTCTAACGTGCCCGTGTAAATTACATTCACTTTCAATGGGCAGACGAGCGTCATGTAGGCATTGCGCAGACGCTGCACATGCCTACATGACGGGTGAACTACGCCTCAAATACGTGACATGAAGAAGCGTGACTGTTACAAGTACAATTCTACATGAGTGTACAGGCACGTGCTGTGTAGTGTTTGTGGAAATCAAATAGCGAGGGGTCATTCGTGTCGTGCAGACGCCTGACGCACGCTCGTCTCAATACTACTAGTACAGTCACGCGGTCTTCATGTCACTGATTTGAGGTGTAGTTCACCCATCACGTAGGAGTATGCGCAACAACGTGCAGCGTCTGCGCAATGCCTACATGACGCTCGTCTGTCCATTGAAAGTGAATGGAATTTACATGCGCACGTTAGAGGTTTGATGTCATTGCATAGGTGCTGTACACGCGTTTTAGTATTTTATGCTGACATAAAATGCCCCTCATCATAGTGTGTGTGTGTGTGTGTGTGTGTGTGTGCCCATATATCAGTATCATCACTGCAATGGCAGACAGTACATACAAGACATAAGGCAGCATTTTTATGTATAACTGAGCATATACCACTAATATGATCTTCTCATTTCATAAGGTTTTAAAGAATCTGCTTTTATTTATAGTTATTTTTGGTGCTGGATAGGACTGTCAAACTGCAAATTCGCTATAAAGCCACTACCTGTTTAGATGCATTAACGCAGGTTGTGTTATAACTTTTTTACCTAAGGTCAGATGGCAACTAGCAAAGAAAAAGGTGTACTGACGACAATGTTCAGCTCTGCCAGATGGGTCTCCTGACAAAACCAAATGTATTTATAGTAGCAGTCCGTGTGAAAAGAATTGCCACCAGAGTACATCTAGTCTAAAATACCATTTTCTAGCCAAGCAAACAACTAATGCAGACAGTCCCTGAAACTTCTAGCTTGCTGCAGACCAATTTGGAGGATCAGGGTGCAAATGAAATAACCACCGCGGTATCAGAGATACACAACTTGTATGAAGAGCAGAAAATACAAGCAGCAGAAGATATGTGACATCTACGACACTTGCTCTCACCAGAGACTACTGGACTTCACTCAGCAGCTACCTCAGAGGGACAGCGTATCATTTTGACCATCAGTGGGAAAATAGTAGTTATTCAACGTAACTTCAGCTGTACAAATACATGCATAGCCCTCTAACTACTGTGTTGGTAATTGATTTCCAATAATAAATCTTCATATATTTGCATAAAGCAAGCATATTTGTCTGCTGCCATGTTAATGAGTATTAAATACTTGAGAAATCTCCCCTTAAGGTACATTTTGAACCGATCAAAATGTGATTAACTGAGTGAGTGATTCATAGCAATTAACAGTTAGTCAATTAATTGGTTGTTGGTTGTAAGAAAATTCTATCTAATGATATTTTATCGAGAAAAAACACTTCTCTCCGCTTTTCAAATGTGGAGATTTCTGAATATCAACAAGAGAAATATAAAGACATGACCTTCAACTTCAACCGGGATAATGTGCTTCAATTCAATGCAATCACACAGCAACTAAAAGGTATTAATGCAGAAAAAAAAACGACAGTGATTAAATAACCGTTTTCTGCAGCCACAGTTATTGTTTATCACTTTAGTTTTCTCAGCACTGTCACAGTTCAGTAACCCAAGTCAAAAAATCTTGTTATATGCTCGTGTTGAAGAATATTAGCTGAAAAGGCGAATCTGATTTCTTCCTACTCAAATATTAATATCGGAATTTGCATACAGTTTATATGTCTGAGCAGGAGAGCCAAAAAGAGAAACAAAAAAAAGCAGACAGACAGAGAGGGAGGTGTGAGGTTTATGTGCCTGACTCCGTGCTGTACCTGCTGGACTTGGCAGGGACAGGCGCTGTCATCTGACCCTCTCCTCTCTTTAGCTGGCTCAGAGCCAACGTGCCCAGGCCGAGCCAGGCACATCGGATTAATATCTGCTGGGCTGTTACGTGGCTCTGTCCTTACATCACTGTCCTCTGCTGCTGACTGGACAGTGAAGCTGAGGCAAAGGACGAGACGCATGTCAGATTACACACGCCGGTGTTCACACCGAGGCAGCAGGTGCAGAGTCACTGCTACCATACTGGAATTCTTTTTTTTTTCAAATGTGTATTTCTGCACACTACTCTTGCAATTACAGCATTTATTAACTCAATACATCAGTCTAATGTTCCGGGCCACACAGTATTTCATCAGCGCATTAATTCTCCATGAATTGCTCCCATTTTCAAGATATTAAGCTTCTTTCCAACGCACCTGCATGACAAGTAGTGCATGTGCAAGTTTTTCCTAATCTGCTCGCCATGCTGGATTCCAGCCATTAGCCGTAGGGTGCCAAAGTGAGAATCATGGAGCGAGAGGCTTGTGATTGTGGAAAGTCTGCACTGGACTTTTTGACTTTTGTCCTGGAGGATTTAAAAGTTAGGCTGAAATCAAAATGAGCAACTGTGTTATTTCACTTTTATTGAATTTAATCATAAAAAGGGAGAAAATATTGCTTTTAATGAACCTGACTCCGGTTTTTAGCAAGTTACCTTTTGTTCCAGGCTAAAAAAGATTAGTTCAAGATGAATCAATGCAGATAAAATCACAAAGAGATACTATATGATTTTAGGATAGGGGGAAAGGAGAAGTGCAGTATGTGTGTGTTGTATTTCTGTATCTGTGTCTGCATATTGCATTCACAGAAAACCTCTAATCACAGCTTCTTGGCTTTGTTCGAGTCGCGAGCCTTTCATATTTTGTTACATGTTTGCTGAATAAAAAAAGAATATGATACAGAAGATTTCCCCAAAGAAATGCCAAAGAAGAAAGTAAGAGAAATTTATTATTTTGGAATTGTCCCTGAATTTGCTTTGCTTGGCCTAGATGTATCTTCAATATCAAAAACTCTACACAAAGACTGTGCACTCTGAAGTCTCAGAGTTATCAGCCTACATGCAGGAGCCTATAGTTTGCCAGTTTTTACTCTGGGAATTTTATCATGACAATAGTGAAGCTGCCTCGGGGCCCTTTTAAGCTTCCCTCATTTCATTTCCATCTCTATTGCTCTCTGAGTTCAGTTACATTTGACTGTGCATCACCATGGCAGCGGACACTGGCCCTCGTGTCTGACTCAGACATCATCCAGAGCATTTCAGCTCTGAGTGAGTCATAATGAGTCCCACTCTTCACTGCTACGGCGCTGAAAATAGGCTCACTTTTCCTCCTTAAGATTTCTCTGGGGAGAACGTCTGTGATCATCTCTCAAAACGCTCCTTTCATTCTGCAACAAACATGAACCAAAATAAGAAAGAGTGAGGAATGTTGGAATACAGCCAAGTGGATAAAGACAGTTTTTTTTTGTGAACAGGATATGCACAAAGTGACTGAGAAACATGCTTATACACAGAAACTATGCATAGAAACTGATACAGGTTATTCTTCTTTTTTATTATTGTCAGTATGCAACACATAGTTCAGGAAACCCAAAGGTCAGGAAGTCAGATGAGAACTTAAAGATGCGAACTTTAACTTCTCTATTCAATTTCACTTCTCTTAAAAAAAACAAAAAAAAGATCATGTTCATGTTTCAAAGTACAGTACTGCGCAAACGTTTAAGGCAGTTGTGGGAAAAATGCTGTAAAATAAGAGTGGTTTCAAAAATAGAAATGTTAATAGTTTATTTTTATCAATTAACAAAATGAAAAGTGAGTGAACAGAAGGAAAATCTAAATCGAATCAATATTTGCCTTCAAACCAGCATCAATTCTTCCAGGCATTTTTCACACCTGCATAAGACTTTTGCACAGCACTATATACTATATATTTTTTGCATAGGCAAGCAGTTTATGCAGTTTGTTATTATGGGCTATTATTGTGTGTCCATGTGTCTATATTTATGCAAAAAATAAAAAAGTTATGCATCGATTGCAGTATTTTGTATATTTGTAATACTGTACATAATTTACAATAAACTATGAGTGTGAAGGGTTTGTCTTGTCAGTTGGTTTGCACCACAAGTGTATAAAGAAAGGAATATATACATGTGCATCTCAATAAATTTGAATATGATGGAAAAGTCCATTCCCAGTAGTTCAAGTCAAATAGCCCCAAACAAGTATTGAGTGCATATAGATGGACATACTTTTCAGAGCCAACTTTTCCAGATTAAACATACTTTTTAAAATTGGTCTTTTGTAATATTACATTTTTCTGAGACACTGAATTTTAGGTCTTCATTAAATGTAAGCCATAATCATTATAATTAGAAGAAATTAAATAAATTAAGACATGAAATGTTTCATTCTGTGCGTAATGAATCTATATAATGTGTTATTTCCACTTTTTTAATTGAATTACTGACATGAATAAAAATTCCATGATATTCTAATTAATTGAGATGCACCTGTAAACCTACACAAAATGAAGCTGTTAATTTCACCTTCCAACTCAGGCTGCATGTTGGCAAGAATCTGGTGATATGATGCTCGCCATGATACAGGGGATGCAATAAAATAAATAAAACTGTCATTGTAAAAAAACACACTGTCATGTAAAAAATCTGAGTAAAAAAGTATTTTTTTTAATGCAAAAGTGGGATCTGTATTTTAATTTACTACAGTCCAGTTGTACTTTCAAACATCATCTGTCTGCTACCAATCTTTGCAAGTAAACTTTTTGTTAAAAATTGATGGAGTGTTTTGAAGACCTTATACAGTATCACAAAACATAATGTCACAATATTCAAGTGTCTCAAAATGTTCTATCACTTCTACTTCCAACAAATCAAGATAGAGCCCTGCACAGTTGGAGTGAGATTCATTTGGTTTGTATACAGTATATGTGTGTATGTGTGTATGTGTGTGTGTGTGTGTGTGTGTGTGTGTGTGTGTGTCACATGTGTTTCTGTGACACAGCCTCAAGGCCCACAGCTCTGCTAAATGAGAAGCTTCCTTTTTATTGTGATGGAAGGCCAAAACAGAGGAGACACGAGGAGGGAGGGATATTTCCCCGCCTGAAATTTTGTAAATGAGATTTGCTAACCCTGGGCACGACATTCATTCTGGGTCCCACGTCTGAGGAAAATAATCATTTTCGTCTCTCCTTTTCTTCTATCTCGGAAATCTATACACTCCAGCTAAGATAATGTGGCGGCGTCTCTCTGCTGGCCTGTCACTCATCGAGCCCTGTGGGTCATTTACCCTTTGCATTTTGCTCAACATCGCCTCGAAAACTTTCTTTTACATTCATAGTATTTAGATATCAATTAAGATATTACCTGATTTGAATATTTTAAAGTGGCGCAGGTTGCAGGCATTCCATTTAACAAACCAGTCCATCTAATACAATTAAACAGATGGCATAAAAGAGATATGTTGTTGATCATTTGCAGTGAACTCAATGTCCAGATGTCAACACTGGGTGTTAGATTTTTGTTATCTTAAATTTGCAATTAAACATAAAAATGTAGGCTGATTTTGGCTGTTTTAATTGCTAATCTAGACTCTTAGTCTTTAGTTGTAGTCTTATGATATTATAACTTGTGTATTTGACATTTGGTAATGTTAGGCAGTTAATTAGGCAGGATAAGAATGCTGTGGAGAGCATAACAATTTGCTATTAAAACAAGAACTGAGCAGGAGCTAATTTTCATTGCGTATGATTCTATTTTTCATGAAAGAATTACCTTTTTTTACATCAGGATTAAATGAAATGTCAAGTCGGACTTGCTTATTTACAGTATTTCAGAAGTATCTGGTTAATTTTCTTGTACATATGTGCATATTAAATTAATATTTGTTATTTATTTTAGATTTTCTTTATGCTGTTGGGAAAATGTGGTGCAACATGAGTGCCACTAATGTCAGTGTGATCATGGATGCATACATTTTTTACTTGCACTAACTTATTCCCTAATATTTAAGAAGTATTATCCAACAAGCAATGCACACAATATATTTTCAGCACTTAATACTGTATACTTATTCTGTTATTTCTTCTCAATTATTTTTAATAGTGTCTCTGGAGTTGCGTCATCACCTTTATATTATACCTTGTGTATGTTGTTGCATCTGCAGCCTATAATTAGGACAAGGCTCCACATTATTATCCTTTAAACCTGGGGCCTACAATCCATCTCAACAAAAACAATAGCTGCATGATCCGTTATTTCAATATGATCCATGTGCACACAGCACATGAGCTCGAAGAGGTTCGTTACAGAGTGTGAGTAGCCACAGAGCTCAAGCGTGCAACAAAGTGTTATCCATCTGTCCAATAAAACCATCCCATGTGCTAAAAATAGACCCATTCAGAACGGCGTAGAAAGAGGATCTGCTCCCGCTCTCCTGGCACAACAGTCCGCGCTCTCAATCCACTCCACCACCCTTCCGATGGGATTTGCTAACCCTGTGAAAATGTGCCAGTGACCCAGACTGCTAGCTTTCACTTCAAGGCTTGTCAAGGTCTCCTAAGACAGTGATTAACATCATTACAAGTGTTACTTAAATCTGCTGGTGCAGGGACATAAGGGAGAGGGGAGAGGTAATTACATACAAAGATGCAGGGGGGAAACTGGAAAGTGCATGCTTAGTGAGTAGAACCGTACTACGACTCATGCAAACATTTTTTTACAGCTAAAAACACATAAAAAGGTTTGTTTTGAATCAATATAAGCCTAATATCTAAAGTGTACTGCTCTCGTCAAAACCACCAGACAAGATCAACAAAAACAGTGATTAAACCTCACAGAACATGGGAGTTGCTTGTCAACCACTGCCTTGATTGTTTAGTTTTTTTGTGTTATTATGTGACGTGTGATTAAAAGGGTTGGTTCAGATTCACCAAAGTCACACAAGGAGTCTGGAGGCCTTGACAAAAGCATAAAATAGCTTTAGTTCCCCACATATAAATCTAACTGGGGCTGTCTGGCATTAAGTTAAAGCAGTGAAAATACTTTAATATAGCAACACTTCAACAGATATTGATTTTTTCTTTTAGGTGGGCTTTTTCAGGTGGCTAAATACATTTACGCCTTCAGGATTACACTGCCTAACTTCCTTGCTGATACTCATGCCTGCTTCTCCAAACTGGAGCCGTGCCAATCACCATCTACTGTAGGTAATACACCAACTACCCTGTACAACCCCACTTCTATAAATCCAAACTATCCCTTTAACAATGACTCTTTACATTGCTCACAGTTTCACTAGTTAATAATCAGCAGCTACTTAACGTAATGCAGGCCAGTGGCAATTAAAGGAAGAAAGGTAGGTGACGTTAAAGGAGACAGACTGCTTTAAAACTGCAGGGGAATAATGCAGTCAATGGCAGGAAGAGGAGAGTGTGATCGGGATTAGAAGGCAATCTGGATTAGTCAGAGGATCTGCGGCTCACGCTGCTGCTACTGCAGGCATCGGATGACACATGCTCAAAAATGCCAAGTCAGGCTCAGAGCCTGAGACAAGAAATGTGTGTGCATACCCATGTGCGTATATGTTTTTGTTTTTTTACAGCTCGCTTCTGCAGGCTGGAATGGTCCATTGTGACATTTTAATTTTATCAGACAGAAATCCCGAGATGTATATTGCCATACACTGTGATCATGCACTGTGTAATAGCTCTTTGCTGTATTATCTATAAGTTAACAAAGCCCTGGCAAAAAGTCAAATTTGTATTCTATCCTTTTAAACACAATTGGCTCATATAACAAGCAGACTAATAATACTTGAGAAATAACTTAATTACCACTCACTCTCCACAGCGCTCTAATTATAGCCTTTACAAAAGAGCAGCAGTAATGCACTTTTAAGTGTAATGGGAGTTTATCTAATTAGGCCTATCACACAGGCATGCACGCATGCACACACACACATTTACACACTGGTGAGAGAACTGTCATTCAGTAATTAGTAGTGGTGATGAAACCCTCTATTACCATTTCATTTACACGACATCACAGGGCACAGTCGGCTGACCTGTGTGCTTGCATACAGCCAAGCTTTAAGAACAGCTTTTTAAAACAGTTATATCTTTATGACACAACGGTGGTACAGCACAGCGTGATGCATTAGCCGGTTCGCCATTTTATTTCCACAATCACTTAAAAGCCAGTACAATATTTTACCATTATCTTCCTCGGGTAATGACTGCCTTATATCTCCATCGCTGGTGTTAATGAGTGGGCAGGCGTGGTCTAACTGCTGAGACTAATAGGGATGGTCACACGGTCTAACAAGGTGTGAATATATATATTACATGCCCCAGGGAACATAATAGAGGTGTTTGCTCTTATTATCACAGAGCTAATGATGCCCCTGTGAGCTAAGCAGCCAGGCAGCCAATCATCCACCCAGCCAGCCTTCACAGCGTTCAGCCCTTTGTTTTAAACCTCAACAGATGTACCTCAGTTGGCCTGGACTCCAGTTGTGTGTTTGAGCTTGTGTGATATTAGAAACAAGACTCCCCGCTGTGCTAGCAGGATTTATGAGATATGGAAACCCTTTATTTTACATTGGAAAAAAAAAAAAAGTTCTACATCTGGTGCGTAGGGAAAGCAGAGGCCTGAGGTTGAAATGAGGTAATTTAAATATATCCTCAAGAGTTTCGCCAAGGTGGGTTTGTTTACTTTCTCATTTTCACCCAGATAAATGCTGCTGTTGCCAAACTAGATGCACGAACTACCTCATTAAATCATTTTCACATGTGGCCAAAAATATCATGAGATATCTTAAAATATTTTGCAGATTTTTTACACTAGTTTTTATGGAGAAGTCATGGGGATGCTATGTCTATAACATCTCTAATAAATGCCAATGCTCACTGTGTGGTGGGCCCCAAAGAATCAGTCCCTGTAGTGTGGTTTTTCTGGCTTGGCTGAGCATAGCAGTCAGTGATTACGGGTGGGAAGTAGGGTTGGGTGACCGGATGAATATATCGGCTATCCGTGATTAGAAGAGAACATCTCTGATTGTTTTTGTTATTTTGGGGCATTTTATTTAGCCAATTTAATGCTTGGCCTCCAAAGATTCCAGATCTCACAAAGAGGCGACTGATGTCAGCGAGGAAAACAGCACGTAGAGCCAGCATATTTTCCCATCCAACAATTGGTGAATTAAGGATTTATTTCCACCAAATCAGTGGAAGTTGATAATTGTGGAACAGCGGAAAGACTAGCCAAAATGGTTTTGGTGAGTTTTATTTTCCTTCTCTCAAGTTTGAATGAAGAGTGTTTTACGATGTGTTAACAGGGCAATTAAACTAGCTTGGTATAAGAGAGAAACCTGAAATCAGAAGGTGTAGTCTACAGATTTTTCTGTTTTATAAGGAAAATGCGTGTAAGTATATTTCCTTACTCAACATTTTATTGGTTTATTTGGTTTATTTATTTGACTAAAAGTTACCAGTGCTTGTGAAATGTAGGGAGCCCGCTGCTCAACTCAATTGTCGTCTTCAAATTGTGTCGTAATTGCCACGTTCATTAGAAGAGTCCTAATGAACGCCCCGCTCTGATGGAATTTTTGTTGTGGTATTTTCTAAAAGCTCCCAGTTCACAAGCTGCGACGTGTTTGCCAGTGTTTTCAGAAATAGCAGGGGGCCATGGAAGTTGATTTTTCTGTGTTCTTTTTAATTTAATAATAATTATAATAAGAAAATATTGATATTCCCAAAGACCTTATTTTTTTATGGAGATGAAACCACTTCTCTCACCTATAATTTACCACCAATACTTCTCAGTAAGGTCAGTTATTTGTTTCCTATCATTACATCCTGTTAAATTTTGTAAACAATGTGTTCAATAGGTAATGTTGCTAGAAAAAGTATGTGAACCCTTTGAAATTACCTAGTTTTTTGCATTCATTTGTCATAAAATGTGATCTGATCTGCAGTTCCAAGTATAGACAAATACAACGTGCTTAACCTAATACCACACAAACAATTATATGTTTAATGGATGTGTTCAATAAAAACATGAAATATCAGAATTGTTTGTGTGGTATTAGGTTAAGCACATTGTGTTTGTTTTTACTCTGGACTTACTCTGCAGATCAAATCACATTTTATGACAAATTAATGCAGAAAACAAGGTCAGTTCAAAGGGTTCACATACTTTTTCATGCAACCGTACATTATTTTTCCATTATAGATTAGATTTAATAAATTACAAGATTTATATCTTGCTGTCTCTATTTTAGTTTTTCACATATTCAGGATTATATAAAGCACTAGTAATTAATTCATTTAAAAACAACTGTGAAGCAGAACTAAAACATATTGCTATTTGCTTCCTCAAGATGTTATGAGCACTGCAAGCCAAGTCTCATCTAAACACTGGAAAATATTGACGCCGAGGGCTTGATTGTAATTAATCAAACAACATTTCCGAGTGGAAACAGATTGGCCAAATGGAAATATTTGAGTGCATGTGTCACGACTAAACAGTGGAGCATCTGTCAGAGCAGACAGAACAGAGCTGAGGTCATCCTCCCATGTGAAAGCTCTTGTCTTGAAGATGTCCTGAAAAATACCGTTCAGAATACTTAATACATAAAGTGACAACACTATAGAAAGTCATTATCATCAGGAAACATCTCGTCTGATGTTGGATTTTCTTCACAGAAGAGAGAGTGTGCTGTACTGTGCAGAATTATACTCAAAAGTTTCGTGGGAAATAAGTGTGATTTGGAGGTGTAAGTGATATGGTGGCGCAGTGTCCTGAATATAATGAGGACTGTACAAATGATTTCCATATGCAAGAAAAATATAAATGAAATGGCATCAGCAGCTGTCTCCAATTCTGAATTTGATCTACCTTCAATTTCCGTACTTACTGAGGTTTGACTTGTGGTAGAAACCAGGCACCAAGTGGAGGAAATAAAACAATATGTTTTTTGTAGGCAAATAAAACATACACCCAGTTTGATAGCATGACTAATATGACGATATGCCAAGCAGTCTCCATTTCCTTTCCTCCATTTAAATGCAAAACTTTATTTTATTTTTTTTTTTATCTTAAGAAAAATGGCAGGAAAGCTTGCATATGCGTTTTCATATATTTTTGCATTTGGCATAAGATAGAAAAGCAGGTCTAGGTGCTAAATACAGGTACAGAGGTACATTTAAACAGATTGTATGAGAAAAATACTGAGTCTTCTTATAATCAAAACATGCAAGAATGTCCTGGTAGAAACACAAAATACACGTAGGAACCAAAAAGTTTAAGTAAGCACTATATGTTCCCTTTAGGGCTTAAAAAAAATTGGTTTACACACATTTTGTCTTGTCATAGAAATTTCAGAACAGTGATATCTAGTGGTTGAAGATGTATTCAGATCCTTTACTTAAGTTAAAGTACTTATACCAGACTACAGAATTACTCCACTACAAGTTAAAATCCTGCATTCGAGACTTACTTCAGTATTAAAAAGTACTCATTACGCAGAAGGCCCCTACACAGATGTTAAATGTATTCCAAATATAATTGTTTATTATTTTATTTGTATTATCTATATATTATTAATTATTACTTTTATATCAGCAGCATTTTACTGTTGTCACGGTAGGGTTAATTTTAAATACTTATAATACTGTTATGTGGTAAATTAATTAAAAAAATGTTTAATCTTTTTAAACTGTAAAAACATGTCTTTATGTTAAATCTCGACCTGTAAAGTTACTAAAGCTGTCAGCTCAATGTAGTGGAGTAAAAAGTACAATATTTGCCTCAAAATATAGGTAAGTAGAAGTATAAAATTACATATGTGAAAATACTCAAATAATGTACCACTGGTGATATCCAAGATAAACGCTTGTTTTTTTTTTCAGCTATTCCACTTTTTTGAAAACTGAAAGAGGCCAACCCCACTATTAGTGTAAAAATTCTTCCTTCCATTCATTATGCATTTAAACGTATTTCAGATAAATTGCAGTCTTTGACAGTGCTGATGTCTCAGAAAAAGAAACGTGACAAGGAAGGAGTTTAAAAGTAATATATATGGGGTACTTGTCATAACAACTACCTAATAACATGCTCTTTTGTGGTGAAGAATGGCAGCAAAAAACAGTCAACATACTATTTGAGCAGGCAAAACTACTCCACTAACATCCCCTCTCAGGAAGTGATTGTCAAGATGCATATAATGTTTCTGTAATTCCACCACAAACAATTGCCTATTGAACATGTTGCACATAACAGTTTTATGACTTTAAGAGCCACATGATGTGCAGTCTTTAGCCAGAAATGGGAACATTAAACATATTTTCTGGCATCATATAAAACTCTCATATAAAAATTCCACCCTGAGAAGACGAGGACCGACGACTGCTAATCTAGCACATTTGGCATTTCTGCACAAGTCTTCCTTGACCTTTCCTTTGCTGCCAAGTCATCACAAACCGAGAGAGTGAACAGTTCCCAGCCTTGACACTGAGTCAGACACAAACCCCTGAACAACACACACGCCTCTACACGGCTCCAGCGTAGCACACGCAGCAAACATCCACGGGGTGCACGATTCATTAAAAAATGAAAATGCAAGGGGCTGAAATTTCTTTAATCACAGCGAAGGATTTTCCAGATGGCCTCCTAAACAGGGTGTTCTAATGCTTATGTTCCCATGCCAACTCGCTGGCCTACAAATCAAGTCGCACGTCCAACAAATATTCATTATTAACCAACAAAACACATGACAACAGCAGTTTGTGGCTTTCAAAATTCTCAGGAAAAAAGTTTGCTTTCATGTGTCCTAAGAAATTATATTTAGAAAAAGACACAATGCCATAGCCGTCAACAATTAACGAATGCTTTGCATATTCACACACAACCACATGTAAAACAAACTGCTCCACGTGTCTCACAGATGACCTTCTTTCTGAGACCCTGAGCAACTGTTAACCAGAAAAGCCAAATGCTGTTTATATGTCATTTGTGAGTGTCAGGGCTGAAGGTCAACTGGATAGGATGTTGAAGTCAGGCAGGACTGGAGTCATGACTGGCGACTCCACTGAGTCCAATGAGCCCCTTAGGTCATCTGTGTCGAGGGGGGATTAGGAGCGGTCGGTGATCCCATCAAAGCAATGTGTCACCAGCACCGTGTCTTACCACTGAGCCACACACTCCAGCGAGCACTGATCCCCTTAACTGACTCTCAGCGGGCCCGGCAACTAAGGCGAGCTGACAGCAGGGCTATTTTCGGGCAGAAATCAGCCCCGTTTGGACAGGGCCACAGATAGAGATGGCCGGGGCCCATGCCATCGCTCTCCATTAGAGAGAATGAAAAACACAGTGAGGAGCCCACTTTGCCACTTTGTAGCAGAGAGCAACCTTTTGCTCGCGACAGCTCCCAGAAACAGATGAGGGATAAATGTGTTGTGACAGCAGCTAATAAGGTCCCTGTGATCTGCTGGTAGTGTGTCAGTATGTGTGTGTTTGTGTCTGACTGTGTGTGAATGGCCGCGTGCACGCGTGAGTGCCCATGTGTCGTCTATGTTTATACTAAGAGTATGCTTTGAGCAGAGGAGAAAAATGCGCTGATGAGAGATAAATAGAGCCACTAAAAGAGGTTGTGTCTTGATACATGACTACATGATACACGTTTGACATGCTTGATCATCTCTTCTTCTTTTGTTTGACAGATTAAAGAGCCAATGGACTAAAATAGTAAGCAGGAACACAAATAAAGTCTCTACAAATAGCCAGTCATAAAACGCATACCAG
Organism: Centropristis striata; assembly: GCF_030273125.1. Classification (NCBI taxonomy): domain Eukaryota; kingdom Metazoa; phylum Chordata; class Actinopteri; order Perciformes; family Serranidae; genus Centropristis; species Centropristis striata. The sequence goes on from NC_081530.1 coordinate 22,145,641, forward strand.
TCGCACTGATTAGCATTTCCTACCATCTATATACTGTTGCTGTCGCTACAGAATCTTGTTTAGTTTCTGAGAGAAGGACTGATCCACTATTACCATTTGTGCAGAGGGTCTATTTGCATTTAAATGCATATCATTATCTCTACAAGTCCACATGTGCCTAGCAAGCTAAAGTTTACAGTACGCATCCATGCACTGATCACACAAATAGAGCAAAGGATTAAAAAATCAATTTGTAATGCTTTTTCACCTTCTCACTAATCATCATCTGTCCCTAATACACAAGATCATGGACTAAGGCTTGACCTTGGTCACCAAACCAGGAGCTAACCCAATTACCTGCTGCTCTGGACACTGCAGAGACAGTATATTTACCTCACCTCACCTGAAGGGAATGCAGCACATTCCCTTCAGTGACAGAGTACTGAAAGCAAAATGCATCAACTGTCAAACAACATGACAGGATATTTTTTAATTAGTGTCTGTACGGTGCATGCTTTCAAGTGACTTTTTTTTTTTTTTGCCTTATTTAGAACTTTTAGTTTCTGAGCTCAGTCATGGCTGGCCAGTAACAGTCAGTTGTTTCTACGTCAGGTGCTGATGCAAATGCTGCATCATCTCAACACTGGGGTGGATATTTTTAATATTGTTCCTGCAGTGCTTCATTACAGTTTTGCAAAATTAGCACTCTGCAGAGGTTTCATCGAGCTGTGTGTTGAAATGTGGCCTTGCTTAAGACTTACTGTTCAGAGGAGCTTTGAACATGTCCTCGTTGTTCTCTTAGTCCGTCTATGAGATGCAGAATCATTTTTTTTAATAGCAAACATTTCCACTTGTCATAGCAGGAAAAGCACAGGAGCCATATAAAGACTACACAGTATAATCAAGACAGAATTGTTGAAAATTGCACTTGTATCAGCCTTAAAAAGCGAGCTGCCAATAAAGCTCAGGATAGCATTACAGTAATGAGATTATCACATAAGCTACACACATACAGTTATACTGTTTCTGCTTGCGGTTCTCTGCCGTCACACTCAAGTTACATCTCACCTCTCTGCAAAGCAACCGTCTCCAAAGGCATTTTCCTTGAAATAGGCTGGTGCATGGCAGCGAATATTTGGGCTGTCAAAGGATTAAGACATCACAGCATATCTAAAACTATTACAGCTACCATTTATTTTACTTTCCTGACACAGCTGAGCAGAGAAGCCATTAATTTTTCCCAACAAAACGGAGCAGTAAGGACTTTTTAAAGGTCCTGACTACTGTGGAGGTTTTGAACTGCCACGGTGGACGCTCCACACAGGAGATAAATCGGTTGTATTAGGTTCAATTTGTTGCAATAAAAAGCAGGTACGGCATTTGCATCTCTAAATGTACAGTATTTGACAAGGTGTTGGTTTTCAATTTGTCCACTTGCAAAGAGCACAATTGCAATTTAGCATGCATATCTCTAAAGATGTTACTTTACCATTTTTTTCCCTTCCCGCTACCAGTTCTGATACTTGAACTTTCATATCGGCTGATACTGATACTAGTGCATTAAAAAAAAGGGGTTACCTGACTCCTTATATGACCCCGATTTTTTTTTTAAACTGTTTGACACACTAAAGAAAAGGTTTAAAAGTGCAATAGTGAGTCTATAATACATGCAAAGAAGGCATCAACATATAAGGCTCTTTTACTTTTTAATTATGTGGAAAAGTAAAGTTGTGCAGCATTAAACCTAATTAATTATATGTTTAAATGCATTTAAACTAGATTTGCAGTGAAGTGTGTTATTCTGAACGTTATTCTTACTATAAATGTACATATATCAGTGTCACATTTCCATTATCCGTCTCTTTGATTGCTAATAATCAAAAATCGGAATTGGCCCTGAAAAACATATCGGTCAATCCTTAGACACATGCTTTTGTTGTTGCTGTGCAGCGTAAATGAGCTGATGCATGATACAACATGATATGGGATCAGTGCATTGACTCATGCACTCGCCAATACCCGATGCAGCATTTAAGGCTGTATTGGAGGCATTTCCGATCCAGGTATCTGAACAATTCTACATATTACAGTAATTTGTGCATTGTGCGGTTTCCATGATCCAGCATACTGGAATATTGATTAACCTGTGCTTTAGGAAATCTGCAGAGGCTTGGGGCAGACTCCTGGACTGCTCCCTCCACAACCCACCAGCCCACCTCCACTCCCCATTCATATCCGGAGGAGGGGTGTAGGATCGATGGCATGCCGGGATGCTATTAGAGCCGAGGCAGCTAGGCAGCCAGAAAGCCAGGACTTCAAAAGCAAAGTGTGGGAGGAGAAATAACACAAGGTAATTATCTGGGCCCCGCTAGCTACCACCGAGGTAATCTGTAGAGTGGAGGACGAGGGGGGCTGTGGAGGTGGTGTACAGGATGTCTGTCCATATTTACCTCAACTCACTGCACTCTGCTCACTCCAGCAATCCTGATGGAGAAGACAAAAACTTTCCCTGGCACATATTTTTGTTCATTTTATTCCATTCCTTACCATTTTTACCCGACATCTGTATTCAAAATCAACCTGCTGACAAAAATTGCTTCACCAGATAGCAGTCATAAAAAGTTGGGTGAGAAAATACTTCAATAGTTTAACTGCCGCCCAGTTTCAGAGTTTACAGGCAACTAGCTTAATAAGCTTTATCGAAAGCCAAAAAGAGTAGCAATCAGAGTGAATCACATCCCAACCTGTCACACTGCCGCCAATGCCAAATTGCCTTGCAAGGTGAGAAGCCATCTGCCTTTCCAGTTAACTTAAAAGTCATGATGAGAGAGAAGCAATTACGCAAATGCACCAAGAGCATCTGGACAACAAGTCATCACAAAGTCAAGAAAGTTCCACTTATCTGACTTGAGCTCACTCAAGTTGATTTTATTGGTTAACAAACATGAAATTCATTCAAATTCCTGACTAAATAACATCTGCATGGATTTTAATTTTCTGATCGCTCATTTGGAAGTGCACACAGAATCTCCAGTCAGAGCTATTTAATATAATTTGCTTCCTCTGTTCGTGAATGTTTCTCATTTGTGTAATCAAATATAACAGCAATAATCACTGGTATGACTATTCCACTCCACGCCTAAAAGCTCACTCCCCAATGACTCATTTCTAATGGAAAGAAAACACAAATTACCACAGCGAGGGATGGATCGGGCTGTTTAATATACATATGATGGATGAAAAAAAACTGTCTGTAGAAATAGTTCACACATAAACACACACACACACACACACACACACACACACACTGTTATAACAGAGAACAATTATAAAAACTGCAGGATCAGCAGGCTAACTCCTATGTGCGGCTGTAGGCTTTTTGCTTGCCGACTTATTTCTGCTTCCAGTGCAGTTAATGAGTTAAAGGTCAATAGGCTGTTATGACACCAATTAGTGCAATATTTCAAATCAGCACTGTAGCTCATCATCTGTGGTGGTCGGCTGATGCTTTGAGATTTCAACAAAGCTAATTGCAAAATAATGAGCACAAACCGATGCCATCACGGTGAGGAATGCTACCAGAAATAATCCCTTGGGGTGGTTTACAGGTCATGTACTGCACTTCAGTGAGTGTCATGGATCAACACAGGGGTCAGGGTACAGAGAGGGGCAGGGGTTATTGTTGAGTTTTAAGTGCTGGGTCAGCTTCAAGACCTTCTGCTCCACCCTTAAGAAGAAGACTTTATGCTGATCTTCATGAGCATTCTTCTATAAAACACATGGTTGCAGATGGGTTTGAAACCAAGATTTAGATTTTGCACTTCATGTGTTACTTTGTGACAATGGGGCAACAAAGTGCTGACAAGACAGGTAAACCAGCTGCTGAGAGTTTTGAGGTCATTGGGCATTTGCCATAACCACAAATAGGCCGACGGAAAATAGAAAGCGTGACCCTGTGCTTCGTATATTGTGAAACAAACACAGTATTCGTCCAGTGAAATCAATGCAAACAGCAGCAAGCTAGGTATAATTTATTTTCCAAGCAGAATTGCATTGTAAGAAAATAGCAAAGTAAGAGAACAATGGGTCCCGCCAAATGGTAACTCTTTGTAGAGACGCAAGAAAAAAAATCCCAAAATAGATTATCATTATAGTTTGTTTGAAGGTTGTCACGATACCAGAATTTTAAACAATACTAGATTAATGATACCATGGCAGAAACAAAAAAGTCCTAGGCACACAAAATGGGATATTTCTTTTCCTTTTCTTTTATTGAGTGCACAGCCACAATTAGAGGACCAGTTGATTAATATTCGGGTTGCAACGGGGTGGAAAATTTCTGGTGAATTTCCAGAAACTTTCCATGGGAAGTGGGAAGCTAGGGAATTTTGGAAATAGTCAAAATTAAAAAAAAAACCATGTTAACATTGTACTTACAAATAAAACTGTTGAAATGTCAAGTTTTAATTATTTTATTGAACAGAAACATGAATTTTGAGTTAAATATTACTCATCCCCCTGACCCCACCCAAGCAAAATGACCCCCACCCCTCCAAAAATCCCCAAAAAGTCCCATTCAAAATGTTTAATGAAAAAAATTAAAAGAGCCTTTCTCAAAAAAAAGTCCCATTCACCATGTAAATGTTCAATTGATGGAGGAATGCACAGTGCATGTAGGGGGCACGGCCTCAGTAACCCTGCAGTAAGCAATGTGCTATGTTCATGTGATTGAAAAATAGCAAGTGTACTTGCATGAAATCTGGTTGTTTTAGTCAAGATTATGCTAAAGTATATTTTCCCCAACTATATTTAAGTTCCCTGTTAAGGACAAACCTTCAAGTGAGTAAATTCCCGGTTTATTCTAATTTATTCCCATTTATTCCTATAACTTCCCGTTAATTCCCATGAAAAGTTTCCACCTTTGAAAATGTTGCAACCCTAATTATCCTCCCTGCTGTTTTATCTGTGCAGCCTTGGGTTAAAAATCTGATCGTAGCTCTTTATTTTTTTTCAGTACATTGATACTATAAAATCTATATATCCGATCTATGCTGTCGAAAAAGGACAAAAACTCCTTTTGTATTCTATCACACAAAAAGTGAGGAGAATACAAATTTTAGTTCCGCCTAATTTTCTGTCATGGATCAACAACAGTTGGGGAGTCATGTGGTGTCATGTATTGAAACCAAGATATTCAATTGTGCTGGAACATGCACACTTACCACAGTTTTCTAATTAGTCAACTGACAACAGACAGAAGTCGACCAAGCTCCATCCAACATAAGAATGCACTGATTCTGACGATCAAAATGTGGAGAAAAAAAATCTGGATTCAGTGACTAATTTTAAATTTTTCAGCATTGGCTTGCTACACTACCATGGTTTCTACAGTTGGAAGATTAAGTCGTCACTAAAGGCTTCTTCATTAGTGCATGTTGAGACTTTTTTTGCCCCTGGGTATTCAGATTCTGGAGACAGTCTGGGGATTCAAACTGACAAATTTTATTTCACCAGCTGACGTCCTGTGAGCAACAGCTGACTAAACTGTGGACGACCTGGTACGCCGCAGCAGCTCTGAGCCTGAGCCCGGAAGTCAGACTGTGCCACCTCATTCTCTATGATGTATCACTAATAAACAACAGGGCAGGCCAGAGGCAAGCACCCTTTAACAAGGACAAAAACACTGGTCCACTTCCCCCGATGACACCTTGATGAATAAACTCTCCAGACTAATCGATGACACCCTGACAGCAGGAGCCAGCCTGCCAACCGGCTGGTCGGGCAGCGTCACGGCACACACACTCCCAGGGCCACCCCAAATTGAAGCAGTTGTTGACTCAACTGCTAATTAGCTAACAACGAGTGCAAAGAAATAAGAAAAATTCCCATAGATTGACCTGCCCCCGCTCTCTCTTACACACACTTAAACCCACACAGGGGCAGTGGCCTTGTTGACCAATGTAGGTGGTGCCTGCCACTGTGAAAATAAAAACAAATGTTTGGTGTTGCCACTATGAACTAGTTTAAAAACCTCTAAATTGAAGAGACTAACATTTTCATGCCTCATTGCTTCACATTGCAGCACCAACAACCACAGACAGACAAATGCCTGCACTCAATATAAACACTGTGTTCTCAAGCAGCAGTCGTGACAGTTTTTATTGTAAGCTGCGTACCATAAGGATGTAATGCACCGATGCATCAGTAGGCAGCACAAGCAGACATCCATTCCCAATGTGAGCTTTAAAATGTATAACTCTGGTGTCTGATGCAACTTTTCAGAGTCAATTGGAACCGATTGTGTGAAGGCCTGCTTGTTTCATCGAGCCAATTACATCTAAGAGAGGAAGTGATCTTTCATCCAGCCTTGTGAAGAGTGTCTATTGAATAATTCTACAAAATGTCTGTGGTAAAGAATTTCTGCAAAAGATAAAAATGTCTAATTGCTCCTTTAATTTGCATGGTTACAAGTAATTTTACTACACAACATTGGTAATATCAGCAGTGTCAGGGCAAGCCTAAACTGTTTTTTGACCGATTCTTGACTAGAATGATTTGACACACATTTAAAATAAATCCTCAGGTTCCCAGATTTCTGATGGTGTACACCACTTACATGTGACATCTAATGTTGACCTGCTATCGCCCCCTAAAAATCCCCTGTCACCCACACCTAATCCTGTATTTAAAAAAAAGAGGGGGCAGAACGCTAAGGGGTTAACAAGCTGCCACCACACCTTTAAACAATCAGATTATTTCACACTTTCAAGAGTTTTTGATGTTATCTAAATGCTTCAAAAGCCATTTTTTCTTGCCAAGATGAAGACCGAGAAGGGTTATGCCGATTTCCGTTTGCTCAAAGGACTCAAAATTGATAGAGCAAGCCATGACAAGCAACCCGTTTAGAGCTGCCAGTAGCAGTCAGTCCAGTTATCTAGTGAATGTTTTTGTATATCTGTTGTGCCTATAGAGCCTCTCAGGCTGACTGACAGAAAGAGGTTCTGGCTCCTGCCAGAGGAGCATGATTGACATCCTTGAGATGGAGGAGAGCCAGCGAGGATTTTACTGTCACTCTTGGACGTGCAGAGGGCTCCAAGATGGCATAGGGTTGATATGTTTGAGAATCTGCACTCACACATAGAGACTGCACAAGCCATTTAGGTCTAGCATACCCATGGTTTGCAGTATGCGCTAAAGTCTTTCCATGGCTCATAACAAAACATTACCTACTTCCTTTGAAACCACCAAGCCAAAAACCAAAAGTACCTACAGTTTCACTTTTTCTTGCAACAACGCCAGCAAGAAAACAGGTCCTTCCAGCACTGGATAACCTCTGCAGTCATCAGCGACACCCATCAACAACAAGGCCTGCAAACTGCATGCAACTTTGTTTTTTCAGTGAATGAGTAAGAGTATCTCCTGTGTATGCAAGGGACGTATCACCCAGAATAGCTCAACAGACAGGCAGGATCTCATCACTCATCACACACACGTACAGACGCACTCACACGCACAGCACAGCAGATGCTGCAGATGTGCAGCAGTGGGAGTCTGAGACTTACTTTTTTGTCGTCTTTCTGGCTTGCTGGCTGCGCATCCTTACTGTGGTTGTCAGCAGAAGGCCTGCCGCTGGCATCCGTCTGCCTGTCGTCAAAATCATTCTGCTGATTGGCCCCTGACCGAGGAGAGCCCAAAGGGCGGGGCTCCGGCTGCTGAACACCACTCTGGACCTCCATCCTCCTCTGCAGTGCCTTGAAAGGGGAGAGCAAGATGGAGGGGAATAAAACAGGAAAAAAAGAGGAATTATACAGGTGGACTGCACACAAAGAATCAGAATTATCTCTCCCGCATACACACAAATCTGCGTTTGCTTTGTTGACTGCTGGTTTCTACTGCTGATGAGCGCAGGAGGAGATAATATGAAAGTTTCAAAAGATAATATAAAGACACATCACAGTTAGACACACTTCTGATAAGAATCAGAAAGTTCAATAGAAAAGCAGATAGGTGAAATGAAGCTGCTTTGCAAAATTGATAATAAAGTGTGTGTGTGTGTATATGTATCAATATGGGTAACATAGGCTAATGATAACAGAGATCAACATAATATGTATCTATTTAGCTTAGCATTTTTATAAGAACAGTTCATTTGCATATTTGTTTTTATTAGTTTTTGAGACGGTGCCTAAAGCTTCAGCCCCCTATAATAAACTGCCAGTTGGTGTAATGAAAAGATTATGAATAAATAAATTAATAAATGTTAACTTGTAGAAATAAATAAACGTATACTTACAGCCTCTAGGTTTTTGTTTAATCGAGCACCATTTGCATTTTTATAAACACTCCTATGCATGACAACACATGGGTCTAATGAGGAATTATGTGTTGGTGCAACATTATTATCAAACCCAAATCTGTATAATAAAATTAACTGGATAGATAAAAATCAGCTGTTCAAGAACTCCTGCGTCATGAGTCATCTATCATAAGAAACTGTGGGACAGCGATATTTCTTTCTTTTAATAAAAGATGATCCCTGTTCTGATATAGGAAAGTAGGCCCTGGAGCTTTTTTTTTTTTTAACCAAGTAGAGACTTTAGTCACGCAGACCCTTTTGACTCAAAGCACAGGGGTAATTAAAAACATTATAAATGGCTGTGTTCTATTTAGGAGAGCTAAATCTAGGGTCCTAGTATGTGCATTTCCTGCTATGACAAGTCAAACTGTCTAAAAAAAAAAAAGGTCTATTTAACCAATCTGTGGTTGACGCTTACTATTAACATCTGGGTCAATTCACTCTATTAGAGCAGAACCCTCTGAAGCCAAAAAAAGATGCGCTGGCAGCACAAAATGAATCTCTACTGCAGCTGATCCTGACCTTTCACAGTTGGCATGCACCAAAACGCTACTCATATCACATATCAGGCCAACTGATAACAACAACTCAAATAGCTGGACCAGGTTCAATAGGGCCTATCTATTTAATTTAATTCTACTTATAGACTACACACATTATATACAGTGGAATTTTTACTCATATTTAAATTTGTACCACTATAAAAATGCACTTAAAAAGGTTTTCACTTCTAATTCCTGTTCATTATAAAAAAAAATTTGAGTTGCTGCTGCATGATTTTCTATTTCAATTATAAGTAACTAATTAATTCATTATAATAAATAATACATACATAGCTATGCATTTTTCTTTTAGGACAGCAATGTTTGAGTAACATGAAGAATGATCAATCTTCCATAGAGTGAGCCATATCTTATTAATTTATCACTACTGTGCTGGTACTTGCTATGCGGTTAGGGTTCTATCTGACAGTGGATAATCAAAACTTGCTAAGAAATTATTATTTTTTCACTGCATAAAGGACTTACAGTATAAGAAACACTATCTAACTAACATTGTCTATGTCTGTTTCTGTTGAGCAACCTAAAGGCTGTCAGCAAAAGAAGTACATTAAAAAAGTTTTCACCTGATCATCTAAGAAAAACAAAGAACATGGATCTGCAGCTATCTTCAGATGAAAATACTCTGGTGTGTGTGTGTGTGTGTGTGTGTGTGTGTGCAACAAAGATTCATTGCAATATATCAGAAGCACAGTGTTTTTTAAGTCCCCAAACAATAAAGCAGAGACAAACAAAGCAAAGAGAAGTCACCTCGTCCGAAGGACAGATCAGACACTATCCATCTGAAAGCAGCAGCCCGCTGATGTTTAGCACTTTAGCTTCATTCTGCATTCTGGGGGCCATCAATAAGTTATGAGGTCAGTTGGTCGTTTTCACAACTGAGATGAGCTGCCTCATAAATACATGTCCTGAAGGACGTTTTACCAAACACTTTAACGCTGCTGCACACTGAGAGAGAAAACTTGGTGCCTTGACATCATAGGTGATGACAACAGGTGCACCTGTTTTTGTTTTTGTTTTTGTCTTTATTGACAATTAAGGAACATTACAATCATGAGGTCTGATAAAAAGGGATTACAAGAAACAAATGTCACGAAACAAAGAACTAATCAGGAGAAATAGTAGTAAAAAATAAAATAAATAAAAATAATTTAAAAAAAGAAAAAGAGGTATATTAGTGAATGCACCTGTTGCCTCGTGTTAATTAACCCTTGTGACGTACGCTGTGACGTACATGTTAGCAATCATCAGAGCAGAGCAGTTACAAAAGCCACTAATTGGGTGCAAAACTATTTGTATGACATGTTTTTATTGTTTTATTGCACAAACCTTTAACTTATCTGCACTAGGACTAGTTACCTAGCAGGTGAGGCTCAGAGTCAGCACTATTTTGTGAGAAGACTGTTGCAAAAACGTACAAAGTTGGCTCCTTCCTGAGTTGCTAATGTGCATCCGCCTGCCATGCCTTTAATTTAACGCTAACAGGCAACTAAAGCTGCAGCTACCAATGCACATTCCACTTAAAATAGATAAAAGAAACTCCAACAACATATATTATCTAACGGGCTTCGAGCGACTTCATGACGAGGGGTTGTCGCCGATGACTGGGCTCCCTGCGCCGTGTCTGGGTTATTACGGTAGCTGCAAACAGCGTATGGCGGCGGCACACCAACATAAACAAGTCGCAAAAGAATGCCGAAATACCTCTGTCACTTCTTGGCTCCTCGTTATGTCAGAAGCATATCATGAGGAAGATGCGGTAGCGCAACTTGCTTTACATCTCTGTTGTTGTTGCTCTGACGCGGAAAGCCACAGCAGTCTGGGGCAGAACAACAGGCAACCGGTTCATTTAGTTGTATCAGAAGTTATTCCGTCAGTAAACTGTCAGAGAGGCTGCGAGACACTCGAGTCACCGCTGAGGAGGCAGTGCGCGGTGTCAAAGCTGCACAACCCGCTGCTGCTGCTGCTGTCACGGCGGGCGTGTCCCGGCGAGCTGTCACCAAACACTCCTCCCGCCCTCCTCCCGGTTACACCGAGCCCGTGTCAAAAATGGTGCCTTCAGGTGCTCCTCGAACGATCCTCTATCAGAGCTGCAAATTAGCTCTCTCATGACCAGGGGCCGGATTCACAAAGCATTCTTAAGGGAAAAAAAGACTCTTAAGACAAAATCTAAGAAGATTTGGTATTCATGAAGAAATTATCTTATCTTTTCTTTAGTAGTTTTCTTAACTTTCTTCTTAAGTATTTTCCTAAGATAGAACTTGAGAACAAATGAGATTCTTGAAAACAAAGTTCTTAGATTTCTTCTCATATTTCTTCACAACTCTAAGAGAAGCCCTCACCAGTCTTAAAACAGCTACAGTGAAAAGGTAAGTCTTGATATGTATTTACTTGAACAAATTTGACATTTATTTGATTTCTTCAATATTTAGTTTAGCCCTAGACAATGTGGTAACAAATTTTGTTCATTGAAGTTGGTCAGAGTAGTTTTTTTGTGAATGTATCACATGAAGTTTATTTTTGCAGTTGACATATAATTGAAATGTCCTTTCAGTCTGTGTGACATGTAGGCGTATTCCTAGATTACACTACAATGTACTCTTAGTAAATCATGGAGGCAGTTGTTGTATTTGATACTACTTAATTAATCATTATGAACTTATTATTTAAGTAGGCCAAGTTACTGAAACCACGCAAGTGATCTTAAGTTAAAAATCTAAGAATTTCCTAAGTGAGAAAACTAAGAAGTTCCTAAGACATACGACAATTCTTGGTGAATAGCATTTAAGAGCATTCTCAGGAACATCCTATTTTTTTTTAAGAACACTTTTGTGAATCTGGCCCCTGGGGTCCAGGGGCAACCCCCAGGGAAGTTTCAGGGACTCGCCTAGAAATGGGTAGTAGTTAACTTTCTCTAATTCACTGTAGAAGGGAGTCAGATGTGATGTGATGTGAAGTCATATGATTGACTATTCTGACTATAGATTTCCCTAGAATTGTGGTCTTAATCATATCTAATGAAAAAAATATTTTTGGATGCAGGTCCCTGAAGCAAAATCTTATCTAATGGAAATATGTGACTTGTGTATCAAATTAGGGGTTCTTGGCACCAAAAAGGTTGAGAACTGCTACTTTAACCTGCACAAAAACACAAATTGTAATGTTTGTATGTGTATACTTGCAGAAATGTGTGACCATGAATTGTATTATTATTATAATTGTATTATTTAGACACAGCAGAAAAGATTAATACATTATTGGAAAATTCAAAAACTGACCATGTCATACTTTTTTTGCTTGCCAGAGAAGTTATTACCAATTTTGGAGGCATAGAGCTCCATTTGCTGCAAACTTAATAGAAGCAAATATGAGCAAGTTGTGCAATGTTGGTGTAATTTTTTGTGTGTGTTACTGTCAGCAGAAATGTTATGTTCGGCTGTTTTTAATGCAACTGCAAAGGGCCAATAGCCATTGTTGTATATAGACAAATTGGCTAAAAACATAAGTAACTAAGAATTAAGAAAGCATGTGCTCAAATAGCAAAATACCACAAATATGCATGTTTTGCACAACATAACAACAGTAGTCGACTAAACATCATACCAATAATATTTCCCACAGTTTGTGAAAGCAGCAGAAGCTGTACTACAGTAGGAGGAGCCGACCTATCCTTCTGGAGGTGAAACCAGGCCAGTGATAGCTGAACAGGCAGTGCAATAGCTGATTGAAAATAGATTTATTATGTAACCTGGGCCGCATAAAGAAGAAATTGTCCTCATAAAAATAATTGTTGTAGTGCAGTAATAATATCAACCTAAATTTACAGTAATCTAATATAGTCTGATCAACGTTTGTGTACTTTGACCTGGTGAATACTTCTATAGAACATCCTATAAATGTCTTATACTAATAGAAACATTATTTAAACTATATCATTCTTCAAATACAAAGCAGCACGTTTTGTTTCTTTCCTTTTCCCCCCATGCTTTTACCCACAGTGGTTCCTATAATGTTTGGCTTAAGACAAAGGCATGTGACCCCTTGTCACAGCTTGCAACCTGAGCTGTGCACAAATCAACAAAATAGTGAGTTTTCCTCTTCAGATTTGTAGGATTTTTACATGCTTAAAAGATGAGAAAGTATCCAGTATTTTACATTTTCTGCAACATAAATGCTTTCACTTTGGGTGATTCCAAGCCTTAAAAGGTTGACCAATTGACAAGGATTCACTTCAGATAAATAAATGATCAGCAGGCCTCAATAATGGCCACAAGGTGGCACCGTAAACTCAATAAACATTGAGTAGAATGAGGCATGTTTGAACCAACTCAGTTTGGATTTGTGAGGATATCATTGTACCCAACAGACCAAACTCTTTCAGATGATGAGATGTAATCTGGCTCATGTAGCTGTAGCAGTATGCCAGGAAGTGTGTTGGGCGTGTGTGTTTAGAATCAAAAGGCACAATATGTATGTGTTTCTTGCAGTTATTTATAGTCTTTCTGTGCTCTTTGATCGTTGTTAAGCTCTGTGTGGAGTGTTTACCCTAAAAGGGGCCTTCCAATCTGCTGAGCTGAGCTATAACATGAGGGAGGCATCATATGGGTGTTGGCCCCATTGTAGCATCTCCATGTCTGCCTCAACTTAGAGGCCATACTGGTGCACCGTCTCATCCAAGCAGAAGGGAATCCACCCAAACGAACAACTGCTCCGACAGGCGGGCCCTCATCTGTTCTGACGGAGCTGCCATCGCCAGAGAAGGCAGACAGGCAGAGAGAGAGGCAGGTGGATCGACAGGCGCTGCGAGGGAGCAGGAGCCCCGTACACTCGGGCCCCCTCCGCATATCCAGGCGGGCATGTGTCCTCTCTATGTAAGCCAGCAGGGACACACAGTCAGGCATGTCAGTGGCCCCAGCCGGCACAAGCAGATGTTTTCTGGGTATTGTTGTTCCGCTTCTCTGGTAATTGTTTTCCTCCAGGCCCAGCCAGTGGGACAAGGTGCCAGGTTGTGTTGTGGGAAGGAGTTATGGAGAGATGGAGAGACAGAGTGTATTATCAATCAGCAATGGCTTTAGAGGCTGTTCTACACAGACTGTCCATCTTGTTCCTCGTGCTCCATGGGGCTTCAATTACACCAATGCAAACGAAGAAGCTGGGATGTCACAGTCATTAGGAAAAAGCATGTGTTAATGGTGATAGTGAGCTGATAAAGGTATTTGCTTGTATCGTAAATTTTAAAAAATGCAAGTTATTTTGTCAGCAACCTCGAGAGCAAAATAAAATAAATGGCGCGAAATAAAAGAATGATACAATTTCTGATATAATATCACAATCTGACTATTAATATTTTATCTATATGATGCATTTCTTTGCATAGGATACATATACAACTGCTCTTGTTTGCCTATTTTGCAGACAATCTTCTCTAATGTGAAGTCAGCTTACCCTCACAGACACTTAGCAGTTTGTGATGGTACAGAAAACAGCTAATTCACTCCAACTGTGTCAGGCAGTGAGTGTTATCCCGTGATCCCATGTTGAAAATGCCCTCTTAATTAGCACAGAGACCTTATTATAGGGTCAAATGTTGTGCAGACTTTGTTCAGAGCAGAGACAGAAAACAGCCACTAGGGGGCACTTTGAGACTTTACATCAAAAGCACAAACAACAGAGGCTTTTTTGTAGAAAGTAAACTGTTATACTATAGTTTGGGGTTTGTGCATTGAAGATTTTCTGTACTTTAAGTAAAAAGTTATGCATTTTTGCCTGGATTTACATGCTGACGTTCCTCCCTCCCTGTTGGAAGCCCTTTTTTGTGCATTGTCGTCGATTGAACTGTTGATGTTTCATTCGAGGGGTTTCATGGATGTTTTTATGAGACTTTTCTACTACAGGGCTCAATCCATCATTTGAACTCTGTGGTTTTTCCAGCTCCATGTCCATTCCCTAGAAGGAGCACCATCTCCAGTGAGGGGATCTTGCTGAAGCTGCTCTCATCTGTTGTCGTGGCATGCCACACTCCTGGGAAGCTGCAGCCTTTCACTAAAAGCCAGTGTCAAGATGTCAAGCTTTTTACAGGCTGACGCAAGATGTAAGTAATTTGGTCCAATCATGTTTTCATTTTTTTATATATAAATATATAATTGTAGGTGTTAAGAGCATGTGGGGAAGGCAGACAGAAAAAGCTTCAGCCATGGAATCTGCTGTTCACACGCAGAGCATTGGATGAAGACTGTATTTCATAATCTGCCTTCACTGCCAATACATGCAAGTGAAAATAGAACCAATGTCACATCTGCCTTTTCACTATTTTTGACGCCGTGCAGCTTCCATTTGCCTAATCCCGTAGTGAACATCATCTATGTCAGACAGAGTGTTTAGACCTTGTTGCTCCGTGTGTGAGTTTCTGTTTGTTTGGTGTTTGTCGAGCGTTTTTTTTTTTTCCTCCACCACGCTGCAGAGACGTCTGACAAATGAAGAGGCGTCTGAGGCCCCGTGGCTACGGGGTCACACGGCAGCCTTGTGAAGTTGTGGCGGTAACCAGCACGCCTCGCTGTACGCTGGCAGGACGAGGCACAACAGTCCAGCCTGATTACAGAGTAGCACCTTTGGCGCCCATATTTCTCACACCCGGGATGAAGGAGTGACAGCATCTGTGGGATAAGCCTGTTTTGGATGAGAAGGATTTACACAAGAGAGAGTGGGTAGCATACCTGAACAGGATGCAGCAGGGGAAAGTTAGGTCAAGGTTTTGATTCGGAAATTCAAGAAAAAATGTTAGAATATTAGAATATGAGTTTTATTCCTTGACCTACAAATATAATTTAATTTAATTATTTAGGTCCACATTTTAATCATTGTGTTTGTTTCCTACTCCTCGCCACTGACTCATACCTGTCAAAATCATATCATCCATGACTCAAATCCCACCCACTATAGGCATGATTGACAGTTGAGGCAAAGTTCAAACACCACGCTCCAGATCATCACCAAAATACAGCTGCTGCCGCATGAGAGAATAAGCACCTCTGAGTCACACAACAGGACCTTGAAAAATATTAGTCACACATTTGATTTTTATTATCATTGTTTACTGGTCAATGGAAAACTCGGAGAGAAGAATATAGGTCTCTGAGGATCAGAATCTCCAAGTATCATAAATCTTTCTTTTTTTAAATGTTAAACCTGTATAGACAAGAATAAAAAATGAAATTAGAAAAGAAAAAAATATTTTTAATATATTTCTGATATGTAAATAGCAGTGCTAATTTTGCATGTTCCTCTTATTGTATATAAAATCACATTTCAGCTCTGTTTTCACGTTTGCATCATACATATTCAGGACAAAAGCGCAATGTGTTCCAAGAGTAGTGGTGTTGCTAAAACTAGCAAGAGGACAAAAGAACTGCGCCTGCTGATATACCATGTGTCAACCGCCCTGTTTGTCTGTGCGTGTGTGTGTGTGTGTGTGTGTGTGTGTGTATGGGTGTGTGCATGCATGCAGTGCATGTGTGCAAGTGTGCGCGTGTGTGGGTGCCTATGAGCAAGCACATCCATACATTTGTGTCAACCACAGTGTGCAAAGAGGTGGCAACATGTTTTTTTTTTTTTTTTTACATTTTCACGGGTGTGAGCTGTAAAAGAATTATAGTCCAATTAGTTTTATTATGGTTTTAAAAGACAAGACCAGAAAAATGTGTAAAATTAAATTAGTTTAATTTATGAATTTAAGTTGACGTGATCTGAAAAAAAGAGACTTTTGGTATTGAGAGCAATAAAATTCATGCAAATAATTTTTGACTACAGAGATTCTTTTGAATTTTACTTTAATGTTTGATTAATTTGTGGCTGTACAGTTTTGCTTTGTGCTGGTCAAATATATC
Source organism: Centropristis striata (assembly GCF_030273125.1). Classification (NCBI taxonomy): domain Eukaryota; kingdom Metazoa; phylum Chordata; class Actinopteri; order Perciformes; family Serranidae; genus Centropristis; species Centropristis striata. The sequence continues at coordinate 22,162,419 of NC_081530.1, forward strand.
CAAAAAACAATGGACTTCCGTAATTTAGCTCGGGTTTTATATCCTCTTTAATTTTAGTCTTGTTTTGCAGCTCATCAGAAAGTTACCACAGCGACTGCACATCCAGTCAACCACAGCGACTGCATGTTACTTCATGTAAAACTGCATGCCCAAGTGTTACTTTGTGTGTGTTGATGTTTCCAAGCTGGGTTGAATCATTAGGAAGTGATTCTCTCTAACAAGGGCTAAGGAGCTGTCAGGAGACATTCACAGGCAGGTTTCGCCATGGAGAGTGTGAGGAGTCTTATCAGGGTCTTAGCTGTTTTGCTGCGCCTGTTTATAAAGAGCCTGCTTTATTTGGAGTGAATGCATTCTAGCAAGGTCTCTACTGTTTCTGTGCGTTGATTAAAAGTGTTTTCACGATTACCCGTAGTGAGTCTATTCCAGCCTAACAGGGTTACTAGCAGTTTTAATGAAGGGGAATAATCATTACATGTGAAAGGGGTTTGTCGGGGTCTCGTGCTGTCTTTCTCTGTCTGCTTGTTGTGAGTGTGACGGGGAACTTTGCCTCCATGGGGTTGGATTTGCACTAGTTTGCTGATATTTTTACACGGTAAAAAAAAAAAAAAAAAAAAAAAGACAAATATGTCAGACTATTCCACTCCATTCTACCGTTACGTCATTATTATTAACATTCATAATAACACTTCCCTCCTCTGCAAAACGTCTCCTCTATTAAATCTGTACAAAATTTTGTAAACTGTGATGAGAGTCATATATCTTTATTTTTGTCTCTCTTCTGCGTGTTTGGGTGTTCTGCATCTCCCTTCCTCTTCTGCAGTTACAGTTGCCTGCCTCGCGAATGTGGCTTTTTTGCTCTGCTCCTTTTGTTGGCTGTGGTCAGCTTTTGCATTTGCTGGTGTGAGTGAATTTCTCACAGCTTCTCGTGAATGTGTTTTTTGAAAGTCCTATTCAACATTTGGTGCAACTATAATCGGCACTAAGCCACTACGCTCATGCAGACGTGTCTGTGGATTCACACATTCAGGCCTTCAGAAGTGTTGTGCCATCTCTTTTTAATTTTTTTTTCCAGTCCAAGTAGCTACTAAAGAAATGTTTAAAGTTGATTAAAGGGATTCTGAGCGGAGGCATGGTCGTAGAATCAGAGAACATTTCACTAGAGAAGCAGCAAGATGGCTTCCCTTTACATTTTAGACTTCCTCGGAATAAGGATAAAAGCAATAAGTAAACACATTTTTGCAAAAAGCAATACATACTGCTTCACACATACTGCTTTCATTTTCCTAAATAAGTCATAATTTTGCAGAAATAACTTATTCATTGTTTAAAAAAAATGATCAATGCCAATGAAAATATTTCAATTATCGCTTTACTATTAATGAATTCCTTTAAAAGCTGCTGCTTTTATTGCACATATCTATATATCTATATATCTCTATATATATATATATTATAAGCACATTTTGTAATTACAGTAACTGTGTTCTTTGGCACCACTGAGGTTCCTCTTATCAGCAATCTACCGATCGTACTTTCACTTCTCTTTTTTGTCATTTATTTTTTAAAGACCTGTCGTCTTTTAAAGTTAAACATTACTTCAGGCCTATTTGTGTTTGCTCGGGAACGTGTGCCGCTCTGCCCCTGGGCACATTGTGTACTTCTGTTATCAAATCAAACAATTAGATCTCCAGCCCTGTAGCAGAAAATTACATTTTGACACAACGGTGCATCTTTGATTAATATATTGTAACATCTGACTCCGTGCTCTGTCGTTCTCTGATGGGGCCAATAGATAATAAATGGATGACTTGTGAAGCTATAATGAAGTGACTGTCTTGTTATCGACAGGGGAGCCTCCGATGCTTTAGTGCAAAGTAGAGCTTCCAACGGAGGCCCTCCGGTGCACAGATTATTACACTGGCCGTTAAAATGAGCTAATGTTCTGCTGCCAGTGCACCTCTCCAAAGGGACACGAGCTGAATTCCCCTCGCACAGCTGCAAAACAGAGGTGTAAATTAAAGCCAAACAAAAAAAAAAGGAAAAACAAAAGAAAAGAAAGAAAATCTCAAATCCGAGGCAAAGCTACAGTATTTTTATCATTAAAATGTGGGATTTCCTCTGTTCTGGTGGGTGTTAGGCTTTTCTTGTTGTGTAATGTATGACAGATGATGCTTTTGTGGCTGTTTTTGTGAATTTGTATTGTGGACATGTGTTGTAATTTCTAAAACGCAGAACTTCCACTTTGAAAAGTCACTGAATTAAATATTTGTTTTTGTTCTGTTTTTGCTGTATTGCATCGATGCTTTTATTCTGAAATTAGTCTTGAAGGCATGATACTAGTGTGCATGATGTGTATGTGGCTGAGTTCTACGTACAGGTGAGCAGTCATACTGAGAAAAAGGAGCCTCTGTGTTGGATTTGTTGCTGCTGTTTATTTTTCCTGTCCTAAGGTGCCGCCACTCCCCCCAGGTACTTATTAGCAATGACAGGGGATGGCTGATTTGACAGGAGTGTGACAGGTGTAAATTTCACACACACAATTCAACTCCACACATTAATCCAATTAATTTTGAACATGTTATCCACTCTCTCTCGCTCTCTGCCAGCAGAACTGAATCAAGGCAGGTTTGAGATGTTGGTTAGAAGCAAATGATTTCTTCTTAGCCAAACATTTTCATTTTTAATTTAATTTGCACCACAGGTACAAGCAAAAAAAATGCAATCCCAATATCAAATTTTGAGCAAAAAAAAAGGATAAATTGCAAATATAAGACAAAATGGATATAATAGAAGTAGAGGAGACAATGTGATCGTTAAAGGGTAAAAAAAAAAAAAAAAAGCACTTCACAAACATCAAGGCATCTTTGGGGGTGGGGAGTTGGGAGTTCGGGGGATAACAGCGAAAAAATATTCCACTTTGAGAATGTGCAAGATCTCATGCAGTTGCCTCTCTCTCACTCTCTATCCCTCCTCTCTGTTGGCGCTAAATCACACGTTAGTACAGCCAGTGGATGTGTTGACAGTTTTACAAACAGAAATGTAAAACGCCATACTCAAGGGGGTCTAAGAGATAAGGGGGGAGCTGAACAGGGCAGGAAACAGAACAAACATGGCCCGGAGTAGCATAAAATGCCATGTTGAAACACCTCGGCTGGGTTATTTTAATTACATAGGGTATGCCACACTATCAGGCATAGCCATGAGTAGTGCTGCCGTATGGAGAGGAAGTAGCTCAATACTGTTGGGATTTCCTATAACTCGTTGCCTCTGCAGAGCGGATGTAACATGTAAGAAGTGTAAAAATACTAGGAGCATGCTTAATGTCCTATTAATGCGCGATTCCTTTGTTTTGCACAATGACAGTTCTCCATTAAAACATATGAACCACCGAGTCAAACCCACAGCTGCACAAATTTTGATTTCAGCATGCCTCCAAATGGATCACTGTAGAAAATACGCTGTGTAGCAAACTTTTTTTGTGACTTACATGTTTTGTTCAGCAAGATAACCATTACACATTTAACATTTGAAGTGAGTATAAATACATCTTCTGGAGCAAAACGCTTTGTTAAGCTATAAATAAACTACATCCCTGTCAGATTAACTCAAAGTCACAACAAGTCCTCCAAACCAAAGGACTACCTACCCTCAAATATGACCCATATGAGCATTTGTAAAATCATCTCCGGTGGCAAGAGATCAACACTTCCTCAAACATAATGACACTTTATACATGTGGTTAATGTTGTAAAATAGTTGCAGTTTTGTTAGGTTTAGGCAACTAAAATACTTGTTTAAGATGAAGAAAAAAGTACATGGTTCGACGTAGAGAAAGGGTTGAAAAAGTTAAATACATGAACGTAGATACAGAAAGTGAGGTAGTTACGTTGGTAATGTAAAATGTGACGTAGAGTAAGTGGACCTTGTCGTTCCTTATACTCCATGTAACATCACTTACACCTTGGTGTCAATTATAAACTACTACGACCAGTAGAGTGCGTTACTAACTACAAAGGTAAATATTGGTAGTGGTAAGCTGCTTTACAAATGACCTTTTAGTGTTGCTTTTTTTTTTACCACCAACATTTTATTTTGTAGAAAAAAAAATTTAAATCTCCTCAGCTTGTGAAAGCCCAACAAGTTCTCCAACCTAAACGATAGTAGCACAATTTTCGGTAAGTATCACGGCTCGCGTTTTGTATCGCTGCACATGGTACATCAATGCATTCTAAAAATAGCACACATTTACGGTTTGCGGTTGTAAAAAAAGCTACAGTTTCTGTGGATTTATGTTGTAGAACCACTGACCTTACGTTTAGGGCCAAAAACTTTATAAACAACAGTTTAAACAGTAAATAAATGCACGTAAATGCCTGAAGTGAAGTAGTTACAAGGGTAATGTGACTACTGCAAGTAACGTTTTAAAAAATGTTAATTATGTTCAAAAAAGTGATTCACGTAATTTAAGTTATAAATGCTTTACTTTTGTTTTCACACAGGACACGAACCGCGCTCTCCTGAGTGAAAGTCCGTGATTTGTTCAACACATCCACCACCCCAGCCTCCAACCAAAAATCAAAATCTGCCATTTTAACTTTGCTTCGCTGTTAATTGCTACTACGTCAGCAAGATGCCGGCGGACGCATTGCAGCGGTTGTTGAAATACGTCAATATCGCTCGTTTTTCACTGCCTGTACACACGAACTATATTGGCGTTTTTGACAGGAGAACATGCTGTGAAAACCACAGACCTTATTTCAGGCATCTAACCAAAAACCTAATTTTAAATAACAAGAAAGTTCAAAAATAAAAAGCTATTTCGACACTGAAAAGTAAAACTTTTACTGTAGTGATTCCCTGCTGTCTTGAGCTCACTTCGAATAACTATGGCCAGCAGAAGTGAGAGACATTCCCAGTGGATTGTCTTAGCCTGCTGAGAACAGAGCAAGGTGGTTTAGGGACTTATAGAGTGAACCCCATGGATATATATTGTGTCAGAGTTGCAAATATGTCTGATTTATACAAGCTTGTACAAACATGTTTGTATGTTGTTTATATGACATTAATATCCAGGGCATCATGTGTTTCTGGCCCGTCAAGATGCAACTTGCACAAAAATAAACATTTTTCTGCAGTACTCTTGCATCTCTCGGCCAATCCATGCAGCAGAAAATATTCTCACAGTTGGACATTGCTTCCTTCTCACTTTGTCTTCAGTGACATGATTTAACAGGCAAAACAAAGCACTTGTGATCACTTCAATAATCTTGAGTGTAGGTTCAATACACTGTGTTTTCCTAATGGAGGAGAGGCAGATGTGACATGGGTGAGTAGACGGGAGGATTCAGCGATGTTTTCATTAAAGACACGCAAAGAGACACCAGTGACAGACTGGGGACTCCACATTTCTGAGCGTCACAGTGGATGCATTTTGTGTGAGTGTGTGTGTGTGTTTATATCATGCGTGTATCTACATGTGAGGGAGTTTGCTTGTGGCTTAATGCGAGGCTTTTTATCAGATGGAGCGAGGTTGGCGTGAAGACAACGATTGGCCCCAACTGGTCCTGGTGCTGGTAGGACACAGGCCCTGCCTCTCTGAAAAGGCATCATTAGAAAGTGACAAAACTGCCAGGGGCTAAACTGGCCCTGCACAATGATCAATTCGGCAGACAGGATTGAATTATAGGGGGAGGGCGGGCTTTAAAGAAGGGGAATTGGAGGGAGTTGGTATAGTACAAGGCCCCCTACTGCTTTAATTACTGATGTGTGCGTCTCCCAATTAACAGCGCACCTATGGTCCACTGGCCGCTCCGGGCCCGCACAAAGCTGAAGAGGAGAAAGAACATTCTGCAGAGAAGCAGGGAGAGAGAAACGCAGAGACACACAAACCGGGGTGCTCATTAGCGAATGGTAATCAGCGGTCGAGAGGTTGGGCACTCACCTCACAAAACGCCACATGTCAATTTGTCCCCTTGCATTCATGGGCCCACTCTCATTTTACCCCGCTCCCTCATGTTCCCTTGTTGAGGAGAATTGGATGGAGCGCCGTGGGGGGAAACACTCGAAGGGAAACGTAAACACAGGCCTGGAGTGGGGACTGCTTCGTCAACAAGGAGGGGGGACCACACTCCTCAGCTGTGGCCTGTTGGCTTCTTCCCATCAGCCTCACACAGTTGTAAGACATCAGCCTCAGTCTTTCACGTTTATGTTGTTCTTATCTCTATCTATCCCATGCTTATACATTTACATACGCCGCTGTGACATGTGAGCCTTGGGGACCTCCCTGATACTATTCCTAACATATACAATGCGACTGTAATGTAGAAAAATAAACGACTTTCACTAGGGTGTCACAGTGTTACACCTTTCTGCTTTCTACATAAACACTGTGTTGTATCGTAGCACTAGTGATCATACGGTAAAACTGCATCCTCACTCTGTCCTGATAACTCGCCACTTTCATTTGCTTTACCATTCAACCATGTTCACACACACCTTAAGTCAACAGTTTCATATTTGTGAAATACATTTCTTGCAGAGAAAACTGATACATATTCATATTTAACAGATATATGTGAGGGTGATACCGATCTTCTCACCCAACGCTCGGCAAGAAAGTGAATGTATGTCAATGTCTCTTTCATGAGGAGTCACTTACACATAGAGACAGTATGGAATATGGAAGTAGTCTCCCTGATGTCACCCATAGGTTTCTGAAGAGCAGAAATTGTGATTAAAGCCTGTAAAAAAGTAATTGTTTTCTTCAAAATTTGTGCAGTGGTGGAGTACTAAAGCCACATAGGTCCCTATAGGGAGAGCAGGAGGGGCGGTGGATGCTTTCAACCAGGAGACAGGTGTTCAAGTCCTCTTCGTGACTGGAAGTTATGGACATAATTAGTTTTTTATAACCCTAACTTTTAGAGGTGGGAATCACCAGAGGCCCCACGATACGATTTTGTCCCAATACTTGAGCCATGACACAATAATATTTAAGTATTTTTCAATATAGCGAGTATTGCGTTACAAAATGTTGCGATTTAACCGTTTAACTGCATTTTGTGTCCACAAAATTAAATTCGATCAAGAATTGTTTTGTCAAATCAGAGAAAATTCTCAGTCTATTCATCTCACTTCAGTCTTTTTATTTCTCCACAATGAGAGTCAAATCCATAGACGTTCCCACTTGCCCCTACAATGTACACCTGATGCACAAAAACACCAAAATATTATGTTATAAATGTCACAATGGATAGTTTTTGATATGTGGCTGTATGTAAGGCAAGTAGAATATTTAGAATGTATCCAGTTTTTGAGTGTCTCCTGGCTGATCTTCTGCAGATGGAGATGTAATGCTATGTGATGACCATGGTTTGCTGTGGAATCCTGCATGGGCATGTCCTCCAGCTGTGCAGGTGCGTGTACTGTAACACCGACCGTGTATTCACAATGTGACAAAGCGCTGCACCCAGCACGGTCCGCTGGGCAACCGGAGAATATCTCATGCAACCAAAGCCAATTTCATCTGAACTGAAATTGGGGAGGGCTAGCTCGCGCTCCCACATTCAAAATTTAAATCAGATCTCCCCTCAGCCGAGTGGAATCAATGCGACCCTCCATCTTACTTTGAAATGAGACCTAGTCGTCCTTGTGGATTATAGGTGGCTCATCACGGGACCACAGCGCTGGTAGATATCTCTAGAGATCCATCTCCATCTGATTCTTCTGATCTCCATCTATGTACCAGTTTACCACTCAATCTTTCCGTCTCTGCATCCATCCCTCACTCCCCATCTCTGTATTTGGATGAGATATAGGGGGCTAGAATGAAGTAAGATAATCCATATTTTAATCAAATGAAACCTCAAAGCATGTGCACACATCCTCAACAAGGTATTCATTTTATTAAACAAACAAAGGAGGAAAAAAAGGGTTTCTCCGGTGGTGCACTTTTCCCTTACTATATTGCTGCATTCAGTCAAAATACGTTGGATAAATATGTTCAAAATGTGATATTTCTGATAAATATCCTTTAAAAAGAAGTCACATAAATAAAAGCAGAGCATGGCTTTGATGTGTTTAGCTATTCCACATCCTTTGCACCTCCATTTTTTCATCATGGCAGCTTCAACAAGGTTTAATTGGTATGGAAATAGAAGTGGTAAAACATGACAGGAACTTCTCAAGCCCGGCTATTTAGTCCCATTATTACTGTATACTGTCCTTCAACCAATTATCGCCAATCTACTGCTCTGCAACCCCCCACCAACCTCCTCCCTCATGATTTAACCAGGCCTCATGCAGCTGCAGAGAGGCAGCTTCGGGTCGATAAAGACAACTTGTAATCCAGTGTGGTGCAAATTAAGTTTCTATTGGAGCATAATAGTTTGAAGAGCTTATTTGAGATTTGAGGCCCCCTACCTACACTGCCCCAGCTACTACACACTATGTAATGTGCTGAATTAAACCTGCACTACTGCCCTTTAATCATCATTTCATGATATCTTCATCCACTCACTAAAGGTTATACTTCTTTCCTGTAATTTGTACCCATAAAACTGTGTATTTAATATGAAATTATGTCATCTCTTGCACAGAGAGCCACCTCAGTCTTTGTCTGTGACAGCGTTTCTGTGTGCGCTTTATTTGCACATAGCCAGGAAATGTCACCTTGCAAAGAATATTCACAGCTCAAGCTGTGTGTGTTTGCCACATAACGGAAAATGACTGGACCTCCAAAGAAGCAGATAAAAAGATGAGAAGTTACATCTGCATAAACAGATTACTTTTTCACCTTCAAACAAATATGTTTTCAGACTTCTGAAGCGTGTTTGTTCAAATTACACTACAGCAACCTTTCTCTGAGGTGAAAATAGGGGTAACATGGCAGCTAAATCTTGAATACACCACTGCATTAGTGCTGTACTGTTACACTTCCTGCAAGAATCCATCCCTGGCACTCTCATTTGGCACGGCCTTCCCGTGGACCAGCTTGTTGTCTGGGCCATTGTTAGCCCAGGAGGCTGGCCTGAGCCCTGAGGGCTTGGTCAGCGTTTAGGGTGTTTTGCAGGGTGGGGTTGGGAGAGGGAGGGATGGGTGAGGGGGGGAGGCTATAGAGATGGGTGCAGGCCAAGGCTGGGCAGGGCTCAATGCCAGGGTCTCAGTGGGACGCCCTCCTTTCTGGGAGCCTGCTCAGCCCCCTCCTGGGGCCCCAGCAGGGTGCAGGGATGCATGGTCAGTGCAAGACAGGTCCATCTGCCCCACTACCTCTGTCCCGCTCATGCCAGCACCCTCCTATCACCTGCTCCATCGGCACCTTATGGAAATGACCTACTGCTGCCTGACCTAGCTGACACGCATGGCTCACCTTCAGCATATGCCACCATGGCTTCTGTGCAAGGGTTTGTGATTATTGAGGCAACTTTAAGCCTTGAATGCAACATAAATATAACTGCAAATGTTTCCCTGGCAGCAGAGTAGGACATGAGAAATGTACGATCAAATCTTAGTCGTAATCTGTAGTTACTGAAAAAACATCAGCAAAGCAAGCAGTGAGCGAGTTCATGGCACATGCATATACAGTGAAGTGTGTCACTGATGTGGTTGAGTGTTGAGTGGAGGGGGGTTTCCTTGTGTATATAATTGCTCCTTTTTTTCAAAGTGTTGTTTGCAGATGCAGGGTCGACTGTTGGCCATCACAGTGCCACACAGAGCACGGTTCTGCATGTGACTGACTGCTGTGCTGCTATCTCGCTGTGAACCCACTGAAATTTACAGCACAAAAACACCAGGCTCACGAGCAGAGAGAAAATGAGGAGTTGAATTCTAAAAATAAGACGTCCTGCGTTCGAAAAAGCTAACACCTTCTTCAAAAAAGCTCTGGTGTGAAAAAGAGCACGCTACTTTCAACGACTAAAAAAGTTCTGAGTTGTAAGACATCAGCAGCAATGTGCTCGGAAGATGGAAACACAAACTTCATCTCACTGCCTTTGAAATATCAAGCAGAAACTGATAAAGCATCAATATTATGCTTAATGACAAATTATGAGGAAGAATGTTGGAGTACCATCTGTTAAAATCACTTGCATTTGGAGCCAAGTCTGCTTTATCTTTATCAAGCTAACATCTACTTCCCTTTTTGGACAGTGTGGTGAGCAGACATGGTTTTGTGACTTTGTGTAATAATAATTCGAGTCTTTCTAGTTGGAGGTGTTAAACAAAACGGAGCAGAAAAGGAGAACTTCAGAGTCATTCAGAGGTACTTTTCTTTCTCGCTGGGTGAAAAGTGTTTTATTTTCATCGGCTACCGGCTTGACCTTCCCTATTCCTGTGTAAAAGTCTCTAAAGCAAAAGTTAAACTGTCAAACTTTCCTTTTTCTGATGCAGTGATGTGACATGTTTCCCATACTGTAGATGTCCAGCCTGTCTGTCTTCAGACTCAGCAGCTGAGCTTCTCTTTACCGCCACAAGTCCATAGTGGGCCAGTTGCTGCTCTGTGCGCTGAAGAGAACATAGAAATAAAAAAAACATGGGCAAAAAAACTGTCAGGCAGCATGAAAACCAGTTTTAAATTCTGTTAAAATGATTAATGAGGGGTGTAAAGATAACAAATAGCCTCACTCATACTATGCTGTCTCCCTTTTTTTTAGTTTGTTTTTGGACAATTTAAAGAGGAAAATTGTGCAAGTTTCTGTTATTTTCTGTGCATTCATTTGCCATGGCCAGATACATTTAGCAGCAGGTCATGTCAGGATTAAACATATACGTTTATTCTTCAAATTTTCTATATTTTTCATGTTTGAACCACAGTAGAATAATGCAAGCACAAGCACTTGAACAAACTATAAATATGATCTTTTATCAGATTATCTTAAAAGCTAAATGTGATTCTGTCACTCTAATTCCTAATCTATAACAGTTCATAGATTATGTTCTAATATAAAAACTCTCTCATGTACATATCTAATATGTTTATATGTTGTTCTTTTATGTAACTAAGGCGATAAAAGTGGAAAAAAAATAGGCAACATCAAATTACTCTAAGGCCCAAACATGAAAAAGGCCCTGATATATATATTTTTTATCTTTAAGGGGCCTTTGACAGAAAAAAAAAAAAAAAAAAAAAAAATTAAGAAGCTGCAAAGCAAGGTTTCCAATGTGCTCAGTTAAAAATATTTTGCACTTTGCTCTTATCAGCTGCCGTCATATACTGTATATTATAAAATAAACATCTCCTACTGATATTTAGACATATTTGTTATCATGAATTTTAAAAAAAATCCCCCTCCTTCAGTGGGAATGAAGATATCTTTACAATCAGAGAACTCATTTAAAGCACAAACAAAATGAGCTCTCTTGCCTCCCCAAATGGGGCAGGCGGCACCGTCCATTGTGCTGCCATCATGCTGAATGGGGTGAATAGGGAGCAGTCGTGCCCTCTGTGTAGCCCCAGCTGTCTTTGACTGATAGGATGGAGGGGGGGAGAGAGAGGTGTAAGGAAGTACAGGAGGCCTGTAGATTTACAAGAGAACATTAGTCATCTTAACTAACCAACCAAACCAGCCAAGCAGTGGGCTGCTGCGTTAACACTCGGCTCCGCAGCTCGGAGCGAGCTAATTAATGCAGCCAAATGAGATCAGCGGTAGAGGCCCAGGCCAGGGCCATATTGCTAAATAGCTTCCTTCAGTCCGGGCCTGTGTGGTGTAATTACCACCAGGCCACCTCACAATGCCGCCTTTATGTCCCACTGAAAGTGATTTCATGTCCCTCATTCCCCCATTAGCAGCATGTTTTTCAAATGTGATGAGAGAAGTCTGTCAATGGTTATTGTGTGTGTTTGTGTGAGAGAGTGCCAGTTTGCTTTGAATATAATGGACAGCTTGGTGAATGTATTGAAGCGTGCACATGTTCATTCGATGCAGTGAGTCTGAGGCTGCAGCCCACCAACACGTAATGACAGACTGATAGGCATTAAATGAGTTAAAGGGTGATCATGTTAACCTCTAATTTGCTTGTCGAGTTGGAAAGTCAGCATGTTATTGGCCACAGGTAATTCAAAAGAATGACGGAATGTTGCTGCATTGTTTCTCATGTTGCTATAATATCACATGGAAAAAAAATCTCCCCAGATCTCAACTCATTAATTATCATTAAAAACCTGACCTCTGATATAGTAGACTGCATTCTCTTTGGTCAAATATATATAATATGTTTGACATACAGTATAAACATGAAGTATGACAGTGTGGAAAACACGGAAACACATAAATTGGTAAAGATGGTTTATCATATGATCACAGATATATGACTTACACTTTATTTATTTTCTTTGCATACAGAAATACACAGTCGCCCATAAAGTTGGAATAATTTTGTTGTCAGACACAATCCTCTGTCAATTGTCGCCTCTTTTTCTTAAGGAAGCTCAGATCTCTTGACATCTGTTGTAAGATGCTGCAGATGTTTTATCAGTCTGTGGTGGTAGTGTGTTGTTTTATGCTGCAGTCTGCTGGGGAGGCAGCATCACACACAGAGATGCAAGGCGGTTGGACAGACTGGTCTAAAGAGCTGGTTCTGTGGTTGGAGACAGGTTAGACACACTGGAGGAGGTGGTGGAGAGATGACCTGTCAACATGTTCCAGGCCATCCTGAAATACCCGGATCATCCACTACACAAAACCTTTATGGACCAAAAAAACAGCAGTGGACGGCTCCTCTCTCTCTGTTGCAGGACAGAGAGATACAAAAGATCCTTCGCTCCTACAGCCATCAGGCTGTCTCATTCTAACAGAGATTCTACCAGACTAACTGAATTTCCCCTCAGGGATAAATAAAGTAATTTTGATTTGATTTGATTGATTTTCATTGTGATATGCTTGGAAGGGATTGCTTAATAAAAGTTTTGAGAAGACATGTCTGTCAATAATAAATCACATTGTCACAATCATTTCATGGAAAGAGGTAAAAAAAAATAATATATATATATATATATTCATATATTTATTCCAACTTTATGGGTGACCATGTATATGCAGTACTACAAAGATAGTTCAAAGCATGTATAATTCACATGTTCTTATTGCAGCTAATGACTCATTATACAGCACATCTTCACTTAGTCATCAGTTACTAGCAGACCTGCACAGACTCATTCAACTCGCATATCAACAGGTCACATCAACAACAATAACCACAGACTGTAGGCAACAACACAACAGCTTTAACCACACACAGCTCATACCTCTAGCAACGCTTTACATACAGGTGACGCCACTGTGAGGTCGAACTAATTAGCAGCAGAACCAGCAGTCAGGACCGATATTAATTTGCGTAATGACGCAATAGAACGTGATAATCAATCAGCATAAAACTCACCATCTAAACTTTCCCGCTGTGTCTGCAGCGCCCTGGCTCACAGCTGCACGTGAGCATAACGGAGGGTACGTCACATGACCTTTCAACTGCCGCAGGTGATCATGTGACGTAAACAAACTGAGGCAGCCAGCTTGTTTTTATTTATAGCTAAATTATTGATACAAATTAAATGTGCGTATTGATAAGGGCCACAGGCAGGCTTTCACAAAAATAAAATAAAAAAATAAAATATGCCTTGTTAAAAGGGCACTTTGGACATCAAGAGGCAGGTTTCTGATAATAATTTAGATAATAACTATATACTATATATATATATATATATATACACTTCATTTAAACTTGTAAGGCAATGAGGTTTCCCTCATTTACAGTGCAACAAATACATTAACGAATACATTAACAGACAGTACAGAAATACAAATTCAAAATACAGATAACAGACAAGATAAATGAATAAGTAAAAATGCTTATGAGGAACAATATCACACTTTAATGTTCAACTGAATTGTAAATTAAGTAACTCCCACTCCATTGTGTCTCCCCTTTTTTTCCCATCCATATGCCGCGGCTGTCCGCCATCATAATCCCTCAATTCAAGTCAGCATGAATATAGACACCAACAACCGTTTGGTGTGTAATGTAGCAGAAGCATCTAGCTGTCCGCCACTATAGTGCCACCCTGACACTGTCAAAGGTGCCACGTTTAGCCCCAGGCACTACTACTCAATCACTGCCTGGTTCACAGGGGCCAGCACACCAGCAGGGCCCACTAATGCTTTACTAACTCTCACCACCTCTGATCCTCTGTTCCCCCTCCTCTCCTTGTCAGGACAGGGAGAAACCAGCGTCTCTCTCGCCCTCCGGGTTCCTCGTGGATTGAGCTCATCCCCCCAGCACTAAGGGAGAGAGGACAGGCTGTGTTTTTCTGGGGGCCTCCCCCCGAGCAGCAGCTCTCCGCTCAGGATGGGAGAAAAACTCACTGACTGCTACTGGAACCCTCCTGACAGGACATGTGTGGTAATGGGCTGCTATGTCCCAGACCTGTCACTGTGGAGCCCTACAGGGTGCGCTCAAATATGCCTGAAGCCCATCTGCAAGAAAAATCAATATTTTTTCATATAATGAGCATGCAGTTTGTAAAAAATGATGGGGAAATAATTTACATGTTAGTTTAAGATGAGATGCATATGAATACTCTCTGCACCCCTCAGTCTTTTATTGTCACATTAAGACAATTTTGAAGGAGGGACCATAGACTTATAGTATAACTAATGTACATTATGGATGTTGAATAAAATAGTAAAGTGAACTTGTAGTACCTTCCAATTCAAACAGTGAGTTTGAGGAGAGAGACAAAAAGAAAAAGAGGCACAGAATAAATCAAAAGCAGAAAAAGCCATTACAGCGAGAGGATGTTCTAGACAAATAAGAGCACAAAAAGAAGTAGAGACAAGTGCAGAAGCATGGCCGAGCCATATAGATCAGATCCAGTATTCACAGGTCCAGCTGGATACGAGGTGAGAATTCAGGGTCAGGCTCCGACACGACTCCCTGACTCCTAATTTGGAGATTCTCATTTTCAGTTCTCGAACCGAGGGCAAGAAATCGTACCTGTGAGAAGCCTTGAGGCAGAACAGGGAGAGGTGTGGAAGAATCTGTTTCTGTCAGAGACGAGGCTGCTCAACTGCTTGCCTTTGTTCCGTCTGTATGTCGACACGATCACACAAGAGTTGTGAGTGTACGCGCTTGAAAAACTTCTGGATGGAATACTGCTCATTTATATCTTGTGCAAAAACTACTTGTTTAAACTGTGTGGCAACACAAAAAAAGGCTATAATTGAACCATCAAATTTCAGGGTGATTCAATTACAGCTTCTTTTTATAATATCACCATATGGCAGATTGAGTGAGGAAAAGATACAGATTTTCTTCAGTGCCAAAGCTAAAAACTATTGATACTACATCCACATCCTCCTTTATCATGAATACAACCACTGCTTGATCACTGGTCAGTTCTACAAACACAACCCCGCTGCTGCAAATACTCCCCTAAGTGTTAAATATGTAGAAATCTGCAAAAAGAAAATAGTCCTTAACTAATGCACCATTGACTCTTGTTTGAGTGACAGTTAAAAAAACGACAGTGTCCCGCTGTTTTAGGAAATAACTGAACCTATTTAAAAGGAAAACATATATTTTTGACCCATTTTTAGAGGTGGAGAAGTCATAAAGTGTTGAGAGAAAAACTAACACGCTGTTGGTTTTGGTCTTTTCAAGGGATTTGTTAAGAATAAAAAAATATAAAGAGAATATTGCAGCCTTCATCTTTAAGGTTAGGGTATGTTGGGGTCATATTTGGAAATAATTGTGGTTAAGATCAATTCACACTGCAGCACATTTTTGCATCATAAAGGTCCACTGATGTTCACCTTCTTAGTACTGATCCATCCTTTTTTTTAAACCATAAAATTGTAAGTGCCACTTAATTTAAATGTTTAGACAGATTTGTTCTCATAGCCGAAATTTGTGTATTTGTATAGCTCGTTAATTTAAAAAAAGTTTTAAACTTTGATTGTCTGTACTGGTCTGTATTTCTATATTGAATTTCTATATCTCTAGATCCCAGAAGACTAGAGGCATGCATGTGTTTCTAATGGGGATTTTTAAATACACAATAAACAACAACTCTCATATTCTCTATTTTTCCTGTATATTCTATTTTCCCTACAATATTATATATATATATATATATGCCATTAAACCCAAGGAACAAGTAGTTTAACATGTTGAAACACTAAATATAGCTTTAATAAAAACTATAGTTGACACTGATATAACTCACTTTCCCCACAAATCTTATTTTCAATATGAAGGTGAACAGATTACACTGAAGCCTAAAGTGAAAACATAAAGTAAAGGGTAGCACAGTCATGTTCCCATCATCCAACTGAGTTGTCTAAGCACACACACACACACACACACACATACACACACACCGTACACGCTGCACACAGATTTTGTCACGTTCACAATCCAGCGTGTCATGACACAATCAGACACACACACACCCCCACCCGCTCTTTCTCAGACACACACACACGCCTGTGACACTGTTGTCTCGTGGCCTCAGCGATGAGGTCAACATGTCGAAGAGACGAGTGTGACCTTTCTCTGTCACGGCCACCACAGCCTCGCTCTGAGACGATCTGAAGCTCTTTTTCACTTCTTTATTATGTCAGTATCAGCATCAGACATGCATACACACATATATAAACATATTATTCCACAATTATTTACACTGACAAGTGAAAGACAGTATTTGATGGGTGTCTGTTTCCAGAAACTCCTGCACTTCACCATTCACTTAATTTGTCCTTTGTCAACTAGCATGGAGAAGAAGACATTTTTTAAGTCTCTTGGGACATAAGCGTCTCTAAATCAGTTGACACCAGTAAAAGTCAAGTCTCAAGTCAACAAGACAGGTCATAAATCCTTGAAAGTAATTCCAGGAAAAGTTCAAAGTCTTCACTGCAGCTGAATTGCAAAACTTTTAAGATTTTAACATTTGTTTGCCTACTTTTTCTCCATATGTAGTGATGTACTGGCCTTTTAAATACATATCCAACATCTTACCTGGTGCTGTCTTATCGACTATGTATAGTAGCAAGATTTTTACCCAGCCTTGTTTCACACTCTGAAGTCATTGTGCACATCTCCAATTTGCTCAGACATTAAAATAGGTCTGGTGTTTTCCCCATTGAAGAAGAAGAAGCAACTGGCCAATCAGAACTTGGATGGCAGAATTGGGAGTTGGGAATGTCATCTCTCTTCTGTTCATAAAGATCCAACTGAAAAATAGCGTGAATGACATAGCTGCACAAAGTTATGTTGAAGCAAAGAAAACAACTATTAAATTGACTTTTTTTATCAATGAGAAAAACATTTAGCACTTTAGTGAAATGGTTAGTTTAGTGTTTCATAAGTTGTGGAAAAAGCACCACTAGTTAACAGTGCAGATGGGATTATTAGATGGGTTGCAGTTATTCTTTAACTCTATCTAACAGTTCTACATCCCTGCAAAAAGTGCAGTTATTTAAAGTTTTCTCACTTTTTGCTTTGAGACAATGTGCTTCACTTCAGTGACTTCATTGACTTTATTTAATTTGATGTGATTCTTTATTTTCATTTGTTCCCATTTCTATTATTTGGATCAAGACTCCATCCCTGACGTGCATTATCCTCCGTATCGTTTTTATCCATCCTGTTGTGTTTGCCTCTGTTTAAATTGCCTAAGTACATCTCTTTTTTCCTATTTTGTTACCATCCCGCATCTTAAAGCCGGGACTCATTGTCTCAGCAGGTGTCAGGGGATTTGGTGTGTCTTGTGCTTTGAGGAGGCCTTTTTCCCTGTTAGCCCTTCTCTCTGCAGGGCGGCAGGGTTCACTGAAGCAAGCAGAGACATCTTCCCTTTCCACAGAGAGCACCATGTCTTTCTCCAGAACCTCTGAGAGGAGACAGTGCACACACACACCACACACACACACACACACACATACACACACACACACACACAAGTCCCTAGCCACACACTCTGTGACCCTCCACCTCGAGTCCTGCTCCTTGTTCTCCCTTCTCCCCCCCACCTTCTCCTCCTGGCGCCCTCAGAGGAGGCGAGCTGTATTGAGCGGGAGCTTGAAACCATGCTTGTATTGTCAGAGGACTTGCCGGCACTTACCTCCACTTGAACATTTAGTGCTGTCTTGCTGGGCCCGGACAGAGAATAGCACTATAGGGTCACTGATGAATTGCTATTTCTGGACAAGAGATAAACACACTGCTTTGTAGGGATTATCTCTCCAATCTGTGGCGGCAGAGCTGAGATTTTTAACTCCAGTTAGAGGACCACAAGTCGTTTTTATGTGTTTGAATTCTGATATTCGATAACTGACTTTTACCAAAGATTTAGATGAATATGAATCCTTTATTTTCACTGAAATATTTGATTAAGGAAATGGCGGGCCTCACACTTTTCAGTTTCACTGGCTGTGTTGTTTTTGATGATCAGTGCTTTTTTGAGTCATATTTATATATAGACACTATCAATCAAACCTCATGTGTCATATTTTCTACAGGCCTGATGGTGTTGCTTTTAAAACTAAAGCTACATGTTCTTTAGTGAATTATTTCTGTTTTAATTTACAAACTGAGTATATTGTTACTTATATATAAGTAAGTATAATTTCTAACTCAAAAATACTAAATTTATGAAGCATTACATACAATACGTGTTCCTAAATTAGGTGAATTTCACTGAGAATATAATATTGTGACGAAAAAACAAAGTTCCAGAGCACAGTGGGATACTCAGATAGATACTATTTTATTAATACATTTCAATCAAAACAAAGATGAGCCAACTACTCATTTCACACTGTGCTTGATGACAAATTCACCTCAAAAACTCAATACTTATGGGCAATATCAAAAATTGTTTTTCAATTCTAATAGGAAAATGAGATACAATAAACGTAGGAAACAGATCCTGATGAGTAGACCCAGAATGCATAAATAAGACACTATAATTATCATGGCATACATATCAAAAACTAGTAAAAAAGTAGAAAAATATATTAGAAGAGGGATTCAATAGCATCCAGGAGAGAAGCAGAGCTATGCAGTGGGTGTCTTTAGTTTTTCAAATGTTATAGATTTATTCAGAATCAGTTCTAATCATTTAACAATCATATGGTAGCAATTTAACTCTTTATCCATCTGGTGGATTACTTCAATCAATTTTTATTCCAAATTCATCATCGTCATGATGATATTTCAATTGAATATCACCTTTAAAGTCAATAAAAAGGTATTGTATTTTGTAGTTTGCCTGTGATTCAATATCATGATTTCTTACTCGACAAAATGTCTCTTAATTAAAAAGATCTACTGCTCACCCTTTTTCATTATAAGAAAATCTATAGAAATAATTACAAAATTAAATAGAGATGCAGCATTTATCTATACATTTTTTAAGAATTAAAAAAAAAAGAATTTAAATTTTAGTTTAGTTTTAGTGCATGCAGAACTTTAGTTTTTTTGTTCTTCCAGAATTTTAAAATAAAATTCATCTGTGGGCTGAGATAAGTAACCTCAGAGAGCTCGGGAGTGTGTGAGACGCCCTAAACAGCTGTCACTGTGCATGTGTGTATGTCATGCATGTGTGTGTGCACATGTGGGTGTCTGTGCATTTTAATAATAAGGTGTTGACTCTGCCCTCTAAGGCTCACCTGTGGGGATTCCCAATGGTGTGTGTTCGGACCTGCGTCCATGTGCTTGTGTGTGTGTGTGTTTGTGCACATATGTGTCTGTGTGTGTCACTTTGGGAAGCGCATGTCTGTGCACCACAGCGCAACACCTGCCAGAGGCTGTGGCTGTTTATGACAGAGGCTGTGTGAGCTGGAGAGGACACGGTGGAGCATCG
This sequence comes from Centropristis striata, assembly GCF_030273125.1. Taxonomy (NCBI): domain Eukaryota; kingdom Metazoa; phylum Chordata; class Actinopteri; order Perciformes; family Serranidae; genus Centropristis; species Centropristis striata. Next base: position 22,182,268 of record NC_081530.1, read on the forward strand.
CCAGCTCCATGCACACACGCACACACACACACACACACACACACACACGGAAACAAAGCACACAACGATTGCCTGTGATTTTTATTGCAATAATTCATATTGTGCAAACACAAAATTCACACAAGCAAACACTTCTTAATGGCCAGACATCACACCTACACTGTAAAAACTATGAGAAAACACTCCCCTTTACACACACACACACACACACACACACACACACACACACACACACGAGTAAATGTAATAACCACAGGGCCGGTGTGATCTGTGTCTCTCTCCCTAGGTCTTGCTGGCTGTGCAGGTCCCCAGCAGCTCCTATATTACAGCAGTAGGCAGGGGAGCCTGGCAGAGCCACCGGCCTACAAAGTTCAATATAAACGAACAGTGGGATCTCCCAGGGACCTGGCAGGAAAAAGCTTAGCAAAGTTAAAGCCTCACCAGCCCTTCCCGGCTGCCCATGCCAATGACACGACACACATGTGCAGTGCATATGTGCATACAGGCCTGCACACACTCACACAGTTGTACACACACTGACAGCACACCTATCTCCTGTGGAAGGAAATGTGGAGCTCTGGTATTTTACAAACAGGACAGTCTTTTTTTTCAGGTTATGTACTTTGTGTTGATTTTGTAAATTTGTCCAATTTAACTGTTAACTTTTAATAATCTATCTGGTTGGAATTTTTGGGGGCTTTTTTTTTCATTAAACAATCGTTCTGGTCATCCTTTGATTCAGCCAGTTTATATATTTAAGTTTTAAAGCAAACTTGTTTGGATTCTCAGTCAGCAAAATCTGAAGAGCTTGGACACAGCAGAGCTGTATGTAAAAAAAAAAATGATAAGGAGATTTTGTCTGACTTTGTCTGAGGTAAATAGATTGATAGTGTTTTCAAATGCAACATTTTTATTTCCTGAAAAGTAAGGATAATAAAAGGTTTCCGCTCGACATTGAGAGCTTGAAATTTTTATAATTAAAAAGAGATGACAAACTATCCGATATCAACTGTAAGAGACAATAACAGATGATTTTTTGCAAGCATTGTTATGTGGTTGTCACACTGCACACAAATCTTTTCATGGGAAATTGGTGATTTTTAAAGCAAATTAAATAAAACTAAACTAAACGATTTGTATATCTTCAAAATACTCCCAAATTGTAGGGGTTCATTCTTGGCCCATGCTTCACCCTTCCACCAAGTGTCATGAAAATCAGGCCAGCAGTTTTCCTGTAATCCTGCTGACAAACACACAAACCAAACAGACCGAACATCCTTGGCGGATAATTAATTATCAATTAATTATTAATTAATTATCCCTCAAACACGATCTATTTTTTAATGCAGTAACTGTATTCAGAATATCACCAATTCAAACTGTGGCGTAAAAGTCTAAAATACTCAATATTTTGTCATTTAAATAAGTAATCCTGTTACTCCCCAATTCTAGTCCATTTTATCCATATTTTAATATTTAGTTAATAGAAGTGTTCATGTAACCTAAAATCTTGCTCCTCTTAATTAAAATATAAATTTAAATTAAAACACTTCATATAGTAGTGACAAAGCTGTTTTCATTTGTAGTATTCATGAGAGGAAATCACGTCCTTTGCTGGTTGACTCTTTATAAAAAGAACAGTGAAAGAAAAATGACTGGCTGTTCCATTTTACCCTCCTCCTCTCCCGCTCTCCATGCACTCAGCCTTCTCTCTGTCTGCTTTGCAGGGTTGCTCCCCTCTTCAGATGGTGGTGGACGCAATAATGACCCAACAGATGGGTTTATTAGAGGGCGGTTAAGGCAGCCAGCGGGTGGTTTGTTCAGGGGGAACCGAGAGCCGGAGCGCCAGGAGCTCTGGGTGAAAAGGAGACTGACAGGAAGCGAGTGACTCTGCCTCTCTCCTCGGTTGTTGATCCAATAGGCAGAATGTCTTCCTCGTAATGATCTCGGCCTTTAGAACCGGGGACTAGATGTCCTTGTGTGCGTTTCTCTGTCACACCAACGCATATGTGCACTCTTCCTTATGTAATGCATCCACGCGTTGCATTTGTACATTTCCGTACATATGCCTCCCCCTGAAGCATGTGCATGCCTTTTCACATGTAAATGAGAGCAAGCTGGCTTTGTTAGCTACCTGCGTGTTAATGCTTGTTTAAGATGTCATCTGTCTCTTTTTGCCTCTCCATTGAGTGGGGCGGGTGGCATGCTTTGTGTCTCAAGCCCCAGGTGTCGAAGGAGGTTCTTCAAACCCTCGTTAGTGTCCTAGAGAGTGTGTGTGTGTGTGTGTGTGTGTGTGTGTGTGTGTGCGTGCGTGCGTGCGTGCGTGCGTGTGTGTGTTTCTTTGCATTTGTGTGTGCTCTGCTGGAGCATGCCTCTCTAGATCACAAGACAATATGGGCCACATCAGATCATACAGAGACCTTATTATTCCCTTTTCACTTCTAGGTCTCTCTTAGCTTTTACTGATCAATGGGCACTCAATCAGGTTGATTAAGCAAATAAAGGTAAAAACTGGGACATTAACTCTGGCATATGGACGGATTCAGCCATCAATGGGAAGGCAATTAGTCAATTGGTCTCAAATTAGCTGATAAAAAGAAGAACATAGGTTTTATTTATTAATCACCTAGTATCAAAAGTTGTATTTTTAAATCAAGATTGAAAGACTTTACGCAATTCTGACATTGATATCCTGTTTGATTGACATGCATAGAAAAAAGAGGCTTTGAAGGTTAAAAATGAAAGGTAGGAGAAGAGAAGAGAATAAGAAGAACGGAATTAAAAGTATAAAAACAAACAAATACCATAAGAGCCTGATGCCAATTTATACATTTCAAAGTGTAAGAATAATGCAAGTCTGTACTGAACCCCTGCTGTGCAACAGTGGTATGAATCTATACATGCAACCATCCATTAACTATATATATTCGTTATACTTGAGGGTCATGAAGGGCTAGAGCCAATCAAAGCTGCCATTGGACGAGAGTTGGGGTTCACCCAGTACAGGTCACCAGTCACATTCACACCTACGGGCAATTTAGAGTTGAAAATGAACCTAACCTGTGTGCTTTTGGACTGTGGGAGGAAATCGAAGCACCCAGAGGAACCTCACACTGACACGTGAGAAACATGCAAACTTTACAAAGAAAGGCCCCAGCCAGTGGGCAGCATTAAACCCAGAGTCCGGACCTTTCTTTAGGTTTAAATTAATTGAATATTTAATTAATTCATCTAACCTTTGGTCATCCAATGAGAGCAGTTCACTGTAAGACCGCCTTATGTTACATAAAAAGGTCATATTTTAAGACATATTAACCATTGTGCATACATTTTTGTATGATATAATATAAACCGTTTCTGAACATACATTGTTCTGGTTTATGACAATCAATTTTATAAATAATTAGTCATTTATATAAGTAAACTAAATTTAGTGGAGTAAATAGGCTAATATTCCCCTCTCAAATGTATTGAAATAAAAGTAAAAAGTTGCTTAAAATGGAAAAATTCAAGTGAAGTTCAAGTAGCTCAAATCCTAATTAAGTGCAGTACTAAATAAATGCACTTCATGGCCTGAGGACACCAACAGTATTAAAGGATTCTAAAGGACAAAAGTGGCACTGTTTCCATGCCGACGACATGCTACTCTTACAGTACATTTTAATAATTACACAATGTTGAAATTGCTGCTTGTGGCCACAGCTGCCACTACTGAGTAAAAGTTATTTAACAATATTCAGGGCTGAAATATGAAGCCATTGTGGAAATGCCAAAAACTGCAGTTCTTCTAAATGACTACTTGAGGCTGGCTACAAAAGCGAGTCAATCAGTGAACATGTGTACAGCGGTTTTGGTCTCTCAGTGATGTCCCTGTTCATGATTAGATTTTTTTTATATTTATATTTTATAAGTTTTGCATAATTATGGATGTAGCTGTGAACTTGTTTGTCTTTTTTCCATGTTTTTGTCTCAGAACTTTGACCCTTTTTCCAGTGTGTTTTCAGTTCATGAAAGTTTATTTGAACATTTTAGTCATTAAAAAATGTCTTGTTCAGCGTTCGGTTTTACTAAAAGACACTCCAAGGAGTCGGTTGTTCATTTTTTCTGGTAAGTAACGTACATTTTGTTCTAGTGTTAAGAGTTTATTTTTTAGATACACCAATACATCTTATTTCTACAGTCTATGCCATAAATGGACATAGACATGGAGCTCCTCTCCAGTCCAAATATATCTCCCCTGGTTTCAAAAAACAACTATTAACTATATAATGTTTTTATCTGTGACATTCTAAGGCTTTATTTGAAAAGGTGCTGTACAGATAGACCCATTTTTATACAGCACTTACAGCAATAAATAAATTCATTTAACGATTTCATTTCTGTCCTTGTTTCTAAAAGATAAAATCATAATCACACCATGCACAGCACAGAGATTTTGCGAGTGCTCCTCCATGCTCAGGCGACACACAGAGGAATCGCCTCAGAGGATATTACACTGCTTAGAGACCACTCATCTGAAGAGTGTAAGGCACACGACACCTGGAGGGAGAAATCAAATGCTTGTTAGGGCGCGGTGGAGGGCCCTTCACGGTCTCTCACCTCCGAAACCTCAGCCCAGGACCCCCCCCAACCCCACCCGGATGCTGGTGAACCCCCTCTCCTGCATCCTCCTCCCCTCTCCTCCTCTTCAAAGGTCATCCAATCCTGGCCCCCACCTCACTCCACCCCCAAAACCATGGAGAGATACAGAATGAAGGGTATGAACACTCAGCTTTTAGCCCCTTTTCCTCTCCGGGGGTGTATCTATCTCCTTTGTTGTCTCACTCCAGCAATGTATACTACACCTTCTCTCCATCTATCATTAATGGAGGCCGTGTCCTTATACAGCATGAAGCCGCTCTTTATATAAGCACTGAAGAGTCCACTACATTTATTGACAGCTGTAGTTACTCTGCAGATTTCACATATAAAACACATATCATATATCATAAAATATGAGGCATTTCTGTAGATTAAAGCCTCCAGCAGTATGTTAATCAGTTTAGCACCTTAGCTGCAGCTCACCCAGCTACAATATTAAAATTCTGCCTACACAATAATGCATAGATATGAATAATCAAGTAATAAAATGTGCAATAGTATAACGTTCACACTCATCCTCGTTATCTTTGGATACATGAATTATATATTGTTAAGAATACTGACTACCGGCTTTCACCTACTGTATAGGACACATTATAAATTTAACTGTATACACCATGTGTAGTTCTTCTTTATGTTAAAAAATAAATAAATTAAAGGCTGTTAAAAAATGACTTCCTGGACATTCAGTCACTAATGTTGTTTTTTTTATTGACTAACATCCTCTTGGCGACTATTGGATTTCAAATGAGCTCAATAAAATCACAAAGTGTATAATAAGGAAAAAATACATGACTCCAAATAAGCATAACACATTCAAAATGTTTTGTATATAAGTAAAATTAATTTAGTGGAGTAGTAAAAGGGTTATATCCTCTGAAATGTAGTGAAATAAAAATGTAAAGTTGCATAAAATGTAAAACCCCAAGTGAAGTTCAAGTAGCTCAAATTGTATTTAAGTACAGTACTTAAATACATGTACTTTGTTAAGCTTCACCACTGGGCTGAAGACACCAACATTAAAGCAACTATAAGAAATTTTGAGTTTTTGTTGATTTTGGTGGCCCCTGTGGACGGAAGTGGTAGTGCATCCAAGAGCGACCACCTCCTGAAGTCAAAATCTGGTGGTTCATGCATTTGCAAGTCAAAGAAAAACACAGCTTACTTAAAGTTTGTTCAAGCCGCCAATGGGAATCCATATATTTATGTAAAACCATGTCTTGTGATGTATTTTTAGAAAGACATAATGTATACCTGTCTAGGAAGAAGAGGGTCAATTCAGGATTGATTTTGAATCCTTCTAAATTCCACAATTCTCTCCATGTGTTGAAGCATTAAGAATAACTATATAGAAATAGTTCTTGCTGGTCTGGTTTGCTTATGTGCAACATGACATATAGAGGCATCAGTATTAAACTGAATCTGTTTCATTATCAGTTAAAAACTACTACTAGTACGTTTAATAATGGATCTGAGTAATGCACACACACACACACACACACACACACACACACACACACACACACACACACACACACACACACACACATTCATGCATACAAAACCATACACCTTATGGGCACCCCTGCACAGACACAATTCACCCATGTCTGTAATCCTCCTAATCTGTCACCATGACCCAGGGTAATGCCATGTCACCACAAGTGTTTGGCTTCGCTTTCAACTCAGCCATGTTGACACCCCACGTCTCCTCAGAAACTCTCCCTGACCCTGGCTGCAGCCCTCTGGCCTCCCTCACCCCCACCACCACCACCACCACCACCACCACCACCCCACCCTCCTCCTCTTTCCTCAACCCTCTCCTGTGACAATGCGGCTCCTTCTGCCCTGTCTCAAGCAGCTACCATCGTCTCAGCCACAGCTTGGCCTGGAGCCGACACCGCGGCACACAGCAACCCCCGATTCAGGTGGCGTAAATATAGCCCGGCCTGACACTGAGTGGACGCTACATGCACCTGAGATGTAAACAAACTTAAGCATGAAAAAAGCAGAGCCGCCCCCCCCCCCCACCCCCCTGCCTTACAGCATCGCTCACAAAAGCTTACGATATCCACCCCTGACAAAAGACGATGCCAGGATCTCTCGCATCTCTCTACTCTTTCTTTGCATGACACGGGCGTTTGCGCCGAGCACCAATTGGCATGACAGTGTGACCCCCAACCTTTTTTCTGCTTGTCCCCACATCTCATCCCCTCACATCCCTGCTCTCCCCTCAATGACAATATCCTGGTAATGGTGGCCTTTGTTTTTCTTGGCCCGGGCGCCTGGATTTGTCAGGACGCATTTCCTGCCCGCAGACTGAGGGGGCTGCTGCTGCGTGGCAATCTGGGCTCACTTCTCAGGCAGCTAAACCCTTTGACACTGTGCTTTTTAATTAAAATTACATTATGATTAATCAGGCAGAAGGAGGGGCCCTCCCCCTCACTTGCACTCCCCTCCACCTCCTCCTCTCTCCTCTCTCCTCCTGCTCAGTTTCCAGGCAGGTTTGATTACAACCTGTGACGGACGTTCCTCACTGCCAAGCCGCTAAAGATGTGCTGGCAGATGCGGCGGCCTGGCCAGCTTGTCAAGCCCCGGGGTTGCAGGCAGCCAGGGAGAGTGGGACAGAGAGACGCAGGCAGGGAGACAGAGAGAGAGAGAGGGAGAGAGAGAGAGATAGAGAGAGAGAGATAGAGAGAGAGAGAACAGAAGGAGCAGCGATGGAAAGAATATGGCAAGGAGAGTGTGTGTAAAGAAAGAGCAGGTATGTGTTAGGAGAAAGGAGAGGAGAAAAGAGAAGTCAGGAGCGACAAATCCTCCAGACACTCCAGAGACTGTGACAAGCCATCAGGCAGACTGACAGGCAGGCAGGCAGAGCTTTCTGTATAGCCGTATTGATCTGGAGAGCTCTTCAGTGGCACATTCACTCACTCCCAGAACAGAGGAGGAGACAGGAAGACATGAAGTGGGGAATCATTCCTCCCTACAGCTGTACAAGGTGCCTGGATACTTAACTCCAGTGTCTAGGCTGCTTCTCTGGGTCCTTTATAACGCAGGTGGAACCTGGAGCTGTGTGTGCGTATGTGTGTGCGCTCACATGTTTGCTTACTCAGGCTGAAATAGTCATGTAGTAGTAGAAGAAGTATGTAGAGACATAAAAACAAAAGGCAGAGCCGATGACGAGCATGTCAATGAGAGAGCACAACAGACAGAAACACTGCACAGGGCAGCGAGGTGAACTCTCATGTTACATGAATGATCCAACAACATTTTGTCAGTTTGGTCCCTGGTCAAATTGATTGGCTGTGGGTCCAAGTGAATAATCTTTAAATGAGTTTGGTAGCACTTGATGCCCATGTCCAAGTTTACTTATAATTCATTAGAATCTGCTCATAGGATATAAAAATTATAGTATATTATAGTTTTAAGCACTTACAAATCTAATTAACCTGCGGCTCCTTAAGCCCTTTCCAGCGGCTTTCTGAAAAAAGAAGTTATATGGATATGAATCATGGCTATTTTTTTAGATTTGTATCTCCCATTGCTGTAGGCCTAAAGTGATTCTTAAATTCTTCAAATGAAAAAATAAAGGTAATTTATATTCCGAATTAAAAAAAATGTTTTTGACATTTAGTCCATGGTGTCAATGTCTACCAATGTCTCTGGCTCAATGCCTTATTCCAAACTTCAGCATCCTGTCTCTCATTTGCACTTAGTGTCTCACCATATTGTGACATAAACATACTAATGAATGATTTTTTTAGACCTATTATGTTGGTGGGATAATTTAGACCACTTACAAGTATTTTCTGCATGGGTTACAATGTATTCAATAATACAATTATCATAGTTGCAATAGATTCAAATATTTTAATCAACACGGTCAAATACACTTTATCTGTCAAGAATAAATCACATTGTCACAATAATTTAATGGAAAGAGGTGAAAATAATATTTTATTCCAACCTTATGGGCGACTGTGTATTTAAATCACTGTTATATGCTTTATAATGTAATTATAGGGCTTGTAGGGGTAAGTCTGATAATTATCCTATAATGCATCATATGTATGTTTATAATGCATTGTAGACATGGGCTTGCAAATACCACATCAGTGAATGATAAGTCATATCAAATTATTTATAATGTGCTAGGATTATTGTTATATTATTAGTTTTCATAACTAATTATGCAGCTCTATAAGCAGATTACAATTCATTATAATTATGGTTATAAAGCATTATAGACATGGGCTTCTTAGAAAGTGTCACTAGTGTCTAGGTTCTTTAAGGGAATGTCATCTTTCTCTTACCTCTATGTGTATGTATATCACAATTCATAAGTGGAGCTGATTTACACTAAATCAGGTCAAATGGCTGTTAGCACATCACATTCACTGCCATGACCCTGCATGATCCACCGCAGCCGTGAAACAAATGTCATTTTGCGGCCACATCTCAAGGAATTGAACGTGTGTGACTCTGTGCATTTATGTGCGTAAGTGTTGGAGGTTGTATTTCTGTGTGTGTTTAGGCCTCGTTTTTTTGTGTGTGTGCGTTCACATACACGCATACTGTGTGTGTTAAAAAAAAGGGGGGTGCTGGTGATGAGGGGGTTGAGCAGGCGAGACCGGCGCGTTATCGAGCATGTTTCCGTCGCTCACAGAAGTGTAACAGAGTTTGTAGAACTCAGATAGGATCTGGAGAAAGTACAGGGATGGTGTGTTTGTGGACAATAACCAGAATCGTACATTTCTGTGACCAACTGGTGGTCCACTGGCCACAATCAGTCTGTATTGAATTATTTGGCTTGCTTTTTAATAGCTCTTAATTTAGAGTTAAAAAAAAATAAACAAAATGAAACAAATTTCAATAATTTTCTCAAATGTCTGTATTTCCTTGTTACGTTAAAATTAATTTTCCTTTTTTTTGTGTGGCTGTTTCTCTGCAGAGCTCTCACCCATTCAGCCCCCCAAGCTGAAACAGGCCTGTATTGAGTGTCCTGTGGCCACATTGACAGGCAGTATTAAAAGCCAGTAGGTGGTCTTTCACTGTCACTGGGCAGAAGCCCCTCGTCACAGCACATTAATTACACACTCTCACCAGCTCAAACAAGCCTCGCCTGTTCATGCATGGAGACGGATTAAGAAGTGTGTGTGTTGTTTAAAATCCATAAATTTTAATGCGTTGCTCTTGTCCTCGTGTTGCTGCGGCTGAATTTTTTGTTAAGGACATGCAGTGATAATGGTAACAAAGGGAAGTGAGCAGCCACTATTTTAAAATGTGAAAATGAGTTGCATCAACTTCAGTAGACCTTGTGATGGTTCCCGATGAGTGGGCTGGAAAGAGCGTACAATCTGGTCGCATTCGCCGTTTTTCTATTAACTCTATAAATACCAGTGTTGTGGCTGCTGTGAGTGAAAGAAAATGTCAGTGAGTTTTTATTCTGCCAATCCACCCGTGATGTGCACATGTATGCACACATACATGTGTACCTGAATATGCACACACAGGTATGTGTATGTTGGGTGCAGGTAGTTGCATGCAGGTGTATGCATGGGTTGTCTCGGGATCAAGGACCCTCGGCTTCTTCCCTCTGACCTGACCCAGCCGTGAACCCTGTTGCCCTTACGATCCATACGTATCATTTACCCAACGCCCTCCCTGTCGTCTCGCCTAATGCACGGAGGCGTGAAACACCTCGTAATGCTCAATCACAGCGGGGCTCAGCATGCTAGGAGCCATCCAGAGTGACAGCGCAGGGCCAGGGAGGCGGCCAGCTGAGGGACGAAATACCACATCGCCCTCAGGGAAAGGAAGACAGGGAAGGGGGAGAAGTAAGAAGGCTAGGGGGGTTCAGAGGATGCATGGGGTGGGAGGGGGGAAGGGAGTAGGGGTACAAGTAGGGGGTTAAGTTGATCTGGGTCCACATCAGAAAAAAATGGAGATGAATGATGTTGGTTCTGTCAACCTGTTGTCAAGTATGTTTGCTGTCCACTCATCAAAAATGCCAAACAAATATGTCAAAAAGATACATTTCCTTCACTTTTTGTTGGTTAATATTAAAACTACATATGACTTCTACAGAATTATCTCCTAAAGACTCAAGTTGACAAAAAAAAGAACTTTGCCTCAACCCAACAGTCTCTTTTCTGTCACCTTTCACTCATTTTGTTTCAACATAGCTGGAAAGACAATCCAGGTGATCTGAAATTTTTATCTTTTTCATCTGATCGTTTTCGGATATGTGTTGAAGCATAAAACAGTGATTGATGACTGTTGCTACATGCCGTCTGTTGCTTTTGGGCCTTGACAGCATAAACTGTCAGTGGCCTCATCTGTAATGTCTGATTGACAGAAAGTTGTGTTTTTGTGTCCTGTTGTTGGAAGTTACTTTGCAGAAGTCTTAGTCAGGTGTGAAAAAATACCTAGAAGATTTGATGCCGGTTTAAAGGCAAAGGGTGGTCACACTAAATATTGATTTGATTTAGATTTTTCTTCTGTTCACTCACTTAAAAATGAACTATTAATATTTCTATTTTGAAAGCATTCTTATTTTACAGCATTCTTCACACCTGCCTAAAACTTTTGCACAGTACTGTATGTCTGGAAATTGCACTTTTTATGCCTAACAATGCTCTTTTTCCCTAACCTGGACCAAGTGGTTTTGGTTCCTGACCTTAACTAAAGTGTTTCTAAAATTTTGAAAATAGCGACAGTCCCATTTACAGTGTATTTAAAGCTGCAGGCATCACGTGTCACAATGAGGTTTCTGTGGTTGCAGAAATGCTCATATTCAACATATTTGTGGTTCTGAAATGTGGAGATTCAATGTACCTGGTTTGCAGAAATATTCTTAGTTCTTGGTTGCATAAACAGACAAACCACCTGTCTGTGGTTTGTTCCAGATGTGCTCACCTATATCTGACAGTTGACAATCTTATGTCAGCAGTTTCTATATCAGCCTTTTCCCCCCTGGTTCACACTAAAGCATGCGATCAGCATTTTTATTCTCTCTGGATGTCAGGTAAGGATATCTCAGTTTTCACAGTACATGTAAGAAGCAGCCTGGTATTGATGTGAGGCCAACAGTTCTTTGATTTACCTGCATTCAGATAAACAAGGCGCGGATGCTGGAGAAATCTTGGACGAGCATCATGTAATTTTTCTGCAAAACGAGAGCAGTGCTGGAATTTACAAGTGAAAAACATTAAAGGAAGGAGAAGATGAGAAGGAGGAGGGAGGGAGAAAAAGATGGAGATAGAGAGAGAGACGCAACAGACGGAAGTCACACTTGTGAAGTTGGAGGTGTGAAGGAAAAAGACTTGATCATGTTTAAAGGCAGCTTTTTGGACTGCTGTTTTAAAACCCATCAATGTGCTGCTTAACTCTTTCCCTCCTGAAGCGGCATATCTGTTTTTTACACTTTACCAACAAACTTTGGTGCAAATATTGAAAAAATACAGCACAGTGTTATAAATATGTCGATGAAGATGCTGGTGATGTTGGTGTGGAACTGTGTTAATAGAATTATTATTAAAACACCTCATTAATATTAACTGCAAAGCATTAAACGTTTAATTTCTATGGCCCAATTTTTTTACATTATATTAGCAAATGCAAATAATGTGTATACACTATACATGAGACACCTCAACCATCATTCAAGACACATTTTTCTGACTCACTGGCACCTTCTCTACTTGTAAAAACCTAACTAGCTAGCATCTGAAGAATTTTACACATACATACATAAGCCTCGGAAAGTGTGAGACACTGATGTTGGCAGAAGGATCCATCTGATGCATTGAGAATAAAACTGATTTTTCGCTCAAAGTCAGCACAAAATTGTCATAAAATGTAAACAAGAGGAGAGATCTGCTTCCAGCCTGGCAGAGCCTCCCTTGTCCTTGCCCATGCCCTGTGGACTCATGCCCAGGACCTGGGCCTCTCCCAGGCCAAGCTGCCCAATGGTCCAGTTAATCATATGCAGCGCCACGAGGAAGCTTATGCTGGCCTATGCCAGTTTATGCCTCCGTATCTGCAGGGTGTCGAGGCCAGAACCGCAGCCAGAGGGGGGCCTGACAGACTGGCTTGGCATCAGAGGCCCTTGGCTTGGATGTGAAGATGAGTGGACCCCTCAGAACCTGAGTTGGTACCCTCTCTGCCCCCTCCCTGTGTTTCTCCGAGTGTCCAGGTCCTGCTGTGGGGCCGCTGACCCCGCTGACTGTGTGGACAGAGACCCCGCTGACCAACACAAACAGTGACATTACTGCCTCTCAGCAGGGAGACAAAAACTCTGAAGGGCAGTGTGTGGGTTTATGTGAGTCAAGCATGTTTACACATGTCCCTTCAGAAAGTAGAGGATGCATCAGGATGTCTATGTGTCCACTGCTAGACCCAACTAGAAATTATTTTAGGCAATAGCCATTCAATATATTTGCATGGTGTACTTTTAAGTGCTTCTGAAAAAGTCCAGCTTTACCTCATTGGGGAGTCATATTAAGTATGAAACAAACTACTGGTAGAAACACGTCATTTCAAACACAACATCAACTAAAGAAAATTCTAATTGCAAACAGTAATCTTAGGTGTCACCAACTCAAACAGGACTGAATAAATAAGCAATTTAATATATTTTTAAAGTAGCCTTTGTTGTCCTAACACAACTAACAACATCATGCTAACCTTGCTAGCAGCTCTGCGAGGCACAGCAGTGCTTTGAGCTAACTTTAGCTTGCTCACACTGACTACAATACCACTAAAATACTGGTAGTAAGCAGGTATATTAAATGTAAATGTAGTAAATTTAGTATACTATGCGGATATAACGGACAGCTAGTTAGTAGTGAAAGGACAACGAAGCTTGTGAACCATGTGCTTTAATTACGGAGCCCACTAGATGGCGCTCTTTGTTCAACAAATGGCTTAAAACACACTCAATTAAGCCAAAACCGCCATCTAGTGGCGTCAAAAAATAAAGCAAATGGTTCACGAAGCTTCATTGTCCCTTCACTACCAGTTAGCACTAACCCAAGTAGAAACTGGGACTGAAAAAAATGAAGCAGAGTGCAAAAAACTGCAGTTCCTTGAATGGCCACTTGAGGTTGACTCCAGAAGTGAGTCAATCCCCATTTACCCCAATGTCAAAACGTCCAACTTTAGAGTAGAAATGAACATATTTAACAAGTTTAACAAATATGGTTTTGGTCCCTTTAACTAATTTCCATGTTCATGACAACATACATAGGATTCATTTTTATGATGATGATGATGATATTATTGATAAGTCACCCATTTAAATTACACTAAGACTATAAGTTGTGCATAATTAATCACATGGCTGCTTTAGGTGACTCATTAATGGCCTTAATCCACCAACACTCCACTTCTTTGTCCATTTTTGAATTAGGTGGTCAGGTGGAATCATGCTCTGTCAAGATGGCAACAGCAAGAGCCACCCCACTAAGCTTCACTATAGCTCTTCAGAAACACATGCATGACATCACCAAGACTACATCTAGTCTGCGCACTAAACTCAAAGTACAGCTGAGGCTGATGGGAATGTTGTATTGGTCATAAATCAAATTTTTGGACAAACTGAAATGTTGACATTATTCAATCCATCTGGAAGGGAATAATAAAGTGTGTAACAAATATAATAGTGATCCATCCAGCAGATGTTGAGACATTTCATTTAAAATTGAATACAAATGCCAAACTCATCGTGGTGCTTAAATCCTCACAGTCTGACAGATTAATCATCTAAGGATTATGAATGTCCATATAAACTTTCATACCAATGCATCAAAGAATTGTTGAGACGTTTCACTCTGGACCAACGAGCTAGAGTGATCCATCCTAGAGCCACACTGGAAGCACGGCTAAAAATGAACAAAAATCACAGTTTACATTAATGTATGCAAGAAAAACTCATTAAAGGGGACCTTGATGTCTTCAAAGATTTTTTTTGGGAGTGTGCCAAATCAAACTAACCATCCATGCCCACTCTCACACACAAACTACTTGTGTACATGCTTTTAATCCACCTGCAACTCTCTGTTTTCTAAACGGCTGAGTGACCTTGTGTGTGTGAGTGTGTGCTGTCACAAAGCACACTGGAGGTGTGAGGAGAGACAAAGAAGTCTGGGTTTACAGTTAAAAAGCATTTGTGGTGTGTGTGTGTATGTGTGTGTCCATGATTAGTTTAACCACCAATGTGTCAGTATGTACATGCATTAATGTATGCATGATGTGGTGGAAACAAAAGGTGTGGCGTTAAAATGTGGGTGTAAATGAAAAGCATGAGTGGATTTTATCTGTGTGTTCATGCGCTTTGCATCAATGAGTGCCGCCACAAAAGAGCAGCGTGGATTGACAGCGTAGTGGGGCTGGCCTCTGGCCGACTGTGACCTTTGACAAGTCTCTGTCACTTCTCACCTCTGCAAGACGAGCTCTGTCATACCAACGCACACGACATCACATGCTCGCCTCCCCACATCCGACCGTCTCTTCGATTAAACGCTTAATGGATGTTTTAGTACTCTGCCACTTTGATGACAGCATGCTAATCTGCCACCGTTGGATCACTGAGAAGCTGGAGGAAGAGAGGAGGGGAGGGGGAGGAGGAGGAGGGGATATCTTACAGGTTAGGAGGGGGCACTGACAATATAATCATGGTGGTACTGCAGCGTGAGGATTTTTTTTTTCAGTTTTCACACGCGGCAGACCCAAAGGGGTGGTCCTGGTCAGGGCATCTAGCCGGAGAGCCTAGTCTCACCTCACTGACACTGAAGCCACCCTGGCTGTCACTTTACATCTCCGACGCCTAGAGAGGGAGACCATGAGCAGCCTGACAGGGGCAGCGGAAGGTGAGGACCCAAAATGCTTGAGACACACTTGGCTCAGAGCCAAACTCCGCTTCTCCTTTACTTTCTATTGCCCTCCGAACCCCCCCCCCCCCACCCCCTTTCCTCCTGACACTTCAGAGTGTCTATGTGAACTTTTATACTTTATGATCTTTCTAACCTTTACATTTTGGAAATAATATCTGAAAGGATCTGAAAGACCGATTAGTTTCTCTCCTTAGAGCTAATCAGGCTTTTTGACACTATGACAAGTGAGAGAAAGGTTGACTCTATTCTGAATACAAATGCCACCAGAGCTAGACATGATTAAAAAATGCATTGGGGTTCAACGCCAGCCATTCACATTTCACATTGAATGCCTCTCCATTTAAGCACCACTCACACTCCTGAATTAAAATTTAGATGGATAGGATTTATTGAAATTGGGTTGTATGAAGTCAGTGTAATACCTATAGTAGATGGCGATCTGCACACCCCCATTCCGGTAAGCAATGTACTGGTGTGGACAGGGACTTAAAAAAAATTCTAAACTGAGACTAAACAACAATTGTTGCATCCACTGCAATGTGTAAAAAAGTCATTTTGATTGTTGAGGAAAGTTTTCACTGTTGATTGATGTGTCATGCACTTGAGGTGCATGACACATCAACAGGTTGATAAAGAGTAGATTCCACACAGACACGTCGCCCTCAGTCACAACCACAGGTGGGCGGGTGCTCAGGGTTCTGCAGTATCCTCCCACCCCCAGGATTGGTGGTGGGTGAGGCAATTTGTATGTGAAGGCAAAGCAAGGCAAGACAGCTTTATTTATGTATCACTGTACTTTACATAAAACAGAATTTAAAACATTAAATTAAAAAGAAAACCCAATTAAAGAAAAGCAAAAGGACAGAAAAATAGAAGGACAGAAAGAAAAAAGAGCTAGATTAAAATGGATTTGCTTTAAAGATATTAAAATAACATAACGTGCAAATAAAAGATTAAAATTTGCTCCTTTTAGTTTAGTTTAGTTTTTAACCTGGATTTAAAAACATTCACATTTGAGGCTGATTTCAGTTCTGTTGGTAGTTTGTTCCATTTGTTTGCATCATAACAGCTAAATGCTGCTTCAATTGTGAAGTGTGAAAACTATTTCTCTATTTTCATTTGGTCATGTTGTTTAGCTGTCAAATGTGATATGGTGCTTCTAACATGTTATTTACAACTGTTAAGTGCATGATTAAAATCTTTCGCACAAACTTGTAATGCAGTCTGACTGTAATGCTGTGGTTTTATTGGTTAAATTACATATACACTCACCAGCCACTTTATTAGCTACACCTATTCAACTGCTCATTAATGCAAGTATCTAATCAGCCAATCACATGGCAGCAACTTAATGCATTTAGGCATATAGACATGGGGAAGAAAGGTAATTTAGGTGACTTTGAATGTGGCATTTTTGTTGGTGCCACACAGGCTGGTCTGAGTATTTAACAAACCGCTCATCTACTGGAATTACATATCTAGGATTTACAGAAAATGGTCCGGTTGTTGATGCCAGAGGTCAGAGGAGAATGGCCAGACTGCTAACAGTAACTAAAATAACAGCTTTTTACAACCAAGGTCTGCAGAAGACCATCTCTGAACACACAACATGTCCAATCTTGAAGCAGCAGAAGACCACACAGTGTATATTGCATGCATACATCAAGAAAATCACATTACATACAACAGATATTGGGAATCTTACATAAGGATTATGATCCAACAGCTTTAAAGTTAAAATTAATCAAACTTCATCAATTCCTCCCAGTTTTAGTCCAATTGTATAAATGTAAAAATGAAACAAAATGTACCATTCGTCTATTATTTCCCATTACATTTTTAATGATAAATGACAGGGCACCAATCTATAAAGTTTCCTCTGGCTGCAGGACTGTGGGTTTAGTGTCAAACTCACAGCAAACTTACTGGCATCCAAAAGTCTTCGATTGGCATCATGTGACTTATCAGAAATCACATGAAAAACACGTACATAGCGTAGGTATGTCCCACTACACAAAGAAAACACTTGTGACTTTGGAGTCACCCTCCGGACTGACAGATGTGACAGGATGACTAAGTTTTGATACTGTGTGGGAGTTGCATAGCGAACAAGGGATTCCACATCTCATGCAAAAAAAACTGAACACCGTAGATGCAACAGAAAACAGTTTCAGTGGTTTTTTTTGGTTAAGCTTTGATTTAACTCTTACTGAACTGATCACGTTTTGTCGACTGTTCAGCGACAGAACTGAATTAAAAATACAAAATACACACAAAAAAACATAATTAGCATATGGATTTTATTAGAAACCATCAGGTAGAATTAAGCTTTTTTGTTTCTTAGTGTTTTAGATGATTTCCCATTATTCTTCATATTCTCTTTGTGATCCATTGACACTATGTAAATTGAATTAAGGGATAATAATTTTTCTTTAAAAAACATTTTCTCTTGTGAAAAGCAGCTTGTTTCTGGCATGTGACTCGCTCATCTGTGAACAAAATTAATGGTATGAGAAAAAAAAGTGTGACTGTTGCCTGTCAGGTCTTCACAGCGAGAGGCCTCTGGAGACATCCAAACTTAAAGTAAAGACAGAAAAAAAATCAACACTCTGATACCCTGTCACTGCATATATCACTAGTTAGTGCATTTGAGGTGAACGATCATATAAGATCAGACCATTTAATCTGTAACAGTAACAGTAATATTGGCAGCATAGTAAGAACTAGAAAACCGACTTGTTCCAGCCACAAAGCAAATATGGTTGCATGGCATTTGTGGTCTACTGAGGTAGAATAATTGAGACTTTTAGACTTTAGACAAACTTTATTGTTATTCAGTTATACATAAAGTATGCACATTGAACTAAATTTCGTTGCATTGGCTCAGTGATTGTACTCTGGAATGTCAGATAAATAAAGTATAAATATGAATATAAAATATTAAACTGTAAAGACTGGATATTTATATTGCACAGAAGTGTATCAGCAGTAAGTGTTTTTGTACACCGACAATAGACATAACAATAAAAATTATATCTTTCCCTGCCCCTTTATGTCCAAAGTGCCCTTTTATTTATATTTTATTTTATTTCACATTTCTATTCTTTTTGTGGTGAAAGCCTGCCTGTGAACCTTATCAAGAATTAAAAAAATTAGCAAAATTAAAAATAAAATAAAATAACCTGGCTGCTGTCAGTTTGTTTACGTCACGTGACGGGCTTTGGCAGGTGAAAGGTCATCGTGTGACGTGCCCTCCGTTATGCTCACGTCACATGCAGACACACAGCGGGAAAGTTTAGACGGTGAGTTGTGTGATTGATCATTCATCACGTTATATTTACAGTGATACGCAGCGTCATTACGCAACATAATATCGGTCCTGACTGCTGGTTCTGCGGGAAATAGTTGGCTCTAACAGTTACGTCACCTGTGTTTAACTTGTTGCTGGGCAGCGGTTGTTATGGAGGTCACATTAAGAGCTGTGCTCGGTTTGAGCTGTTGTATTCCTGCTGATGTTACAGTGAGCAGAGAGTCTGGATAACTGTTTTTTATTTATTTATTTGTATATATCCATATTTTATTCGTGCGGGCAGTACATTTTATTTATTTTATTCTATTTCTAATTTATTTTATCTTATTGTATTTTACTGTTCTATTGTTTTCTACATCTCTTTGTATTGTGTTTGTTGTTGAGCAGCACTTTGGAAACCTTGTGTTTGCTAAAATTGTGCTATATAAATGTGTTTTGTATTGTATTGTATTGTATCATGTCGTGGTTGTTCAGTCACCTGTTGATGTGTGAGTTGAATGAGTCTGTGCAGTTCTGCTTGTAGCTCTGAGGACTTTAAGTGAAGTTGTGCTGTATGAGTCATTAGCTGTAATAAGACCATGTCTCTGATACATGCGTTGAAAACTTTTTAATGCAGAAGTCACTTTTAAATCTGCTTGTTGTGTTCAGTCTCTTCAGTAGGCTATTCATTGCTGATCTGTTGCTCTGAGCTTTATAGTACTGTATCACTGTAACAAATTTCCCTGTTAATTTTTTTTAAATTTTATTTTATTTTTGCTCACACTGATTTTTATTTTTTTAATTTAAAAGTTACTTGGTTTTTATTTTACTTTTACTGTTACTGGTTTTATTTAACTGTTATTTATACCCCATGCATATAGTGTTAAATTTTAAAGTGTACAGTGTCAAAGTTTTTTCTTTCTGCTGTGACGAACACAATTTCCCTGCGGGGATTAATAAAGTATTTCTATTCTATTTCTAAATTACAGTAAACTACTGGCAGCTGCAGTGACCGGTAGTGTGCTGTTTACAGTTTAACTACTGTAATCTGCATAAACAGTACAAACAGTGTTAAAAATACAGTATATATACAACATTACAGTATATGCTCATCATTCTACTAATTGCTGTGTTTTGGTGTTTTCCACACTGTTGTCACACTTTAATTTCATGTCATTTGTTTTCTATTTGTCTTTGGACCAAAGAGAATAAAATCTATATTTGAGATCAGCTTTTTAAGTATAGGATACCATTTAAATCAGTATTATTACTTTTTAACGGGGTCTCTTTAACTGAATTAATTACAATATGATATAATTTGACAAAAAAAATACAATAAAAATAACCTTTAACTCTCAAAAGGACTACAAGTAGTCTTAATATTAAAGCAAGAGTTTGACATTATGGAAAGTTTTAAAATATTACTCCATGTTCCCTGCCACTCTAATTTGCGTAACACTGAAGCAGTCATTCAGATGTAGTTCCTGTGAAATTCATCGAACTGTGTGCTCCTGGGAATGTTATGAACCCAGGCATTCCTGCATTTGGTTATACAACAGGTAAAAAGCAGCAAATGTGGTTATTTGGGCAACAGTTGATGAAACTAAAGAAAGAAATGGCATTCTTCGTACACTGATGTTTCTCGCATAAAGTGATTCCAGTCAAACTCAAGTGAGTGATGTTAGGCAAAAATTGGCTTTGCGCTTAGTGTGAACGCACCATAAATGCTGTTGTTTTTCTGTTGAGGAAAAAAAAAACGTTTCATACTTTATTATTCAATATCCAAAATGTCACACAGATGTAGCACAACCTTCTGCTATCCATCCATCCACTCACCCACACTTTATCACATTCATTCATACATCTGCACCCCTCCATCCCTGATCCGATCATCCTGTGTTGCACAGTTGAACTTGTGCCCCCTGCCTTCTTGTTGACCTCCTTGGTAGAGTGCTGTGAACCCACCACTGCCCCCTCCCTCCCTCCATCCACTCCTCCTCTTCCTCCTCCCCTTGTTCCAGCTCTTTCAGCGCGGCAGACTGCCGATCCCGCCTGGCCGCCCCTTGCCGTCTCACAGAAGTGCGAAAATAAGATGGCATTGGATCTATTAACACATTGAGCTGAGTGTTAGTGAGGGGGCCCCAGCCGAGACCACTCTCCCAAGGTCCACCGACCGCCATTCTACCCCTGCTCTGGCCGGGGGCAAGGTGGAAGGTTGTGGGGGGTGGATGAACAGGGTGGAGGGGGGGTAGTCTGTAGGCAATTAGAGATATCTGAGAGCCATAGGAGGGGGTAGCGATGGAGCTTGAGTGTTGTGTACGGGACATGCTGACACTTGTCCACTTGAAATATCACCTGTTCATCAACAGCACACATGTCGATTGATGGATTGATTGATTGATAGCTACATGTCAGGACTTGCCGGGTCTGATAAAAGAGAAGCTTAACGACAATCCCGGAAAAGAGATGTTGTTGACATTTGTAACGAAAAAATTTTCAAAAATGAGTGCGATATTTGTATTAATTTGAAGGTGATCTGGAGTGTGTTTTGCACGTGGGGGGTGACGCCGTGTATTTGCATGCACGTGTTCATAAGAGCGTGCGTGTCATTCACTTGCACCCGTGTGTGTCTCGCATCAGCGCATGTGCAAAAATCATCCCAATCAGTCAGCATATTTTCTATTCATGAAGGTAAAACATAAACTGCCACATAAACTGCCATTTCTCAGATAACCTTGTTCCAATGTTATGATGACTTTACATGTGCTCGCATCCGCAGGATTTCACTCCTGAACTTGTTGGCACGTCGAGATGTAATGTGTGTCTGTCTCCGAGTGTCTCTACCTCGGTGCGATTACACGCCCACAGATCTACCAGCTTCATCACAACAGCAACAAAAAAAAAAAATAAACCTCACAACTTTTTGTCACACTTCAATCACATAACATTAACCGACCGCATGTTCGGAATTAATAGACGGTGTTTGCTGCTATTTATTTGACTTTTTCTTTTTTAGCAGATGATGAATGAATCTGCTTGCGCGCACAACTGTAAGACAAAGGAACGCTTTTCATATAGGTTTTGAACATTTTCAATAATTTGCAGGATTGCCATGAAATATTATTGTCTATTCTGTTTCTCGTCCTGGCAGTGAAAGCAAATTCCACCATCGCCCCTCTGCTGTACAGCATGTGGCCCTCCCTCAGAGGGGCTGGTTACCAAGCAGATTAGACAAGATATTTACAGGTGTGAAAAGATGCATTCTTCTAATACAGTGTGAAATTCTTCTGTTAAGTGCGCTCTTTCCAATAAGCCTGTTCACAATGGGATGAGAGAGAGGAAAAGAGAGGGAGAGAGAGAGAGAGAGAGAGAGAGAGAGAATCCAAGAAGCGAGTTGCCTTGTTTTTTGGCTCTGTATTTTAAAAGGAGCTGAGGCGTAGCTGAGCGCAAGTCTTAAGAAAAAGTGATAAAATATACAGTGAGAAAAGCTTTCAAAGTGTCGGGAAATTAAAGCGGAGTGCAGCAGCAGGGCGGGGGACGCGGGTGGGGGGGTTGGTTGTCGGGTGGTGGTGGTAGAGCAGCGTTCAAGATGACTGCAATCTGCTTATGTGACTCCAGAGAGGAGTTGTCCTCAGACTTCTCCTGCCTTAGTGACATCTTATCAGCTGGACCATAATTTGCAGGTTAATAATTGTTTCTGAGCAGGTGTAGACACAATCTTCAACTTTTTATATATTTAGAGCAATGGTTCGGCTTTATTGTCACCTAGCATGACCCTGAAGGCTCTTACTTTCTGAGGCAACAAAAGAGGAAGAAGTCCAAATTTGAGCGGAAGGGAAGAGGATGGGAGGTTGAAGATGGGTTCTGGGTGAAAGCAAGGGATCTAGGGGGGAAGGGGGTAGGATATGGGGCGTAGGAGTGTTGTGACCACACGCCCTCACCCGTAGAGCATGGCTTGGAGCCCAGACAAGTCTACGCTGGGCCTGCCCGCCTCGCTATGGAAAGAGAGTCATTCTGTACAGGAGTCAGGAACAGCAGTGCGGGGATCAAAATGCGGCAGTGCCAACTCTCCACCCTGTGAAAAACAAACAAATGATCCTAGCTGGTAAATTCCTATGACTAGCAATTGCATTAATGAGTCTCAAGGTAGAGAATTTAATACGAAAGGGCGAAATATATTATTCAAATGTGTGTGAAAAGATCAAAATATGTAATCAAATCAAGATCTTGCAGTTATTTAAATTAATGATATTAAAAGAAACATTTATAATAACAGGAACAAAATAAGTGTGATGAAAAATAATAATGGCTGCTTAAAAAAAAAAAAAAATCAGCACCTACTTTCCTATTTTTTGAAATAAAAAAACACCTCGTCCTGTTTTCCATTCCTACCGACAACTGTGAGATTTTACCAAAGAGCATAGTGCACTAAAGCTCATACAACCACGGTTTCTTTTGAAGCCTCGCTAAATAAAACTCTGGCTCCTCTTTTATCCGTTTCTGCCAGTTGTATTAGCAGCGTGTACGGCCGGCGGCCTCTCTTTCTGCAGCCCTCTCCCACCGTCGTCTACAGCGCTGACACACGGCTTGGCCGAGGCAACGGGGCACAGAGACCCCCCTAATTAATGGAGGCAATCTTGCAGCTTTCAACCAGCTTTACATTTCTTTTAATGAAAGGATTACCGCAGTGCATTAAGATGTATTTAACCTCCAGCACTTGCTCTGTTTCAATAAGTATTAAACAGGCCATTAAATGGAGTGGGGGGCTCAATTAAAGCAGACAAAGGCCAGTGTGCTGAATGTGGAGTGAGGGGTGGATCCAGGGTTTTGCTGCTCGCATTTAGCATCTGCCCAAACAGCTCATGGTGAGCTGGAAGAGAAAGGGAACTGACATGACACAGATTGCCGAAGGGCCATCCTGGGCAATGCAGAATATAGGGGTTCAGAGAAATATGCATTAAAAAGAAAGAAAATATAGCTTTAATGCAAATAATTTGTCCATTATTTTTGTTTTTTCTTTGTGCTTTGAGCTTGCACATGAAGGTGAGATTGTTTTAAAGAGATGTATGTAGTCTACCCACATGGGAAACAGGAGCCAGAAATCTCAGAAATCTATTTTCTAAGTTGTTGATTTTACAAAACAATCAACCGCCACCAGGGAGCCGTGCCAGAGCCCCTGCTGAACAATGATGGTATTGTTCACTTGGAAAAGAAAACTGGCGTGGGCTGCTGCATTTATCAATTTTCCCTTTCTCTTTTTCGCCCACTACTTGTTTGTCATGGCAATGGCGAAGGCCCATTTTGGGCCCAGCAGGTTGTCCTGTGCGCATGGCATCACCTAAAATTAGTTCAAGTCAGCGGTGGCCTTTTTTGCAGCTTTGCCACTGCGGATGTTTGCAGATCCAAAAAAGCAGCTTTGTCTCACTCGCTTTTTCATGTTTGTGACAAGCCTTGTTTGTTTTTTCCTCAGTGGAAAACGAAACTAGTATAAATTTAGGATTTATTACAGAAAATCAAACATCAAAGTCAATGACTATATTCACTACATACAATGTAGATAATACGAGTCGAGTCGACCAAACTGGATTGTTAAACTCCTCAACATAACAGACCTGACAGCCTTGTCATGCACTTAAGTGTTAATTAGTTTCCAGATTCTCTGCTCCCTCCCAATCTATCTTTCCATCATGAGTGTATTGAGAATGACGTGGCTCAGTAGTTAAATACATTTCCTATCGTATATCATTAGCCCCCTCCCGCTGCAGGACGTGGCGGAACAGCTTTTTCTCGAGCTGTCTTCCATTGAGATGATTAGCCTCAAACTATATTTCAAAAGTGTTTGTCAGGGTGCGTGGCGTGCTACAGCGAATCCGGGAAACAGATGGATCTGCTCACGGAAGAACAGACTGAACATGGTGCGCCTTAAACGAGCACGATGAAGAAGTGGCACAGACCTTCAGTCCGTATTACCATACAGTTTAAGAGCCACAGCGTTTATGGTAGCCCGCAGGCGCGCATTATGGTGCCCTGCCTGCCGATGGAGAAAAATGACACTGACAACTAGCAGTGAGAGTGAATTACAAGGGTTATGGTTGAGCAAACATTGCTTGGATAACATCAAGTAATTTTAAATGTCTTGTTTTGTATATTTTTCATGCTGGTGGGTGGTTAAAACTCAGTTGAAGCGTGTTAACGCGAAAGAAAGTGAAACTTTTTAAGAATGATTTTCTGACTTCTAAGCTCAAAAATTGAGAAGAGAATGCTCCTTGACAGTTCAATAAAACAAAAAAGGACACTATACCTCCACCGATCAAACTAAATAGGTTCTTCAGAGAACAATCACCATTTTAAAAACCCCTTGAGACTCCTGTTTCAAAAATTCTTACATTCTGTAACTGCTACTTATTTGGCAAGATGTATAATTATTTCTATGAGAGGTGTTCTTTACCTGGAAGAAATTCATGATTGTTTTTCTCTTGATTTGTGAACCCAAGATAGCAGAGGCCTTGAGTGAGATTGCTGCTATATATTGTAATAATAGTATCTATTGTAACATAAGAAGGTCCATTAAGTAGTGGTTAGTCGCTCTGACAATTTTCAGTGCTTTTCTGTCAGACAGTCTCTTTTTTTGGCCTTCAGTTTCCCCCCTCTGTCTGCTTTTCAGTCTCCCTCTGCAGTAGTTCTTCTTCTATATGCTCTTATTATTATAATTTTCTCTTGTCTCCCCAGTGGGTAAGGGTACCGGTCACATTTGAACCGATACCGGAACCTGGGATTTGTGTTTTTTGGGTACTCTGCTCTCTCTGTGATCACAAAAGTGTAATTTCAGTGGTAAAAAAGAGTCAGAACTTCTTAATTTCAACGTTGTAATTATTTGTTAAGACACATTTAGTTAATTACATAAAAGACACACCCAAATAAGCTCTCTACCTCCCAAAAGACTGCTGTGTGTCTCAGAGGAGGTGTACATGTGAGCGCTTTTGGCTCTCAAGAATTATGTAAAAATTATATTGCAGCAAGCATGGTTTGTGTCAAGTTTTGAGAAGTGTAAGCAGACTTTGGGCACTTGAACACACTGCAGGAGCGATGTCATCTCGCTCACTACTTTTCTCTGTCTCCAACACAGGACAGAGATGTTAGCACGACCATTAATGACAGCAAACGTGGTCAATAACTTTAAGCATATTTTTTGTTTCCAATCATCAGCTAACGTGCTGTGAAAAGACAATTACTCTCTCAATCAGATGCGCCTTCAGCTAATGAAATTAGGTAACGATTGATTTAACATAAATCAGTACATGGTAGTGTCCACGTAATTTGGTGCCCTTAAAAGTAAAGAGTTAAATACCCGACCTACTCCCTAGTGAACATTTCTTCATTCATTGCATAACCACTAATAGTAATTTTCTTGTATTTGTTGCAGAAAGTCTGATCCAAACATCTGATCTGCAGAGTAATACAGTGTTGTGGCCGAGTGGAGCTGCTGGGTAGACACCACAGGATTATTGTTAATTGTATGCTATATCGAACCATTGCGGTTTGATTTTCACCACTTTCCAGTATCATTTTACAGCTTTCGTGTTGCCTGACACATGGTAATTGAGGACCCATGACACCTATCATATAACACTCTATATTGCTGATAGCTACTGGTTATAGAAGGATGGATGTGGCCACTACAGTCAATTGATATCTGGGAATAATGCTAAAAATCTTTACTTTTCTACACACCTCAGGAACCATTAAAGAGTTTGGGAAGTTTGTTTTAAAGGGGTTCTCAGAAGCACTTGAAATGGAGTATATTCAGGCTTTAACGGAGCCGGCTGGGGAAGTGCCAAGACTGGCAAATACCACTCCTGCTGTGTTCTTTGCACCCCGGTCGCAGCTCTCAGAGGTATTCCCAGCCTGTTGAGCCTGTGAGGGAAAGAGAGAGGATCAGATGAGAGGAGAAGGTGGAGAGAGAGAACATATGAAAGTTGGGGAGAGCGGGTACGAGAGAGAGAGGGGAGTTCTGGAAGTGTAAAACAAAGAGATGAGTAATGAGGTGAGACGCACATCGTGAAATGTTGCCTGCCGCAGAATCGCAGATTAGCACAGGTCTGATTTTTTAGCTGTTTCTCTCCTTCCTTGAGAGCTGTCATTAAGTCATATGATCGTATAAAGTGTAAAACACAAAGTGACTCGCTCAGCAGAGTGCCAACTGTGTGTGCGTTTATGTGTAAGAGGGCTCTTCTGCTGTCCACACATGCTTAAATATACCTCCAAGAGTATTTTTAATGCTTGTGCGCGAGTATGTCTGATATTGTTGCTATTTCCTTTAGTCTACAAGTACTTTTGATTACACTTTAATGTTATTATTGTCGTTGCAAGTAGCGGCAAGGGCATGATCCCTCACTGACTTCCCACTAGCTGCCAATTGTATTACTTGGCACGCATGGCTGAGTCAGAAGAACAGATACACCGGGAACTGAACCGGACCTTCGCGGTTCACCCTTTGCACCTTAATTAGAGCACAATTACTTGATTATTTACATCAATATGGCATATCCATAGCTATATCATTAGCTTACACTAACGCCAGATACTACCAAATACAATTATGATGAGATCTTATTTAACCTTCCTGTTATTCAGGAAAAGCAATAACCTGAGGCATTTTTAATGACCTAAAGGTCCAGAAACTAAATAATCCCAATAAACATTGTTTATATTTCATTAACTCCATTACTAGCCATTTAAATCAATTTTTAGTGAGATGGTTCAATGAGGGTAATCCACTCGTTTTTCATTAAAAAAAGTGCATATTGAAACTTTTTTTCAATGTACATTGGAATGACCTATGGTTTTACCTATGGTATGGTTTTTACATAACATTTACATTTTCTATTTTTATAAAAAAAAATACTCTTAATTATTTTTATTTTATTTAACTACTTTGAAATGGGTCAATTGCAACATATGAGGAGGGTTTAGGTAACGTAGAAAAATTTGATCGTTGCGTCTCTCCCAGCTTGTCAAATACAGACGCTTCAGTGTCCCGAGTTCGTTTCTTCTAACCCACAGCAAGCAAATATCTTACTCTAGAGTTATTTACTGTGCCTTTAACCATGTTTGATAAAGCCCAGATCCGACCAGTGATTTTAGTTTTTGACAGCACAGAGGTTAATGCAAACAATCTAATAAGCGCAATAATTTTTCTTGCAGGAAACAAAAAACACAACAAGCTACATCAGATATGTGTATTGTACATTACAGATCTCTGCCAAAATGTCCTATTGAAACTGGAGTGAAGCAGAAAATCAAGTAAATCAGTGCAAAAGAGTAATTCACTCCTCTAAAGTTCTGTGAACTCCGTCAAAGCTGCCTGGCTTCCCATTGTGTCACTGAGCTGAACTGTAACAAAGTTGAAATGGCCCAAGCCAAGACTGGAGGCCTCAGCTGTGGCTGAGTGGAGCCAACGCATGCTGAAGGCCTTTACTGGGGTGACGAGAGCAGGGAGCAGGGAGCCAGTGCATGTTAGCTAGCTAGAGCGTTTGGTAAAAGTGCAGACAGCTTGGGAGGTGCTAATGAATGCCGGGCATTGCTAACCGTACTGTACCCAGGCTCCGGGCGCAGCCTGGCAGCCTCCTGTCCCTCCTGCCCGTGCGAAATGTGAAAGATCAACCGGTTGGAGGGAGCAGACGGGAGCAAACACACACTCGAGTGCACACACACACAAGATAAGTACACACATCACTATGCATACACACGTATAGACATGCACAGACTCACACAGACAAAAAAATCCATGCACACACTCGCAGAAAGACTCACAGCCACACAAACAAGCGCACCCACACTCCGGCACAAACACACACTCAGGCCTGGCTCACTACGGTATCACATCATGAGGGCTCCAGCCAGGCCAAGCCATGAGGCCTCAGCTGAGATGATTCAAGGCTCCCCGCTGGGTCCTCACTCAATCAGCCAGGTGGAGCTCCACACCAGAATGACAGCAGAACTCCAACACTCCACGCTACAGCCTCTAAATGTGGAAATTAATTTGTGTTTGTGAAT
The DNA here is from genome assembly GCF_030273125.1 of Centropristis striata. Taxonomy (NCBI): domain Eukaryota; kingdom Metazoa; phylum Chordata; class Actinopteri; order Perciformes; family Serranidae; genus Centropristis; species Centropristis striata. Next base: position 22,211,149 of record NC_081530.1, read on the forward strand.
TTGTGCTAATCAAAGTGGTTATATGAGGACTGTATATTTTCTGATTATAATTACAAGACAAAAAGCTTGTTTGAGATGGTTTGTCTCCAATAATTTATAACTTACTTTTATTTGTGCCTTGAATATTAATATAAATACGTTACGTACAATTAGAGTACTTTTCTCATATCCTGCAATCAAATTTTTTTTAACTAACAAAAGGAAAAAAAGTATGTCCGTACACGAATGAAATAATTTTATAGGTTTTAAAAATTAAAAGCAGCTGAATATGTTTCACAACTTCCATAAGTTAACTTATTAATATGTTAATAGTTTCCACCTCTTGCACAGCCTGCATGATCATAAATCTTTCCATTTATTGATTTATTCAAATATATTTAATTAATTTTCACCATGATATGTTTTGTTGAGATTTAAAGTCTCTAATCAAAGGTTGTGCTGGCCAAGAAAACAGCAAAAAAAGCACTGCAAAAAAGTTGATTTACAATATATTAATAGAATATTTAGTTCAGCAGTCCTTTATTATCTTCTCTTTATTTATTATTGGAAAAGATACCTCACTGCTTTTCTATATAATTATTAATATATGAAGTACAGTATGTCTGCTGTGTATCTGCCAGTAAGGTTTTCTGTTGGTTGAAGATAACAACAACAAAAAAGAAAGAAGGAAAGTGAAAGTGAAGATATATTTAGAAAGTAACTGAATGAAACCACTTCATAATTGCACTCATTTGTACTTTAATAACCAGATGAAGAATATGATCATTATTTTGAAACTTTTTCACATTTAATTATCTGGGTACAAAGCATACAGTATCACATTGTATAAACCGTCATATATTTGATAGACATATTAACAAAAATAGCTAATAAGAGTTTAATTAATTAAAATGATATCTGATAGATAAATGGTTCGACATCAGCTCTTAAGTTAAACTCTTATGGGCTATTTTTGTTGTTATTTGTTATATTTGTCCAAACAAATGTACCTTTAGTTGTACCAGGCATTAAAATGAACAAGAAATTGACGAAAACAAGGGTGGTGTATATTAATTTTGAAAATAAAATCATTGATCAGGTTGCATTTCACAAATTTGCATGCAAATGTATGTCAATAATAGATATAATTATATAATTTTGCCAAAATATAAAGTCAGATCGACAGTGGTACGGAAAAGAATTATGTCAGTGGGATCGTACAGCAGCCTTTCTATTGCTGTTGTTAATTTAAGTTTAACTATTTTAAAAAAGCTGTTCTTATATGTTAAAAAGAAGTGTAACATTTTAGAAAAAAAGTGACAACTCTGTAACATATGACCAAATTTGATCCCAGCTTAGAAGTTGAAACTAAAGAGCCTGAAGAGCTGCGTGTTAAGTATAGAAACGTACCTCCTGCGGTGACCCAGCTCTAAAGGGGATCACTGTGAAAGCTGTGAACTCTCATCAGGAACACATCCTGATAATGGAGAGATCAGCAGATCACATGTGTAGGTACATGGGGAGTTTTGTTCCTATTCTGACAACCTGTCAGGAAGGCTGTGCTCTATTCTACACATTGTCTCTGTGAATTATACCCAGCTGTAGATGCAGATGAATCATACTTACCATTTTTACTAATGAATATTCATATTTCAATGTTTTGCATATAGCTTATTTAAATAGAACTGGATGGTTGTGGATTTCAGCATCACAGTTTTGGATCTATGTCCTACCATCTGTAGTGTCCTTTCTTATTATTACAAACGGATGGATTGATTTTTTAAAAACTTTTTATTCAGCGTGAAAAGAAAAACGCACATAATTTAAGACAGCACTGAATATGTATCAACTCCCCTTTTTTTTATTTCATACAGCAGTTCATTTGATCTATTATGACGCAAATATTGGTGCAGTAACAAGTTATAATATCAACTCCCACCTGAGTTTTAGGTACAAAATGTAATGCCTCTAATTTTCCCCCTCAACTTTCTTCTTAACAGCATTGGTGAGTAAGTTGAGTCTCATTAAATGCTCTTTGCGAGTTGTCTGGAGATGTATCTATTCATTAGCTTCAAAAGGGTGTCATGTGTATGAATTATGCTAACAGGATCTAATTAGCAGATGCAAATGAGGTTAGTCAAAATTGTACTGAAAAGACAGAAGAAAAGCTCCATGGGATAGTTGGAGCTCGACAGCTCACCAACCGCCCCCACGCTGGGCACCAAATGTGATGGTTCGCCCCTGCTGCTGCTCTATACAGGAGGCAGGACTGAACCATAAACACAGACGTGGGGAGGACAGCTGTTCAGAGGTGTTCTTCTCAAAATTTTCCTTTACATAAGTACAGTACAGTAGTGTGTTTTCTGTTTGTACCAAACTGAACCTCCAAGTGCTAAATTAGCTGTATATAATGTCATTAGCGTGGATGAAGGTCCGATCACACTGCTCTGCTCGGAGCCAAAAGTTAGCCCCCCAACTCCTCACACCTCCCCTCCTCCTGAACACACACACACACACACACACACACAGACATGCATCCCCCTCCTCTCTGTCCCACAAGAAACAAGTTACACAACCAGCTGATGGAACTCCAGAATCCGGCGTGAAGAGGACTCATGAATAGCAGCCGCCTACAAGCTCCTGCCATTCTGACATCAGTGGCCCCAGACTGTGGAGAAGCTGGCAGGACTCGGGGAGCATGCCTTCTGGCCTCGGCAGAGAGTAAGGCCAACAGGCTGCAGCACATACAGTACGCAGACACACACACACACTTCCTCCTGCAGTGGGAGTCGTGGCTGAGCTGCACGCAGGGTTAGAGGGGGGGACAGCAACTAGTGACCCTGTTTATGGCAGGAGTCAGAAAGCTACAAAGAGCAGAGAGCGGATCGCTGTTAATTGGCATGAGTGGGTCGGTGCCTGCCTACCCTGGTGTTGAACCCAGAGTCGTGGCGGCGCTGCCAACGCTGGCAGAATGTCACGAGTGAGCAATACAGACTGGGATGGATTTCAGCTCAGGTTAGGCTACAATGTGCCAGGTTGAATTGTGTATCTGATCTTGTCTTCGATAGATGGCAGATCACAGGGGAAAAAGTAATGAGGCGGTGACCTGGTGGCCGATTGTGAACCGCAATGTCCCCAGTTCGTGTCCGTCTGAGGCACCTCTCTACTGGCAAGAAAGCCATGAAATGCAGAAAAATGCTTCTTTTTTAAAGGCTTTTACACACATTTTTTCATTTTTTAAAAATCTTCTCAGAGTGCATTGTACAGGAGAAAATATTGGAATGTCAAAGGTAAAAAATAAAAAAAATCCACAGAATCAACACTAATGGTCACACACGATCATAGTGGAGGAGAAAATTAAACAAAGTACATAGAAATTAAACTACATATGCCTACCTGTTTTAAATTTTTACAGCAGGCCATTTAATGTCGCAAATATTAGTGCAATAACAATATATAATTATATAATAATTTAAAATCAAATCACCTGAGTTTTTAGCTACAAAATATAATGCCTCTAATTTTCCTCCTAAGCTTTCTTTTTAACAACAAAAATATTTTTTTAAGAAGACTTTTACACACTTGATTAATTAAATTTTCTCAAAGTGCATTGTACAGGAGAAAATACAGAAATTTCAAAGATTTTTCTCACAAAACCAATACTAATAAAAGTAATGGTAACACATGATCATAGTGGAAGAAATAAATAAAGTAAGATTTCCTTTATTAGTCCCACAACAGGGAAATTTCAGGATTACAGAGAAAAAAAAATCAGGATTATAGCAAAAACAATAAATAGTAAACGGCAGTGTAAACTGGAAATATAAGCAAATAAACAAGTAAAAAATATAATATAGTATTAACAATTTACAATATAAACAAGTAGAAAAATGAAAAAGATGATCAAGAAGATATAAATTAACATTTAAGCACTAAAAAACCCAAAAAATACTTTAGGAACATCATATACAATGTAGACAGAGTCAGCAGTTGGATATGGACCATTGCAAATGAACATATTGCACATATAAATGAAATTATATAAATATTGTACAGTAGATAGAAATGAAACCACACATGTCTACCTAAATATGTCTACCTAAATACATGTGCATATGTCAAAAATAGCTTCACTGTGACTCCTAAAACCAGGCCAGCTATGACCATTTATTTATTTGATGTGCTTTTCTTTGATCTTTAACTTTTTTTTTCTGATGCCATGTGACATTTGCACATTCAAGCAGATGGATAATGTTGATTGAGAATGCTTGCATAAGAAAATATTTTAAGAATCCTTTTTTTTTTTGTTCTTGACACTGTTTGAATTACTGTATCCTGGTGAGAATAAACTTCACATTTGCTACTTTAAGCAGAATGTAATTTTAAAGTAAAATGTAATTATGAGTTTAGGTAATGAGAGCGTGATGTGTGAACTGTGTGCCGTTCCACTGCCTCTCTCAGAGGGAGTTTAGAGCCAGTGAAAGGATCTGTCAGCGGGACGGACACTTATAGAAAGCCAGAAGTCTTGTAATCAAAGTCACATGACTGTAACTTGTTAACAAGCAGCCAACACAAAGTCACACCACCTGCCACAAATTCATCTGTGACTGATGAAGTTTCAGTGTGCCAGTACATTGTCTGAATTGGAAGGACTATTTCATAACCACATCAGATAACAATGTCAGTTCAGTTACAAGAACATGCAGACAGTAACTCTCCTGCTGGACTCTACCTATAGGCCTTTTTCACAGGTGTAAATAATAAAATGAATGATGGCCAAATTCCATTTTGCTGCTTTTAGTTTTTTGTGCACACTGGCTCACTGTCATGCTCACAGCTCAAGTTGATTAGAACAGAATCATCGTTAATGTTACTACACCTGTACAGTTCCTTCTATGACAAGTATGTCGTGAAAAAAGCCTACTGAGCTGTATGAAATGTCAAATGATCAAATTATGGAAAGTATTGTTACCTTTTCTGACAGTGGGCGGCTGTGGCTCAGTTGGTTGAGCGGTTGTCTTCTGATCGGAAGGTTGGTGGTTCAATCCCCGACCGTGGCAGCTACATGTCGAAGTATCCTTGAGCAAGATACTGAACCCCAAATTGCTCCTGATGCTGCGTTCATCGGTGTGTGTGAATGAATTCCCCAATGGTGGCAGGTGGCACCAGTGTGCCCTGGTAGCCTTGGCCACCAGTGTGAATGGGTGAATGAGCATATTGTGTAGTGTAAAGCACTTTGGATAAAAGCGCTATATAGTGCACCCCATTTACCATTTACAGTATGTCATGTAAAACTGAACTTTGAGAGGAAAACTTGAACTATAAATGAGTTAAAGGTACATAAACTCTTTCAAGATGTGATATATTCTCTTATAAGTTATTGTTTGTATGAAATGCTACTTGATCTTCATGTATTTTGTTCATTGCCACTGAAGTTGCCAAACTGAACTGTGTAGAAACATTTGTAATCAAGATCACAGCAAAGTAGTGCGACATTAAAGGGACTGTCAACCCCCAAATCACAATACTACTATACTGTAATATGTAGTACAAATGTTCGTAAATGGAGTTATGGAAGTTACGTAAAAAGTGCAAGTTACGTAAAAAGTACTTTTGTTTTCACACAGGACACAAACCCTGACACAATCCCCCCTCAATTTTTTGAGGGGAGACCAGTCTGAGAAATCATGACCCAGTTACTTAAGAGAATCCACAGACCTTCTTATTCAGTGTCCTAGATGAACTATTATCTTTCTACCAAACTACACCTGTTATTCATATCACCGGGCATAATTTGGTGTGCATCTCCTCATGAACTAAAGATATAAAGGTTGATTGCGTCCTCTTTGGCTGAGCTGTAAAGTTCATTAGCTCAGGTGAGCTAGCACTATCATACCATTCCGTCTGCGTGGCCATATGGTAAGTAGGTGTAAGAAAATAGTTCCAACATGAAACTGCTCACAACGAGGTCTGTCGATCACTGAAAAGAGACATTGCTGTTCACTTTTTCAAATGTATTTCTTTCTTTTTTTTTGTGCTTTAAACACCACAAGTGAAGTGCCATCTGGTTCCAATTTAATTGAGACAAGGCAGACATATTTACAGCTGATACCCCCAACACTCAGCAACTCACACCAAAACAATCTGAACTGGTAAAAGGAACCACAGGTAAGAGAAAAACATGTTCGTAGGTTTTCACATAAAATTTGGGTATCTATGGGTCAAGAGTCTATATTACAAAAGTCACAGAAGGACAAGGAAAGTGGAAAATATTTGAATGTTAAATTGTTGAATATGGCAAAGAGTTTGCAAGCTTGTTAGCTTGATATATAATACATATACATAATGGACCCTAATATATTAACATATTTCTTCTTAAGTGGCTTTTAAGGGATTTTGACAACTTGCCGCATTCACCAATTTACGAGTTGTCCAGACCGGTTGTAGGAGGAATATAAATTTTTCACTGAAACAATTTTTAGTTTGAAACTCCTATGTAAATAATACTTTTTATAGATTAAGACTAACATTCCCTTATTAGTCCCACAATGGGACAATGGGGAAATTCAAACTCTGCATTTAACCCATCCTTTTTTACACACCAATGAACACACCATACTTAGGAGCAGTGGGCAGCACATTTCTGTGTGCCCGGTTAATACAAATAGTCACAGAAATTTAGGATATGAATCCGAGGATGTTCTTGCATGAGGCCCAATGGGTAACATTTACACTATCTGTCTCTTGCCTGAAATAAACCTGCTACATGAATAGTCTGCTGTCACAACAATGCTGACTTTAAAATACAACTCCCTCTAAGTGATTTTGAATTAGATTCAGTGAAATCCAGTTGAGAAAGTGAAAGAGAAAATAGCCTTACGGTGGTGTGAGACCACCCACTCACATCCTCTGTAGCTCCGGGTGACTCATTGCCAACCACAACGAACCACACAGGTGAAATGTACCCTAGTTTTGGTCCCCAACACCTACTCAGTCGAAGTTCTCATGGTTTCTACACTGATTTGCCCCCCCCTTTCCCCATGCGCAGAAATGTCTCTTTTCACATTGAGATTCATGTGTTTTGGCATGTTGCTGTATTGTTAAAAGGGCTGCATAAACCAGTCCTTTAATCCATTTTCATGCCACTGTTATTTTTTCTTTCCATGGACAAACCCTTTAATATTTCTGACGTCTAACAATTAACAACTCCATAGGCAACAAGCAAAACCAAAAAGCCTAACAATGAACATAATTAATTGCAGTTTCACAAGACGTGAAAAAAAAGCAAAAGCAGTTTTCTTCCTTGTTCATTTTGACTGCAGCAGATCCCCTGTCTTCACACCTCCCACATTGGTTTAACGTGTTGCATTGTCCCCCACACAGCAATTCACGTACACACACACAGGCACACTGCAGGAACACAGAGACCCACACACGCGCTCACACAGCTATACGAAGACCACATCAGCCTGGGGCTCCCCTTTTGTCTGTCTCTGCACAGAAGGTGTGATCGATCGTTGTGCTGGTGAAGAGGTGGGGGACGTTCTTCGACCAGGGGTAGGAAGGTATTAGCCTGGTGGGTCTTCCTCTGCCGAATCATATTTGGAATTGATGGTTGCCCATCTTTGGGGATCCCCCGATGAATCCATCAGAGCTGTGAAGGACAGTTGTTATTTAAACTATTAAAGTTGTGAACTTAAGGGGTGCTGGTGGGTGGATTTTGTTACCTCTGAAAGGAGCCAGGCTAGCTGTTAGCCCCTAGCTATATGCTAAGCTAAGCTAAGCTGCTGCTGTTGCACCAAGTTTCTACTAGGGATGTGCGTGATTAGTCAACTAGCGGTTAAAATGTTGCTATCCTCACCAATCAGCACCAGACATACCAGTAGTTGGTTAAACCTACTTTTATTGTCTTAATATACAAATTTAAATTTAATATTTGTTTATCTGCTCTTCAATTGATGGCCAGTAGCAAACTGAAACTAGCTCATGAGCTAGCTAGCCAACTCGCACGTATGCTACAGCACAGCTTCTCCTTTATGTAACCCCAGTTCCCAAAAAAAGTTAGCATGCTGTGTAAAACGTGAATAGAAATAGAATGCCTCAAATACAGAATTAATGTATATTTACATATATATATATATATATGTATGTATATTTACCCAGTTCAAGCCTGTGGAAATATATATATATATATATATATATATATATGTATATATATGTATATATATGTATGTATGTATGTATATGTATATATATATATATATATATATGTATGTATATATGTGTGTATATATATGTATATATATATATATATATATGTATGTATATATGTGTGTATATATATGTATATATATATGTATATATGTATGTATATATGTATATATATATATATATATATATATATATATATATATATATATATATATATAAAAATATATATATATATGTATATTTACCCAGTTCAAGCCTGTGGAAACCTTTTTTTGTACTGTCTTCAATTGAATACATTTGAATTCTGTTTATGTGACATTTTTCCCAGCATACCAACTATTTTCAAATTGGGGCTGTAATTCACACTGTATATTTTCTGACAATCTTTAACCTTTTCTATTCAATTATGCTAATTTTTTTTATGTTTTCTCACTTTTAGACTTGTTGACTAGATATTGTTTAAAGTTCAGTTAAAACATCAGGGAAATAATTTGTCGGGAACATCCCTACATCTTTCTTACAGTACAGACATGAAAGTGGTATTAATTTTCTAATTAAACTCTGCATGAAACAAATACATGAATGTACATTCTAAACTATACCTTATAATATGGAGCTCAAAACCAGTTTGAGACATATGACTTAAATGGGATGATTAATTTCCATAAATCATTGTGAGCATCTGTTTTCCGTTTAAAAATCCAGGCATGCCCCCTCTCTGACTGAGTTGAATCATCAAATATCTGCAACCAAGTAAATAACACCTCAACTTCTAATTGTTTCAAGTTGACTGCAGTTTGTTCCACTCATTCAGACACTATTCATTTCATACTGTGTGCATAAACACATGACAGAAAGAACAGCTAAAAGTCTGAATTTTCTAGTGGCTTCAGTTGCTCAACATGCACCAGATTTTTGAAACGAAGTCTGGACCATTAACACTGGGGACGGGTCCAGCCTGTCTCGGCTGGTCTGTTCTATCAAGGTCCACAACCATCAGATGAACCTCGAAACAAGCTCTCCCCCGACAGACAGAATGTTTGGTCCATGTGTCTAGACCTCCACCATATCTGACCCGCCAGCACAGAAGGACACACAAACACTCGACAGACGATCATAAGGAACAAATACAGGCAGGCTCCTTCCCTCCACCATGTGACTTGGATATGCATGCTCACTGCTGTTCGTAATTTCTTATCACTGACACCCACCCTTCCACATCCACATATACACTTGTCAAATATGACACCTCTACCCACAAGGAAGGGACCAGGTTACCAGCCCTCTTCTAGAAACCCTGACTAAACTGTCCCACCTAGTTTTTGCGTAGGCAACACGAGTGGGCTTTCCCTTAAACGTCTGCTTTGGTCTTAGACCTCAGAGAGGAGGGGCCCTTTTGCTTAGTCCTTTACATCTCTCCACTGCTCTCCAGTCAGAGAAGGAGACCAAACCATGGACCACTTCCATGATATGTGGGAGTCCCTGCTGTTTCAATGGCTGCCAGGCAGGCAGCCTCTTCCCTCTCTCTTCGGAGCGTTTGGCTCCATAACCACGGGAGCCCATCTGATGTGGTCCCCCCATCTGACTAGCAGCTCTCTTCCCCAGGCCCAGACGGCTGGAGGGACAGAGCTGACGAAAGGGGCCGCAGATTGTTGTAGACCATTTACATGTAAATAAAGAGACCAGGCCTGGGTCTGGGTTCAATATTGAAGGTGTCCGCTGCACTGAGGTCCTTCTGTGTGTGCATATATGAGCGTGTGTGCATACACACCGGCGAGCATATATGATTGTGTGTGAGCACGCGTGTGCATGTGTGTGTGTTTTCATGTATGTGCATGGCATGATCCAGTACATCTAAATTATACAGCTGCCAAATTGCTGCAAATGTTTTAATACAAAAGCATTCTGTGGTCTCTAATTATATCTAATGGCTGCTGGATGCATTTCTCCAGAGCAAAAATAGGATCATTTTCAGTGATTAATTTGGCATTTTATCAACTAGTTTAACATGTAATTGCACAAAGCAAATAAAAGAAATAATAATATTGATTTAGACGTGCCCAGTATTCATATAATTGAGGCCTTAAAGAGAGGTTTTATGATGGTTTTGTTTGACGGAGTGGGGCATCTGAGGGCCTTCTAGCATTGTGAATGTAGCCCTTACTCCCCAGAGGAGACTGAAGATGCCGAGGCAACATCGCTGTTTCATCGGGGGGTCAACCTTAAACCATTAATCATGTCTACATAACCTCCCTCCCACTAGCATATGCCTCTGGCTGGTAGACAGTAAGTCAGTTAGGGCTTTCCTCTGTGTCGCTCTAGAAGCTTTCATACCGGGAGAGAGAAGTGTTAAAACTCTACATTCTCACTTCTGACTCACTGATTTAACCACATTGAGGCAGGAGCAGCAGCAGAATACTCCTGTGGTGTAAATCTGTTTGTGTGTTGCCTGTCCAAAAAAAAAAAGGCAAAAGGAGAAAAAAAATAAAGGGTCCTCCTGAAATGCAGTTTCTGAGTCAGGGTTAGCAATGTGATAAAAGCCCAGCTTGTTTGGCAGTAATAGTGCTATGGGAAAGGACGGAGAACCAGGGGTGAGCTGGGTTGGGTTGTCTTGGTGGCCGAGGCTGGTTGGTCGACGAGCTCAAGTGTGGGACCATGTCCCCCCCCCCCACCTCCCCGTAACAGCTCACCCCAACTCTCCTCGGCCAAGAGAGTATACGGCTGTTAGAGAGGGCGTGTTATCTTGGAGGCTTAACGCCGAGTCGATACAACTCCGCCACCCTCCCTTACACCTCACGTTCCAGGGAACACATATATCCAGTCTACGCTGTCAAACTTTTAGCACCTGCTTTTTTTGCTTTGGTCCCTTATGTCAATTCCTCTGGTGCTTCTGGAGGATGGGCAGCGGGAGAAGTGGGTCATCAAAGGTTGATGCTAAAATGGGGATGAGGGTGAGACTCAGGCCATCAGACTACCATCCACTTTTGTCGCTTTGTGTTCGGCTCATGACGACACAGTGAGTGAAAGCGAAAGCGTGGATGTGTCAAAATCAGTTCAGTGATGTGCTTACTCAATACCAAAAAAAAATTTAAGCTAACACCCTGCTGTAGGTAATTACCTTTTTGCATTTTATCCAAATATGAAACATTTAACAGATGTTTTCGTGCATTTATTGCTCTCTTTTTTCAACATCTGGAAAAAATTACTAGAATTTGAGACTTTAAAATTGCTGCGGGCATGATAGTTCCTGGAGATAATGCATTTGTGAGAGAGGATAAAAAAGTCAGATAAGAAGAGATACCTTAAACTCTGCTTCCATACTGTGTAGCTGCTGCTTTTCCCAAAGGCCCTGGGTGTCACTTTCTATAATGCAGTAATCCAAAAATCATGTTATCATGCCTTGGGGATTCAAATACAGTGAGTGCAGCTTCAATCCTATTTCTCTGAATGCAGTCAGTACACCTTATTTTTCTTAAGATTTGTCTTAACACAGTGGATTATCATTGCCCCCTGAAAACCTGTGCATCACAATAGCATCGGGCTCACATATCCCCAGATACGTTTCTGCAATAATCCACCGCTCCTTCCAACACGGGGCCCAGCACACAAAAAAACAGGCAAACAAACACACATGCATGCATGCAGCAACATGCTGACATTGAGACTTATCTGTTGATATGACGCAAAGTAGCATCTGATGGTTTTATGCAATCTGCCGTACTTTAATGTATTTTGTGGAATTCAAACATGCTGCATATATAGAGAGAATTCCCGCGGGTCTCACTCACTGACTGGTTGCAGACGGGAAGATTCCCATTTCATGATAATTTGCTCTGCTAGAGTGACATCTGAAATAGCCTACATGACATCAAACATGAATATACTTTACATATTCTAATGTTCTTTGAGTTAAAAAAAAAAAACTGAAGCTCTTATTTTATACAAATACATTTTGTCTGGGCTAGAGTGAAAACCTTGTGCTGCTTAAATCAAAACGAAAATGGCGCAGACAAGGAAAAAGAGAGTAATTGATGAAAGCAATATGTACCCAAATGGAAATTCATGAAAGCTGTCACCTTCGTATCTTTGAAGACAGCAGCATGTCTGTAACATAAGCTTTCCTTGTGTAAAAACTACTGCTTTGATTAAATGTTCACAATCCCCACAAACTGGAAAATATACTGAGGGACATCTTTGATAAACTTGTGAAATAAATTCTTTCCAATAAAAATGCTCTTGAGGATGATGATTTGCGGAGGAGCGCAGCACTGGCATGGTGCACATTGCACTCGCTTCTTTTCCCAGCACCCCTCCCTCCAGGGGTCTCGGTGGCGAGGATCTCTAATGAGACTTGCGTTATTAATCCTTGCAATGGGGTACATGAATTCACTCCCGAGCAAAGGCTTCAGCAGCCACCTTGGCCCATAAAACCTGGAATGTATTCCTTTCATGTGCTCTGTTGATGATCTACTCTGACAACAATATAGTAAGACTTCCCTTCCCCTGTCGCGCGGGCCCTGGCCCGGGGCCAAGGAGGGTCATCTCAGACACACTTGGACTTTTATAGGTGGTCAAGAAACATGCTGACAGGTCACAAGCGGGAGCTCCTTTATGAGTAGAACCTAAACATCCACCTCATTTGGAATTAGTTTATTTATAGGTGGCCTGTAAATCATGTTTATTCTGTTTTCTAGCTTTCAAATGGCAAGTGAGTCTTTGGGGTCGTTTTTGGAAAACCAACCTACTTTAGACCACGGCTGTTAAAACAACAGCAGCGAGTTTGTTTTACAAAGATTTTCCCTCAATGGGCTTGTAATCATCTGTGAAACATAGCCGTAAAGTTGTGAAATATGTCATGCATAGAAAATTTCACTTGACTTATATCTTAATTAGTCTGTTAAGAGGTTTTGCAGGTGGCAGGAAAGCCAAATTTTTCTTAAAAATAGCAGTTTCCTTTAACAAATCAGCAATTTGCCGATCATGCAAGGGCCCATTAAATAAGAAAAGCTAAACGGCAGGATTGCACTTATGAGGTGTTGACAGCTCAGGTGTGAAATGTTCGACTTTGGTTCTAATACAAATGCAGCTCCCTTTGAACTATAGATTTACCCTTTTAACTATAGAGGGACAGCCTGCAGCAGCACTGAGTCAAGAGACCAGCACCTCTGCTGTGCGTTTGTGTGTATGACAGAGAGGGAGAGAGGACATTAACAGACAGACAGACACAAAGTATAATGTGTTTAATCCTGGATCAAGTTCACAGGCCCATGATGATCATAATGCATGTTTTCCGTGCTTGTTAATTTCGCCTTTTGCATCTGAGCATATTCACTCAAAGCCTCAGGGATTCTTAGAAAATGGGCACAGTAGTTCCTCCTGATTTTGTTAAAATGGAATTAGAGTAACCCTATTTCACAAAACCCCAAAGCTGCTGCCGTACAGCATCATATTACCCTGAGGATTTCTGCATTTGTAACAAAGAGCAGGAACAAGGAGGCGATTGGTGAAAATCAGGATTTGGTTATGCTGCAGATAAGTGAGATTCTCTGTTGAGAGACAGGTCAAAATAAATAATAGAACTGCCTTTGAAAAATGCTTGATCTCTGTTGTCAAATGTTTGCTGTTCCCGTCTTTGTGCAGCAGCCTGGGAAGGGTCTCGGTTTTGATTGACAGATTGTGTGCTGTGTGCATGTAGCTCTGGTCCCCTGATGGACCCGGTAGCCGGCTCTACTGTCCCATTTATGACACCAGCCAATCTGCCTCCAGCCGAGATTCTCCCTCAGCTTTTCACAGATCTGTATCCCCATTTTCCCCAAATTCATCTCACCCCCTACTCTCCCTCCAGCTTACTTTAAGGCTCACACACATGCACACACTGCCCACACGCAGGCAGGAGCAGCAACACACACACACATGCAAACACAAGCTGAGTTCACTGCAGTTGAAGATGATGTAAAGTGAGATACAAAAGTGAGAGTTAACGGCCTGCATGCAGCTCTCTTTCACTGTTGAGTTACTTTAATATAACCAACGATGGGAAAGTTAACCAGTTATCCTGCTCGGTCGCTAGAGAGCGCTGTCCCCGTGTCACTTCTGACAAATCCCTTTATTATGAGGCCTGGGGGCCGTATGAACGACGGTTCATGTGCGACATGTTTCTTTGATTATGTCTGCTTTCGGGAGCTTTCGATCTCTCACACTCGCTACTTCAGTGTGTGTGTGTGTGTGTGTGTGTGTGTGTGTGTGTGTGACTGCAGCCAAACACACACACACACACACACACATGGACATTTTTAAAAGACCTTTTTTATTTCTGTGCTTTTATTTTTATTATTATTATTAGGCTACCCAACACCTGTGCTTCTGTTCCTTTAATTTTTATTTTCACCGTTTCTTCTTCGGTGTGCATGCAGATTTGTGCAGTGTTAGTGCATCCTTTCTCTCCGTTTGGGCATCCTGTGCCAGAACTGTATAATCTTCTATTATTTGAATTTCAGTGGCTTGATTTTTAAAATTAATTTAACGCTATTGTAACACGGTATTTCTCTTATTTCGACGTCAAATGCAAAATGAAATATAAAGTAGCCTAACCCCATTCGTCTGCTTTTAAATAGCATTTGAATATGAAATTGCATATATTGCATTTATATATTCCACATCAACTGAAGCCAATTTTAAATGTTTCATATTTTTTATTGTAAGATAAAATACATTAGGATTCGACTCGATCAAATTAATCATAGCTAATAGCTGCTTTTAATGTAATTTCTCATTTGATCATTGTTTAAGGCTGTTTTTGCTCCGTGTCAATTAGTGATCAATTTAACAATCATGTAAACGTTGGATTAAAAATAACAAATTCCGAAAAAACAACAACACACCTATTTTATTTTTTCAGTTTCAGGAAATAAATCCCCAGCAAAAAAAAGTAACTGATGAGAAAATAAAGATGAAAGCTTGTGTGTAATAGAAGCACTCGACTTTTTTTTTTTTTCAACCAGAGACAAATATTTTTTAAAGCATGTTGTTTTAATTTCATATATTAATTTTCAGTCAGTTTTGACGGTCGGTGGTTTTATTGCAGCCAAGACTGGAAACCTGGAAGTGGAAGAGGCGACGGAGGCCAATTATAGGAAATAAGGTGCACATGTGATCTTTCTGTTGGAGTGTTGGAGCGCAAAAAAAAGGGTCTCGGTGTTTGCTGTTGAATGAGAGTGGAAGTAATCTGACGAGCCACATCTGAATGTGTATTTTACGACATGACTGAAAGTTTAGAGATGATTGTGCGCGCAGGTCTGACGACTCATTTTAGACATTTCGTGTTTGGTGTTTCGAGTAAAATGTAAAGAAATCCTGCTTGTCTTTTTAAAAATTGTTCTACTCGTATTTGACTGCAAATTTGCACTTTTATTTTATTTTGAAAAATTAATATATAGAGTTTTAGATTTGCGGTGCGTGCAGAGCCACTACTGTGAATTGTATACGCGATATAAGAGAGTAAAAATAAACTTAACAACACTCCTGACTAATTTTCTCTTGATATTATTTCTAATTGAATTAGAGTAGTGCGGCCATTGGCTGCAGAGAGGGCTGGTGCCCCCGCGTGCTGCTCCACAAGCTCCTCCCCTCTCGCTTACAATCAGTTGGGTGTGTGGAGAACTACATCTTATAAGAGCCGCTCAACGTCCCATGTCCAGCCCATAATCTGATCTGAAAATCCGTAGGTGAGGAGAAGGTCTAACCTCCTTCCATCAGTCGTCAGGGAGGGAGGCGTGCAAGAGACACAAAACAACAACCAGGGCGCCGGTGGTTTGTGTCGCCTCCTCGGCTGAGATTCACTCTCTGGAACTCTTTGAAACTCTTCTTATTTATTGCAAGATCTAAAACAATGCAGTTGGAGAACATCCTTCCCAGCGCCAGCATCAATTTACCCAAGACCTTTTACAATCTTTCCTCGTCGGACAGTACCAACAACAGCCCGAGGCCAGCATCGCAGCTCGACTACCAAGAAGTGGACCGGACGGAATCAGAGTCTAGCAGCGCTCCTAAGAAGTACCTGAGCGCGGTGGGGAACGGGATGCTGGGTGAGGGAGAGGGGGACACTTTCACTAAAACCGGGCCCGATGGGAGGAAAGGCTCCCCGGTGCTCGGTGAGGACGAGTTGACGAGCGGTCGGCGTTACAACATAGACGAACTTGGCTCTGACAGATACTTCATCTCGTCCTCCCAGGCGAGTACCGACATGGCAAGCCCCTGTTCCCTCTTTCCCTACGCAGGACAGACCGGGTCGGTGTACACCGGGTCCAGCAGCTCCAGGTACCCGGCGTCGCTTCATTACGGATCCGTCCTGCCGCCGACAGGCTTCTCCTCCTCGTCCGTGTGCACCGGCCGGAGCCAGTTTAGCAGCGGAGGGTACCAGTTCAGCCAGGGTCCGGGCTGTTTGTACCCCTCCTATCCCGGGACGGGGACGGGGATCGGCTCCATGTCTCTGCCGGGGTCTGCCGCCGGAGCCAGAGCGCAGGTCTACCTGTGCAACCGGCCTCTGTGGTTGAAATTCCACCGGCACCAGACCGAGATGATCATCACCAAACAGGGCAGGTAAGCAGATGCGCAGACGGAGGCTGTGAAGGCCCAAATAAAACACACGACAGACAGAATGTGCAGAACGTGAAATTATTATTTATATTTGTCAAATGGCCTGTTTAGATTTTATCTTAACACACCCGTTTATTTATGATTTTAGCACTTTTTACGCACCAGCAAAGTATTACGCACCCGATCCTTGTCTTCCTTTTACGGATTTTATGGGTTTTAAAACTTTAAACTGCAATATTTCGTTTCGAATAAATTGTAAATGCACAATTACAAAGCAGGCTAAACATGAAACTTATTGAATTTACATTTATTTTATATTTAAGATTAAAGATTTTTTGCCAAATGCAACACATGACATGGAACGCGTCTTTCCAGCTTTCTGAGCACAGCTGTTAATTATTCCTGTTTTCCCTTTTTCCCACCAGACGGATGTTCCCATTCCTCAGTTTCAACATCACTGGACTCAACCTCACGGCCCATTACAATGTCTTTGTAGAAGTTGTTTTGGCTGACCCGAATCACTGGCGCTTTCAGGGAGGGAAGTGGGTCACTTGTGGCAAAGCAGACAATAATATGCAAGGTGAGTCAGAGAATTAACAAAACCCATATAGCTGTGGCAAATTTCATTTTTGTTTTTATAAATTCTTGACATGCATTTAAAAAAAATAATTCATAAAAAGTGGTTAGAAATAATGCAGTGCTGTTGCATTTAGTTTTGATAGCTTGAGGATATGAGAATTAAATGTTAAAGATTAAGAATATTGTGGATATAAAGACACATTTCCTTTTTTTATTTTAGCAAAATGTTTTGACATGTTTTGTGTGTTTTTAATGGCTATAATTTAGACTCTTCAATAGAATTTAATTTGGAGTGTCAAGTTATCTCGGGAAGCAGCCAGAGTGTGAATTTGTTGGCTAAATATGCCATTTTAAATCTAGAGTTATAGCTTTAAATACATTTATAAATAAATGATTCTTCATTTGATAAATTAATGATAGAAGAACATAATTTGAAGAAAAATATGTTTTTTTAACAGAAACTTTAGAATTATAATTTAATACATTCTAATTGCCATTCTCTGACCTATTATAATTTTTTAAATTAAAACAATATAGAAATAAATGTTATGCATTTTAACATTTTAGCAATATTTCTTTCTTTCTTTCTTTTACGCTTTATTACAATGAAGATCAGATACAATATTTGAAAAAATATTTTAAAAAGCAGGACACAATCTAATTTATATATTTCATATGACATAGTTTGCACAAACACACACTCTATTTTGTATGTTTGTGTAATTTCTAACCGTATTATTTGACTTTTAGGAAACAAAATGTATGTTCATCCTGAATCTCCGAACACTGGTGCACACTGGATGAGGCAAGAAATCTCTTTTGGCAAGCTGAAGCTCACCAACAACAAAGGGGCCAACAACAACAACACACAGGTTGGAAATTGATTTCTGATATGCTTGAATTAATCAAATTGGTGTTGTCAATATTTATTTCATCAATCAATCAATCAAACTTTATTTATATAGCGCTTTTCATACATATAAATGCAACTCAAAGTGCTTTCATGAAAAAAAAAAAAAAAGATTTTAATTTAGTAACCTTCAAATGTGATATCTTTTAAAAGATATTTTAAGAGATGTTATTTTTGATGAAGAATAGAAATAGATTCAGGCTTTCTGTTTTCATATCGCCAGCGTAGCACTCATGACACATTTCTCCTCTGCAGATGATCGTCTTGCAGTCGCTTCACAAATACCAACCGCGACTGCACATTGTGGAGGTGACGGAAGACGGAGTGGAGGACATGAGCAACGAGGCCAGAACTCAAACCTTCACCTTCCCAGAGAACCAGTTTATAGCCGTCACCGCCTACCAGAACACAGATGTAAGCAATTGACTTGATTTTTTTGGTTTAATTTTGAATTAATTTATCTATGACAATCCAGTAATTTGAATGATATTAAATTGAATTAATATTATTCTTTTGTCACACACTTCCTTGCCTTAAGATGCATCTTATTTACGGAGGATTTATTTTCTACTCTTTCAGATCACACAGCTTAAGATAGACCACAACCCCTTTGCAAAAGGTTTCCGGGACAACTATGACTCGTAAGTGTCTTACACTTAAAGCAATGTGGTTTATCTGTGGTACACTATTTGTTCTGCCTTTTTGCAGCTTATTCATTTTCTTTTCTCTTCCTTATTCTGTAAACAGGATGTACACAGCCCCAGAGAGTGACAGGTTGACTCCGTCCCCGACAGACTCCCCTCGCTCCACCCAGATTGTGCCCGGGGCCCGCTACGCCATGCAGCCTTTCTTTCAGGACCAGTTTGTCAACAACCTGCCTCAGAACCGCTTCTACACCGGCGAACGGGCCGTCCCCCAAACCAACAGCCTTCTCTCTCCGCAGAGCGAGGACGTCAGCGCCGCCGCCTCCGCCCAGCGCTGGTTTGTCCCTCCGGTCCAGCAGCCAGGCTCCAACAAGCTGGATCTGTCCTACGACAATGACTATTCCACCAGCAGCCTGCTGTCCTACGGCATCAAGCCCCTGTCCCTGCAGACGTCCCACGCCCTCAGCTACTACCCAGACTCGGCCTTCGCCTCCATGGCCGCGGGCTGGGGCACCAGAAGCTCTTACCAGCGCAAGATGACCACGGGCCTGCCCTGGTCTCCTCGCCCAAGCCCTCCAGCCTTCCCGGAGGACCAGCTGGGGGCTACTAAAGACAAGCTGCCCGAGGAGACCGCGCCGCCGGCCTCTACCTGGATCGAGACGTCCCACTCGCTGAAATCGGTGGACTCTAGCGATTCTGGCGTGTACTCCGTGGTGTGCAAGAGGCGCAGGATGTCCCCTGGGGGCTCAAGCACAGAGAACTCCCCAACCATCAAGTGTGAGGACTTGACTACGGAAGAGTACAACAAGGACAACCCAAAAGGCATGGGTTATTATGCATTCTACACAAGCCCCTAAGACTGTATTTATTGAAACTAAATATAATTCTTTTGTTTATTACTGAGTGCTCTCCATTCCTTGTTAATGTCTTTTTTCTCTTTTCTCTAAAGGTGCCAAAGCTTAGTGTTCCCCCAAGCAAGCTGCACAAGGTTATTTTCCCAGGCCAGCCCCTCTCACATACCTGAGCAGAAACATGCATAGTGATTGTTGTTTTTGAAAAAAAGCATGTCCCTTTTTAATTTTATTTTTACAATTTTTATTTTTTACAAATGTGAAATTTTTTTCTTTTATCCCTGCGTATTTAAGTCATTTTCGTTGTACAGTATTCGTGCACTTTAGAATGTGATGTATCTTGTACAAATTGTCTTCATGGAGGTGTTATTAAATGGATAATAAAACAGCTTTTCACAAAGCACTGTCCAAATGTCTTTCTCTGTATGTTTTATTCATATAAAAAAGCTGTGGGACATGAAGACAAGCTACCTTTCTCTGCTGTAAATAAAAATCAACACATGACTTTTTAAATGTACAATAATTGCTGAAATGCCGCTGATTTTCAGTTAACACTCAATAAAAAAATGTGTGTTATGAGAAGGGGGACCTGTGTATTTTCCAGCTCGTTATAGAGGAATGAATTTAGGCCTCTTAAGTCCCCCAAAAGGTTGCTGCCAAAAAGTGGACACTGCAACAAGTAGTGTATATATAAAATCTATTATCATATGCTTTCAAACGGAGCGGTGGTGCAATAAAATATAGCCGATTTTATCTTTTTTTTTAAGTATTATTAAACATTTCTCCTCTGCGCAATGTGAGGCCAACTGCAAATGAGTATAGTGAATAATATGATAAATACTTTCCCACAACATTACTTTACAAATTACATTTTGATAAGCTTTTGCTGCTTTGCATCTATTGTCCTTTTCGACTTATAAATCATTAAGTGTTAATTTCTAACCAATTATTTTCATATGCAACTATCAAGTATTATCATACGAATAGTAAATGACAACAGAAAATGAAAAGGGCCATTTCAAGATATTCTGTATCTTTTTCATGTTTTCTTGCTCCTGGAAACCAAATGCATTAATTCTTGTGTCAATGGTGTTTATGCACAAAAGAGCTGAGCAATCCTTTTTAAATCTACAAATAACTGCAACAAGGTAACACCACAGCGCTCAATTCAAGTGAGCAAAGTGTGATTTAAATATGAGATTTATATGTCTTACATGGCACGACTCACAACACAGAGCCAATTAGGTGGAAAGCACACAAAAAGCACACAGTCCTACTATTCCTTCTGTTGTTGCCATGGTGTTTTCACACATTTTATCATTCACCTATGCAACTGCATGCGAGGCATGTGTACTTAGAAAATATCAAAACAGGCTAAGTGAAAAAATGGTCCATCAACCATCCAACTTAGGGCAATGTACAGCTTAACACCTCTATTTATACGCCTCTCCCAAAGTGGATTTGTGGAGATCAAATCCATGAAAAGAGAAGTCATAATATTCACACAGAGTCTACTTGGCTCATGTTCTCAGCACCTGTTTTTCTTCAGTGAAAATACTTCAAATCCTCCCCCATAAGGACCCCAATTTGAATTGATTTACATACTCGAATTCTAATTAATTCTGTTGTCAGACTCCTTGACAAAGTGAGGAGTCTGACTAACTCCAATTAACACCTCCTAACAAGGTAGAGTGCTTGATTGCCCTGGCCTCTCAGGAAAGCTGTAAGAAAAAGGCTCTTGGGGGGGTTCGAGCCTGGAGAATATAAATGTTTGCACTTGTGCGTGTCAGCAAATTGTATTTCAGAGCATCTGATGGTGTTTTTCTGCTCCTTTCCATGTTGTCTTGACCTCTGCTCATTAAAGTTTAGAGAGGTGGAGAATAGCTATCAAGATTATGACTGGACAAAAAAAGTTGCAAAGATGTGAAAGTAATCGGAACACGGACGAACAGGAGGGGGGAAACAATGAGAATATTACACACCCTAAAGCCAATAACTGACTTACAGTTTAAATATAGTGGAAATGGCATAAATCTCTGTCTGAGTACCAGAAATTGCTCCTTTGGTGCTTTGTATTGACCTGAGAATTTGCATGGCTCGTTTTAATACATTTTTGACATTAATCATTTGACAAAACTACAGTTTAACTTCGGTGCAGATTATGAGACTAAAAGGCCCTTCCACCTCTCCTACTGCAAAACACAGACTCTAAACAGTAGGAGTTTAGCTTCTTTTTGTAGTCATTTCGTGTGTCTAAGTAGTTATTTTGCGTCTCTTCGTAGTTATTTTGAGTCTCTGTGGTTGCTTTGTGTCTCTTTGTAGTCATTGTAAGTGTCTTTGTGTCTCTACAGCTAGTTTGCATCTCTTTTTCCATCTCTTGTAGTCCTTTTGAGTCTGATTGAGGTAATTGCAACTCTCTGTTTCTCTGCAGCTTGTTTGCATCTTTCTGTCGTTTTTTCAGTCTCTTGTAGTCCTTTTGTGTCTCTTTGAGGTCAGTGCAAGTCTCTGTGTCTCTGCAGCTTGTTTGCATGTCTTTGTAATGGTAGTGTTGTGTAGTTTTTGTCTCTTCGTAGTCTTTTTTGTGTCTGTAGTCATTTTGAGTCTTTTTGTTGTCTCTTTTTGTCTATTTCCATATCTCTTTGCAACTTTTTTGCATCTCGATGTAGTTTTTTTGGTTATTTTTCTAGTCTCTTTGCAGCTGGCTTGCATCTCTTTGTAGTTGCTTTGGTGTCTTTGTAGTCATAAGTATGTGTCTTTCTGCAGCTGGTTTATCTCTTTGTAGTTTTTTTGGTTTCTTTGTAGTGTTTTTGTGTGCAACCATCATCACCAACAGTGCATTATCCATAAGCCTTTTCAAAAGCATTAATATTTGGAACTGCAGATGTGATCTCTGCCATCCTCCTACTGTAAAAAAAAAAATCTCCTACACAGCGACGAGCATGAGTTACAAACACTGTAACAGGGAAATCTATCGTATATCTAAACTACAAATATTCTCCTCGGCCTCCACTACAGCTGTGTAAACACCCTGTTATTATTTATCTGATGGGTATTCCACAGCTTTATATCAAGTGATTCATGGGAGCCCCTGACGACTCCAAAAAAACGGAGCAACAAGTCGATAGATTGTCTTTCTCAACCGTTCATGCAAGAAGTACAGTAATCAATAGACACCTCTACAGCATGCTACCACAAATCCAGACCTTGTTGACTTGCTCTGCGCACTGGGATAAGACCTGAAGAATTGACTAGTGTGCTTTACTACTGCTGTTAACATTTCTTGCTACAATGTCAGCAATTGACTGCTGTAATACAAGGCCTATGAGGACCAGCCAGCGGTTTGTAGAATTTATTTGTAAAACTTCTTGTTTCATGTGTGTGAACGCTCGCATGTCTGTGCCCTTCCCTCAGGCCGTCCATTGGTGACCATGTTGAGAGTTCATGTAAGAAAGGCCAAGGAGGCTACAGAGACATTGTACCCAAGGAGGGCTGACATCTAAACACAGATGAAGGCCTGAGGCAGTTTCCTCACCTTCAGTCACACACTATTACTGCTCTCACTGACTAAATGCAGCCACAGGCACGTGTGTCTGGGTCAAGATTTTTAAGACGCCCCTTTAAAAAAAAAAAGTAACCTACAGACAAGCAAGAGTGAGACGGTGGCGATTATGTTCCTCTTCACACTATATTTCCCCTTCTGATGTGTTGATGAATGTCACTTCTGTTAAATGGTTATCAAGCCAGTTAGAATTACTGTAGAATTGTTCCTCAGGGACGGTTTAAGTCTCCACTGTGTTGCTTTGTGATGTAGTCACTCATGATCTAGTTAATCGCTTTTAGTTTACACAGACTTTTTTTAAAGGTTAATGTCATTAGTCCAGATAAGTCAGATCCAGTCTTTTTAATTATAGGAAATAATGGACACTGCATGAACAAACAGGACAACACCAAAGCCAGAAGCCAAGTCTGCTATATCATAAAATATGTATACTTTAGATATCTTCTGGCACGCCATGCCTTATTCTGGTTTATGTATTATAAGCATATGTTCTTGGTATTATTAAGTAGAGGTCATGGGCTTTGACAGTCCTAATGATGCTGACAGAGGCTCTCCTTTTAGCTCACCCCAGGTGTCTATGTACATAACACAATGCTTTATTTAGTCTCACTGCCAGTTTTGGACCTGGTTAATCAGCAGTAAATAGGGGGGGGTGGGCCGACTACAGTAATGCTCACAGGTCTGCTAGAGTGAGACCCTGGTGTGAGATGAGTCTCAAGTTAGCGGGGCCACAACTGTTTGGAGAAGGGCGTTGAGTGTTGGCAGAGAGCACGGAGGTGAGAGGAACCGGAGGCGCGGAAAGGGGCCTTGTGTTGGTGCCCTCAGACGGCGTGTGCAGCGCGCAGGCAAGGCCCTGACTCACTGGTGCATGGATAATGTCGGAGAGAGTATCCCGCGGCTAAGCTGCACTTAACAGCACATTGATTTCAAACCCCCGTGTTCCCTCTGGAGGGCAGTGGGATGCACCTCAACAGGCCCCTTCCCCTTTTCTTTTCCCCTTTCCTACCTTCCCCTTCTGACCACCGCCACCATTTACCATCTCCACAATCTACCCCTCCCGCCATCTACCCATCCCTGAGTCGATTTGGGTACACCATGCTGGTCACTGGCCTCTACTCCCCCTCCTCCTCTGAGTGTCCCTGAGGAGTTGAACAGGATTCAGGGGCACAAAGACTCCCACAAGACCCTTGGTCTTGAGAGCAATGTTTTGGGTAGGGCGTGCAGAAGCAGCCGCGTGGAAAAGATCTGTGGTCAAAATCAATGCATTGGCACTTTGATGGAGCGCTCCAACAGATTTGGGAATTTCACAATCTCCTCTTTCTCTCCTGGCACCATCAGAAGGCCTCCCAACTGGAGGAAAAACATCATCCACTAAACCTTCTGGGAAAGAGGGACTCTTAATTTCTACAGCTTCTGGGACAAAACACGACACAGTCAATATTCATTTGGTGGCTTGCTCCTAACATGCTACTCTTTCCAATCTGTCACCTCTTGCTGCTCAAAGCTAAATGACAAATATCTGTGTAACCTTTGCACGGATTCTGCAGCCATTAGAGTTGTAATTCTTCCACTACAGTTATTTCCGGTTAACTCCTCTCTTCCTTTTTTTTCTCTTTAAAGCTTTGAAGGAGAAAACTTTCTTTCTCATTGCCACCACACCTTGCCGTTTGCATCTCTTTACGTGAGTCCCAGCACAGATGTATACCAGTGTGGTGCTTCTTCCACTTGTCTAACTTCTGACTCATCTCCCAGCTGCATTATGTGGATGCATGTTTCAGGAGCAGTACACAGCACTCTTCTTTGTGCGCTAATGGGCTCTCAGCATCTTTAAGACTCAGGGTACAATTAAGAGGTGATAGTTTGATCTCCCACCTCACAGTTCTATTTCTGAGCTGCCGCGTGATTATGCCGGAGGTTGATGGGTGGGTGAGGAATGGGCTCTATTTAAAGGAAAACACCCATGAACTCTGCTGAAAGAACAGAATACTTTAGCTGTTTGCACCTGCCTGGTTTCTATTCTGACTGTACTCCACTGCCATACAGTTTACCATATGATCACAAAGTGCTTTGGAAATAACTGAGGGTGTTCGTTGTATTTATGGCAGAAGAAAACTTTCCTTTTTTTTAAGAAGTCTGTGTTAAACCCCAAAGCTCTGAAAGAAAGGTTGTCTTAAAGTTGCTTCCTGGGGTTGGTCATTAAATGTAAGACCAAGAGCAGTTAATCATGTATCCAGTCAAACTTGACCTACCAAATTTTACATCTAAACCGTTGTTTCTGATTGATCAAGTATTTTTATGCGATTTCACTTGGCCAATTATGTAGTTTAGATGACGGAAAAGTAAGAGAAATTAAAGTATTACCTCTATGCATATCTAGCATCCAAGTGCTGTCCTACATGAGAGAAATTGTTAATACAGCACTGCCATCTGCTGGTGAAAATTAGTTATTACACAGTATTAAATTATAATACATGACAAGCAAGATGGTTTTATGGAAGATGGATGATAAGACTGTCAAGAGGGTGATGGATGATAAGAAAGATTTAATTTTAGTTTGTGCAAATTCTTTTTTATAACCTACTCATAATTAGTCTTCTGAAGCAACATAATCCCCACAAATAAAAAAGGAAGGCAATAACTGTTGACCTCCAGCTTCAAATTGACTTTAAGACTTTTTTTTCTTTCAATTTCACATCTGAAATAGCCTATACCAATGTTAATGTCAATATCTGGGGATGTGCAGGCATAGGCCCCGATCTCAGGCCTTTATGATTTGTCACAATGAGCTAGCATCGACATTAAACCCATACATTTAAGTATGTTAATATTGATTTAAAAAAGTAAAGTTTGTGAATGCTTAGCCATTATTGCCATTATCTCTCCTGTCAACATTTTTTTAGAATAATGACATCATCATAATAAACATCTTCAAACAACATTCTCTTGATTATTGAAGACTAATAAATACATTTTACAGACATTTTTTAAACAATATTTTTGCATATTAAATTTGTGTTTTCCTCACAAATGAAAATAAAGGTATTATTTCCCTGTGTTTATACTGCATGTGTAAATAAATATCTAACATCTTTAAAATAGCTTACATTTGGGCTGTGTTCTTATCCCTTTTTGTCAGATGGGAGCAGCAGATTCCTGTCTATTGATTTGAATTATGGTGGTGGCTACCTTGTTTTACATTTACATCCCATACTTTGCTTTTAAGTTGCTTTAAAGTTACAACAAAAAATATGTGGTATAATAAATCAAACATTTATCCTGTATGTGATTGTGGTTGCCCCCTGTAATCGTTATTACAGCAACATGCATAATTAGTATCCAGTTAATAATAATAATAATAATAATAATAATAATAATAATAAAGTAGGAATCTAGGCCACTAAATAAAGTTGAATGTGTTTAATAACTATCGCCTATACAATTTACAATTCAATCACAATCCGTCTCTGCAGGTTTAGCGTGGTTAAAAAATCATAACAAAAAAGAAAAAAAAACCCGCTTGGGACTTTGAGGCAACATGGAAAATAGCCCCCGCCTTCTTTGTTACGTATTTACATTTGATTGGCGGAGGAAGCCGGGAATTGAATGCTAATTGGCAATCAATCATTGTCAATCATTTTAGAGGCGTGTCCTTGCTGTGTCGTTAGGGAAAGCACAGCCAGTCTTCACAGTTCACAGAAGTGTCACCCGGTCCGGAGTCCTCTTTACATCAACTGAGAAAAAAAACATACAACAGCTAACGGTGAGAAGAGGACCGGTAAAGGGGAAATGGACGAACCTTCGGAACAAATGAGGCCCCTTTTGAGAACAGTAAGTACCCGCCCAGCACAGTTAACCGTTAGCCCTCCATTATATATGTGTGGCTCTTTGTCCGTGTTTGCCCCTTGTTTGCCAAGCAGCAGCAGAAGTGATGCTCGGGAGTCAGATTCAGTGAGACTCCATCCGGCGGCTGCTATTGTTAGCCGGCTTTCTACTTCTGACACGTGGCATGGGTACAAGTTGTGTTCAGGTCTCTCCTTATAGTCAGCGAAACCGTTCATTCACACATATGTTGTGTATACATGTGCTTTCCTGCCCTGGTGTTATGTTTATTTCAGTTCGTGTTCACTTGTTTTCAAATAGTGTTTGCTAACGTTCCGGGCGCGAGTACAGTCAACCCTGTTCTGTGACGCTATTAACGTTATTAACCGTAGTTAAACCTCTGATGTCCAGGATATTTTGGTTCAAATTTGGCAACTTCCTGTGCATTCATTTCTGTCTCTGTTTAGCATCTTTCAGTCTGTCCTTACATCACATGCAAGGCTCCTTTTTCTCGACACAAACTTGGCTATCAGTCAGATTTGTCATTTTATTTTAATTACCAAAGTATAAAGCTGCCAGGAACCGAAACCACAAACAAAAGATCGCGTGTCTATGGAAATGTACCACTTTATTTTATTTTATTTATTTATTACCATTTATACACACAGAAACAACAGAAAAAAACAATACGTAATAAAACTACAAAACAGTCTATTTGCATGTAAATTAAAAACAGTAATAGTTTTCACTGTCGGTGTTGCTTGAGTAGGTCTGACTATAGTTTATAATGCCGGTAATCAGTTACGTTACATTGCTTTGAACCAGCTTTGTAGCAATCCCCTCTCACGTTCAACAGGTCCAGCAGTCCGTTACTTCATAATATGTGTCCCAGTTAGTCAGTTTGATAAGATCTGCCGGCACATTTGCAGAAATAAAGGGCTAATTTGCATATCAAATGCGCCCGAAATAGATCAGCCTTCTTGTGTGACATTTCCAAGTCAGGAAACGCGTCTAATTTTACAGTGAAAGCTTGTGTCACTGGAGAGGAAAAATAGACATGAAAGTGTAAGAGAAATTGTTTTTGCACAATTTCAGACATGTGAGTTACAGCAGGTTACATCTACAATCACAATATCAGTTGAAAACTCTACAAAGATAAAATATTTCATGTTCACGAATAGACGTTTGTTTTTTTGTAAACATACACTGTGGATTCTGACACAGTGCCCCATTTTTTTCTTGCCTTTGGGTTTCTACCAAATTCTCTTCAGCGTAATATTTTAACCAAGTTGTGGGTGAGAGTGGAAACCCATATCCTGTCTGTTGGGTCTAACTTTACAGTCACAGATGGGATGATGAGCATCAAACACTCAGCTAGGTTAACAAGCCCAAAAAAGAAATTGGTTTCAGAGCTAAGTTTAAAATGTTGCCGCCTGACATCAATGCTGGTGTAGGGTTGTCCACTACTATGCACGTGCATGTATGTGCGTGAGTCTGAGGAAACTTGATCCTTGGCTGCCCAATGGAAAGAGTTTTCTTCCCCAGGCATGGAAGTCAATGCACTCACTGTGCCACAGGACCCTCAAGGCACACATACAGCTGCGTGTTGCCTAAATGTCTCTGGGCTTAGTAAACTGCCCCTCCATCAAAATGCACATCCCAAAGAAAATGGCATTGTTAAGCTTTGAGTCAGACATTCAGCTAGCGTGTGCATGTTTAAAACATGAATCTGGTTTCAACAAGAAACTCTTGTTATCGTTTAGGCGTACTGGTTGTTGACAATGTTTCACTTTCAAAAATAAATTGGCATAAGAAATGGATTTGAATGCTGAGGATCAAATCTAAACTGCCACTAAATTGTTATTATTGTTTACTATGGTCCCAGCTTCTTTTAATTTAAACCAGTGTTTTAGCATCATCCCAACATGAAGTCATGCCATGTTATGTCATCCAACGGTTCCTCTTCTGCTGCCTTTATCCCCATGAATACCATCTCACGCTGTGTCTGTGGCATTTATAGAAGACTAATTTGGCTTTGTGTTTAAGTAACCTGTATTAGCTTCAGGGTTAGAGATTCACTCCCTTCACCTGTGTTGCGCATGTTTAACCTTTGCTGCAAGTATGAGTGCTTAGCGGTCATAGATTAGGCCGATTAGTGGCACGTTGCTCTAATGTACAGTCTGTTTTAAAGCTTATACTGGGAAGATGGGTTCGTGGTGGAAGGGCTGAGGAGCTAAAGACGCTGAAGAAAACAGAAGAATTATAATTGCTATTCTTTACTTTGGGCCACCAGGATTTCCTTAAAGAAATTTACTTTGCATTTAGACCATGCGTCATACTTTGCATAATACATACACACTTTCTGTCGCTGACACCCTGAACTCTGGGTTAATTCTGAGTATACTAATTTGGCTCTGCTGTTTTGAGCTTTCAGTGAATTTTTACTTAAGGTGTTTGCTACCGTCTGAGGAGAAAAAAGGATCAGTGTTCTGGATGTTCCTTTAGTGAAAAAGGGTTTTACTGCAACCAGGTTAGGCTCTACGACCTGGACTATTATCGGTTCTGCCCTTACTGCAAGGGTTAGTGAGTGTTGTATAAAGCATACTCACTAATGACGGTGCTTTAAATGAGTAATTACACAGAATTTGACTCTTTGCCAGTCTGATAGTGCTGTGTTCTGTTCAGCTGTACTATTAAGGTAGTACGATAAATAATTCCAACCATACCCAGCTATAGGCTAATTGGTTTACACAACAGTGAGCCTGTTTGTTTATGGTGCTCCCAATCTACTTTCGACAAGAATGAAATGTACTTTCAGAGCGGAGGACGTGATTTAACAGCACCACAAGCCACAAGTTTTTTAGTGCTTTTTGGAGGCAATGATTGATGAGGTCCACTACATACGTTGGAAAACACAGCTAGCCTATGTGTGCCATTGTAGTTTGTTTCTTACTTACTCAAGAAAACTCTGTATTTAATTTTGAGATTATTTTGCCTGTCTCCAGGAATGCAAAAATAGCAAGTTTTTCTAACTTCTCTGTGCCTCATCGTGACACAGTTCAATGTGCTTACATTTTCAAGCTGCTCTGTAGATTAGACTGAAGC
Source organism: Centropristis striata (assembly GCF_030273125.1). NCBI lineage: Eukaryota > Metazoa > Chordata > Actinopteri > Perciformes > Serranidae > Centropristis > Centropristis striata. The sequence goes on from NC_081530.1 coordinate 22,241,401, forward strand.
TGTAGCGGTAGGGAAGGCTATAATTAATTTCCTTTAGCCACCAACATTTCTGCAACTGGGGGGGGGGGGTGTGTGTGTGGCTACCTAGCCTCTACTACACAGAGCAATGCTCTAAAAGTAATATTAAGAATGTAAAAGATGAGAAAAGGGGGATTGTACTAAATCTACATGGTAGTGTGCCTTTGTTCTATTTCTACAAAGATTATTTGAAAGCTTATCAAATTACAGGAAAGTCGTCAACTACATTATGCTGCTCAGTGTGGTCTTGATGGTTGCACTCTGATTCTTGATGGTAGCTTGGTTTTCTGTTGGGTGGGGTTAAAACCTGGGATGGATAATGGATCTGAGACTTTGAATAGTTAATCTTTATCCTCTAAGCCTCTTTCTTGTGTGTAAATACTGGGAGGTGCATAGCAGCTCTGTGCCAGAAGAATCTTTCTGTCTTACCTTACGTGATGTGTAAATTAAAGGCTGGCTGTATGTATGGATCACTGAGTGACTATAGAGTTGGACAATATGACTCCACTTCCTCCCACTGTATAAAATTGAAGCCTTTATATTTGAGGAGCCGCCATCTTTTACACTTGGAGCCTGTGGCTGTATCCCAATGTCAAGGAGGGATCCTGAAACAGCTGAATTTGAAGGATACTACGTCATTGTCATCCACCGAAGGACTGTCCCAATGTCCAGGATACTCCAAAGGACAGAGTCCTTCTTTTGCCCAAATTCCAAGGATGCATGTGTGTGTCCTCTGTGCGCCCCAACTACCTATAAAGCCTTGCGTACACCGGTCTACCGGGAGATTTAAAAGCGGTGAGCAAAGAAACAGTGACGCTGGCGGCGCGATAAGAATTTAAATATATGTTTTCAGTTTACACTGAATATTTGTTATCACATAACTTACAAAACTTGTGTTCAAAGTCATGCAAAACATATGCACAAACAAGAATATTTAGCTAAAAGATAATAAACATCATCTTGATAAATTGCCAGTTAAGTTAATTGATGCCGTCTCAGTCGACTAAAGTTGTTAATTCATATATATGCGTCAGATGATGATGTACTATGTAAACGGTAAATGGACTGCACTTAAAGCGCTTTTATCCAAATCGCTTTACACTACAGACTGCACTCATTCACCCGTTTACACACACATTCATACTGGTGGCAGAGGTTATCCTACAACGGTGCCACCTGCCACCATTAAGAATTAATTCACACACTGATGAACGCTGCATCGGTGGGCCATTTGGGGTTCAGTATCTTGCCCAAGGATACTTCAACATGTAGGCTGCCATGGTCAGGGATCAAACCACCAACCTTCCGTTCAGTGGATGACCACTCTACCATTTGAGATGTATGTACAAAGTATACGCAGCTATGCCATTCAGAAAGTCACACATTTGTTTATTGTGTTAACAGGGGCTGACAGTCCGCTGTTATCCATTATTGTTATTTATAAATAACTGTTATTTTACTGTACTGTAAAATACAATAAAAACATATCTCCATGGTGAGTTATGCGCCGTTGCTTTTATTAACCCATTAAGGCCTAAAGCTCCTGGGAAAAAATGCCTGGAAAACCTATGGGCGATTTTCAAATGACCCCCTAAAACCTGAAGTTTTTCTGGAAATTCAACACCTACTAAATAATAGATTTTTCAGCCTTTGTAGCAGATAAAAATGAAATTCAAAAAGTATTTGAGAGCTTATACCTGTGGCTTTCATACGAAGTTGAGTTTATTTGTCCAAACCTTCAATAAAGTTTTTTAAAAAATCAACAAACTCAGCAAATGTTACATTTGACTGAATAAAAAATCCTATGCATAATACTAATACATGCCCATTAGCAAGATGCAAACATGATATGACCACTGGAAGAACAAGACATAGTTCTCATTAGCCTACTGTAATAAAAAAAAATATATTATCATAATAATAATAATAATAATAAATAAAAATAATACATTTTATATATTGCACTTTTCAGGGTACTCAACGACGCATAAAGTAATATAAGACATTAGGGGTGGAACGGTTAACAAAATCTACGGTTCGGTTCAGTTCACGGTTTTATGGTAACGGTTTTCGGTTCGGTTCGGTATACGTTGATTGTTAAGAAAATCAATTGTGTCTTGTATAGTCAGGTTAAAACTGAAAGAATGAAGCAGTCTAACATTTGATACATCATTGTGAGAGAGGAGACATTGCTAGTTCCAACATGTGCTTCATTTACTTGGCAAACACAGTTATCTTTAACAAAGAAGCATAGGCTCTATCAACACTTGACTGAGGTCCCTTTGTTTGAAATTAACTCAAAAATAATGTTGACATGTATCAATTCCCTGATTATCAGTACTTCATGGAAAACAAAATAAATCATCCAGTCAATAATCACCAATATTAGATTAGATTAGATTAGATTCAACTTTATTGTCATTGAACAGAGTACAAGTACTAGGACAACGAAATGTAGTTTAGCATCTAACCAGAAGTGCAGAGTAGTAAAGTGCAGGGTATTTACATATGAACACAGAGTATAAATATAGTGCAGGTATGTATTGAATATGCTATAGGATATATACAGTTATAGAAATATATACAGTAGAGATATGTACAGTAAGCAGCAGTGCAGGTAGATGAATGGATGGTAATAAATAAGGTCATGGTCATAAATAGTCAAAAAATATTCATTAATGTGGGCAGATACAGGACAGTAGGTGGGTCACCTCTGTGTAGTGTTCAAGAGGGTGACAGCTGAGGGGAAAAAACTGTTCCTGAACCTGCTGGTTCTGGAGCGCAGGGAGCTGTAGCGCCTCCTGGAGGGGAGGAGGGTAAACAGTTTGTGTCCAGGGTGGGAGCTGTCCTTGGCAATGCTGCGTGCCCTCCGCAGACACCGCTTGGTGTGGACAGCTTCGATGGTGGGGAGTGGTGAACCGGTGATGCGCTGGGCAGTTTTTACCACCCTCTGCAGCGCCTTCCGGTCTGCGACGGAGCAGTTACCATACCAGACTGTGATGCAGCTGGTAAGGATGCTCTCAATGGTGCAGTGGTAAAAGTTCACCAGGATTTGAGGAGACAGATACAATATAAAATGTAACTTAAACCAAACGAACACATACTGCACTGCAACTTCCATTCTGTCAGTGCTTCAGAGAGATGCTCGCTAGTATGGCTCTCATAAAGGGGGCGTGTCTGTAAAACGGAGCTTTTCATCTGCCATTCTGAGGTAATGTAATGGGCAGTCACAGTCAGGAAACTTTCAGTAGCCCTAGAGGTCCATCCATCAGTAGTTAGCGCAACAGAGGCTGTGTCAGACAACTCTTTAACAATTCCTTGTCGGGTCTCTTCATAAAGTGCGGTAATTACCGTGTTGCTGAAGTGTTTGCGGGAGGGGATTTTATATCGTGGCTCCAGTGCTTTAATCATAGAACGGAATAGTGTTGCTGTTAGCGTAAACACCACGTGTTGCACAATGCTTGCACACTGTCGCACTTTTGTCAACTTTCTTACCGCCGCCATCGTAGGTCACTCTAAATGCAAAGTGGTCCCATACAGCAGACCTATAGAGTTCTGCTGGCGCATCTTCTAACTCTGGCTCTTTCCCACTCACCATACCCACACATTTCTCCACAACTGACCCACTACTCTTTCTATCTGCTACACCCGGTTCACAGCTTCGCTTCTTCTTCTTCTTGTTTACTACTACTGGTGGTTTGCTTTAGGCGCAGTAGCGCCACCTTTTGCTCTGGAGTGTACACGCTTCGCCCCTCATGAGAAAAATGAGCAGTGCATGAACCGAACGCAACACACGCAAATTGAACCGAGAGAGTCGAACCAAACAATTCTGACGGTTTTCATGAACCGTTCCATCCCTATAAGACATAAACAGTCATGAGTTCTTATATCATCACCACAATCAATTATTATTATTGTTAATATTAATATATTATTAATAATTATTATTATCTCCAGATGGCCACAAATCTGTCTGTTCTTCGGTGAAAATATGTCGTCTAAAAACATATTCCTCATCCATAAATGCCGGTCGATTGGTTCCGAGGGTTCAAAGTCCGGATCAGCAATTAAATCATCGGCGCTGTTTTCATCAGATCGCTTCCGTCACTTACTTCTGAGCTCCTCCGCTATAGTTGTCTTCCCTCATGATTTCAAAGTTCTGGAAAAGTCCAATGTTGCATTGTGACACTCCCACATGTATTCTGATCATGATTCTGATGCATTTCATTGGCCAAGAGACCGAAAATAGGTGGAAAAAAATACAAATACTACAAAATGACATATCCGCTGTCCCGGCCTTAATGGTAGAGTGACGCAACAGCGCTCCCGGTTTTAATGGTAGAAATGCGGTAATGCTTTCCCGGCGTAAATGGGTTAAACTGAGTAGCGGCCAAATTGAGCCAGGATCAGTGAGTTTGTGCTAAATCATTCACCAATCTTCACAAACCTTTGCAAAATACAATCTAAGCCATCCCAAATTCAAAACAAGATTCTGCATTGGGCCCAAAAAAGTTAGAAAGGGCCGCTAGCTGATGTGTCAAAGTTGGAGGAGCTGATGGGCAAGAAGCACCTGTCACAGGGAGAGACCCAGCATGTTGCCAAGGACAGAATTGAAATGGATCTTATTTTTATTGCAGCCTTATGTCCCAAAGAAGTCTTAAGGGAGCTAACTGATAATGTTAACATAAATACTAGCAAGCTTAACCATACCTCAATACCTTGGGTTTTATTTCCTGTTGCAGCTGCCTGTGGCTGTTGGGAGGTCACAGGCTTGCCGTTCAATGTCTCTTTTGTCTCCGTGTCAGTGTGTGTTTCTTTTTTTCAGGTTTGCTTATTAAGAACTGTGTGTGTATGCGAACACAAAATCATGCAGTCGGTTTAATTTTCACTGCTTTTCATTGGAACATTAACAGAATTTTTTTGCTTTCAACTCTTTATCTTGTTGTGTCATGCAGCGATAATAACAGCTTCTTCAGTGACTGGCAAGAAATCCTGCTTATTACTTAATTTATTCATGTAAGACCTTATTTAGTGGCAGCTATCATGAAGGTTGGAGATTGCAACCAACTGAATACATCACTCCTCCCTTTCCAAGCGTGCTTAAACATTAACATGGAAAAGTAGATATGAAAGGCTAATTCTAAGCTAAATAAAATTAAATAATTGTGAGTTTCACAAGATTAAACATAATTATGAATAATGTATTCAATTTCTAGCAATATATCCCTAAATCCTGCATACTAGTCCTTTAAAAGTCAAATTGCAAAAACATTTATCTTGAAATGAGTTGTTCTGCTGCACCATGCTACAGCTTTGCTTTAGTTTAGACCTCAGGTTGTTAAGTCAAAGGTGCTGATGCTTCAGCTCAGCAAAGATTCGGCCTTTAGATGGCACTCTTTCTATTTAATTGGATGCACCTTTTATATCCCTGATTACCATGGGGAGCCTTTATTTTAGGTTTGGTTCCACCTTTGCCTTTATGGTCAGTCTACTTGGAAGTGACTGGCACCGTTTTGGATGCTGCATCAAAAGGGCATCTCTGTACTGGACAGAGGTCCACAGTGTTTCCTTCAATTTATAAATATATACTGCTCATGTTCTTTTTGCTCTACTCATGTAACAGTTCTTATTGTGGCAAGAACACAAATGAGCCAAAAGTTCTTTGTAAAATCACAGGTTGTTGAAAGACATTCAACCTTCAGGCCCTGATAAAGATTGTGAATGTCAAAGTCAAAGGCAAGGAGGCTTTTGGAATCTCAATGAATACACGGCTATCTGTCCTTTTTCAATTCATTGCACCCTCTGCGGAATGCCGAGCTCACACGTGTGCTTGTTTCTATTTATCTGTGTTGGGGGTGGGTTTTCATTTGTGACCTGAATACCTCAGCGGGTGAGCATTTGAATGTCCTCCAAATGTGTGTGTGTGTCCTCAGTGTGGCAGTGTGTATGCATGCGTTTTTAAGCTCTTGGCTGGGCGAATAAAATATTCATGGTGGCATGGTGGGATTGGCTGCTGAGCAAAGAGCGGGCTGACAGGGTAGAGCAGAGCACTGTGTGTTTAGGAGCAGCTCGCTCCCTCTCTCGCCTCTCTCTGTATAAAGAGATGAGCGGAGGAAGAGGGAACAGACTAGTGCGACAGTGCCTGTGATAGTGCTTAGCTCACACACCTTCTACAACAGAGATAGCCGACAGAAAGAAGGAGCTGGCTTGACGTCCCTGCTGCCTTTGCTTTGCGGATGTTTTAGTCTAAATGGACGAACAGAGTGAAGGGGAGCATGTACTTACGGTACGTCTGGTGTGTGTGTGGTTTTATGTGTGCCTGTCATGTTCCACACTTGAACAGGATCCAGTGGCTCTCCGTATAGCATCATTGGTGTGTTTAATATTGGTTTGTCCTCTTGTTTCTCTACGGTAGATTGGGATGTTCTGTATTGATGAATGGGGCAGGTGGTCAGTACTGTGAGGTTGTTGCTTCATCGGTCATGTCTCTTGAAATGGAACCGTTTCCTTTTTACTCTTTAATCGCCTCAAGGAGCAGGAAAGAGACACAATCAACACAGACAGTTATGGCTGCTTGAAGGAGCGGGACAAGGAGAACAGGAAGGAAGAGAGGAGAGAGATGAGTGTTTGGGAGAGGAGGGAGAAAAATGGGTCTACCAAGGTGGCCGAATGCAAACAAGGTGCTCGCTGTTAATAGAGATGACGGTTATTGGCTGAAGTGAAATGAAATTAAATGCTTGTTTTCATTCAAAATTAAAAAGTGCAGAAATGACTATGCCCAGAATGGGAGCAATGCGCAAGCAGGGACTGTAGAAATCAGGAGGAAAATATTTGTGAGGCAGAATGAGGGGATGATTTCCATCTTTGTGTTTGTGTGAATGTTTGTCTGCTTGTTTGGGAGAACTGATTGCATCCAATGGAGACTATGATGAGTGTCTGTTTGTTTCCGCCCAATAAGATTCCAACCTAGCTGTTTAAACAATGAAATTAAACTGCATCTTCATTCAGGAGACTTTAGATACAGGGCACACGCTTCTGACTGCCTTCTTAGTTTTGTCCCGTTCTGACGTGGCAAGGCTCCAGTGACTTAAATAATTGAATTGCTACTCAGCAAAATATAGCTGCCTGATAAATTATATAATTATTCTCTCTGTTTATGTTTGGTACCCAGCACCTGCTAAGCACCATGGATGTTTATGCCTTCCTGAAAAGATATTTGTAATGTCTGTTTGATCAGCCACTATCTATATTCTCTCAAATGTCTGTTTCTATTATCTTTCTGTTTTCAGACATAATTTAATTGGTTACATAATTTAACATTAATTGGCATAAATACATGTCAATATTCTCATCCGTAGTATGCAATTGTGCATTTTGGCAGTGTGAGACAGAGAGATATTCAGTAATCTCAAGGGACAGGTCTCTCACTATGTAACACCTCTCTTACGTCAGTCTCTATCGATTGGATCAGGTCCCAGTAAAGCAAGGCTGGCAAGGAATTGAGATTAGAGGGAACCAGGCCTGTTGGCTAGTTGGGTGGCTGCTTGCTTCATTCACTGTCTGGTTGGCTGATGAGGTGTTTGGCTGCTGTGTGGTTAAATCTCTCCCACACTAACAGAAGTGAGTAGGGGTGTAACTGTACATAGAAGTCAGGGTTCGGTTCAAACCCCGGCTATAGAGTCAGGGTTCAGTGCAAGTTTGGTATAGCAGAAAACAAACAAATATGTTTCTTTCTTACTTACTACTACTTGCTGGGGGATTGTAGTAACATTCACAAACTATTTTCATTATAAAAAATAAACCTCTCAAACACTTCTGTATTTATTGTGCAAACACTGAACACACAATTTCTCAAGAAGCGACAGGTCACAACAAGCTATAAAATTGAAAAACGGCATATACCATAAAATTGAAAACACAAAATAAATAGAATAATAAAAAAATGTGCATTTTGGCCAGTGTTTCAACCAGGTTAGGTGTTAAATGTGTGTTAGAGTAGGGCTGGGCGATATATCGATATAAAAGATATATCGATATATTTTTAAATGGGATTAGACCATTTTATATATATCGATATAGTTCAAATTTGCATTGTGATCCTTGATCCAGGCAAGCTGCTTTATATATAAATGCTGCACTTACTTGAATTTGTCATATTTAGTTATTTTGTAATGTTTTTTATTCTTTCTCATATAAATTTATTTATTTCAGAAAAAGATTGGCTTTTTTTATTTCATAGGCTATTTTATTTAAGATAATTTTTTTATTTAAATGTGCACTTTATGGAGCTTTGATTTGGAAAAAAAAGGTACTCCTGTTATTATACAGTATTTATGTTCACTTAAGTAAACGGTTTCAATAAAACTACTTGTGACATGTCATATTTGGCTCTCACTTTGCATTAAAAATATCGGGATATACATCATATATCGATATTGAGCCTAAATATATCGGGATATGACTTTTGGTCCATATCGCCCAGCCATATGTGAGAGTGCTGGATAGGTTTCCATTCATATATCTGTTGCTGTTATTATAATATAAGGTATTGTAAAACATAACATAATCACAACAAACTCTAGGGTTGCCATAGAGTTCAACATGATGTTCATATCTTGATGAACACCCTCCCTGTATGTATACACTACAGTATTTCCTAACACTATTTTGAACTTGAAAGTGCCAATTTAACATGGATTATCCACAATCTTCATGTTGCCCTTGGGTAATCTGTGTATTAAGTTCAATGTTGAGTTCAAATGCAGTATTTTCTTTGCTATTGGTTGGAAACATAATAATCCTTATGTTTACTCTTAAAGGGTCATGTAAATCATAAATCCCCACCTCTACATAATACCCAACACATTGCTGATTTTATCACCTAAGCTGCTGTAAAAGCCAGAGAAAAGCCTCATATACAAGGTAATGATTTTGCCAGTCATTTATGCATACAACATGGAAACCACCAAAGATAGTGGACCATTGGTATGTCTTACATTTTTTTAAAAAGTCCTTCACTCTGATGAGCAGTCATAGAAACACTTTTTCACCATTGTTACCCAGCTGCATGGAATTTTGATATGCCTGTTTTGAAACAGCAGCAGATCAAACTATGTTTTTATAGGCTGCCATCACTCATTGGATTCAGTGTTTGTCTGCTTCAAAACAAGACAATTGAACGAATAAAACCAGCACTGTTATTGTCTAGTCTTCACAATTCATTTTTGCAGTTTGTCAATGTATGTTTTGGTGACAAAGCCCTCATATCTGCTCTCTGTCAAAAAAGCCATCAACAAACTTTTAAAAGCAACATTTCAAGTGGCGGTCAGTATTTCATGCCCAAAATATATTTTGTGGAGTACAACTATAAAACTAAGTGCAACTGGGGTCATTTTGGCCCACTCACTGTCATAAATCCTTTCAAAATTTTACTGGACTTCATATTGCTGTTTACTGACTGATCTGGTTGGGAGCACATTAGTGAGTGTAATTGCAGTAATTACTTATAGTGATGGTTGAGAATAATTCAAAAAGTGTTTGATATTAGTGATTTTCTATCCCCCACATATTTTCACACATTTTAATATTATTGTCTGGGCATAGCATTCCCACAAGGCACCCATGTGAGAAAGAATAGAGGATGAGGGGGCAGGATTTGAGAACAGAAACATGAGAAATGATGAAGAGTGACATTTTTTATGGTTTGATTGTGTTGGCTCTTGGCAGGTTGCCTGCTGGTGCTGCCTACCACTCTTTGATTGTTATTTGGAACCCACTCTCTAATCGTCCAGCTTGTCCCCTCTAAAGTGTATTGAGCAAAGGCAGGGCTTATCCCACACCAGACTCCATGCATGCTTTCAGTTCATCAGAGCTCAAACTAGAGGTGACGTTATGTTCCCGTGGTGACATCAAGGGGCTTCTAATCAGAATTTCCCGCTGTGCCAGACATCTGTTTTGTCAGTTGTAGGTGGAGCAGAATGTGGCGCATCCCATGAGTAATGTTTCTGACGTGTGGCAGCACACAAGTCTCAGTGGACACTGGCAGGCCAGGAAACACTTTTCATGCCTATAGAGTTTCTGGATAAAGCTTATGCAATGGTTGCATGGTATGAGTTACACAATTTTCATCTATTTTTGTATCTTGATCTATATCTTGTCTATAACGTGCAGTCTAATTACGGTTTCATTGATGCACTTCTACTTAGGCAATTCTGAAGGTCAAATTATTTATCACTCATAAGTTTGGGACTGGCTTTGTGGCATATTTTAAGGTGCAATTTGAACGTGTTGACATTATGTTAAAGACGTCTTACTGTTGCATAGATATATAATGAAACTAGCATGCTAACCAGCTAGCCCATGCCCGTCCTGTTTTGTTATATCATGACTTGTGCCTCATGAGCAGATAGTGAGTCACTAAAGCCCCCATTCTGCCCTCAAAGAGTACAGAGAAGTAGATGCAGATACACTGTTGTCTGTACAGCAGTCAGCAAATTTAGTTTACAACTAAAATTAAATTAAGACCCACACACAACATGAGATTCCATGTTTAAGAGACTGCAGCCACTGAAAAACCTGCAGTAACATAACAGCGCCTTTCCAGCCACCGCCCACTCTCTCGTCAACAAGCTGGACGACATGCGGATTACAAACCACCACATGGATAGCTGAATTATGGGGATATCACAGACCAGGCTGCTTGAAAACATCCCTCAGTTTGCTTGGCTGTGATGCTAGCTGGCCACATTATCCCCACACCCGACTCCACATGACATCCGCCTGTGACTCCTCTCTGCCCGGCTGATTTCCTCTGTGCATCTACTTAGTGATTAATCTTTCCGAGGAAGATGCTTCAGGGACCCGCCCATTGCACAATCAGTTCAACGGAGAATACAAGTTCAGATGTAGGTCTTAATTTCACTTTAGTTTGTGTGTTACACTACACAATCAGTCAATGCATTTTTTAGAAAAAGAAAATAATATAAAATAATAATGGCAATTGCTAGAAACCAATGATGTCTCTGGATCTACACAGGAAAGAACACAGAGCTACATATTGTCTGGTTTTCTTTACTGTGTATGTGTCCAGAGACGCATCTGCCTTCTGTCAACATCATCTATTGATGTCACTTTATGGTCGCTTTTCTTTCTCAGCTGGCTGTCCCTCTGCCCTCCAAGTCCTCCCCACTGGCACTGCTTCTGTAGCCCAACCACAGCTGTGCTTCGTGGGCATAATGGCCAATTGCCTCCCTTGGCCTGGGGACTGTGGGTGATAGACTAGGGGTTTATTTTAGACAAAGCTATGTGACAGGTTGCATCATGTGTTCATGGGGGGGTTCAAGGGCACAGCAGACTTTAACACGTGCATTTACTTTACTAAACAGGCACCTTGACAACATGCATAGAATACATGATAACAGTACATAAACTGGTGTTTATACAGTAAAATGAAAACAGATTTGTGGAAGTGGTATTTTAAGAAGCTTAAGAATAAGACTATACTCATGAAGTAAGAATAGTTTCCCACCAGCGTTGTGTGCTTTTCTTGTAAACCTTGATTCATGTGGTTCCAGGAAATAGGAAATTAGAACTGTGGAAAGTAACCAGAAACTTGCTCCATTAATTGATTTTTTTTTTTTTTTTAATTCAGAGGTTCTTGTTCTATTCAAATTTACACATTACAATACTCTTTGTTTTAAACAGAACTTTGAACAGTAAGTTAATAAATTATCTTAAATAAAAAGTAATTACACCACAATGTAATCAAGAAATAAAGTACAGATGTTTGTACTTAGGTAATCTCTAAATTCCTACTGTGACTGATGGACCAAAATGTTAGCTTTCTGTCCTGGCTAAACACCCAGTGCCCCTCTATCACAAATGACCACGAGGAACCCTTTTACTCACCCTTGCTGAGTTGTGGGGTGAAGAACTCCAGTTACTTGAGAGAGATTAATTTCGTGCTGCTCTTGTCCCTGCAGCTGAATTATTACCGCTCCTCATCAAAGCACTGTCAGAGAGCATCACGGCTCATTATCATGCAAATCCACATGCAACTGAGAAATACACACACACACATGCATGCACTCACACACAGGCTTACAAGTGCACACACAGACACAATCGCAGATGGCATCATTCATTGTACGTGGGGTTCTAACAGGAGAATGATTATGGTAATATATGTGTGGAAATGTGAATGTCATTGAAGACAATGCTCATAGTAGTAAGGCAGTAATGAAACGGGGAGACTGACATAGAATATGTGCTTTCTATCAGAACAAAACTTTAGTGTGGTATGTGGAAGTGACTGACATGTTGGGGCTAAGAAACACGAGGCCCTGATATCATTGACGTATCGCGTATCTTTTCAGCACGTAGCTGTCATTGCCACCTATTGTTTCCACACTTCCCTGCTTGGCAGCAATGCCTCTCAGTGATTGGTTGTAGGGATTGAAAGGATCATCCAATTGGGGATTGTGTTGCATCAAAGGGCTTGAACAAGACCCAGTAGAACAGTACATTTGTTGTTGTTGAGGGGTGGTGTTTGATCATTTTATATGGCCTATGTAAAGGATTGAATGTAAGATATTTAATTATTATTTATTATTTTTTTATTATTTAATTATTATATAATTATTATGCACATCTGGTGTTTATCTTTGATCACTTTGCGCTCAGTTGAACATGCGTAGAATTTCATTCTCAGTTTCATGAACAGTATTCTGCAGCCTAAAGAGATGAGATCCCGACTATCAGCCATAACATGTATTATAACCCCTGATTCAGGGCAATGGTTTCAGCCTGGCTGTCAGCCACCATTAGCTCACTGCCTTCCTGTGGTTTTTATAGACCCTATATGAATGCCTGTCTAAAAAAAGCTTTTCCTTCCTGGTCACAAAACATCATGCCAAGTTGAAAGACACACTGATCACAGAGCGGAGCTGGCCTGACTACTATTGATTCTCTCTGTGTGGCCTCAAGTGGTCTTAGAGAGCAGCTGGAAGTATTAATGTTATTACAGGTGTGAAATGTAATTAGCCATGGGATTCTGGTTTACTCATTATTTTGTGGTTGTGGCCCGGGGTGACATCGGTATCAGTTGCTGCGTTCTGGTGTTGGAGTCACAGTGACTTCTCCCAGCACATTTAGTTCCGTTTTGGCCACACATGCAGCAGTAATTGGAGACAGTGTCTCTGTGGGTGCCTAAATGTTTTGGCTCTTAAGGGTATAGAGTCAGTGGACCACTAATAACAAGGTTGGTAATTGGGCAAAACCGGGTTTGGGTTGAGGAGGTTTATGATTTTTGTCTGTGTGCGTGTGTAGCTGTTGTCTGAAACATCTGCCTTTGTGAGAACCAGTTTTGAGTTTTAGTCTAACCAAAGTTGGGTTTAATTTAAAGGTTAGTATTAGGATTTGGCTGATTTTAGCTTAAATGTTGAGGTTATGCATGTTCTGCTGATGGTCAAGGCTGCACCACCCGTGGAGAAGTGTCCTCAGAAGTATAGCAATTGTATGTGGTTTCATTATTGTTTTACGACGCTATAATTCAATAAATAACTTTTAATAATACGCACCTTTGCTGCTATGCATCCTGACAGCTTTATGTCTCCTCTAATTGGATTTTTCCATCTCTTGATGTTTTCATGACACTGATATCAGGCTCATTTTTGCCACTGAGGTCATAACCTCTTTTTTTAATGAGTGTAGCCAGCATCTTGACGTTGCTATGAAACTCAACCTCTTTATGGCATGGAGCATAACATTGAATGATTTTTCCAATACAGACTAATTAGTTTGCGGAAAACATCACACATACAAACCCTCATAAAGTTTCAATGAGGCTTTACTGCAGTCTATTATTCATTAGTCATTAAAGTTGTTAAAGAACGCCATCAGAGGTTAATCTGCTTACTTTGCTGTTTTCACATCTGCCAAACTAATCTCAGAGTATGTAATATTGTTCTGTACTACATTTCAAACGAGATGAGTTACAGTCTACTAATCATTAAGTACACTTAATTATTTTTGTTCCAGATTATGGTCTGAGCTGTTTCGTTTGACTGCCATGTGGTAAGGAAATGGTCCTTGGTGTTGGCCATCTGAAAGTCCTTGCTTTATTCCAACACATAAACTCGGAAATGTAGAGGTTATAGGGGGTGGGCTGATGGACAATGCCTTTGTCCACCATGACGGCTCACAGTCATCGACCACTGAGCCCAACATTGTGATCTATGAATCCCTGCTTTCCACACTCGTGTGCAGGTTTGCGGTGGCATTCATTATTAAATAGTAACAATTCTGTATAGCAGGTTTTGTGCCCATATGATTTGATCAGTTTGGATGACTTTGCGTTAACAGTATCTTCTTCCATCTTCCAATTGTTACACTGGATATCATTTTTCTCCATGTTGGTAGACATCGTCTTAGCCTAGTAAGGATCTCCATGCTATGTTACCACTAGTCCTGTTACAGCCAAGTCAGTCTTCGCCTCGCTACTTGGTGTCGTGCCAACACTATTGGAGAAACTTTAGTCTCATAAGTCAGAGACCTTTTCACTGGCCTGTGAGCTGCCCACATTCTTCTTCTACACCAACGGATCCTGTATCTGCCGTTCCTGTTCATCATCCCACACAGCAAACTTACCAACTTTGATATTCTTTTGTGATGACAGTCTATTGTGTTTCATAAAGGGTAAACTAAAGATGAATATGAATATATTTTCAGTTTCATTGTTTCAAACATTGTGCGCAGTACAGTGAGACATGTTATTGAATGCCTGTTGTGCCTAATTGGAGTAAATAGGACCAACACTTCAGGGGGAGTAACTTTTATTGTCCATTCCAATGAGCTGTCTCATTGCATTGTTTTTCCTTTTAATTAGAAATAAAAATACATATATTTACAAGAAACTCATGTCTTATTTTCTTCCCTCTCTCTCTCATTCTCAGGGTCTAGATGAGGAGGCACTAGTTGACCATGGAAAGTCCAGCTTCACCACTCACACAAACTATGAAAGAGAAGATTTGGAAAGTAAGTTTAAATCCACCCAGACTGAAATATTTTTCTTGAGATGGTGTGCTGTTTTCAAATCGGTGTAAAGGGTAGGTTCCCAAGCTGCTTGTTGGTAAGATTATGTTGTTTATTATATTTCTATTATTTATTATGGTGGGATTTTGTTGCTAAGATCAAATAGTGGATGGAGCCTTTAGTCATGTTTTCACTGCATGGTACAGCTCTGCTCAACTCTACTAAACTCAGTTTTGGAAGCAGGTCTCTCTGTTTTTCGTTTCCCACTGTGGACAGTAGCCACATCATTCTCAGCTGATCGGCATATCGCTATTGCATGAAATTGCCCTGACATCTTCTTCAATGTTACACTTGCTGAATCCTTTTATCAGCAGCCAAACGGAGGAATATCTGATTATTTGGCGTGGTGACCGCTGTGTGTCTGGTGTAGTAGAGCAGTTTTGCAGACTGCCAATTTTGGAAAATCTGGGTCGAGTGAATAAAAAAAGTTGCGGCCGTTTATTGATGGTAGCTTGGTTATTTAAAAATCATGGGTTTGTCACATGCTACACTGGTGACATCTGACCAATTAGTGTTTTCAGTGTTTTAACTCCACTTTTGGCAAATAAAAAATCTGAAAGAGTGATCTGGGTTGAGCCGCACCATGCAGTGGAAAATGGCATCTAATGAAGTGTCGATGCTGTTCACATGTAGAGAAAGCAGCACAAATGTTGTTACCACCACAATATCTCCTTCAGGCTTTTTCTACATGCCTCTCTGTCCTCTCCCTCCAACTCACTGCTCTCTCTTTATGTGGGTCCATTGAACTTCATATCCTCCATCCTCTATTCAATAATATCTCCATTTATCCTATTCTTTCCTTTGGTGACACCCCTGGAGCCCTATGCTTTCTGTCCAGCTAAGCTGTTTTTTTTCCACTTCATCCTCTTTCCTCTCCTGTGGCTTTTTTCTTCTTCCTTTCCTTCTTTCTCCATCCCTGTTTACCACAATCTGTTAAGCTCATGTGTGTCACTTTTGCCTCCCTCTAAATGTGCTGCATCTTTTTCCATTCCTCCTGGGTTCCCTCTCAAATCAAAGAAGGATGACTCATCTGTGAAAAATGAGTATTGGCAGAGAATGTAGGGCAAAAATAGGGCGTCTGCATTTCAGAACACAGTTCCTGTGTGGCAGTAACAATAAAGAAAGGAAGTAGATAAAACATTTGAGAGAGGGGTGAAAAAGTCAAATGTTGTACTCTGGTTTCCTTCAAGTAGATTTTCTCGAGCACATGAATGAAATGGAAAGTTCTCCGTCCTCTGTTTCAAATGTTCGTTTTTCTGTCTCTTACCAGATACCGTTCTTGTAGGCTTGGATATTGAAATATAATTCAATCTATTGCATTTGGAATTCCATTTAGATTATTGTTGTCCTTGTGGGAAAAATCTGACATGGCACTTGCCTTGTCAGTTTATGAGCTTTACTTGCTAACAGAGGTAGAAATCTGCTGTGTGTGATGGGTAAGAAATAAACAGCAGTCTTCGAGTACAACATGTTTTACGGTAGAAACTGCACATCAGATTTTACAGTATTATAGATGGAACCTGTTGTAAATATGTTGAACTTTTATTTCTTTATCTTAAGCAGACATACTGTAAAAATAACATGGTTGTAGTTTATTTCAAATAACATATCTTTAAAGCCTAATTAGTAGATATTTTGTATCATAATACCAAAGATGTAACTGAAATTAGGAATTCCATCTATCTTCTATGCTGTTTTAAATTGTTAAATTGTAAATTGTGTACGGTAAATGTGTCTGAATTGGTATTGCACTTTTCTTGTCCCCAGGCCACAGAGCAGTGTACGTAGGCGTCCATGTTCCTCTCGGGAGGGAGAGCAAACGGAGGCATCGCCACCGAGGACACAAACACCACCGAAAGAAGAAAGAGAGAGACTCTGAGGAGGGGAAGGAAGATGGCAGGGAATCCCCCACTTACGGTTGGAAACACTCATCCTTAATTTCTTAATGCCCCCATTTAGTACCAAACACCAAACCACTTTTTTTTCTATTTATCTCTCTAAAGCCCTCTCTCCACTGAATTTATTTCACACAGTGCTCTATCTTGCAGTTAATGCTACTTTCATAGCCTTCAACTGTTTTTTCATACATCCACAGGGCTCGCCCCAGACAATAACCAGAAACCTTTTCAATCCACAATGGACCTTGCTCAGAATTGGTGTACCTTTTCAATTTCTTTTCTGGTGCATTTATTTCACAGTACGTTAAAGTGATACAGAAATTCTTTGCAAATAGTTATAAAGCTGGTTGAGTGGTGTGTTGGTCTCTGTTGGTCATGGACTTTGAATGCAATACAAATGCTACAGAACATCTTCAGTTAAAACACACATAAAAAGCTAATTTTTCACTTTCAACCTTGGTTGACGGAGCTGAAGAATGTTAACAGGAACATGTGTGATGTAAAGGCCGTGGTTTGGGGGGAAAAATGCAGAGATTCCCAGGTAACAACACCACTTTACTGAAACCTTCTGTTACTCTCTGTCTTTCAAACAGTTCTGAATAAAACATTAAGCTCTAAAAGGCATTAAAGGCCACTGGGAACTAGCCTCTGACACTGATTGAAGGCTATGACATTTTAAGCTATGTGTGAAAAGATGCAGCATCAACTCAACCACCCAAACAATGCATTCAAAGCCAAACACTGAAAACTGAACAAAGCCCATTTTTGTCCTGTTATGGTATTAAGCAGCGAGAGAGGGCACACCCGATTACACTTTATAAGTTGTATATTCCGAACAGGGTTGTTACATAAGTTATTGAGCGAGAAAAGAAACCTGTCAGTGGGTAGACGATCTTTATGATCAGGTATAAGTGTGTGGCAATAATAAGCAGTAGACTACTCAAATGTGCATAATATACACCAGACCCACACACATTATGAATCCATGTTTGAACAGAAAATAATTCTCCCTCTTTTGCTTCCAGTCATTCCCATTCTTCTTCCCTGTGGCGTTTTAGTCATGTAATCTGCCATATCTATTTCCGTTTTCTCTCTGGTTCCAGATGTCCTGATATCTGCCCTCTAATTCGATCAGACATGAAAAGAAAATTGCTGGAAAGCATTCAGGTTTTCATTACGCTCCCCCACACACTTTCTCAGCATCAAGCCTGAAGACGTATTCCTTCTCATGTGGTGTAATGAAAAGCAGTTACGGTGACGTACTGGGCTTTAAGAACCCCAAAAAGAATTCTCCTCAGCTTCTGATGGCATTAGTGCAGTGGTACCGGCCAAACCACACATGAAAATGTTTTTGAGTTTAAGTCATCCATTTAAAGGTGCCCTGTGGAGTTTTTATGTAAACAGACAAACATTATGTTTACATACTGGCATACTTTGTGTGTATCCTTGAAGTCTAACAATCAAAATGCATTTATTTCTTCATAAAACATTTTCAAAGCAGAGCATTTTGGAACATGCATTGTTTACATCCATGTTTATTAGCTTACAGTCTTTTTCTTCCCTACCCCTGCTGGCACAATTGCTGCATTGCTTGGTACATTGCAGCCATCTGTAGGTCAGTGGAAAAGTGTGAAACTGTTGGCAGGACTGTGTATCACGTCACCGTGTGCACATGGATCTACAAAACAGGAACACACTCTTAACAACCTGCCACACAGAGCTTCTAGAGTGCAAAAACTCCCTGTGCTTATTTTTAATAGCCCATAATGCCTGGAGAATTTCACTGTTATTATTGTAAATATGACCTTTGGCCTTGCAGACACACCATCCCAGCGGGTCCAGTTCATCTTGGGTACAGAGGATGATGACCTCGAGCACGTCCCCCATGACCTCTTCACTGAGCTGGACGAACTCTCCTTCAGAGATGGCAGCGCCACTGAGTGGAAGGAGACCGCCAGGTCAGAAGAAAAAAAAGCGTGATGACAACCACAAAGTGAAAGCAATACAGAACCCCATAGATCTGTTGGCTTTTCGTACAAATATGAGTTTTAAGGATTTTTTAATGCCCTTGTGGCATAGTTTTTTTTTATAAAATCATCAGGGTTAATTTGAAATCCTTATCTGGTATTGTGGCTATTAGTCACAACTTTGCTTCAATGAAGATTTTTTTTTCCTCACTGATGAAACTTGAACTCCAGTGCAACTCATATTTATGTTTTGTTAATTATAATTTATATATTCAAGTAAATTTGCTTCTGTGTGTGTTTGTGCTCTTGGTGTTTACCTACAGATGGCTGAAGTTTGAAGAGGATGTGGAAGACGGAGGGGAGAGGTGGAGTAAGCCCTATGTGGCTACGTTGTCACTACACAGCTTATTTGAACTGAGAAGCTGCATACTCAACGGCACAGTCATGCTGGATATGAGGGCCAACAGTATCGAAGAAATTGCAGGTACTTTTTTCAGTACTCTTTAAGATACATTTTCATATCTTTTCATTGTATTTCTCTCAGATATTTTTATTGAATTTTACAATTTTTATCCCATCACATATACATACATCTTCAAACAATGTACTTTTTTCATAGTGATTCAACATGAACCTAAACATCCCTCCCCTCACACTAGCCACACCTCTAAATCATGATTCCTCAGGACTACTATTCCTGGAGTGTTATAAGGAACTGCTGGAAGTCAAGTATTGCGTTGAAAGATAAGCAAATAATAAAAAATAAAATAAATAAGTAAACAAACAAACAGGCTAAATAGATAAATAAATAGAGGTGGATAAGTAGAAGAAGCCAAATTAAGACATTGGCTGATACAGACTCTGTAGCTGACAGAAACGGACAGAGAAGCAGAACAATGGAAAGATGGGCAAATACCTCAATCTGACTTAAGGTTGAATAAGTGACAATGTTTGGAAAACATCTCTCCAGTATCTTTCCTTATTGTATTTCTTTTGAACATTGTGGTGTAAAGTTTGAGGTAAATAAAGCAAATATCTTTCCATTACTCTGGCAATATCATATTTAATGATCTTTACATAATTAGTAAGTGTTTCTTACTGTGTGTTTACATCCCTGTCTTTGTGTGACTCAGACATGCTAATAGACAGCATGGTGGCGTCGGGCCAGCTGAAGGACGATTTACGCGAGAAGGTGCGGGAAGCCATGCTGAAGAAACACCACCACCAGAATGAGAGAAAACTCAGCAATCGCATCCCTTTGGTGCGCTCCATTGCTGACATAGGCAAGAAACATTCTGACCCACTCTTGCTTGAAAGAAACGGTGAGATCCTACTGTGCACTCGAATTTCTTTTTCCTCCATATTTTCCATCACTGGGGAACTGTTCCTAAAAATCCACTGTTCAAATCCCTCAATGCCATCGTAGAAGGTGGATGGTAAAAGTGAGTAAAATCTGGAGAATGATCTATATTAAAGCAGTCAGCGACCTCGGTGAAAGAGAAATCTGGGTGCGACTGACTGTGCTAACCTGTATGGCTGGTCTGGCTTGGGGTTTTGAATTAATGACTGTTTTTACTCCATAGGTTAACACTCAGGAGATCTTGCTTTACCTGCAACTGGAGTCAGCATTCTTTGTTTTTTTTGACTGGGCATGGCCGCAGTGGTGTTAATGTATGGTGTGCATTACTGTGCATTACAAGATCTGAGGTTTTAAGAATGAAAGAAATATCACATTCTCCACTTACGTGCCTGTGGTTCTTGTTGGGCTTGCTTTTCCATATAATTAAACATGCAACGCAAATGTGAAAGGTCAAAATTATATATGTCTCATTGATGGTCGGTGTTGGTAATAGTTGGAGTGTGAAAGATGTGCGTCTTGTGCTAAATGAGTGTGAACTGTGCAGGATTTATGAGTAGTCTGTTGTTTTAGAGCACATGTTTGCTTCCAGTGCACTGACATCGTGCTAACTCACCCTCTCTTGCATGCAAGCCTCTCTGAACTCAGTTTTGCCTTTCCTACCGACATCTTGTACGATTGGTTTGTTTGGAGTTGAATGTGACAAGTTGTTTGGCCCTTGCAGACCCTCCTACACGCATCACTGAATCATTCTTAGCATCTTCTGCACACAACCATGCTTTTTGCTCATGTTTATGCAAGCACGATTCTCTCTAACTACACCTCTGCCACGCTCTTGCTGCCCACCCTTCCTGGCTGTGTCTCCTCCAGATACCACCTCCGTGATGTACTCCTACTTCATGTGTTTTTCCTCTCTGCTCCATCCCTTATTCCTTTTCCTCCTTCTCCTTTCCCTCCTTTTCTCTCTCCCCTCTCCTTTCCCCCTTTTTGCCATTGTCTCCTCTGTTAGGAGAGGGCCTGTCCTCTTCACGTCTCTCTCTCCACAAGCCAGGGGCAGCCTCTTCTGTCTCCAACCTCTCCCAGAGACGAGAGTCCAGAGTCTCCGTCCTGCTCAACCATCTCTTACCCTCTTCCTCCTCCAACTCCCCGCTCCTCACCACCCTTCAAAGTACCCCCAATGTCTTCCGGCGCTCCTCTCCGAGCCCGCCACGCACCCATGGCGCGGGCCTTGGCCCTCAAGGCATCCCTGAAGTGGTTGTATCGCCCCCCGAGGACGACGACCCAACAAACTCGGCAGAAGAAGAGGCAGCATCACCTCAGCTCAGCCGGCGAGCATCCTCGGCATCCCAGGGCTTCGAGCTGCTGCCCTTAGAAGGCAAATATCTGTGTAGCCTGCCAGTGTGAGTCACGGCTTGAACAGAGAACACTAGCACTAGCATGAAAGCTCTGCTCCCTGTTAACTTCCAACCCTGCGGCCATCTCATCAATAACCCACAGCAAGGCTCACTTGCTAAGGCGCTCTTCTCACAGTATTTATCCACAAAGTTTTTGACACCACTCCCTCTTCCACCTCATGATTCATTCTCCTCTCCCTTCTCTGTTTCTATCTTTCCCACTGACCCATTCTTTTCCACTAATATCTCTTGTTCTCGCTGCTCTCTCAGCTCTCTACACTTCTTGTTGCCATTCAAACTTCTATCTGTCTCCTTCCACATTTTCATGAATTTCCACACATTTTCAAGATATTCCTCAGCATTAATGCCTTGCTTGGCCCTGTCCCTATTCACACCTCCTTCGTTGTTGTTGTTGCATGGCTGTCTTCCAAAATGTTTTGGTCCGTCTTTCTTCCATACTGCATCATGTGTCCTGTGATATTTTATTACCACATTAGCTACCTTCCCCCTTCTCTTTCTTCTCAGTCAAGGTGTTTTATGTAAGACCTGAAGAAGGGATGTCCAGATCATTTAAAAAAAACAAAAACTTTTTGTCCCTGATCAGTCATTTAAAAATTATTAAAAATCCACTAATACTATTATACGAGCCCAATTCTAATATGTAAATACAACAGAATGTGATAATTCTTCCTTTAAAAAAATCCTTTAATGGTTTGTATGATTTTAAAAAGGGCAATGTTATTATAAATATGTTTTGACAAAAGCATAAGAGATCATAAGAGTATCTCTATATTTATGACTACAATCAAAATATTCAAATGCACATTGAAAACAACAGGGTGACATTTTACAGTTGCAGCATATTGCACCTGCAAAATACTGCCTTGTTTTTAAACCCAAACTTGCTCTGGTTATATTTGCACACACCCTCTTAGTTTTGGATATCATTAATTGGAACTACTGGCGCACCACTCTGCTGTTCACTCGCTCACAAAATTGCATTTGGAATAGCCTCCTGCTGCATCAGAGGATCCACAATTTATCATAATAAAGGATTTAACATGGATTGGGTTTTATAATCAGTATTACAATCAGTTTAAAACAATTCCTTAGTCTCAGAATCCTCATAGATAGGCTCAGGACATCCCTAGCTGTTGAGTTTTTGTT
Organism: Centropristis striata; assembly: GCF_030273125.1. Taxonomy (NCBI): domain Eukaryota; kingdom Metazoa; phylum Chordata; class Actinopteri; order Perciformes; family Serranidae; genus Centropristis; species Centropristis striata. The sequence goes on from NC_081530.1 coordinate 22,264,292, forward strand.
GCTGTATGACGCAGACACTCGTTTTATCTCCAGGTGACTGCTCCATTTTGAGCACACACAGATATACATGTCATCCAACTTGTGCTTTTCCCATTGCATCTCTTGGCATCGATGCTCTTCCTCCTCATCAATTCCTAAGTATAAACATTCTTTTACCCGATTAAGAGTAGTGAGGGTGAGGGTAAGGGGTGCCAGCAGCTTGGCTAAATATAACCCAGGAACCAGGGTGGGTGTATTGGTACTCGATGTACTATCATTTCTTACGGTGACTTTTTGTTCTTCCTTGTCAGTTTATTATTAGACTGTTTGTGTTTCAGTGTGTGCGTCTGTGGTGTCTATGCACACTGGGAATGACTCCACTTCAAAGTATGGGTCATTAGAACCAGCGACCGCTTTGTGTAAGCTGAATCTTAAAGGTTGGGATGGTCTTATTATAGCCGAAGAGCTTCTGTAATTGTACCCCGTTCTAGGAAAATACACAGTATTTCCCAAGAGGCAAGCGTCTTGACATCAGCGTGTGGGTTATTATTCAAAGGGGGGTTTCAAGCTGTCATCGTCACAGTTTAATAACTGTATTCTGTAAAAACTGCTCTATTGTACAGCGTTGACTTAAAATAGTAAAACTGTATGGGTATTGAACAGTGTTAGACAAAAAATGCCCTTAATGTGTCATTTAGAGTAGTTTTTCTGAATGCCAGTTATAGCTTGGTTAACGGGTCAATAAGCGACAAGTTGCGACAAAGGCCATCTGTTGCATTGCTGCACGTTACCTGTAACTGTGCCAAAAAGTAGCACTTGAACTCACCATAAAGACTAAAGCCAACGGCCGTCCAGCATGTACATTCTGCGCCTGCAGGAGAGGAAATAACGCTCCATACAAGCAGGTGGTTGTAGTCAGTATTCATCATTCAAAAAGGGAAACTAAAAGACCTAGAACTGCGGATATACACCCTTACCCACCACTTTCACACCACTCTCACTCAGTCTTCACTTTCTCCCTTCCAGATGGCCATGTAGTTGTGAAAATATTTGTGTATTTGAATAATCAGATGAGATGATAAAAAATGAGGAGAGCCTTCTGTGTGTGCCTTCCTGACTTTAGTTTTTTTTGCTTTTTTCCTCACTTTAGTTCTCTTTTCGTGCAGTAATTTGCTTAATATGAACAGCCAGTCAGTGATTTCTCCCAACTATATACTCTGCCAATTCAGCATGCTCAATCGGCCAAAAAGCCGCCAACAGTGGTCAAACTAATGCCAACAGTGCAAGACACACAGCAAAAAGTAGGGCCACAGATACTCTAGAGCATTGGCTACAACTGTACAGTAATGGTATTAAGTTGTGCCCAGGCTATTTATAGAACATTTATAGTACATGCCATGAACCCATTCATTAGTCTGTGCGGATATACCTGTACAGGGCATGCAGCAAATTACTGGTACTCTCGTGTCACGTTATTTGTGGACCTATTTTAGAGCTTTTCAGTCTTAAGAATTTGTCCATTTTATAAAACACAAAGCCATTTTAACACAATATAAAAAGGCAGCATCTAAACTCATAACTATAATACCTGGATGTTTAAAACTGCTTGTAAGTCTTTGAGTATTTGTTCAATATAATACATTGTGGGAAGAATTATATCTTACCAGCAGCAAGCCAAGCTCAACAATATGATTTTATCACCTTAATCAGATAAATCTCAACTACCAGCTTCACATAAGAGCCAGAAAATCTGTTTAATTTCAGTTGTTTATGTTGCTTTTTGCATATGAATGTGGTAGCGCTATGACGCCACTGTTTAAATGGCCAGTATGGGGGAGCATTCCAGGGCTTAGCCTTTCTGAATGAAGTGTGTTGGCGACTGCAACCTAAGCTAATCCCTCCCTTATTCCAAGAGGCTTTGTCGGGTATGTGAGCAATCATGCTCCTGTTCAGCAGTCACAGCTACCCAGCATCCACTGGGGTTACTCCAGGGTACAGTTCAAGGGTATGGATGACTGGCCCAACCACATGCTGTTAGAAATGACACATTTTAATTTTGTTTTGGGATTATTGTAGATGAGAATGTGGCATGTTGCTTAAGCCATTCTTAATGTGTTTTGTCTGACGTTGGCTTGATTACCTCCTGGTGTGTTGATGTAGACGTGGAAAATGAGAAAAGAAGGAAAACCTGGTAAAAGAAGTGTTACTACTGAATTTCAGAGGATAGTATGCCATTGGTATCCTCTGATTCAAAGACATGACTCCCTCATTTCATCTCCCACTCATGTCACCTCAAGTGCTAGCGTTTCCTGTATCTGGTATGGCTCAAATCACATAAGCAATGTTGAAGTGTGCAGCGAATTATGCACAAAAATACCAGAGCTTCAACACTTGAAGGTGCTGAAGTCTGAGGAAGGTGAACTGTCAGGCGTGTCAGACACATTCCCTCAACTTTAGCTTAAAGCTGACATGAATTCAAGCTAAGCAGGACTGACTTAAGCACCAGAGTAATGAGCTCAACAGACGGGGAGCAAATAGGAACAGTGCTTTGTGAAATGTATCGTCTTCCCTGTGGAGAGACATCACAGAGTTACAGCACAGTACCAAATCATTACAGCTAGTAAATCCTCTCACTTGCACCCCAAAATGTGAATTTTTAAACAGTAAATCCAAATACTACTGTTTCAATTTGTTAACATTTTAACTACTTTTTGTATTATCAAGTTGATCGCCTGTCTATTTCAGTTAGTCATTGATGATTGTACTTACACTACACTAACCTATGAAGTTGAGAATTAACTGGTGACTTTAGTGGCCTCTAAAGGTGTTTTCAGACCACATACAAAGATCATTTTTGCTTTTTTGGTTCATAGTAAAGTACAATCAGTAGCTGGAATCAATTAACAAATACATATTTTTAGAACTTACCATATAATCCTATGGCTTTGCTCACTTTTGTCCATATGTTGGGTTTTAATGCTCCGAGTGCCCACAGATGCTAACAATAAATTCGTCCTCCATTTCTGATTCTTGGTGATGTCAGAAGAATCTCAAAGCTGATAGGCTTTCATATCACATTAATTCTAAGTTCTTGTTGAAAGATTCCAAATGCACACCATACACTGATAGGTTTGAAACATTTTGAGTCACAGGAAAGCATATTTGCATCTATTGGCTTGCAGAGACAGGTACTTGCATCTATTTAGTGCCAATCACGAATAGTTCTCTTTTGTCTTTGCATTGCCTTTGTATATTATTACATCTCACATACTATTCACATCATGTTTGGTCTGAACACACCTAAAGACAGGACACTTGTATAACAAAGGATTAGTGACTGCATATCATTTATGCAAGTAAATATCATACAAACCAGCACTGTTTTGTTTAACTTGTAGCACTGCATGACACATCAGTGTAGGCAGCAGTGTGACTTCAGGATATTGTATAAGGTTTGTTTGCCAAGAGCTCACCTCTGATCAGAAATGAGTATAACACCTGTGAAATTGCCTCTTGTATGATAAGCCCATGTCACAAAGTGGCTCTCTATCCCAGATGAAATTACCTTGGAACATTTATTTCCCCAGGTTTTAAAATTGAAATCTGAGTATAGAGGAAAATGGAAGAAAAATTACATTTAATAATAAAATCAGAAATGGTGTTTCATGGTGAACCACGCTGCTATATTTGACCGGTCTTTGCTTTCAAATACTGACTCATTGTCCATCACCACCTTGTCTTTCTTGCCCTTCCTCTCACGCTGTCCCTCGCAGGATCGCTGGTGTCTCCGAACTCTGTCCCAAACAACCTGGACGGCAACAAGGCAGTGGAGAGAAGACCGTCCAAAGTAGGGGTCAGTAGAGAAAGCAGCAGTGTCGACTTCAGCAAGGTAACCTAACCACAGTACTGAGCACAGAAACAGTCCATCATGGTGGAAGGGCCCATGAGTTCATCAGTGTCTGGACTTCCACAGACATTTCAGTGGTCTGTGTTGAAAACTGCATCTTCACTCACTGCTCCACCTGCAATGAACTAAGATTTGAGCAACAAAGTCTAATGTAGTTATATAACTGTGTTTAGTTTTGAAGATTCCTCCCTCGCATTGGCCCCCATTCATTCTACCATTTTGTTCCTCATCCATTAAAAAAATGGCAGGCCGCCGAAAGTAGCTAACATTATAAAACCATCCATTATGACTGCCAAAAACTAAGGTGCAGTGTTTATATGAGTCATACAATACAAAAGAGGGATGAAGGCACAGTCTTTTCTACACAAGGATAAAGAAAATTGTTGCCATGCTCAGATCTGTATTCAGCATTGAGCATAAGAATATTTATTCTGGAGCATAAGAAATGCTTCACAACGACGGACAATCTTTGCTCAGTACTATGTAGTCGTTTACGTAGCTACTAACTTTCCTTATCTTTCATTCGATTATTATCCAAACGACCTGCTGCCATCCCTTACATTCCCACTTCTTCATCTCTGTTTGCATGTGTGTCCTTGTAAACTAGTCCCTCGTTATTTATCTCTGTTTATTATAAGCATTTGTTTGTTTATCAGATTTTTTTTTTCTTCTTAATTTAATTTGTTCCACTGGCTTCAGGTGGACATGAATTTCATGAAAAAGATTCCTCCGGGTGCCGAAGCTTCCAACGTGCTGGTGGGAGAGGTGGACTTCCTGGAGAAGCCCATAATTGCTTTTGTACGACTGTCCCCTGCGGTCCTTATCACAGGCCTCACAGAGGTGCCTGTGCCCACGAGGTACAATCATTTGGATTGAGTGACATCATGATAACCACGTCAATACCAAAAATAAGTTATTTGATAAAAGTCTCCAACTCTGCCAGTTTGCTTTAAGTACAATAGCTTGTGAGTCATTTGTTTTAAAACCCTATTTACATGGGACTTATACATCAGGGGATTTATTTGTGGCGCCTTAAGTCTGTGTCCACAGCGTTGTTTTCCACATCTGTAATCTCTAGAGTAACAGCACTGGCTTTGGAAAATAGAGAGGCAACAATGGTTTTCTTTTATACTAATAAATACAGTTTTTTGGAGCAGAAAATACTTGATTCGGCCACAGCCATACACATTACTGTAGACATTTCATTTGACTTCCTGAATGAAAAATGATGGAAACATCCCAAAAACATAGGAATGTGTCAGCAAAGACTTTTACCTAGCAAACAGGGTTGTAAACAATGCAGGGATCAGAGTATATAAAGTTTATTAAGGAAGAAAATTCATTCTACGTGTTTATTATGCTCAAGGATACCCACAATGCAAGATGTAAGATATTTTATTTTATTTATTTTTTGTCATGCAAGTAAAAACAAGCATCCAGCATCTTACTTTGCCTGACTCTCTTCACGACAGTGCAACACTAATGCTTTTTAGTGAAACAATGAATGTTGATTGAAACTCTTGACAAGAAAACTCCACAGGGAACATTTTAAGTAAATATGTACCGTTGTGATTACTATTCAGATCTGTGTTATTCACAGTTCTTTCTCATGCTTGACTTGTTCAAAGGTTTCTTTTCCTGCTTTTGGGTCCTCATGGCAAAGGGCCTCAGTACCATGAAATTGGCAGATCCATGGCCACACTAATGACAGATGAGGTGAGAGAAAGAAAGAGATCCTTTTTGTAACTATTCACTTTGACATTTACTAAATTTGTGTCAAGAATTATCAGGTTCAATTTGGTGTTTGGGGGGATTAAAGATGCATGTTGGGCTGTTTTTTTTTTTTTTTGTAGAGACATTATAATAACTCCTGATAATATTAATTTTGTAGATTTTCCATGATGTGGCATACAAGGCCAAAGACCGAACAGATCTTCTGTCTGGGATAGATGAGTTCCTAGATCAAGTGACTGTCTTGCCTCCTGGAGAATGGGACCCCACAATCCGGATTGAGCCCCCAAAGAATGTCCCTTCACAGGTTAGTGACTCTCTGTCAAAGATCCACAGGGCTGTGCTTCACCACATGAAAATCAAATGCCATGTACAACAAACATACATACATTTCTGTGGGAGGTACTGGGAGGTGCAGAAATGACTAACTGCACATTAACATGGCACACAATTACAGCCCTCACATCCTGCATTAAAGTGGTTCTCAAAAACTGTATTGATTTCTCTATGTGTATTACTGTATGTCAGACTTTACTTTATGCCACTATAATCACACTAACAGTGCCCCCTTATGGATCTAAAGCATCATGACAGCAAGGGACTTTAAATGCATGCAACTATATCATATTTTAAATGTGCTTTGGCCTAAAGATGAAAAGGAAGAGACCGTCCCAACCCAACGGCACTGCGTCACCAGCTGGAGAGCTGGAAAAGGACGAGGACCACCACGCAGGGCCTGAGCTGCAGAGGACCGGGATGTGAGTTAAACACCTTTTTCTTTGCACACTATTGAATTTTGACGCACAATATGGATGTTGTTGTCTGCCACTAGAAGTTCTCTCACACTGAATAATAACAAAAGACAGACATTGATTATGTTGAAAAGTAGTGTGGGATCATGGGAGATGTTGCTTTCAGAATGAGTTGATGTTTTAAAGCTGTATTCACGTTACATTTAGTGAAGTTATGTCATTGAACAGTAAATTAGCAAGCTGACATTCCTTGAAGTCTTTTTTTTTAGAAAGAAATAAGTCAACTGCCATATAATACATAATACAGCTACCATAGCTAACATATTGCTGCAAATGAATTCATGGGGTAGCCCAGCACTGTTATGTGTCAAACAATCAGACTAAAAAGAACTCCATGAGGGTTTTAAACGTTAAAATGTTACTGTTAGCTGCATTAGCTTGCCAGACACTCAATGTCTAATAAATTGTACTTATTTGGATGGCTATTTAAGTACAACTTGGTCTCTGTGCTGTGCAGCATAAAAAATACTTTTGGAGCAACTAGCATTAAAAGGTTTAATGACGCCTTTTACAGATGACCAAATTAAATGCAGTGTTTCCTTGAATAAAATTACAGATTTCTCTGGGTTTGAGTTTTGGTTTGAACATTTGGGATAATATAAGTATAAAGTTAAACAAAATATACCACAGTTATAATTGTTTTTAGCCATTTTAATGTGGAAAATGGCATATTATCCTTTTAAGATGGATATTGCTACTAACTCCAATAGTCTTTATTAATGTCACTTGTGTTAGCAAATATGTTGTTAAAGAAACATTTGCTGATTAAAGTGCATCCTAGTTGAATTCACTACTTGGTTAGCACAAGCAGGTATGTTTAATGTATCATTTTGATTGCGTTGAGACAATTGCTCCTTTTTAACAAGAGCTGCAGGAGAAAACAAATTTAAGAGATTAAGGACTGCATTTTGTCCTCTTTAGTTGCAGAGACTTGTGTATTTTCCTGATACAGTAGTCCACATTAGTATAAGCAAGTGTTTAATAAAAGCTTTGTGAATTTTCCTATAAGGTCCCTCACTTATTTTTGAAGATAAACTGAACTGTGTTTTAGCAGGTACATATATACTGTCCTCTGTGAACTCAGATGTTGACATTTATGGATAAGTCATGCTGGGTCTCCGGAGCCTGGGCCACACAGCGAGAGGGAGAATGTGTTTATTTGAAACTGCAGACAGACACACGCACACATACACACCAGTTGCGAGGCACTGTATTATTTACAGATTCACTCTGCTTTTCACCGCTACTATAAAAGGCTCCTGCAATGAGGGAGCTGAGGAGTTTAAGGGGAGTGTAAAAGACTAATGTACAGAAAGCTATCAGAAACAGCGGCTGTATAGAACAGGCAGCAGGGGATGAGGAGGCAGGCAGTAGAGGTTATTCCAGAGGTGTGGGGGAAACAGAAAATGAAAGAAGACCTCACAGCGAAGCAATTGAACACACGTCAGAGGAAAGAGAATAGGACATACAAGGTGAGAAATAGAATTCCTCACAGGCAAAGTAAAGAGAAGCAGACACAAAGAGGAGAAGGCAACAGGATCACAGTGGCGTCTAGGTTAAGGGGTCGAATATTATAAAGCTGCATACCCACAAGCTCATGACCTTGCTCCAGTGTTAATACCTTCTCCAGATCAACTGGTGTTCGAGCAAATACTCCTCACCAATTAACTGTGTAAAAATGCCCTCAAACCCTAATGAATAATAATTATGTCTAGATAAGCATTTAAATTATTCCAACGTTAAAAAGAACAAGAGGAAGGTTTTTTTTTTAACTTTGGGCTTTATTTGGAATGGTTTTTCTTCTACAATTGCTATTTAATGGCATCAGGATCAGGACTGAAATGAATGACGAGTGCTCATACAGGTTACTGTATGAAGCTTGTGCATATGCCTTAGCTTGTTTGGTAGGAGGGGCTTACGAAAGAGGAGAGCTGAGAGATGGGGCTTTATTTTAAAAGGTTTGCCTTTTTTTTCCTTTTCCAGAAAACTGCCTACACCAGCTTTAACAGACAGGCTTGTTTTTAATTATTAATGTTATTATGTAATATAAACGTAGGCTCCTACTTGAAAATTCAAACAATAAAACCTACCTCCCCCCCCTCTTCCAGGATATTTGGAGGTCTGATCTGGGACATCAAGCGGAAGTTACCGTTCTACTGGAGCGACATCAGAGACTCCTTCAGTCTGCAATGTCTAGCCTCTGTCCTGTTCCTCTACTGCGCCTGCATGTCCCCCGTCATCACATTTGGAGGTCTGCTTGGGGAGGCAACGAAAGGCAACATCGTAAGTCCGAAAGCTTTTCAGTTAAAAGACAGTACTTTGAAATCAAACCCATAATCCCAGATTCCCAACAAGTGCTGTGTTGTGCATAATGATAGTTACAAAATCTAGTACAAGTTGGTGATCATATATGAGTATATAGTTTGATTTTGTCAGTCTGGCAGTTGGCACTAAAAATTGATTAAATCTTTATATCCCACAAATCCTCAAATTAAAACAAAGAAATCAATACTATAAAGATGTTTCCTTCAACCACTGTGTGCAAAACAAATTCTTCCCTACACCATGCCATTTAACATGTAACACCCATGTTTATGTACATGCATGCAGTACATGTGGGGCTTAAATGATGTGATGTGATGCTCTACAAACAGCCCATCCCAGTCAGAGTTACTACTGCTTAACAACACTTTTTCTGACTTCCCTATTTAATCTTTTTTTAAGCAGGTAATTCAGTGTGTCACCATAATCTTTCACATCCTTCACCACACTGCTAACAACTATCTGTCACTGTGAGGTCTTTTTTCACTGTCCAACATAGGATATGATGATTACTCAGTCTCCCATGCACTCATCTGTTATCACTGCAAACTATATAGTGTCTCTCTTTTTATCGCTCTCTCTCTCTCTCACACTCTCTCGCTCTCTCTCGCTCTCTCTCTCTCGCTCTCTCTCTGTCTGCCTCTCCTTTTTACGCAGATGTCCTTACTAGGGCAGGGACTGTTGGCATAGGCACAGTCTGTGTGCTGGTGTGTGTGATGCGTCTGAGTAAACTCAGCAGGAGAGGGATTCTCACAGATATGACTTTGGACAAGTCAGCAGGGTGGAAACATTCGGACAGTTTGTCTAGCCTCTCAGACGCCTCCCAGAATTTCTGATTAATCAAAACTCTCTGTGTTCTGGTCCGGGGTCTCTTCTTCGCCTCTCTATTTTCTCCTTCAGTCTTTCCCTCTCTATCCTCCTTTGTGTGGTCTCACCTCCCATATTCTCCCTTTCTCACTCCCTCACTCCCTCCCTCTCCTGTGTGTCTACAGAGTGCCATAGAGTCTCTGTTTGGGGCCTCACTGACCGGAGTGGCATACTCCCTCTTCGCAGGCCAGCCACTCACTATTCTTGGCAGCACGGGCCCTGTTTTAGTGTTTGAGAAGATCCTCTTCAAGTTCTGCAAGTAGGTTGAACGATGCTTTTACTATGACATGATGCTGAGTCAAAATACTACTGACAAGACTAACTAATAGAGTTGGTTCAATTTGCCTGTCTTGTCTGGTCAAAGAGATTAAACCCATTTGAATTCATGCAAACCAGCTGAACCTGCATTTGTGATTATGGCACGTTCTGGCAAATTAACCTGCACCTGTGCCCACAGTGTCACAGCCAACTTGTATTGCGTTGTTAATAATACCCATATGACAACATCAATAACATAATATCATGTTGTTTGTGTTGCATTATGTTTATAAATAGACTAACAGAGTTGCTAGTGTCTGACAGGCCGTGCCAAGCCGAGGCGGGCGTCAACAAGCCGATCAGATTTCAGCAGATATTCGGGGACAAGACATGATAGAGTTCAACTTAAATATAAATAAAACTGCATCAATATGGAAACATTTTGTTTTGAAGCTGACAAAAAATGTGACTCTAATGGTGACATCTAACCACCTAAATGGCCTTAGTATGCAGTCTATAGTAGTTTCTTTTGGATTCCATTTGTCTAATTGATTTGGATTCAGAATACTTTATTAGTCCCAGAAGGGCAGCCTGTCCATAGTACTAAAATATATATTAAAATACAGTAAAAGAAATAAATACATTGTAATATCAACAACCACAACCAGTAACCGTACAGCAGAACGGGTTGCGGAATGATTCTCAGTTTATACTGCATTTTGTGCATTTAACCCCCTTTTGCCCTAATTTGCATGTGTATACGTGTATCAATCTCCTCCATGTCTCCTTTTTCCATCTTTCTCAGAGACTACGGCCTGTCCTACCTGTCGCTGCGGACCAGCATTGGCCTGTGGACAGCCTTCCTGTGTCTTGTCCTCGTGGCCACAGACGCTAGCTCCCTGGTCTGCTACATCACCCGATTCACAGAGGAGGCTTTTGCTGCGCTCATCTGCATCATCTTCATCTACGAGGCTCTAGAGAAGCTCTTTCACCTGGGAGAACACTACCCGGTCAACATGCACAACGACTTGGACAACCTTACCATGTATTCGTGAGTACTGAGATTTCATTCACATTCACTCATATTATTTTATTAATAATAATAATAATAATAATAATGTAATATAAGCATCTTTATTTATAGAGCACTTTTCAAAATACATTTTACAAAGTGCTTTATAAAGACAAGTTTAAAAACAGACATGAAACAACAGATAAAAATAATGTTAGAAAATGACATTGTTCTGTGCAATTAAAAGAACAAGGGTTCAAGGGAAGGTAAAGTCCAGGTAAAATCAGGAAAGGCTATCCGATAAAGGTATGTTTTAAGAAGAGATTTAAAAGAGATCACTGACTCAGCCGACCTGATTAAGCAGATCTCTTGAATTAAAACTTAATTGCTCTTTAAAAAGGGTGAACTATTTATTTAATCATATCGGCGCATTGTGTTGTCGTAAAATGACAATAATATTGTTTATCACAACTATGCAACAAGTGTGGTTATCGTGACAAGCCTAATGTTAAGTGTTAAAGAGTTAAATAAAGTAGTGTATTATGCACATAATAAAGTATCCATTAGAACAGTACATCCAGTAGGTCTTGCCCCTGAGCTCCAATGAAAGTATCCCCTGGCAAAATAACAAATTTAAAAACAACTGATGCTAGCATATTTGCTGTCTCGACTGTCTTTTTAATTAACTTTATAATGAACTGAACTCTTATTCACCTTTAGGATAAACATGCATACTTTGCTGAGCATTTCTTCTCTTGTCCCCAGGTGTCAGTGCTCTGAGCCAGTCAATGCCACAGATGACCTCATGCAGAAGTGGAACCGGTCAGGCTACAGCCCAGACTCCATCCCATGGAGCAGCCTCAATGTTACGGTGAGACCAGCACATAGTGACCTCCAGTGGGAAATGCAGGAATCACACCCACACTCACATGTTTAGGATGTGTTGAGCAAACCAGCCAATATCCTGCTTTGTGCATACATTCTCACATGCACACTAATTTAGTCAGACATGTTAACACAACTGAACCACTGCTAAAACTGTGACTAGCCTGCCAAAATAAGTGCTACCATACTACCGTCAGTGCTGAAACGATTTTTTTAAAAAGTGTGTCAAAATACTAACCTAATACTCCCTCTTCTTTAGATGTGTAAGACACTCCATGGGGAGTTTGTGGGCCCTGCCTGCGGTCATCATGGTCCCTACATCCCAGATGTTCTCTTCTGGTCTGTCATCCTCTTCTTCACCACCTTCTTCCTGTCCTCCTTCCTGAAGCAGTTCAAGACAGAGCGATATTTTCCCACCAGGGTGAGATGTTTGTTAGATTTCCTATGTGCACGCTCATTATACTACTGTATACTGTGTATGTGTGGCTTGGAATGACAAAGTAAAGCCTGTACACGCTGTTCTTTCTACATCTCTGCATGCACTTGTGTAGATAAAGCCTAAAGCTTTTCGTGCTATGCAAATGTTTACATTGTGTCCGTCACCAGTATGCAGGAGCTGCCTCATGTACAGCAAGAAAAGATCTTCTTGGCAGCCTGCATCCTCCCACACAGTACCAGCAAGTCTGTTATCACTTGGTGTTCTGTGTGGGCAGGTGCTGTTATTGTTTGAATTGTTGCGCTTTTACTGTTGACATAAATGTCATTAATACTTTGTTAGATCTTGACAGTGACCTGAAGTAAAAGGCTGTGTGTGTATATTATGACAATAGAAAATAGTATGCATGCTCACCTCCATTTCCTACATGAGTAAATACAACTGTTTTGCTTGTGTGTTATGTAGGTGCGATCCACTATCAGCGACTTTGCTGTGTTTATAACCATCATGGTCATGGTGCTGGTGGACTATCTAATGGGGATCCCCTCCCCTAAACTTAATGTCCCTGACCGCTTTGAGGTAGGTGATCTCACACACAATTACATCTAATGTAAGGTTATCATATCATAGCGTGTTTCCACTGAGTACTTTCTGGAAAGCGGCTCAGTGTTTTGGCAACGCCCACTAGTTAGTTCCCCTCGGCCTCTGTCCTCATACAGGTACTTTTGTAGCGACTAACCAATGGAGTTCGAATGTGAGAACAAACCGACACGGCAAGCAGTTTTGCCAACTTAGCAACTTTTTCGCTATATTTAGCAACTATTCAGACCCCTCTAGTAACTCTTTTTCAAAAAAGTGACTCGCAACAAATCTAGCGACTTTTCTTGGAGCTGTTAACCCCTCAGCGTCCATTTTGCACGAGTCTGCAAATGAATCACGCATGCGAGAAATTGCCGCCTCAACCGTATCCAATCAGCTTCGACTAGTCAGTAGTAGCTCAGAAAAGTACCTACCAGAGGCAGGTACTTTCTGAGCCACTAACTGGTAAAGTTGGGCGGCTCTTGGTCTCCCAAGCCACACCCATAGCGGCTCACTAAAGGGAAAAGTTCCTAATGGAAACGCGCCTAATGTAAGCCAACGTTTGAGTGTAGTACTTTTAAAAACTAATGTTCACATCATTGGATATTTTCAATATATAATTGAATGCCTGGTATACTAAATGTAGCCCATAACGGACTTTTCCCTGCAGCCAACTTCAAAGAACAGAGGCTGGCTCATGGACCCGTTAGGAGAAAATCCCTGGTGGACGCTGCTTGTGGCAGCACTTCCTGCTCTGCTCTGCACCATCCTCATCTTTATGGACCAACAGATCACAGCGGTCATCATCAACCGCAAGGAGCACAAGCTCAAGGTCAGAGCAGCCCTGTGGAGGTTTACTTTTACACACAAATTGGAAGTATCAGAAATAGTCTTTTCTATTTCCGTCTGTGGTATCTGTTCCTTCTTTAATATGCAGCAGTGTACGATCAAATTCATTAAGATGTTCCTTTTAACATTGTCGTCATTTCTGCCACCTCCACTTTGCTCTCTTTAATCCGAGCACTCATTCATCTGTCACTGCTCCTCTCTCTCTCCGTCTCCCTTTTTTGTCATCTATAATTATGGTTGCAGCGAACACATTCATTCACGGTCTGTCCTTTTGCTGTGTTCATCTCACAGAAATGCTTCAACTATAATCTCTTTCAGATTTTTTCTTAGGTTTTTTTATGCCTCCGGGTTCCACATTGCTACTATTTTAAAAATGGTTAAATCCACCTTGAAAATGATGGTTGGGTATGTTTTATTTTCCAGAGATTATGCTCCTGAGTCTTGTTTTCAGCAATTTTATTTTTATTTGAGGAATAAATTTGCTCCACAGGGAAAAACACCCTCAAAGCCTCTCAAATTGACTTACTGTCTCTTGTCTCCCTGTGTGTCCTACAGAAAGGCTGTGGCTATCACCTGGATCTGCTGGTGGTGGCCATTATGCTGGGTGTTTGCTCCATTATGGGCCTGCCGTGGTTCGTAGCTGCAACCGTCCTCTCCATCTCCCACGTTAACAGCCTGAAGGTGGAGTCTGGCTGCTCTGCTCCAGGAGAGCAGCCCAAGTTTCTGGGCATCCGGGAGCAGCGGGTCACTGGATTCATGATCTTTGTACTCATGGGTTGTTCTGTTTTTATGACATCAGTGCTCAAGGTGAGATTCGGGACACTGCAATAATTCTGGCTTCACATTTGACCTCTTTTACTACCCTTTGTAAACGTTGCTCTGAGGTCCCTGCAGGATAAAAATGTGTGGGTTAAAAAACTGCCAAAAATGATATATCAATATTGTTTTACACTTTCACTGAGTTAAATATTTTAACCAATATCAGTCCTGATCCCCACTACCTTATGTTCATTCATTTTTAGGATATTAACATGGCACATTGATTTTTATGCACTATTTTTGTGCAGTGTCAGATTAAAAAAAAGAAAAACTCTTGTTACTTGTTACTTTAGATGAAAAGTGTACCTGTACTATAACTGATATAAAATACTATGTTCTAATACTATTTCGATATTATTTTCAACCTTTTACTGACTTAAATCAGTCTTGATCTTGACTACAAAATAGTCAATTCATTTTCTGAATTTTAACCCTTTAAATGCCAATTTGTTGACATAATGTCACTGTTGTTGTTGTTTTTTTGATTGAATTGCAGCAAACACTGCAGTGATCCATAATACAGCAGCAATAACTCTATTGGAAACCATAAACATAGCATATATTTACCCCTTAGTGTGAGAGAAAATGGTTAAATCTGGTTTTAAAAAAATAGTAAAAACTAAATTTTTAAGCCAGGGCTTCAGATGATTAGAAGCCTGATGTATTATAATGCATGAACATCCTTGCATTTTATGTCATATGCATTAACACAGCCAAAATAATAAAAAAATATTGAAAAGCCAAAGGGATTAAATCACCATAAATGAGAATTTCTGAAGATCTGTTAAGTATCTTGCACATTTTCACTATTCTGTCCTGTTAATTTGTCCAGCTAATGCCATGTAAGCCATCCCTTTCCTGAACTGTAATTTAAATAATTTACCAGGTTATGCTTCTGCTCTTTCCAGTTTATTCCTATGCCAGTCCTGTATGGAGTCTTTCTCTACATGGGTGTCTCTTCCCTCAAAGGCATTCAAGTAAGACTCTACTCTGCTGGTCTTTGAAGATAATATGCCCTTTTATATTCTGAACAGAACAGCAGTCATGAGCTGTTAGCGAAGATAAGTTTTCCCCTCGTTCTTCCAAACCTTTGATCGTAATTCAGAATCCTTAAAAGCTTTTGTTAAACGTGTTCCCTCTCCTGAATAATATATTGAATTTTCCACTTCCCCTCCTCACACCCTCGTCTTTCCCGTCTTTTTCATTAGCATATCTTATCTCCATCACTGAGCGTTTTCTCGTCTTCTCTTTAGTTCTTCGACAGAATCAAGCTGTTCGGCATGCCTGCCAAGCACCAGCCTGATCTGATCTACCTGCGATATGTGCCGCTGTGGAAGGTCCATATCTTCACCCTGGTGCAGCTCACCTGTTTAGTGCTGCTCTGGGTCATCAAGGCCTCTGCTGCAGCTGTTGTGTTTCCCATGATGGTAAAGACCTGAGAGCTCAAAGACTGTCATACATTATGTCCTAACTATGAACTGTCACAACATGGTAGAGTGTGTGTTCAGCTGTAATACTAAAAAAAGATTAAATAAAGTGTCTAATATCACCATGATACATAATTGATGTTCATTGTGGCATCAAATGAAATAAGATAATCAATATTTTCCCAGTGTAATAGATGCATTTTTAATACGTTTTATTATGTTTCATTTGGAGATGTTAAATCTATAATAATAGATTCCTTCTCGATGCGTCTCCAGGTTCTGGCGCTGGTCTTTATCCGAAAGCTTCTCGACTTTTTCTTTACTAAGAGAGAGCTGAGCTGGCTCGATGATTTGATGCCAGAAAGCAAGAAAAAGAAGGAGGACGACAAGAAAAAGAAAGCACGAGAAAAACTGGTGAAACTAATTTCATGTTTTTGTTCTTGTTCTGTTTTCTTTTTTTAAACAAAGTCAAACTGTAATTAAAGCAAAACAATGAGAAAATGTAATAGTTTTTCTATTCAAACCAGCTGACTGTAGCAGCCTGTTCGCATTAAGTGTTTTTTTTTTTATAATGCATTGGCCTTACACATTAGAGAAAATCTAAATTGGTTTGTGCTGTCTGCAGTACATTTTGTAGTTGCAGTCACACACTGAATTGACAAAAACAAACATGTTCATTTCAAGTCATAATATTACAAAAAGGCATCAAAATCCTCCATTTATTCTTCAGTAAGCACAGATGCTAGAGCTTCACAAATCCTGTAAATCTCAATCTTGGTCTAATAAACATGATGAACAGAACTCAGTACAGTCACTCTGATTTCATGTCTGTGGTAATGCTACAATACAAGTGTTGAGACACTTATATGTATATGTTTATATATATATATATATATATATATATATATATATATATATATATATATACCACACAATATATATGATATAATATGTTTTTGCCAGTTGGGCTCTGAATGACCTACCTCACTACATTCGTGGCTGTTTTGTGATTTAGGCTTCCGATGCTGTTTTCATTCAGGAAGAAGAGTCCAGACTGCAGGAAGAAGAGGAGATGGGTCTGAAGGTCAGCTTTGATGCCGCGAACCGGCTCAGCATCCCAGTGAAAACCCTCTCAGGGAGGTAAGTGGAGCGCCCCATGAAGCACACTCTGCTGCCCACTTCTGGGATGAAACACCAGCGTTTTATTTCGAATGGTTAGTGAGGCATCAAGTGTATTCTATTTTTCATTTTATGGTTCTGTATCGCACTAAAGATCTCAATTTTTATGATTTTATTTTTTTGTGGTCTGACTTTTATGGGGCAGCAAAATAGTTTTATCTTAAAATCATTATGGCCTACACTTAATGTAACTAGTTACCAAAAGATTTTCTTTCTTCCAAACAAACTCCTTTATTACTGTAATCCAGAAACTGTAGATGTAGTTGTAGCTGTAAAGACATTTTCTGATGCAACATGTTGTCATATAGAACTTGTAATGGTCTGACACTGGTAGTCAGCTGTTTGTTATTATGTCCATCTTGAACAGATCATACAGAATAGGACTAGTGACCCAGAGCCTCCCAATGGAAGACGAGGTAGCAGGGTTGTGTGTCTGATGGAAAACATCTGACCCACATGGCTGCGTTCTAACACTTACACTGATACTCAGACAGTTAGCGCATGGCCAGAACTGTCAGTCCTCGGCTATTTAAAAACCCTCTGAACCCCACAACCCACCATAACGACTTTTATCAGAGCCAGAAACTGTAAAAATAGAAATTATTTTAAGATTTTCGCATTTTGGATGGTCCTTGAATGAATCATGTGTGAGTATATAGCAGTATTTCATTTAAATCACTTTATTCTACATGTTATTTAAAAAATTAGCCAAAATAAATAATTTAAACTACTCAGATCGTGTATAAAAAGCACAACTTGGAAGCCATAAATGACAGTTATGTAACAAAAATTCAGTGAAACATGGACTGAACTGCAAGATGCTTACACAGAACAGAGAGGAGAGGACAAGAAAGGTTGTAAAAATGTAAATAGTTCAATATGCATAGCCTGTGGAGCCTCTATTGTTTTCCAATTTTGGTAACACTTGGAAAAATGTTGCATATGCAGATTTTTTTTCCCTTTTTAATGAAATAATGGCATTATAGCTGTGTTATACTGCACAAAAGACAGGAGTTTTATCTACTTAAAGCCATGACTGTGCTGTTTCCATAGAAGTGCATGGCTTACTATATATTGCAGTGAAAAATGTAAAAATGTTAGGAGCAAAAAAGCACCTTGAAGCTACTTTGGGTTCAGAGGGTTAAAAAAGAAAAACTGAAACGCTGGCTTTAAAACACACTGCTTTGTGTGTTGTTGTGTTTTTCATTTTGAGGGTTAAAAAGGTCTGTGAACAAATGTTTGTCTTGTTGAAATAATCTCATCCTGTCAAACTAACTATAATGGCGCACACAATCAACTCATGATGAATGTCTTTTGCCTCTGATGCAAAAGACCCTCATTTCTTAATCCACGTTACTGTAGAACACTGTGTGTGATCTGTCCTGTCAGCCATTCTGTGCTGTTAATTTGTTTTGATCTCTGATTTATCTGCATGTTCGTGTCTGCTTGTTTTAACTGTCCTGCACTGAACTTCTCCTGTTGATTTCATGTCTACATGCCTGTCTTCTCTTTCTGTTTTTGTGTGCGTCTGTGTGTGTGTGTGTGTGCGTGTGTGTGTGTGTGCGTTTGCATTTTTGCATGTAGTGATGATACTGACCCCTTGGTTGTAAATATCTCTGATGAAATGGACAAAACCGCAACGTGGAAAGCAGTGAACTCGAGTGCAGAGTCTTGTGTCCAACCTCTGAAGCGTAGTGAAAGGTAGCTATGCCATCTGCTGGAGTTTTTCCAGAGCCCCCCCGCCCTCCCATCTGAATTATTTTACTACGATATTATCATTAATGGTGACAAAAAGGTAAAGTTCTCTGTTGGGGACTACTGGATTTCATACTGTAATGAAATAAACTGGAGCCTATTGATGCCTTGAGGGTAGGAGATAAGTTTGATATTTAAAGTGACAGTTCTTATTTGTTGGAATGGGTTTGTATGAAGCTAAGGTACAGAAGCTAAGCAATGTACTCCACTATCAGTATCAGGGTAGGCTATATTTCAATTATTCTCATCGCTTTACCTTGCTGTCACTCAGCCCGTTTTTGAGAGGAAGTTATATCCATCTAGTCCAGGGGAAGGCAACCTGCGGCTCTGGAGCTCTTCAGGCCGTCTGCAGTGGCTCCCAGTGGCTGTAACAAAGAAATTATATGAAATGAAACAAACGAATGAATTAATTCCTTACATTTTAATTTTCATTCATCATTGGTGTAGGCCCAAAGCAATTTGTATTCTACAATTGTAAAAATGTGCCGCTTATATACAGAATTAAAGTTTTTTTTCAACAATTAAAATGTGCATCATATGTAAGTCTACAATCTGGATCCTTAACCTCTAAATTTTGCCAACTTCATGTCTTGTTTTGTGTTTCCCTTTTCGATTCTAAATCTCCTGAGATTTTTCTTTGCCTCTCATTTGCACTCGGGTCCTCCCTGCATTCTGACAAAATCATATTAATAATTGCTCATTAGGACCTATTATTAATATTGTTAGGCTAATTTAGACTTGGTACGCTGTTTTATCTTCATTGTAAGGCCCAAAATAAGGTTTGTGGCTTCATTCTGACATTTTTTCTGTTTTTCTGGCTCTTTTGTTAGTAAAGGACCCCTGATCTAGTCTGTATTCAAAGCTACCAGACTCCTTTAACAAAAGCATTAATTTAACAGATTAGAACACCGGAGTTGCTGGTCTACTGCTGCCTTGATTGGTTAGTTTGTCTGTTATTGTCTGACTTTGGTATTTTAAAGGCTAGTTTGGATTCACCAAAGTCAATAACATTTATAAATAAATGTTATAGAGGCTTCAGTTCCCCATCAAAATATTATGTCTAACAGCAAAGTAAAGAGATGAAATTATTGTAAATTTAACATACACTTGAACTGAGAAACCTTTTTTTTTTTAGGTGGCTATAATAAGCTGGGGTTGTGCCGACCATCTAATGTAGATCATACACTGACTAGGGATAAAAACCTCATAGCTCACTTCAAAAAAATCCAAACTATCCCTTTAAAGCAGGATGAAACAGTCGAGTGTTTGGTTATCACAGGTTAAATCTGTACAAGCAAAGAAGAAAAGGTTCGTTCTTGTCTCCTTTAACTCCTTAAGCTGTTAATTTCAGCATGTTTACAGGGATACTTTTATACTTGAAGGAAATCCATAAAAAGCCTAACACAAGTTGACAAATTTAACTTGTCTCACCTAAGAGCTGCATATTTTAAGACTCTTCACATGAGCCGTGTCATCATGAGGGTGTTCTCTATCTGGGGAAATCTTGTTAAGAGTATTCATAATTGAGCTCTCCTCTACCTGACAAAATCTCACATTTGCTCTCCACCCTCAGCAAGAGCATAAATTAGCACCAGCGCTCATCTTGTCTCTGTGTTCTTCATGTCAGCCAGGAGAAGGTGGCCTGCGTTAGAGTCGACGTCAGCCCCGACACTCCAGGAGGGGGTTCCACTGCCGAGACCTTCCTGTGATAAACTGAGGCCCTCCTCCCCTTTTTGATACCTTCTCCCACACAACACTTTACCCCGGCCGACGAGCACCACCACAGGGGACAGCACCACCCGCCTGAGGAGTTCCCTTCTTCAGGGCAGCAGACGAGCTCTCCCAGGGCCGTGAGTCCAACTCCACTCACTTCTTGAAGCATGCAGCGCATACAAATGGCTGCCACGATGCACCGTAGAGCTCCGAGGTATGAAGGAATTCTGCCGTTACTGCCCACCGACGCTCACTGTTTCTTCCCAATCTAGCAATCTGTCACTCATTAAAAACCACAGATGCCAAAGGAAAAGGAAGGCGCCTCACTGGTGAGGATCTTGGACTGTGTTAATTAAATCTTACTTTTAACCCACTGTATATTTTAATATTAATTTTATTGTTATTTTAGCTGATGGGCTGTGTGCAGCTCATACACCGTGAGTTTGTTTCAATGTATTTAAGGACGGATTAAGACCCTTAAACTAACTACACCAGCTTCAAAACTCATTTGATTAAAGCCATTCAGGTACAGTCAGTGCCAGAGGATTATATTTCATAATTTGTACGGCACCAAACCAAAACAGAGGTACATTCAGATGCTACTCCACCACACTACTACTGCATACATCGTTTTTCTCATGAATCATCTCTCCTGTCCACAGGGGAACACTCAGTATTGATATTGCTGCTCATAAGCTGGTCAGTTGTTTTCACTGTAAACCTCACTGTTCATATTGTACGTGATATTATAGAAATATCATTATGTATGTATGTATACTGTGTTCAAACCTACTTCAGAGGCCATATGAAGTCTGTACTGTACAGTAAGCACTTTGCCAGTATAGTTTCTTACCTAAAAAAGGATTATAGTGTGTTAATAAAAAGGCTACTCCTCCTCCCACTGCATCTATAGAGCTGTTGTTCAAAGTCAGTTAAACAACTCAGGAATCTTGAATGATTTCTGACTGTGGTCACTTGATATTTTTTTGTCACGAGGCAGTGATAATTAGCTGTCCACTGTATTCCTTTCATCGCTGGTATCACAACTATTTTAATAAATGCTGTAAATCATAAAATATAGTAAGTTGAGAACTAAAAAAGAGGATATTCGTGACCCAGTTAGATGCACCGGTTTTTATACTGTCTGTATTATTGTTGGTAATAGTGTGTGTGCGTGTGTGTGGTGTAAAGATAATTTGTTTAGCGTTGCAAATCATTTTATGCAAAATATTTCTACGGTAAATGTAAAAAATACTATTATATTCTATGAAGTTGTTCTTATTTTGCTAAGTGCAGTCCTGTTTTAGCAATAAGTATACCATACTGTGCAACGTATGGACTCATGAATAGTGAATATTCAGGCGAAGAATAATTTGTGAGAAGATTTTCGTGTCTGTTTCATCGGCTGTGTCTGTGTGTAGCTACAGTGACTATGCGGACAATAGCTTACGTGCCTTGTCGAAGCTCTTTATGTGCAAGTCTTGTACTGATAATTTAAATGTTCAGAACAGATGTACAGGTACACACATGATGGCACAAAAATGCCAAAGACAGACCATCATCACTTCAGAGTGAACCCGTACACGGCTCATTTGCAGAGGCTTCTGTCTGTCGTAGTGTTATCCCACGTCTGTGTGAACGTCTCAAACGATGTAACTCAATTTATCTTCCATTTACAAATGTTACTCTTGATACTGTTTCTGTGTGTGTGTTCTACTGTCACAGCTCTAGTATTTGCTCACATTTAAAAGCTCTGTTATCGATATTAAGGTACTGTCTTGTTTTTTTTATTTTTAAATGATCAGTGAATGTCAAATTTATTGTACCGTCAACATCAAAAATGAACTTGGTGACATTTTGCCAAACATTTATTTTCTAAAAAAATCTTTAATTACAAATCAAGCAGTTATTTCCTTACACTCATGGACCATTTGATATTAAAATAATGTGAGTCGATCAGTGAACATCCACTAAACCAAGTACTTATAATTTCATTATTTTGTTTTATTTTGATGAAATAATTGATTTTCACATGACATCAGTTTCAAGATATATTGAAGAGGTCGATCAACTACATCAACAACCAAACTGTGGAGGTTTTAAACTCCGTCATCACTTAGTAAAAAATGCATTTGATCTGATGTACAGACACATAACATCAGTGAAGCACAAAGCATCCTGTTGTTCGCTTGAATGATGGCTTTTCTGTCATGACCGATTGGTGCAAAGCAATAAAAGTGAATACATGGTGATTTTCTTCTGTCTTTATTGAAGATAATGCTTGAGTATTTGCTAGTTTTGATCTCTTTTTTATTATTATTTTGAAGTGCAAGAAGAAAACAATAGTGGCCTTACAGGTACAACAATGACAGGAAAGGGGATAAAAGAATAAATAACACCCAACAACAGGCATATTAGGAGATGTTCAGAATTTAGTGATATTAATATATATAATATTCTTCAGATGCAGTCCTGTTACAGAAAGTTAAATGAGCCTCCACCTTATCTAAATATTTAATAATTCTGTATTTTCATTGTATTATTTAACATTTACCTAAGTTTATTTTGCTGATTATAATTACTAATTATACAGTCATGAAAAAAATGATTAGACCACCCTTGTTTTCTTCATATTCTTGCTCATTTTAATGCCTGGTAAAACTAAAGTTACATTTGTTTGGGCAAATTTAATAACAAAAATAGTTCATAAGAGTTGAATTTAAGAGCTGATATGTAGCCATTTTCCATGGTTTGCTTGATACTGATTTTAGTTGTTTTCAAGGAAACCATGGAAATGGCTTTAGTTGTACCAGGCATTAAAATGAACAAGAAATTGAATTATACATGGAAAAAATGATGAGACCACCCTGGTCTAATCATTTCTCCCATGACTGTAGTAAGTAATATTTTCAAGGATTTTAATTGATTAATTAATTTTCCTTAGATCAAAGATGTGTAAACTTCCTCCACCACTGTCCACCCAATATAATCAAAATACCCAACTTGAAGGATCCTTGACAAAAAATGTTTATGATGTTTGGTTATTGTGTGTTTATGGAAAATACAAACTACTTATTTCATCTTTGGATCACTTAAATCCCTTAATATTAATATTGGTATTGGTCCTACACAATCTAGAGGTGATTGAAATATGGTCAAAATATACAGATTGGTTCCTCATGGGGAAAATATCACAATATCAAGTATGTGTGTAAATATCATTGAGAGGTTCTTGACTGTAATATTTTCATAGGCCAGGAGGTGGCAACAGAGATCTGTCTCGGCAAGGCTCAGTTCTGCTGGCACTTTAAGTCTCTGTGTAACCATGGTGACAGTCATTGACACAGACAGGTGTTTTCACTTATTTGATTAATTAGACCTCCTCTCAGGTCTCTGTGTGTATGTTGTGTTTAATTGACATTCCCCTCACTGTTCTTTTAGATTAGTGGGGAACCCGTTGGGGCGGGAAACCTGCAGCTGAGCAGAGTCTAATCAAACGATAACACCTGTGTGGAGGTGCAGGGTCTTAAACATAACGTGTTACAGACGTTAAATCACTGCATAGAATTAGTGTGAATGCAAATGTATCAGTGTAGGTACAAGGGATGCATTGGTTTAAAACTGTTCATGTAGAAGAAGAATAGGCAATATTGTCATTTCTTTAAGAATTCCTGCATGAAAATGATTCCACTTTAAGGTCAAATATATAGAACATTTATCTTTATTGATAAACAGTCAAGGAAAAAAATGTTCTTGATAAAAACCAAAACATTATAAAGAAATGTGATATGTATAAGTTAGAAGAGGCAGGTAGCAATGGTGGAAAGTAACTATGTGCATTTACTCAAGTACTGGACTTAAAGTCCAATTCTGAGGTACTTTTATGTACATTTTATGTAACTTTATACTTCTACTCCACTACATTTTGAGGCATATATTGTACTTTTAACTCCTCTACATTTAGTTGACAGCTTCAGTTACTTTTCAGGTCAATATTTAAAATGAAAAACATGATACATTTAAAATGATTACTCATTTTTATAAATTAAACCACTTAAAAGTTTATTAGGTAGTTAAAATGAGTGGAGTGGAGTCATTTCACAGTGTGGTATTAGTACTTTTACTGAAGTAAAGGATGTGAATACTTTTTCCACCACTGTCCTTTTTACTTCTTTACTTTGTCTTAAAACTTTTTTTGTTAATCTTTTTTTTTAAACTTTTTTTAAACTTTTCATTTTTTCTTTTAATTATTTTCTTCTGCGCAGGCGCGGCATCGGTGCGCTTCTGCGCAGAAAGCCCAGAAGGGCCGCGCATGCGCAGAAGAGCAGAAAAAATAAATAAATAAATAATAAAATAATTAAAAGAAAAAAAGAAAAGTTAAAAAAAAAGTTTAAAATTTTTTTTTTTTTAAAGTTAAAAAAAAGTTTTTTAAAAATGTGTTAAAAAAAAAGTTTTAAAACAAAGTAAAGAAGTAAAAAGGACAGTGGTGGAAAAATTCACATCCTTTACTTCAGTAAAAGTACTAATACCACACTGTGAAATGACTCCACTCCGCTCATTTAAACTACCTAATAAACTTTTAAGTGGTTTAATTTATAAAAATGGGTAATCATTTTAAATGTATCATGTTTTTCATTTTAAATCTTGACCTGAAAAGTAACTGAAGCTGTCAACTAAATGTAGAGAAGTAAAAAGTACAATATATGCCTCAAAATTTATTGGAGTAGAAGTATAAAGTTACATAAAATGTACATAAAAGTACCTCAAAATTGGACTTTAAGTCCAGTACTTGAGTAAATGCACATAGTTACTTTCCACCATTGCTACCTGCCTCTTCTAACTTATACATATCAGTTAAGAGTCCTCCTTCAGACACTGTATGAGGATTAAAGGGATAGTTTGTGCATTATTATACAAAACTTGGTACAATTATTGTCAATGCCCTCCTGAGGATAACCCTTTAAGGTTTTATTGATCGGCCCCTAGGTGGCACTGTGGTGGCAGTCTAATTTCATATTTGGTACCGTGGCCACACTATAACACTTAAGGCAATGAAATTCATAGGGGTGGTATAGACTGGCCCCTGTAACACACACCCCGACGGCAGCATGCCCTGACATGCGTGTACTGCGAGGGCCCGTTCAGTACTGCTTGCAGTCCTAGTTGTTATCATTATATTTGTCCAAACATATGTACCTTTAGTTTTACCATGCATTAAAATGAACACGAAATTGAAGAAAAAGGGAAGTGTTATAATTTTTTCCATGAATGTATATGTTAAAGGTGAAGTCAGGGATTCTGGAAAAAGATTGATGAACGAACACCCCTTGCTGTCAGTGCTCTTCTTTTCACAGAGAACAGAGACATTTGTTCTTGTTCTCAAGGTGGCAAGAACAAGAAAAAAGTTCTTTCTAACCAGGACATTCATACTTCACGAGAAACTCCTGTGCAGAACTCCTGGGAAGCCCTCATAGGACCCTCCCACTGCAGCGCACATCTCCTTCTGATACAAATTTCCGACCAATCAAACAATAGTTCTTGGACACCACACAAGAACTAAGTTCTGCCCACATAATGTGTCAAAAACAGAGAAATGTGTTCTCTCTCCAGGGCTGCAAGAACAAAATGACATCATCCTGTTCTTGCAGCCCTGGGAGAACAAATTCTCTGTCCTTGCGGAGTATGTATTAGCCTTTACTCTCTTTTCAGCTACTCTCCCTTCATACATTCATGGTTTCCCCTGCTCTATTGCTGTTTGGCTGGAATAGTGTTGTGTGATTGATCTGAGCCACTTTGTTTTCTTCCCATTTACAGAGCAAGGGTTGCCTGGGTCCAGACCTTTGACCCACCAACACCACTGAGCTGACAATGCTGTCTTATACAAGCAAGTGCCAGGGCTGATGACTGGCAGACCAAAAGGAGATATTTGCTGAATTTTACAAAATGTATTGGATCAGAATCACTGCTTCCACCTCTAAAAGTCCTTAAATGTTTATTTTACTTAAGCACTGTTGATTATGGCTGTTATAATTATACCTAGCTAATGTGTTTGATGTGCTTGATTGCTTATTATTTTAAGCAGCATGTGCTCTAATCTAGATGCAGCACTGGCTTCAGCCTCGTGCTTGCTTGGTGAATTTGATACTGCATGAAAAATAGACAGCAAGTGAGTAGAGAAAGCTCGAAAGCTGTTGGCTAAAAATAATGTGCAAATGCTTAAGAAGTAGCTATAAACGAATTAGTATAGAGCTGGTGAATGGTAGAAATAGCCAAAAGTCTAGCTTCTGTCAGTGGGATATAAGAAAGGCTGCAACAATATAGTAAAATGTTGCATAGACAATGAAAAAGTATTGAAAATGTGAATAGAACTGGTTGGGGTGCAGGGGTAGGGAACCAGTGGCTTAAGTGATCTGCAGAAAATAACACAGTATTATCACCTAAATGCACATGACTACAACATCATGAATGAAGGTTTAATAAACATTTTATTACTGGTACACAACATGTTAAGGTAACAGCAGCAGCCATTTTCACACACTCGAGAGGTGTAAGTTTTGTCCTACATCGACTCTTAACTGTGGCAGTGCTTTGTTTAACAGTAGTGTCTTGTTTGATCGTTCGGTTATATATTCCACTCGTAATGGAAAATTTCTTCTTCTATCTCACTCAGTTCTTTCAGTCTGTCATATTGGTTCTTTTTTTAGTAAAAATCACACTTTTGCAGCCATCATCACTCTTGAGATACACTTCAACACAGTACACAATGTGTTCATACACATTTTATCAACTCTCAGGCCAAAACCACTCTTTCAAAATAAAATAGCTTTTTTTTTTAGATACAACCACCATTACAAAATCATTACAATTCAAACAAAACTATTTCAACAAATATTGCCGTTTCTGGCAAACAAAAAGAGATTCAGGTTATTAAACACAACAAGTGCTGTAATTATTTTTCTTTATAAACGTGCCTGCAGATCCCTATATAATTAATTGCAGAAACAATGCATTGGCAGACACTATTATTATTTTGACTATGTTTACAAGGCATCACTAGCAATCCTTGTATATAGAGGTTAAACTAATGTTCATGTCATCTGACAGCTTAAAACGTTTGTCTTTTTGCAGACAATGGAAAAAAAAAGTGACCCTTTTCAGGTTAAATCAGTCATTTGTGTCTTGGCTCAAAGTCTTAGATATGTAGTAAAGTACACTACCGGGAAACTAGAACACTGTACTGCAACAGAAACAGTTTCCCTACGCAGGTATGATTCCTCCTCTTAAAGAAAAGCATGTGCCCTTGTGGAGAGCTGTGGCGGCTCGTGGTTCAGTTAGCAGCGTTTGGCGGTCCCTCTGGGATCAGTGACATGAAGAAGGTGATGATGAACGACCACGTGGAGGACAGGAAGCCTGCGTTGGGACCGCTGTTTGGATCCTCTACTCCTTCCTCCCCACTGTCCCCATCATCGTCAGAGCCGTCATCCAGCACTCCTTCCTACACAGGATGAAGTAAAAAATTATGAGAGAGAAACACTCCAACACATGCAGCGCACCAGATTGTACATATTTGACGAGGAAATGTGATATTCACTATGTAATCTTTAACAAAAAATCCCTAAAGCAAAGTTACTCTTCATTCATTCATTCATTCATTCATTCTCCTAATCGATTATCTGCACTCGGGTCGCAGGGGGCTGGAGCCGATCCCAGCTGACATTGGCCGATAGGCGGGGTAGACCCTGGACAGGTCACCAGACTATCACAGGGCTGACACATAGAGACAGACAGTCATGTTCTCATTCACACCTATGGACAATTTAGAGTCACTGATTAAACCTAAGTGCATGTTTTTGGACTGTGGGAGGAAGCCGCAGTATCTGGAGAGAACCCACGCTGACACAGGGAGAACATGCAAACTCCACACAGAAGAGCCGAACCGGCGACTGAGTGGTTAGCGCTGTGAGGCAAAAGTGCTAACCACTACACCACCGTGAAGCCCCTAATATAGCCTTATCACGTGAAAATAAAGCTGGGATCAGATCCAGCCCCCCGCAACCCGAGTGCGGATATTCGGTTAAGGATAATGAACGAAGGATGAATGTGAAAATAAGCTATTGCAAAAGAGTCACTGTCCATTTACCATGGAACAAAAAATCAGGGATGAAAGTAAAAAATTACATGTGTTGTTGCTGTAACAAAAGTCTGTTTCGTGTCCTTTTTTTTTAAATAGAAATTTTACTTTTTTATCATGTACATCTGTCCAACCTTGCTCCTGGAGAGCTACTGACCTGAATGTTTTACAGTAGCGTTCAACATAATAGCAGTCCAATGTGACCAACCAGATTAATCCAGGTTTTTAGTATATTTTTTATTGCTACATGGCAAACAAGGTACCAGTAGGTGCAGTAGATTCTCAGAAAACCAACAAGACCCAGCATTCAGCAGCGACCAAACTCCTCCACGTTTTCCCTATTTAAATACAGCTACACGAGTAGTTAAACGACCAAGTATGGCGACACAAAATAAAACGTGGCGCTTTCCGAGCGGATAAAAAGGATAACTTCGACTCGGCGCAGTAATATCATCACTTCAGCTCCCTCTCACTTCCGTCAGGAGTGATGATATTACTGCGCCGAGTCGAAGTGCTCCCAAGTGCTATTCCGCCATACATTATAGTTATCCTTTTTATCCGCTTCGAAAAGCGCCACGTTTTATTTTGTGTCGCCATACTTGGTCGTTTAACTACTCGTGTAGCTGTATTTAAATAGGGAAAACGTGGAGGAGTTTGGTCGCTTCTAACTGTCCATCTGTGTGGATCCTAATGAATGAACGGGGCTAAGCTAAGTGCTAGCCAAGTAGCTCCGCGCACCAGGGCGATTGAGTGCACGCATTGAGACGCAAGAGGTCTGTATCAACTCGTCTTACTTACCCGAATAACATGTTTTAATATGAAAAAACGGTGGAGTGTTCCTTTAAGGCTGTGCAATTGGGCAATTAGTTGAAAGGGGTGTGTTCAAAAATATAGCAGTGTGACATTTAATCAGTTTTGACACATCAACTGGCCTAAAGAGAAATGGAGGAACATTTTGTGGACTGATGAGAGTAAAGTTGTTCTTTTTGGGTCCAGTTTGTGAGACGACCCCCAAACTCTGAATTCAAGCCACAGTACAGTGAAGGCACTGAAGCATGGTGGTGCAAGCATCATGATATGGGCATGTTTCTCCTACTATGCTGTTGGGCCTGCTTGAAGAGGTCATGTTGCCTTATGCTGAAGAGGACATGCCCTTGAAATAGGTGTTTCAACAAGACAATGACCGCAAAAACACACCAGTAAACCAGCAAAATCTTTGTTCCAAACCAACAACATTGATGTTATGGAGTGGCCAGCCCAATCCCCGGACCTTAATCCAATTGAGAACTTGTGGGCTGACATCAAAAATGCTGTTTCTGAAGCAAAACCAAGAAATGTAAATTAATTGTGGGATGTTGTTCAAGAATCTTGGAGTGGAATAACAGCTGAAAGGTGCCACAAGTTGGTTGACTCCATGCCACACAGATGTGAAGCAGTTATAAAAACTGTGGTCATACACATAAGTGGTCATGTTGGTTTGTGTTGTTCCACTAGTGTGAATGTTGACATCTAATGCAATTTATTTTTGTTGTAAAAATTTTTTTTATTTCCATTTTAAAATTGTATGGCAGTTAAGTTTATTACGAGTATATTTTAACTGACATTTTAGTTTTTTTACTCGAGTACAATATTCTTCCATCTCTACCTAAAATATAGCTTCAGCTGCATATAGCAATTGATTCGTGTGACTTTTCAGAGAATCAATTAATCTTTGAGGCTATTAAATTAAAAAAAAATTAAAAAGCAGCCTCTCATTGCCTATGATGCAATCTTTAAAATGTCTTAAAAATTCTATAACACTTAGCTATTAAATTAACAATGGTACAATCTTGGCCTTGAGAAGCTCGTAGCTTAATAGTGGATGATATTTTAGCCCTACTTGTCACTTTTACTCAGCTATACAATGCATCTCATTTGCTTCTGGAACAAATATGAGGAGGATTTTTCTCGTTTTATTGTGTTTGGAATTAGATTCTGTTAAAATCCTGTAAATATCTGGAAACCGCTACTTTAGAACGACTTGCACTGCAGATACAATCTTCGTTACAGCAGAAAAACCCCATCAGCCCTGGGTAATATTTCTTTATAGAGCTGAGACGGATAAGAGACACTTACCATTTCCTGTAAGTCGTGGTTTTGTAGCTCTGCCTCCATATCGTCCTGGTTGGCTCTGTCTCCAGGAAGCTGGAGTTCATTCTCCAGGTTGAAGGGAAACCAGCCGGCCTGATGCCTGTAGGGTGGGTGATGCATGATTTCTATTATTTTCTGCAAAAAATACCAATTTACTTTACTTGTTTTACAGAATGTTTTTGTATAGTCACAGTCAGACAAGAATCTCCATCATTATGGGAGAAGGAGAGAATGATTTATGATAATAATTTTTAAAAAATCTGTACACAGCAGCAGAATTAAAGAGCACTCACAGGTACAGCACCAGCATGGCCATCATCACCATGACGAACCGGCTGAAGGACGAGTAGAAATAGACTATACTGAGAAGGATCGCAGCCCGGGAAAATGTGTACACCCAGTCCAGCCAATCCCGGTTCAGATCCTCCTCGTTCAGGATCTCCCCTCCCTGGGCATTCATCTGGACTTCTGGGTTACCACGGCGATCCGCCTGAGGTCGCTGGCTCAGTGGGTCGGGCTGGTTCAAGTGAATGGAGGGCTGGTCTGGCCTGAGGTTCTGAGAGGAGGCAGCCAGTAACTGACTGCAGAGGCACAGAGAGGATCAGAGCACAGTCGGTTTATGTTAACACCTTTATTTGTGTTTGGATAGAGGCTCTGTAAACATTCAAAAACATGGCGGGACTTACTAATGCATGTAGTACTGCCGGGCGTACAACTGCTGCCACCACATTAGTGTCATGGGGTTGTAATAGGCAGGCATGTTTGTGGGAGGAGTTGACTGTGGGGGGTACTGGTTCCAGCTGGAAATGGAGACAATACGTTACAAAAACACTTTAACTGCAACACACAGCCAAGATAATTTAATAACCGAGAAACAGGCCAAAAAGTTACTTAACATGAACCACAAGTGTCAAAGAAGCTGAGACATACAGAAACTCTAATTTTGCACCGCACCAACCTCTGTATCTGAAAAGTGAAGCTAATGCAGAGGTGTCTTAAAGCTGCATTTTTTTTTCTCATGGCCAGCAGTGTCCACTGGAGTGGAGAAAAAAGACTCATTGTATAGAAATCTAAGAGAAAATGCCCCTACTTCTCACTTGATTTATTACCTCAGTAAACATTTTCCTAACAAGTTTAGGAAATTAGGCATTTAGGGCGTGGCTATTTGGTGATTGGCAACCTGTATACATTTAAATAACCGTGAACTTGTTTAGAGTGTTATCTCTGTTTTTGTCTTAGAGCTCTGAACATTTCGCAGTGTTTTCAGTTCATAAAGGTTACATGTAACATTTTGGTTACCTAAAATTATTTTGTTCAGTGTCCAGTTGTACTAAAAGATACAGCATCACAATAAGTATCACAGTGAACAGCCAAAATGCCAAGGCTTGAAAACAGTAGTCCTGAAGCAATGACTGATCTCACTGTGGCTACACCCACTTCTTTTAAACAGTCAATGGCAAACTTATGATTTAAAGCTGATCGCAGCTCAGTAGCCATTTTCAAACATGGGATACAGAATTGTTAGCTTTACAAACCGGTAAAAGTGATTGCTTCTTGACTTCTCGTTCTTACTCCTGTGGTACTATTACTATTATCCCCTTACAGGTTTATTTTTTCTTCCTCTTCAAAAAATCTTTAGTTGCTGCAGTGAGTCAGCTTAAATAGCCTAACTAAAATAGCCTCCAACTCTGCACGACAGCAGTTATTAAAGTTTCATCAGTCCTAAAGCTTACCTGTGCATAAATTGTGGATACATCTGGTGGTAGGGGAAGGGTCCAGCTCGCTGTCTGAGCCCATTACTGCTCTCTCCTGTTGATGATGCCGTCTGTTGACCAGTGGAAGGACTAGTGGAGTTTTGAAGTGGCTGTGATAAAAAAAGAAGTTCCAGGTCAACAGTTCATCTTGAAAGAAAAAAGCAAGTGACATTAATTTCAGTCTACTGGGAGATGTAGATTACAGCAGTGAGCTGGATGATGAAAGAAAATTAACTGATGATGAAATGAATGGAAAGGTGTAAAAGGTGCATGGCCAACCCACTGTGGGACCGGCCGAGTCCTCCTGAGGCTTGTTACTGCGGCTGCGGGGCAGCTTCGGGGAGCTGGGAGGGGTTCTTGATGCGCACACCAGATGGAGCATATGGTACTCATCCTGCTGTAGAAGCAAATACAGCTCATTATTAAACCTAATACTGCATGTTCAAAGGAGAACAAGATCAACTTCTGAACTTTATGGATGTACAATGCATCATTTAAGGAATTCAGAACAGATATATAAAATCTTTAGGGACTCAAGTTAAAAATAACATTTATAATGGTATTATAACTGTCCTACTGGTCAATGCTCTATTGATGAGTCTAATAAAATATGCATATGATTTTTTTAAATATACCAAATTACAGGAAAACCTGACACAATACAGGACTTTAATAGTGAATATTGCTCATCATACTTGATAATAACTTCCGTTAAATACAAAGACCATAATAATAATAATAATAATAATAATATTATTATAGACAGCTGCACTTATAGCACAGTTGCTTTTATTTTGAAGTGAGTTCTTACATGTCCGTACCATAATGCCTAGTATACATGTACTGCGAAAACCAGTTTTGTGGCATATTTTGCGGATAATATTGTCTGTTCCACATCTGCTCTCCTGAAACTGAACCTCTGAATAGACCCACTCCAGGATCTTCCTCCATTTCACCCTTACATAAACTCAGGACAATAACTGACTTTAAACCGGTGGAGGTGTAGCAATTTGTTTTTCAATTGTATGATATCATTACATCAACATGTGGGAATATTGTACTAATATGTACTAATATGATAAAGTACATCCCTATATGACAGACTCCACCCTTCTGGGAATGCTTGTCACAACAATGCTGCAGAGCCATTCAGCCAAGAGCATTCCTGAGGTCAGCCAGTGATGTTGGGGGATAAACCGGGCTCACAGTCTGTGTTGCAGTTTTGCATTGAATTTTAAAGAAACTATGGGATATTCTTGTTGACAATAAAATTATTAAACTACTAATCACTCTAATGAATTCGAAATCCACCAGAGAGAGAACCTACCCTTCTGAGCACATCTTTTAAGGTAAAGTGATCCAAAAGCAACTTCCCAGAATATACCAGCCTCTGGTCCTTGGAGCTCTGGAAATCCAAAATTACAAGGATATGGGGTCATAGGAGATAATACATATTACCAAAAATGTACAAACAGAATAAATTCATTTAATTTTGTTCAATTTCTAAAACATTTCTAGTAAATATTGGCAATATTTCAACAAGAAACAGGGAAATGGCAAACTCAAAAATGTAGACCACAACATCAAAAGGCAGGGCTTTTGAGTGACTGAGTAATGAGGATGAGATTATAGTAACCTCAATCGAGAATAAGTAGTTTAAACAGTGGATTAACCTGGCAGCGCAACAAGGTCAGAGTGTGTCCTAATAAAGCCTACATTCACTGTGCAACCATTCAGGAATTTAAATAGCCAATTTCAAATCTTGGCCGATTTGGAAAACCATTTGGTCTGGGTTCAAGATACCTCATTGGTAAATCTGCCACAGTTAATGCCCGCTAAATTACACTAACAAAAGTGCAGCCCTTACAAAGATTGCGCCCTTGTAAAGCTGTGGAGCAGTTTTTTCCTGTGTGTTTACAATGATTGCATCAGAAAGGAGAGGGAGCAAAGTCAGATTAGAAGCACAATACAGCAGGAATCTAAATGCTTTCCTTTCATTGTGACGTCAAATCAACAGATTCAGGCTCTTTGAGCTACTGTG
Source organism: Centropristis striata (assembly GCF_030273125.1). Classification (NCBI taxonomy): domain Eukaryota; kingdom Metazoa; phylum Chordata; class Actinopteri; order Perciformes; family Serranidae; genus Centropristis; species Centropristis striata. The sequence goes on from NC_081530.1 coordinate 22,298,878, forward strand.
ACTCTGGAAACATAACATCCTTCAATTCAGAGGATAGATCAAGGCTAAGGGTCTGTGACAGTTTAATTATAATTCAACGGTCATTCGAATAAAAGAGGAAGTGAAGAAGAATTCAAACAGCAATCTGAAAATGTTGGCTGTGCAAATTCTGGAGTTAAATACAGTTAAATTCTACAATATCAGCCAAATCCATTTCTTCTACACTGTTTTTGAACAGAAATGAAATATAAAATTCAATAAAAGGTAACAATGTCTGTTACTTTACCCAAATCACTTCTTGGGTTTAAATTCTACTTATACCATGCATGCCATCACTAGACAGGGGGTCTACCATACCAGGTAATGATGTTAAACGGTTGTAATCGAGATTGGAACATCTTTATTTTTTCATATTTATGTCACCGGCTTCTCTCTCACGTCACGTTTCTTGCTACACTATGCTGTCAAAATGCCTAAAAACAGGCCCAAAAAAATCTACATTATATAACTCTTTCTTGTTATTCAACAAATAGAATCAGCTGACTTGGATGACAGAGGAAAGTAGGATTGACCAGAGAAGCAAAAAAGTATGAAGAGTGGCAGTAATATATCGCTCATAACCTCATCTCAATGGCTTTTAGTAGCCTGGAGCAAAATACTCACTGGTTTGCTTGGGTATACATCTGACAGATGTGCTTTGAGTTTCTCCACAGTCCAGTTCTGGCAGCAGTTTATGGTCTGGTCATCGTACTTCTGGTTTGGTGCCCTGATAACCAGGATAACAGGACTGTCCACAACACCTTGATCCATGTCTCAAAACCATTTGTCTCCAGTAGAAATCAAAAACAAAGATATGCACTGCCTCGTCAGGGGGTACTGGCTACAGTCCCCCTAATTGTTTGTTAGAGTTTCTTCCTGACATCGGAGTGAAGCTTTAATGTTATTGTCTGGTGTTCCTAATCTGCAGCTGCTAGGTGTTTCCTGTGATTTAGTACAGACGGCACACAGCTGGAACCTGGGGAGAGAAAGGAAAACAAGAAGTGAGCATGATCCCATAACATATTTGTTGGGCATATCATCACCCTGTAAAAATAATCGCCTAAACTCATTTTTTTTCAAGTTTTGCAGGAAACACAAAAAACTTTACCAAAAGTGTAACATATGACATTTATTGATCATTTCACTCAAAAAGGATGTAACAAAGGATGGCTATTGGCATAGTGATAACACTGTGTGTAAATTATGTAACTTAAGAGAAATAAATGACTTAGGCAATTTTTTGCACATGCCTTTGTGACTTAAGCAAGATATGGTAACACTTTATTTTGAAGGTGTCTACATAAGAGTCACACAAGCCTGTCAGAAACATGACATGACAAGTATCATGAGCATTAATGTTACTTCAAAGTGTCATTATTGTTCATGACACATCGCATGTCATGTTTATGACACGCTCATGTCACTCTTATGTAGACACCTTAGAGTAAAGTGTTACCAATATTAGTGTCAACAATAAAACACTGATAAACTAAACTGATAACTAAACAATCTCCCTCTAGCTCTTCTTTGCTGGGTTCTTATCTGATGCCTATGAATGTGGCAAATTGTCAAAGAAGTGATGATCTTAAAGGGGTAAAATCACATGATCAGATCAACTGAGGATGTAGGCGATTTTACCATAGGTGGCCGGCGTCATGAGGAGATGATTTAGGCAAAAAAAAACAATTTTGACAAAAAATGACTTAGGCGATTATTTTAACAGTGTGTCGATATCACAGTAAATTGCGCTACAGTAAAACAGAAAACTGTCAACACTTATCCGTTACAATAATATCTTACAAAAGATTAACCGTTACATGTGAACGTTATGAGATACATACAGTTACTCCTAGACACATTTTAAAACAAAAACGCTTAATGACAACTAGCGTTACACTGTTATAACAAGCTCGTACGGTTTTATAGATGTGTAACGCCTTGTTTGAGAAGAATAATAGAAAATAATGTTTGTCATAGGCTACCGTTAGCGCTGGTTAGGGGTTTTTAACTGGCTAAGCTAACGTTAGCCTCAGTGGGTTTTCTGCTACTAATGTCAATCAACAAAACCGGAAAAAGTTGTTAACTAGCAAACTTAGCTAGCCAAATCAAAACGATACAGTTTTATGAAGGTGTTCGTCTCAGACAGAGAAGTAACACGTCTTGTTTGCCTACCTTGTTTACTCCCAGTGACCGAAATATACACAGCCTACTTGTAACTCCAACCCTGACTGAACCTGGGTGTGTGTCTTCTTCGTTGGTTTTCATAATGTTGTTGACATTCAATGTTTATGGTACATTACCGCCACCCGCTGGTAGACATGTGAGTTACAACACAGACATGATAAAATCCAGTGTGGACAGTAACCATAAAATATATTTTATATCGTCACCCTGTTAAAATAATCGTCTCTCTCATAACTAATTTTTTCGAGTTTTGCAAGAAATACAAAAAACTTAATCAAAAGTGTATCATAGTATGAAATGTATTGATCATTTCACTCAAAAAAGATGTAACAAAGGATGGCTATTGGCATAGTAATAACACTGTGTGTAAATTATGTAACTTAAGAGAAATAAATGCAATTTTTTGAACATGCCTTTGTGACTAAAGCAAGATATGGTTCAAAATAAAGTGTTACCATATCTTGCTTAAGTCACAAAGGCATGTTCATAAAATTGCCTATGTCACATTTTATTTTGACTTAGGCATAATAAATCTGCTTATGTCACACACTTGACATAGGCCATTATCTTAAAGAGTAAAGAGTAAAATCACATGATCTTGTTTATACATATATATATATATATATATATATATATATATAGACTTGTGAGTTACAACAGAGGCATGATGATGAAATCCATTAAGATATCTTTTTATATATTCGGGGTGTCATGTTCTTCTAAATCCGCAATTCAATTAGACTTTCTATTTTAAGGTCACAGTCTGATTCAATTTTCAAAACTGAAGGCTTTGCCGACTTTGGAGTCTTGATTCCTTAAGATCAACAGGTTATTCACATTTTCACATTGTTCTCGATCCTGCTTTTTCTCTGATAGTTGAAATTGAAACGACATTTTTAGTTTTCTTTTTTTTTAAAGAAATTAAATTGTCAAAAAAGTATCAAATAAAACAAGCACTGCAGTACAATTTTGTACTGCAGTGCTTGTGTGAATGTACATGGAAACATCCCACCACTATTTACAGTCTATGGCCATGATTAAATTGATTGAATAAAAATGAATAAATTAAATTAATAGAAACTTTTCCTAAATCCATTCTCATTATTATTACCTTTAATCAGGACAAAGATTGCAAACAATAAAATACAAGCATATTAATCAACTGGCCTATATTAAGATCGAATCACTGACCAAATGAGAACTTGATTAGTGTTGGGATGTGCTATAATGATAAATCATAAGATGAGCTAAGGACAAATGCAGTTGAAAGGACTGAATTTGACTGCCATCTTGTGGAGGCCCAGAGTAACACCCATCAGTTTATAAAAACACAAAACCTTTGGTATTCAGCAGATATATCTGTAGTTTATGTATTTGCCTATAAAAAATGATAAGTATTACTCATCAATGTAAGAATCAAGGTCAATACTGCAGCAGTGAAAAAACTCACAGATCAATTATTACAATAAATTACTTTCTATTCATAAAATAAATACTATTTTTTTCCCCACACATATAAAACAAAGATGATACAGTTCATTGGTGGTATGTAGTGAAAATAATTGACATGGTAATGCAAAAAAATTTTAAAAAATTGGATCTAAATTTATAATCTTCAATCTTATAACACTATTTATTGTAAAGGGAGGATTTTTTTTTTTTTTTTTTAAATATGCATGATAATATCTCAGATTCTGATCTAATTCTCATAATTACGTCATGCTGTGGCAAATTACAATGATTGAGCCCTGGGAGAACATGAAGTTCTGAATTTTTAAAAAATCATTACATCAGTTGGCCTGGTATGACCTTAAATGAAAAGAAAACTGAAAATAAATGTGTGCAATCTGCTCTGAAAATGGGTTAACCTACTTCCACTCCATTCATAAAACTCCAGAGACCTTGCAGGCTCTTGTTCAGAACAAAACTTCCAGGTTACTATTTCCTGAGTAGACAAGAACATGACATTACTTATCCTGTCATCCAGGGTTGTGTCCCCTTCAAACACAGATAGGCTGCGATGTAAGACACAAACACAAGAATGTAATTGTTTGGAATTCATTCATAACTGCACCAAACAGCAGATAATTGTACCACTAAATCCACTATGTGATTCCTGCCTCGCTGGATTGGACCTCCGTTTCATATGATTTGACCTCAATAGACCACTTCCTGACCCAGATTTCCTCCAGGTGTTCCAGTTTCCACTAAGAGTCCAAACACAGGCATGTGAGGTGAATTGGAAAATCCACAGCAAGCTGTCCCTCACCCAGTGGGTGCTGTGATTGATTGTGACCTCACATGACCCTGAATAGAAGCAGATGAATTAAAGGCTTTCTCTATTTGGGGTAATGTCTTGTTTCTTTTATGCTCTTCTTTTAAATAACTGTCTTTTTTGGAAGTGCATTCTCTTAAATATTTTCTTAATTACTTAATTACTCTTAATTAGCTTAACTTAATAACTCTTAATTTGTTTTTCAAATCCACAATGAATAACATGCTTCTTCATGAGTTACAAAACCATGTGATGACTTATTACATTAAAAAAATCCCTCATCAGGACGGTGAAGCACTTTCCTTGTGCCGTCCACCATGATTGTTTCACTTTTACATGAGTATGCAACATGTTGACAGAGTGATGTGTAGTATAGCAGTGTAATGCATGTCTTTTTTTCATGACAGCCAAGTCCAGTTTCCCTCTTTGTGTGTATCTGTCCACTACACTGCTTCACAAAGGACTGTTTTTCACACTTTGCTTCAGTTAAGCAGTGGGCGATATTGTAATATGGGACACTTCCAACATGCTGCCAGCGTTTGTGAGATGTTAGAAGTGGAAAGGGTTGAAAATAGGTCAGAATTAACCTACATTTAGATGTAATTCTCCATCTAATAATAATAATAATAATAATAATAACGTAACAAGCATTATGTGATACACTGGGCAGGAGATGGTTCATGCAAAGTACATGAGTAAAGAGATTGCAGATCAATGAGTTTCAGTGATTGTTCCTCATGTAACTGTTGTTTAACATGCAGAAAAAGTGACTCCTTGATGATGGTTGCACCTGATTTAAAATTGATATTATGAAAAGTGTGTAGTTATTTACTCTGAACAAATGAATGATAACTTTTCAACTGATCCCTACATTTAGGATTCATAGGGAGTAAATAATAACAATAAAAAAAAGATATTTAAATACAAGTGTAAGGTCATTCCACTATTTTTTTCCAACTGCTTTTTTAAAAATATATTTATTTACAACTCTTACTGTGGAGAATCTGTAACGGTCGTATAAACATTTAATTAATTAATGATTAAAAAATAAGTTGAAATAATATAATATGTCCTTATATTTCATGCAATATGATTATTTCTTTTTTTTTATTTAAATGATTCACAGCAACCATTATGACCCAATATTCTCAGATATTTCTTTTTCACTCTTAACTGTCAACTGAGCAAACCCTATGAACTGATGAAGGCTGGTTAAAAGATGCAGAATTAAACTAGTGAGTGGAGCCTGAAATCTGGGATATATGTGTACATGTGTATAAACAGTTAATGAGCTTTAAAATACACTTGAATTGTGGTTGGGATTAATATCACAACTGATAAACTGTGTTATCAATAATGTGGCAGATGCTTCATACGAGGAGTTATCATTGTATATATTAACAAAACTGTCTTTATAAATGCTTAAAACATTTTCAATGCTTTTAAGTGCTACATATCAAAACATCAGCAAGACTTTTTCCTTGATCCAGCCAAGAACCTTTTTCTTCCATTCTTTCCTTCCTGTAAAATGTCAGCCTGCTTTCAGAAAGCTTCCTGTGGCCTATACCAGCTAAGTAGGATGCCACTTTAAGGAGGTTAAACCATATGTCACACCACAATCTGCAGAGAGAAAATGCAACAGACAATTATGTCAGGTGCAGGTCACAGGAAAGCTTCTGAGCAGGAGGTTAAAAGGAAAGGTGAATTATGCTTATTATTAAAAAGGAAAAGGAAAAAAGGAGATATGTCTTTCCACACTTTGAGCATACTTTTGACATGGAAGATTTCTCCTTCTACACAAACAGGCTGGGCAACAATGCATATATAAGAAATAAACAAAACAATTGAAAGAAGGGTCTTTTACAACAGGCAAAGCACCTTAGCACGGAAATGTCAACGTACTGAGCTGGGATTATTTCTTCTTGCATAAGTCTCATTCAGTAACTTTAAAATAAGAAAAGCTGTCATTCATTCAACAATGCTGTGAGTTTTCCCTTGCTGTTGAACTGAACAGATTCAGAGGGGGGCTCTGTTTTGTAATGAGTGCCCCCATTAATGAGTCACTGGTGTAAAAAGGTCACTGGCTTTTGGAGGTTTTAATTAAGCACTAACAACACGGGGTGTAACACATTTTTGATTTTAAGGTCAGGGTACAATTTTGTTTTTTAAAAAAAGCCTTGCTGTGGAACTTACCAAGAGCAGCATCATTTAATTATTTATTGATTTAGCAAAAAACAAACAAGAATGACCTGGTTGTTGACCTGCCCCTTGATGTCCAAAGTGCCTTTTTTATCAAGATGTATTTTATTTTTTAAATTTTATTTTATTTTTAGTGAAAGCCAACCCATGGCTCTTATCAATAAGCAAATTTAATTATAATGAATAATTAAGTTATAAATAAAAAACCCTGGCTGCTGTCAGTTTGTTTACGTCACGTGACGACCTGCTGCATGTGAAAGGTCCTCATGTGACGTGCCCAGTGTTACGCTCACGTGCAGCTGTGACCCGCTGCAGACACAGCGGTGACGTTTAGATGGTGAGTTTTATGTGATTGATTATCACGTTCTATTGCATCATTACGCAGCATAATATCTGTCCTGACTGCTGGTTCTGTTGGTAAATATTTCGGGCTCACAGTGACTTCACCTGTATTTAACTCGTTGCTGGGCAGCGGTTGTTATGGAGGTCACATTATGAGCTGTGCTCGGTTTGAGCTGTTGTGTTCCTGCTGATGTTACAGTGAGCAGAGAGTCTAGATAACTCTGTATCATGTCGTGGTTGTTCAGTCACCTGTTGATGTGTGAGTTGAAAAAGTCTGTGCAGGTCTACTAGCAACTCTGACGACTTTAAGTTCAGTTGTGCTGTATAATGAGTCATTAGCTGCAATAAGACCATGTGTCTGATTCATGCATCTTTTAATGCAGAAGTAACTTTTAAATCTGCTTGTTGTGTTCAGTCTCTTCAGTATTCATTACTGATGTGTTCCTCTAAGCTTTATAGTACAGTATATATTTCTTATGCTGAGAAGATAAATAAGTCATGTGTCTATGATATTGCATTGTTCAAAATGTTCGAGTCCATCTTGAAATACCCAGATCATCCGCTACACAAAACCCTTATGGACCAAAAAAAACAGCAGTGGACTCTCTCTCTTTCCGTTGCAGGACAGAGAGATATAAAAGAGAGAGAGATTCCTTCGCTCCTACAGCCATCAGGATGTCTAATTCTTCAAGAGCTAACAGACTAACTGAATTTCCCCTTTGGGATAAATAAAGTAATTTTGAATTTGTATGATAAACAATCTTAATGTTCACTAGTTGATGGACATTTTCACACTGCTGTCAAACTTAATTTCCAAAATTTTACCAAAGAGAATGCAGTCTACTTATCAGAAATCAATATTTTAAGTTCAGGACATCCTTTATACCACCATTATCACTTTTTACCATTGTCTCCAACTGAGTTGAGTTTGGTGTCTATTGGCCTGGTGCAGAGGTGTAAAAGTATTACCTTGTCCCTGTGTTACCTCTAGTTATATCACACCTATGAATAATTTAGGTTATTGTTTATTTGGCTTAAGCATCTTTTATGCCACAAGAGGGCAGAGCAACACATTTTTACAATAATAATAATAATTATTATTATTATAAATTATCAAACAATACAGTTGTCTAACCATTAAAGTTAAAGATTTTTGGAAAGTTTTGTAATATTATTCCATGTCTCCTTTTCAAACACTTTGAGCACCTGCCCCTCTAAATGTCTGCACGGCCCCTCTGCCTCGTTCCCTGCCACTAAACAGCCGTATGACACACTTTAAGCTCCACTGACATGTGTTGTCAACATTCATTCATTCATTAACCTTAACCGCCTATCTGCAATCGGGTCGCGGGGGGCTGGAGCCGATCCCAGCTGACATTGGGCGAGAGGCGGGGTACACCCTGGACAGGTCACCAGACCATCGCAGGGCTGACACATAGAGACAGACAATCATGCTCTCATTCACACCTACAGGTAATCCAGAGTCACCAATCAAACCTAAGTGCATGTTTTTGGACTGTGGGAGGAAGCCGGAGTACCCGGTGAGAACCCACGATGACACGGGGAGAACATGCAAACTCCACACAGAAGAGCCGCAGGCTGAAAGTGAACCGGCTGATCTAGTACAGAGCAAGGCAAACAGCCCAATATCCCTTTTACTCCTATTCTCTTTCATGTGGCCTCACAGTGAGGTCTGAAGTGTCCATAAGGAAGCACAATAAGACACATGGACGTGATTAAAACTTGCACCTGATTTAAAAATCCTTCTTCTTCCTTTTCCACTTTCTACACTGAAGGTATTCTACCTGCCTAAGATCTCAGTGCAGTCAGCCCATGCCATGAAAGATTAAACAAGCGATGTCTGCTTACGCAGGAGCTCTGCTTTAAGTTTCTAGCTGCAGCACCAGGACAAATATTGATGTCATCCTTTGACAGATGATGTGCTGTATGATAAAGATCTGTATTGACTGTGCTGTATGCAATGCGCTCAGGGTAGCTCGCTTGTTCGTCATTTTCATTACAGGTTCAAGGTCTGTTTGTTCAGGGCTTCCTGGATGGAGCTCACCTTGTGTACTGTTCTTGTGATATTTACACCACAGAGCTGCACTTGCTTACTGTGATGTCACTAGGATGTTACAGAAGATTCAGTGAGTGTGTTTGTGTGGTGTATTCTAATGATTGAGATTGATATTTTACTGCTGCAAAGTAAATTACATTTCATTAAGTTTATTCATCTATCTACTCATGACCTTGTATGAAACTATGCTGTTTTAAATCTAAAGAAATCAATAACGGTTCCTTTGGGAATATCCAAGATGTTTGTTGCTTGTTGTCTTGACATTTGCCCTTTGAAATATTATACGTCACAACAAATAAAAGAAAGCAGTTATCTGTTCCTCACTGCTGTCGCCTTGTGTTCCCATTTGTATCGCACTGAATAGATTCCGAAGCCCTCATGCCCCCACGGTTATCGGCAATTAGTGAGTCACTGGTGTGGAAAAAGTCAGAGGCTGAGGAAGGAGGAGGCTTTAACTGCATGTTTGAACTCTGATAAAGACCATGTCAAGTTTGTCCAAACCGTTTATTATGCTGTAATGATAAGTGTAGCCTCTTTAGTGTTTGGGGTCATTAACAGAGCATCCTGCCACCTCAGTGACTCAATATATAATTTAATGCTGTCTTTACATATACATATTGTGTTGCAATGGTGTACATGAATGAAATTTATAGCACACTGGAAAAAAATGATGAAAATTTCATAATATGACTCATAATGATGTATAAGTATCATTTTAAAAGCACAGTTATGTATGAGTCATGCATTCACACCTTTCCACAAACCTGTTGCTTACACTGGGTGGCAGTATGCATTCATTTTTACACTTAAACCAAGAAGGTAATTAACTTGTGATTAGCAACATTCCTATATTTCCTGCACCTATGTGACCACATTCAAATAACTATATCTCCGTGCTTACAACATTTAAAAAAAATGTAAATTCATCCAATGCATGACATCTTTCCTCACAGAGGACCACAAAACTAGACCCCCAGTGGAAAAACTGCTGTACCTGCAACTCTTTTGCACTTTGAACGGTTCAAAAGGCATTAAAACATTGATTCCTCACTGCCAATGCAAAGTGTAGCATTGTTTTATATGCAAGTGCATGCACAAACCATAACTTTGCATCAGTGTGTCTAGAGAATACATTTGTGCGCTCCTATTTTGAAAGGAAAGTCATATGCCTGAGCCTTATATGGATGTTCCTGTGACACCGACTGCACTCAGGATATCTTTTCTAACCGCTGGCACGTGCACATGGATCCACTCCTCTGCAGTGCCAAATTTTAAAACTCTTACTTGATGCTCTTACGCTGCAATATGCAACTGATGCATTGGAAGAACATTCGAAAATTACCCTCTCCAATTCATGTTGCGTCAATAGCAAAGTACATCCATGTGAAAAACTTTTCTTTTCGAGCTGCATGACTGTCTTACGCACACATGTCTAGCAAAGTCTAAAAGACAGCAGTCCCCATGGAAACAGGTTTCATTTTTTGCAGGAGCTCCATAAACAGATTTCCTGATAGAAAAGGGAGGGAGAGAAAGAGAGGGAGAGAAAGAGAGGGAGAGAAAGGGAGGGAGCGGAGACGCTACTTAAAAGTTGAGATGAATAATGTGCATACCTCACCATCTATATGCATATGTCTGCACTTAGTGTAATGGGGGAGTCTGCATGACATTTATTTTGGTATACCTTGTTCTTATGAATCACCTGTCAAAGTGATGCAACAGAGGTATTTCCTGTTAGTGGTCACCTTAAACATTTCCTGTGTGCCAGCAGACAATAAGAGTGACTCAGCCCTTTCTCTATATATGAACACTGCTCCACATGCAGTAAGGAAAAATATACAACTCAGGAAAGGTCAATTGCATGCAATTTGGCAAAAGAAATTTCCCATGGAGTCACAGAAAGGGTATTTGTTCCCTTTGTCAACTCAGGCTGGGTCATTAGGTTGCATCACAGACATGATGACCATGTGCCACGTCTTCTCAAAGCGGGGGCTATCATTAATGCACAGGGTCTGTGTCACACTGCTATTTTGTTAGTTTTATTTCTGGCAAGCGCCTAATGGTCCCATACAACCCATGAATAGAGTACTCAGCAGACAATAGGCGTGCGCTGTTCAGGGAAGAAACGTCTTGGCAGAGGCATCAAAAACTGTTCTCCATGCGGTTAAATTATAACTTACACCAGCTATAAATAGTTCCATGATTCTACGTTCATGGTAATTACTGGTGTTGGGCAACCAGCAGCTTATTTTGAAGGCATGTATTTATAGAAAAAGGCAATCTAAAAATGAGCCCGCGAAAGCTGGAAATAGTACTTTTGGAAATTGTTGATTTCTAAAGAAGAACTACGTGCATCATCAGAGGTTTTGGTGGAAAAAATACAACAACCGGTAGGTGTTGTATTTTATTTTAAATTTAGCAAGAAAATGACTGTGTAACCTTATGCAATGAGAGGTCAGATTGGGAGGTTTTCTAGCTCAAGCTTTCAAAATTTACCAAACGATACAAAATGGTTTGTTCAAGCTCAAACAAATCATCCAGTGTTTTGTCCCCTCAGATTTAAGCCCAAAAAATGTAGCTTTTAAAATATAATTTTAAAAATGATGCTGCACTAAACTGCGCAGCTACCTCATAATAATCTGGAGCAGGCTTCACCATACTCTCCTAGGACTGAATTCTATAGTCGTATTATTATTTGTGAGGCTTCATACAGTTCCTGTTTGTGCTGTTGAGAAAAATATATTTCAGCTTCACTTCTGTGTCTGATTCAGATAAGTTTTAGTCTGTGTAAAGTGGAGATAGAAGTTCACAACAAGGCTACAGAGCTTCCCCTGACTGGAGTGAAGTTCTTTTTTTTATTACCAGGATTGTATAAAGGGTTACAGGAAATAACAGGCGAAACAAAAGGTGTGTGCTTAGAAATCATTATCGTTTTCACAAAGCAAAGGGTGATTTCATTTCAAAGGTTTCGTTCACAGAGACCAGTGAATCATTGTTAAATAATTTCCTCCAACACAACACAACACAACACATAGCTAGAAAGGCAGACACTTAATTAAACCAGGATACATGCATTAAGAATATGCATATCAATTTTGAATAGTTTCTCTCAACACAGCTAGAAAGGCTGACAGGTAAAGCAATACACACAAAAAAATGAGTAATGGGAAAAATATAACTGAAACAATTTTCTTCTCTAAGTGCCTAGCTTAAAGTTCAAGACACAGTGACCAAGCTTCTGCTGCCCTGGCTCTCTGGTTATGGAACAGTCTGAGGCCAAGTGTTGTACATTTAATCTGAAGACCCATTTGTCCTCAGAAGTGTTTTATTGGTGCTTCTTTCCCACCATTTGCTCTGATTCATTGACAAATATTTCTTGTCTCTGAGCTATTTATTCAAATGCTTATCATCCTTTACTTTTCACTTTTACTTTAGGAAGTTTTACTGACACAGAGAAACAGACCCAATCCATCACTTTTACAGTAACTTCTTAACAAAGATTTTCATATTTATTGTTAAAGTGGCACCCTCTAGTGGCTGAAGTATTTATGACGGATCGAAGGCAGAAGTGAAGACAAGAACTATAAAGAAGACTGAAGCTTGAAAAGCTCCACTTCACGTGGGCAGGAGGGATTACCCTGCATGGCAGCTGGATTTTCAAGATGTCACTTCTTCACACAAATTCATCTTGACAGGCTTGACAAGTTTTGTTAACAAACAGTTTCCAGTGAAGGCTCTGTAACAAACCTTCTGAAGTGTCAGGTCACTGGAGGCGGGGTGGATGGGTCAAACAAACATATTATTTTAAGTTATGTAAGCAAATTGACTTCCTCATGTAGCAGCGTCACATTTTGGACATCACCTATCACCAAACTATCTTTTTCTAAGCCAAGCCATGTACAGGTGCATCTCAATAAATTAGAATAACATAGAAAAGTTTAATTATAAAATAAATGATTTATTTTATTTGTCGGCGCCTTTCTGGACACTCAAGGTCAACTTACAAAATCAACAATAAAACACTCAGTCCATCTAACAAGCAGTCATAAAAGCAGGCAATAAAACTACAAACAAATACAGTACTAATAAAATTACATAATAATAATAATAATACTGACAAAACAAAGAGAAAGGTGGGTCATTTAAGTGAAAGTAGATGAAATTAAAGGGAGTAGGCCTGTCTAAAGAGATGGTGCGAGATCAAGTGCGATTTGAAGGTGGTAATGGAAGTGGAGTTTTGGATGTAATGAGGCAGAGAGTTCCAGAGGTCAGATGTCAGTAATTCAATTAAAAAAGAGGAAATAACGTATTATATGGATCCATTACACACAGAATGAAACATTTCATGTCATCATTTATTTAATTTCTTCTAATTCTAATGATTATGGCTTACATTTAATGAAGACTTAAAATTCATTTATTACCATTAACCGCATATCCGCAATCGGGTCGCGGGGGGCTTGAGCCGATCCCAGCTGTCATTGGGCGAGAGGCGGGGTACAACCTGGACAGGACGGCAGACTATCGCAGGGCTAACACATAGAGACAGACAATCACACTCTCATTCACACCTATGGGCAATTTAGAGTCACCAATTAAACCTAAGTGCATGTTTTTTTTTTCTACACCACCGTGTAGCCCGACTTCAAATTCAGTGTCTCAAAAAAGTTGAATATTACAAAAGACCAATTTTAAAAAGTATGTTTAATATGGAAATGTTGGCCTCTGAAAAGTATGTACATCTATATGCACTCAATAGTTGAAATGGACTTTTCCATGATATTCTAATGTATTGAGATGCACCTGTAGTTTTGTTGCCTAAACCATAGCCATTTGCAACCATTTGACAACAATAACCTTGTGTTTAAAACTTTCTACATTGGTTATGAGTATATGTTGATGTCCTGCATGTAGGAGCGCTAATTTAAGAAATATTCTTGTGGGTAGTAGGAACAAACAGCGTGTGGTCGTATGGTTTGGAGGATACACTGTTTTATTTTGATATTTAGCAAAATTGTCAGTTATGTTTACATGGTTACTTTTAAATATATTGACTGTGAAAAAAACATTTGACAGCTCAGCCCACTAACATACAATAGATGTTCAGTTCTTTCTGGTAAGTGACAACTTTGTTTACCACCCACGTTATAAGAAAATCAAGAGCAAACTGTCAAACTTAATGATAGCATCAAACTTATCCATAGTTAATTTTGGAGCTTTATCAAAGAGTATAAAAAGAACTTAATCACATCTCAGGCTCACCCAGTGTGGACATTCACTTGCTACATACAGGTTATTTTGGTGGTGACTTTTCCGGATCACATGATGTTCATATATTTTTTTCTGAACAACTTCCTCAGTTTAGAGGCAATTTTTCTGAATGAGTTGCTCTTGCGGTGCAATTTTGGCAAATCAGGGTCTGTGACTGCAATCATGGACCCAAGCATGGCAGATGTAAAATAGCTTTTCCTTTTCTCACCTCATTAGTCCTCAGCAGGAAGCACACATCGACACCCAGACATTAGAGTAGTTCCTTGGGTACCTGTGGTGGACCTGGCTGCTTTGATAACAAAGGAGGGACACCGGGCACCAACATAATGTCGCCCATCAACCTGGAAAATACCCTATAAGAAGCAAAAAGATGCAAGTTATTGCCAGACACATTGGTGAAAGTCTGGAGCTTTATTTATCACAAATGCATTTTTATTCTTTCTTTTCAATTCAATATATTTGTTTTAAATGTAATTACTTTTTAAACAAAACAGCAGCTAACTGTTTATCGGATATGTAATGGTGTCATAATTGTCCGAGGGTTGTCATGAGTGCAGTTCTTGTACAGTAGGACCACATTCTGTTTTAATTCACATCCTATTCATGTAACCCTCCTACAGTTTGATCCAATGAATAATACTATGCAAATAAATGTGTTTACTGTCATCCCACTGAAAGACAAAAATAAAACTATAATGAAGCCATCATTGCGTTGGTAGTGTGAGGCATGACAACTAGTAAACCCCCCCTTTCTTTGCCCTCCTCCTTTCCATAAGCCAAGAAACAAAGCATGAATGAAGGTGCAGACTCAGACATGTCAGAGCTGTCAAAGGACTTTTTTCATTCAGAAAAAACAACTCTGCACCGCATAGAAAACTGTTAAAAACAAACTGTGTCCATCATTATACTGTCGATCAACATGGGGATAATGGGTGCAAGGCCTCTGCGATAAGTGAGTCAAGCGGAAAGCTGCACTTAAGTGAAAGTGCTGTGCAATGCTCAAAGTGTGTATTGAACAAGTTGCCACTCGAGGACAAGTTTCCATAGCTACCGGATCATCAGAATGCAGGACACGTAAAGTCTAACTGCACTTGAGATGTGTGAGAGGGGACGAGCAGGTTGAATTGATGCACTCTACAGTGTCACAAATGGTACCATTAAGTTCAATTAGCAGGCGTCCATCCGATAACCTGAGGCTGTTGTCTGGATAGTTAGTCCTAATGGTCTTTTATACACACACAAGACAACTGTGTGACTTCTGTCTATCTGAAAGTTAACTACAGGCTGACTTACCTGTAGGTCGATGCTTGGAGGGTTGCCTGCATTGAATCGAATATGTGCGATTTTATTTTAAAAGCATATCTTTTCAAAAGTTAACTTACTTGGGGTTAATACGCTTTAAAAATGCATTACTGGGGCATGCTTTGGTTAAACGTTTGCATATTTCATTGAATTGTTTAACTGACCATGCACTGCATTCTGCACCAACTTCCATCACATTTACAGATAATTTGCATGCATATCCTATCATTAAACAAGCATTCAGTAAAATGACAAACCTCTGCATGCACAGTGTGAAGTCCACACTACTGCCAACAATACTTTCATGTATCTTTTGACTGTGTTACTGGATCAAACATTTCCACTGCATTTCAGTTAAGCAGATTATAGCCTAAAGCAAGTAAGCATTTTACAATCAGTAGACACCTTGGAACCTGCTAATTTTACTAGCGAGCTTTTACCCTGTGGGATGTAACCTGATTGAGCATACTAATTGAGGAGTTATTTCCATTTCCTCTTTAGTGTAAAACATTTCTTTTATAAATGTGTTGTTCACTTTGAATCCTAAGTTTGCCAACATCCCACTCAAATTCCCTCATGGGCTAAGTTGCTAACATTAGCTAACTCACCACATGGCACATTTCTCACTGAATGTGTTTGGATTGGGTCTGTTTATGATATGGTAAAAGATTATTTTCCATCTGCATACGACATTTAGCCAGAGCAGATAAACCCTATATTTCCATGTTATTTCCATTAGTTTCCATAAATTCCACCTTGAATATTCTCTGAATTTTGCAACCCTATTCATACTTGTCCTTTTTCTCAGCATTTGCAAGTCATCATTCACATCATTCACCCAAATATATATACTATTTTTTATTTATTGTTGATGACTCATCTTGAACTCATACAGTACACCTACATAAATGTATCCAATCAAATTAGGTGATTTGGTGATTAGGTCACCGTGACCTCCATAGCCTTACCTTATTGCTACTTCCTGCACCGATATTAAGAGTTGCAGTTGGTGGTAAACTATGACGTATGAAATCATCCGACATCAGCGTAATATCTGGAGATTCTGGGCTGACTTACATAAGGCAAGACCTGATACCCTGAAGGCTGCTCCGAAAATGCACTTTGTGCTACTCCTACTGGTATGCTACGTGCCTCAGTCTGCAGAAGGAAAATACTCCAAAACTTTTGTTTTTATTACATATTCTGGATGCAAAAGCAGGGTCAGAACCTGCAAAGACAGCATTTCAACAGACATGGGAACATCAGAAGTGGCTTTTCTCTAAATTGTCATAGGGATTACCCGTAATGATCTTGCATCACTTGACCTTGACATGCCGCTTTAACCTCTCACCACCTTTGCAGTCAGTGCAGCCTGCAGTGCTCCGCTGTTCCAGCCGTCCTCTCAGGTCTGAGCAGGGAGCATGAGCCACCTGACAGCAGCCACTAGAGCTTGTCAGAATCAGAGCGATGTATTCAGCTCCGCTCACTTTTCTCGCCTCAAGGGCAGCCAACTTCCTGTTGCTGGGTTACACTAATTGCAGCATTAGTATTCTGTATTGAGCCGCCGGAAGCTGAGGCTCCACCAGACACCGATGGCCAGTGCAAGCCATTGTAATTACAACACCACAGAGACCCTCTGTACTCTTTGTCTGAGTCTTTCAAACCAGTGCAGCTTCCGTTTTGAATGCATTCATTTTGCTTTGCCATCTCTTTTCCTGATATTTCAGTTTACGGGCTACCCGGGTCATATTTCCTATTACCCTCTTTAGAAATCATCTATATGAGCCTTGTGCCTTTTGACAAAAGACCTCCTGTTGATCTTGCAAGTCAATGATCCTGCAAAATTGATGTTTGCCACAAAGAAATAGTCAGTCTGAATGGGATAAAAGTGTGTGCATCAGGACAAAGCTGCACCACCTGCAATATGAAGGCAGACACAGTTTCAGATATTTACTATAACACTAAGCAATCAATAATCAGCTGCATGCTGCATGCTTGTCCCTTTTGCACGATGACTTGCATTTGCATCTTATCACCTTATATTACCATGGGGTTACCTAATGAATTATCTCTGTCATGTTATAATTGTGCATTGGAATGCCCTGCTATCTTCACAGCTCACAAACTTCCTGTCAAACTCATTTAATTTATTCCGAAGAAAGACATCACCACAGCAACAGGGCTATCACAAGCTCTGGGTTCCTCCATATGTCGGGCTCAGTTACCGTGACAACATGCTTAATGGTGAAGTTCCATCACACAGGAGCTCCCTGCAACCTGCTGAGCAATACTCAGAATAAAATGTGAGAAAAAGAAAAGAGACATTTCTTTTTGTCTGGAAAAACAAAACAAAATCTGGTGTTGACTTCCGGCAGAAATCTGCTGTGTCAAACTGGGCATGAGTGTGTGTGTGTGTGTGTGTGTGTGTGTGTGTGTGTGTGTTTGTATGCACATGCATGTGCTTGTGGTGTTGTGCAGAGGCGTGGGCGGTCATTCAAAATATCAGAGTTGTTCACTCAGTGACGCAGAAGCTCTGCTGCAGCCTGCGTTTCTCCCTGACCTGGCCGAAGGCAGGTGGAGGATTTGTGTCATTCTAAGAGTGGGGTAGTTATCACACATAAACAAGCCCTGTTTTTGCAGAATTTTCTTCAATTGCTGTTATGTGCACAGACTATGATTAAATCTGCTCCAGCAGACAGAAAACTTCCAAATGAGTACACTTAAATAATTTTGCATGCAGACTATGAATCTGTCCACCTGCATGGAAGAAAGCTTCTCTAATCCAGCAGAGCATCGATTTAGCATTCCTGCTGTTCACCTGCCTTTCTGTCTCACCGAGCATACCTTTTTTTTTCAGAGCATGTGCGTCACTAGACCTGTGTGAGGCCAAAACCCTCTGCAGCAACATCCTTGCCTCCGTCAGGTGGAGTCAAGGGGTAGTCCTTATGACTAAGTTATATGCTTCTGCATCTCAGAGTGAATGAAAGACGCAGTCTCTCATCAAAACATTTCAAGGTGCAAAACATATATTCTGTAATGAAAGAGTTGGATGACAATTATCTCATCAGCAGCTGGATGCAATAGAGGAAACTCAATGTGCATTAAATACAGGATCTTTCATGCTGTGAGGAGTACTTGTGTGTATGTTTAACATGGAAAATTCACTCAAAGCAACCACTTAAACCACTGCTCAGGCTTTCATATGGTAGAAGTGGGTTAAAACAGCATAACTTTGCATCAGTGTTTAAACCATATGTTGCGGTTCTGCAAGCAAATCTAAACCATACAAAAGACTTGTGAAGCGAATCTGATAAGTGAATCTGGCGCAGAGGATAAGTGAAATGATTGTTTTTGAAAGAAACAGACAACAGGGTTAACGCAACAAATGGAGAACTCATCTTAAAAGCTTGTACTCCACCTGGAACACAACGACTGTTTGTTTACTTATGCATTTATTCATTACTCCAAAACCTAGTAAATCAAATGGACTGGATGCCTTTTACAGACACTCCTGAATGTAAGGCCATTTACACCAAAACTATTTTTATTTTTACTTTAAAACTGCACTAA
Source organism: Centropristis striata (assembly GCF_030273125.1). Taxonomy (NCBI): domain Eukaryota; kingdom Metazoa; phylum Chordata; class Actinopteri; order Perciformes; family Serranidae; genus Centropristis; species Centropristis striata. The sequence continues at coordinate 22,318,113 of NC_081530.1, forward strand.
TCCCTTGTACCGGCTACAGAAGGCAGTTGCAAAAAAGTTCTGATAAAAACATTATGCACTATCTGCTTGTTCACAAGAGTTGTTGAACATAGCAGATCATTCGGCAGCTAAAGTGCCAGATATTAGATTCTGTAATAGTGGACTTAGGCTCGTCAGGTCAAACACTAAATTAATGCTAATGTTGCTCCATGTCTGTTGGATGTGGACACTGTTTGCCACTGCATTTGCTGCAATAACTTAATAAGGTGTGAAATTAAAGATTAAAGCTGCATACTTGTTTGAGCTTGCTTTGCTGACATCATACCCAAGCCGACAGTGCCTGAACTAGACCGAAAACCATGCCAGAACACCAATTCAGCAGTTGCATGATCTGATCATTGCCTGTGTTTTGTGTATGTGTATAGAATATATATATATATATATATATATATATATATATATATATATATATATATATATATATATATTAGGGGTGCACGATAATTATCGGCCCAATATCAGGAAATTATGACGATAAAAAAAAGTCTGATAAGTCCGATATCATAACGAATAGCCCCGATAATACATAATATATATTTCTGTCAGCACTGCAGTGCAAGTTGTTGTTTTAATCATGCGTCCCCACTCCTACATGAGACCTGAATGGCCTGCAGTGAGTGCTGCGTTCAAGTGGCATCAGTATAATCGGAAAAACAACTTTCTGACCGGAAAGAATAATTAGAATATGCCCTCATGTCGGAAAACAACTCGTCAACTCGTTCATAATTTTGGTAGTCCCTTCGGTAGACTTGACTTGTGTTACACATAAACCATGATGAACAATGAATGAACGATGAATATAAAGGTCGGAAAAACGTCTCGCAAATCGGAAACAGGACACTTCGGTCATCCCGTGACTGCAGCACGGTAGTGTGGGCCTTTTTCAAAGTTTTCCAAGAAGACAGTTCGCTGGCTATTTGTAATAAATGTTCCGAGCGAGTTCCACGAGGAGGAAAAAATTTATGAGCTTTAATACTTCAAACCGAAAAAGTCACCTGAAACATAACCATCGCTTCAACGAAGTTTTGAAAGCGAATGAGGACGCCAGCGGCGCTAAAGACGCTAGCAAGCCAGCCACAAAGAAGCCATCTGAACTAACCATTGGTGAGACTTTCGAAAAATACAAGACATTTGCCAAGGGCTAAAGCTATTGGAGATTTAATCATGGAAATGATGTCGCTGGATGACCAACCATTCACCCTCGATGAAGACAGGTTTTTCTAATCTCATTAATCACTTGGAGCCGCGGTTTACAATGCTGAGCCGCCGCTACTTTTCTGATGTGTGCCTTCCAGCTGATGCGATCGGCAAATGCATTCACACTTTATTTTATGTATTTATCTTTATAACGATACTATAAGTAAGGCTCCTCATTTTTGTTGTTGGTCCACTTTTGCTTATTAGTCTTATTTCCAGGTATGTTATCGGTTATCGGTATCGGCCTTTGGAAACAGGAAGTTATCGGTTATCGGTATTGGCTTTTAAGAAAAGTTAGCGTGCATCCCTAATATATATACATATAATGTGTAATATGTCCCACATTAAATGTAATTTTGTATGCATTTCATTGCATACATTAGGCCTACATTTAATCTAAATTTCCAGTCTGTACATGAACAAATTTTGTTTTCAAATGTTTTTGTGCACAAATCAAATTGTATACAAATATAAATATTCATAAATGCTACAATAAAACCAACCTGAAGGATGATATCTGTTGGTCTATAGATTGAATTGGATGTCTGCTGATTCTGCACTCCCCAGAAGGTATGCAGTAAGAAGTAAGGATGCACAATATTGGATTTTTTGCAGATATACTGATATTCCCCCCTTCACACACACACACACACACACACACACACACGCACACCTAATTGCAGAGATCAAGTCTCTTCTGTGCATATAACAATATTGGCCATACTCTAATTGTAGCTTAAAATTATAATATATTCATTCCTAGTGCCAGGGACATGGCATTGAAGTCAGGTGTTTCATTAAGGAAGCAGCAGCCTATTATTTTATCAGTTTTATCTATCAGTGGATATTGGCATGTTGGCAGTTGTCCGAAAGTTCATCTCAAAGCCAAACTGGCCGATACCGATAATGTGCCGATAATATTGTGCATCCCTAGTAAGAAGTAAGTAATACCTGAGTGCATAAAGAACAAAAGCAATGCAGAGCTAAAGAAAATATATTTAATTGAGAGCCCTCCATCAGGTAGAGAAGGATAACTGTAGTGGTCAGTTATTGCACTTAGTAAAAGCACATCATTTAAAACAGGGCAAATCCTCTCCTTTTAAGCCAATTACTGATAGAACATGTGATGTAAATCCCAGTCTTATATAAGACAAATAATTGGGTCCAGTAAATGTAATTCATTGCATTAATTCCAATTGAATGACACTTTTATCTTTCTAGATTTACATCTTGTCGTCAGGAAATTAAATATGATGTTATAAAAAATGAACTTTCCATTCCGGCTTTTAGTTTTATTGCATACTACAGCTGGATTACTTCAAAATGTCTATGCCGTGTTTGCTGTAGGATATGGATCACACCGCTGCAAAACAGTGCAAAATAACAGCTAGTAGCAGTGATGACAATGATTTGACAAAAAAGCACAATGTTTTGCGATTCTCACATGCCAGTTGTTGCCCAGAGGTACCATGCCATTACCTGAAAATTGAAAATCTATCTGTTGCCTCGAACATTTGATCGTTACACAACCTGACTGCCTGAGTGCCAAGCTCACCTCCACACACATCCTTGGCCTCTGGAGACTTTCTATATCATCTGGTCAGGCAGACAGTCACTCTGTAAACACCTTTTCTCTGCCTGTTTGGAAAGGCAGTGAAATCTAGTGCAAAGATGAGAAAACATTTGCTGCAAATGCATTTAAGAGGCACTTTTCTAACATAATTTATTGTATTTCTCGAGTCAACTATGTTTAAGACATTTATTGTGCATAGAGGCATTCAGCAGGACTGTAAAATGAATGTGACACACGATAAGACACATTGCACAATTTTTTTTACATATTTGATGTTTTTGATACAGTTAATTTAATTTTGTATTTCCTGGTATGTGACGCTGGTGTGCAGGTAGGTGGTTTAGATCAAATCAAACCAAATCAGGGAGACTAGAGAGGGTATAAAATGAAAGTAATCATAATTAATAAAAAGCTCTTGTTCCACATTTCCTGCAGATTAACGGGGGGCAGTTTTACTGACATAATTTTGCGAGTTTCTTTGATCACCTCTCAGTGTACATTTCATGTTGAAATCCCCCCAGCGCTTCAGAATGAAATTACATCTTTTATTTGAATTCCCTCTCTTTGTCTTTCACTCTCATTGTCTCTTTTCACCTTCAGTGTTCAATGACGTCTGTTTCTGCTCAGGCTGCTGAAGTGCTGTCATTCATATTGTCAATGTGTTCAATAACTGCAATCAGCCCACACGGTTCGCTCTCTCTGTGTGTGCTGTATATCTGCGTGTTTGTGCATGTGTGCACGGTTAATTTGTGTCTGACTGGGAATGAAAAGGGTCTGGGAGAAATAGTTGAGGCTAGCCGTTTTTTTTCTTCTCTCTCTCTCTCTCTCTCTCTCTCTCTCTCTCTCTCTCTCTCTCTCTCTCTCTCTCCCTTTTTTTTTTTTTTTACTCCACTGACGTCAATAACATTTTAAGGGAGGCAGCAACTACAGAAAATTAACACCTACAGCAATCACTTACTTGGAAGTACCAGCTCGCCAAGGCAATTAGAATGAAGTGTTGAGTGCTTAGACCAGGCCTTCAGCAAAAAAATAAATTCTTTTTCGTTCCCTGTAATTGACAGAAGGCTTTTCCGGACATCAACACCTTTGGGTGACTTTGCTTCTGCTGAAGGGTTTCCTGTGAGGTTGTACTCTTCCATTATTCAGCCAGAAAACATTTCAGCAACTTTCTCTGTTTCTAGATCAAGCAACTGACGTTTTGCACAAAAATCAGAACTGCCTGTAAGCCAGTAGCAAGCAGAAAACTTAAATTGCTCTGCAACACTCACAGCAGAAATGGTCTACTCACTGCAAACAAGTAGCTTATGCACCTGTATATTATAAATCCAATGCATGATAATGCTTTTTGTTTTAAAGCTGTAAACCATAAAGGTGCTGATTCAACATTCAGAACATTAAAGGTTCAATAGGTACCTTTTATGAAAAATAACCTTTTGATATATTTGCTCAAACTTTCACAATATCATGAATGCATCCACCATACATCATAAAAAAGGGTTTGATTGCAGGACAATAAGTACAATCAATAAGTCGATTTACTGCTAATACGGCAGCTGTTATTGGTGAACTCATCAGCCCTCATCATGACAGCTCAGAAAGCCTTTTATTTTTTAAAGGAATTAATATAAAAAGGAAGAAAAGTAATTACACAGTTAAAAATGACGATAGAGGGTGAAAATGACATTTTTAAACGTGAGGCTATTCCTGTAAAGGACATGACTGTATCACAAATGTACTGCATGTGGAGGTCAATGTGCTTCCTGTAGATATATAGCTATTTAATATGCTAGTTTGTATCAGCAGACCTTTCCTCTGAGTTGAGTTTATCATATAAAAGATTTTATTATTCACCGTTTCCGGTTCAGAACTATTCGATGAAAAGAGAGAGCCTTGGGCTTCACGGGAAATAAAAGCTGTTTAGAAACTCATTGAGTTCTTCTGTGTGTCAGTGAACACCAGTAACTCAGGGAAAACACAAATACCAGGCACATATTTCTTCATTACCTCAGTATGTTATCACCTTGAGGTCTCGCACTTGAAAGGAATAAATGGCAGATTAATAGATTTAAAGGCAGCAGTGGCAGAGGAAATCTCTGCAGGTGAGAGGAGAGAGACGTGCAGATCCTCATGTAAAGGCTCAGCGGAAGTGACCATAAGAGCTGCTCAGCGATACTGCAGGAGTTGTTGTGTTAATAAAACAGCTTCAGACGCTTCCTGTCTGCTACACAAAGAGGCGGGTGGAAGGAGATCAAGGTGGTCTGGTCAGAAAACTGTAAGCAGCCACAATATGCTGCTGAATCCTTGCAGCTGCAAGCCGCAGGCATTAACCTGCTGGTTGTTCGGCATCGTTTACTCTGAGCACATAACCCTTTCATTCCTATCATCTCGACTGGGATGTCTGGTTCTTTGAAGCCTTTGCAGAGACATTGTTGTTTTCATGTTATTGTCTGGTCTCGCTATGAGTAAACCGCTTCATCTCAGAAGGCATTTACGCTTTGCAAAATATTTATTATTCCTTCAAAAAATGTTTGTTGCTCAATTTAAATATTAGGTTGCATTTCTATTTTTCAGGGTTTTTTTATTCCCTTTCAGAGGCTGTAGCAGATCTGGCATCTACTGTTGACCTGCTATCTCCCCTTAAAAATCCACTGCCCACAGCCCCCAATTCTCTATAAAGGGGGGGTCAATCTCTAAGTGGACAAAAAAAAACTCAATGTTGATAATTTTCCTTAATCATGATTTTATGGCCATATTAGCAGCTTTAAGGCTGTACTGAGGTACTTAAGCTAAATTTGCATGCTAATGTGCTTACACTGACAATGATTATGTTTAGCAAGTGTAATGTTTATCATGTCTACAATCTTAGTGAAGAGCTGAGGCTGTTGGGAATGTAATTAGTTTTGCAGGGATTTCGTCATAAAAGAAAATATTAGACATATTAAAATTTATTGTGCTATATGCAAAGATAAGGGATCAATAAAATTATTAAAATTAATTTTGTCAACTCCTATATTCAACGCGAAGAATCTCAAAAAGCTTATTAAGTCCAATATTTATGTTTATTGTTAGATGACCCCCTCAATTGGCCATAGTTATGATGGAAAGAGATGCAACTAATGTTAGGGAGTATAAAGAACAACAAAGTCCATTTAAGGTTGATACGAAGTAACAAGTTATGTAAGTAATTTAATGACTATAATTAACTCAGTTTTGTAGCTTAGACCTATAACCAAACTACAACTGTTAACAAGGTTAAATAAATACGTTTAGGTATGAGAATGTTATGTTCTCCTACCACCACTAGGGGCGCTAATTTAGAAGATGCTCTGTCGTATTTTTAGGAACGAACAAGTTCCCAATGTGGTCTCATGGTTTGGAGGTAAAACATTAGAAATTGCAGTGGCTGTTCGAATGGGACGTACTTGTAGATCAAGCAGCAATCTTAGGATAGTACCACAACTAGGAATAGTCTTTGTAGTCAGCATATTGTGGTTTTATAGCAAATATTAATTGCACTAGTAAAATTCCTGGACACATTTATCACTTCAAAGTTCTTAACCCATTCAATACTTAAATGTAAATCAACCGAGCAGCTGGTTGCTGTCGGGGTGTGCACTTAGTTATCACATGAAAGAAAGTTGAGAAAAAAACAACTTATTCACCTTAATCCCACCTCATAATATCATTATATTATGGCATTTGGGAAAGACAAAAGACAAATGACTCATGATGCAGTAAGGCTCACTTATTCATTCAGTTGAGCTTTACAACAGATTCTAATTGCCATTTCCTGCCCTGTTATAAATGCCATTTTTTTTTCCCCTTAAAACCTCTTATCCCAAGGATGCAAATTGACAGCTTGTGGTGAGGATATCTCCCGGCTAATTTAGAGTTATACCCCCTGCTCTGCTTGTCTCATTTAAATTCCAGTCCCAAAACTCAGTGTCTGTGTCACAGCCTGAAGCCAGTCATTACCACAACAAACAGTGCGGAGCCTAGCAGACATACTATGTTGGTTCATCTTACAACAACCTCGTTGATTCAATCAACATGTGCCTTCTGAACCTGGGCATTGACGTCAGTGTCCTTATTGGATTTCTATTCGGGTTTGAGTGGACTGATATCTGTCACCGCCAGCTGCCACCACCCCTGTCTGCCCTCACTTCCTGTGTAATGGAAACAAGTACTCAGAAGCCCTGAAAAATAAACCCACGGATGTGTTTTGATATATATATATATATATATATATATATATATATATATATATATATATATATATATTTATATATTTATATATATATATATATATATATTTATATATTAAATTTTTTTGAGACACTGAATATTAGGTCTTCATTAAATGTAAGCCATAATCATTATAATTAGAAGAAATTAAATAAATTAAGACACAAAATGTTTCATTCTGTGTGTAATGGATCTATATAATGTGTTATTTCCACTTTTTAAATTAAATTACTGACATGAATAAACTTTTCGATGATATTCTAATTTATTGAGATGCACCTGTATACACACACATAGCCTTTATGGCTGTGGTTGGCTTAAATTATGGACAACTTTATTATGTTGAACCCTCTATGCAAAATCACAGCAGAGGTGAATGGAGCTGAAGCCTGGCTGCAGGTGGGGCATTAAATTTGTTAATTTGTCGTAATTTATTACTTTATTCTTGTGGAAAAAGCTCCTAAACAGTGAACCAACAACACTAAACAGCTACAGATTTTCTCAGGGGAACCGGAAGTACATCTTACTATTCTGCTCAATTGTCTTTATTACCATATTAATATGAATCTCCCCATTTCCTTGCATGTGGCAATTAAAACCTTAATTATGCATCTCGTAATTAATATGGAGGAGACGGTGTTGGGGAAGGCCTGTGCGTCATTCTCTTCTGTTCTGTTTGGGTTGGATTAAGGACTTGTGAAGTTGAAACCTCTTGTTGTGTACAGTTTGGATCGCTGACACATGTGCCCACCTGGTGGTTTTTACAATAGCTTCCTACACACACACATGCACACACACTCGCACACATACGCAGGCACATCAGGCAATACTGACTCATTTTAAAATGTAACAGCACAGAGATACTCATTAAAAAAATGATTATATCACTTGTAGTCCCTGTAGACTGGAAAAAACCCCAGACAAATTAGTCTTTTATCTATCCCATGTATTGTCATTGCAGTGCAGCATGGCACACAAACTCACTATGAATCTAAATCTCTGCTCAATTTGTTCAAATCATCCGGTTTTGTACTGAAAATAGGCCCTGGAGTGCAGTGGACCTCATATCTCTGAATCATCAGAGTAATGTATTTATTTCAGGGTTTTATAATGCCAAGGTGGGACTTGGGTTGAAGGTTTTTTGCCTGCAGTCTTTTATATTACACAACAGGTATTATAACAAATAGGAAGAACAACTGGGTAGCATTTCAATATCAGTTTAAGGTTGAACGACTGAAGAATAATAAAAATGCTCAATTAACTGTAACGGAACTTTTAGTTTTTTCTTAAAAGATATTTTTTCTGCAGCCATGGTTTTGGTTGTAAGGGAAATTAAATTTAATTAAAGCAGGTCACTTATCAAAGCCTTGGCCAATAGTTTGACAGTGTCTGTCTTGGTGGAAAATCAAGAAACTACCTGCAGTAGAAGAAGCGGTATTGGAAAAAGTCGTCATGCTGAAGAGAGGAACATTTTGGGTTTTGTCAGCTCAGGCGTTTCTGGAATCAGCAGGCCTAAAGGATTTTTGTCAGGATTTTTTTTTCAGCTTTTGTGCTCATGAAAGCAAAAACATTCTGCTCCAAGTGAAGGAGTATCTTCCCATCTTGTTAATGGGGAAACATAAGCGTGATGGGAAGCTTTCTCGTCAGTTGCTGCCATTTGAAAAAGATCTGGGAGCCTGGGAAAACCCTCAGGATCTGGATTTGGGTCAGGATTCATCTCATGGCACTTTTCAATGTCCTAATCCTTAATACAGGGGTTTTCAAAGCCTGAGCCTGTGGTCCTCCCCAGAGATGAAGCACGGATTGAAAACCTCTGACTTGGTTTATATCCTGGTTCAAGGGTGCTTAAAGTTTTGATGACAGAGTGCCAATTTAGGAATCCTTTATATGAGAGTCAGACAGAAAATATAGAGTTGTCCACTGAAATTGCAACTTCATGTAACAGCACTAACATTGAGGATAGATTATTGGATTAAATGTAAGCAAAATAAAGGGGACATGCCGGACAAAAGCACCAATGTTTTTCCACATGCTCTCTATCACCATAAGTTTCTATTTTTGATTGGAGCCACTACATCAAGATTGTGGATCAGATAGGGCAGCCATACAAAATCTATGAGAACCAATATATCTTCCAAGCAACTTAGAAGGTCAACCTTAGCGTCAAAATATACATTTTCTGGGTCAAGGAATCCATTAAAGTTATTGAGAATATCACTAGATGATTATTTGATCAAATAGATATGTTCATTTTGGCCATGTATTTACGTAATTTCCAACTCAGTTTTTAAGTGGTCGGACATATTAATATAGGTCATATACAGTGCATGTATTCTGAAAAATGGATAACATGCATGCGTTTGATTGGACTTTATTAGCTTCACTTTTATTCTTTATTATTAGAATAGAAAGCAGAATTAAGATATATTGCATGCACATTCAGGGGCTGTGCAGAATGTGAGTTGTTTACCAGCAGCAGGAAGCTCCAGTTGATTACATGCCATGTCTTACCACTGACTTTATCTGTGCTCTAAAATATACATTATATTGTATAACCCCACTTGTGTTTTACTGAGTGCTAAGTCTTGTTAAATTAGAACAGATTTTTTCTGTTTGTGGATCTCGACGAATGATGGACAGCAAGTAAGTTTAGTCTAGTTAACCCTGTATGTCAGTATAAGTTATGGTGTCAGAGGTGGAATTTTACTCAAGTACAAATTTGAGGTGCTTGTACTTTGCTCAAGGATTTTATTTCCATGCCACTTGATACTTTTACACACCACAGAGCAACATATTTTACTTTTTACTCCACCACATTTTTATGACAGCTTAAGATACTTTACAAATTAAGATTTTTGCACACATAACACACTGTTGCTCATAAAGTTGGAATAAAATCTGTTTCACCTCTTTCCATGAAATGATTGTGACAATGTGATTTATTCTTGACAGATAAAGTGTATCTTCTCAAAACTTTATTAATCAATATCTCCACAATACATACAAACATATCACAATAAAATAAAACCACAATTAACAGAGGATTGTGTCTGAAAACAAAATTATTCCAACTTTATGGGCAACCGTGAATAAAGAACTTTTAAAATATGTTTTAATGTAGCCAAAAAACCTCACAGTTAATATAGATAGAGCTTAAACAATTAACAAGTTGACAGAAAATTAATTGGAAACTATTTGAGGATTGTTTTTCCTTTGAATCATTTAAATTATTCATCACAGTTTAGATTTTTTTCTGCAGAGAACTTTAAATAAGTTTAGTACATTTTGCTGATACCTACTTTACAAAAGTAAAATTTTCAATGCAGGACTTTTACTTGTAGTGCAGTAATTTCATATTGTGGTATTAAGACCTTACTTAAGGATCTCAATACACTTGTGGGTGTAACCATTTAAAACCATTTAACCTGATGAGGATCCCTCTGGGATTGAAACGTTAATCAAAATGAATTAGTTGTGAGGAGTTGGACTGCAGACATTATTTTTTTTCATCAATAGGGACCTTTAGCCTACTTTCTGTAGCTATTATACAACAATGCATTAATGCATAACATGCCATCTGCACAATCGCTCTGGGTGCTCGTGTAATTGGACACCATTTAACATTATGATTTTTGTCGTCTTCCTAAACTCTGCAGCTCACTTGAGAAACAAGGTTATTTTACTTTACATAATGTTTTACAATAGTCGATAAACACTCTCTGATCCTGCAGACACGAGAAATGTCAGTGGAATTCCTTTAATGAAGTTGCATGCGGTTATTAATTAAGGTTAACTTGAATGGAGGTACAGTGCCTGTCTGATAACAGCGGTCAGGTACTGTAATAACGATGAATGTATCCCCACTGTAAACACAGTATTGCTGCAGTTTATCTTCTCAGCCTTATAGAATGTGCCTGAATGACAAGAATATCCAATGAAAGGAGGCTTTATAAACACAAAAGCGAGTCATAAAAGCTTGTAGGCATTAAATCCTGGCATTAATGACTTCAGTGCTTTTAACATGTTGCGTTTGGGGTCCACAGGAGAATCCTTTCATTAATTGCCCGTTAAATTGGACGGTCCCTGAAAGGCACATTTTAATCAAACTGACTAAATTGCTGAATAATTACTCTCATTTTGTGCGACACCAGGCTCAGATTGTCTTGCGCAAAGTTTGAAACAGAATCAGTAAATTATGGTGTGGTGGAGAATGTACAGAGTGAATAAATAGATTTTAAACGTTCTGTCCGTCTTGCTCACAGAACTTATGCAGCACGGTAATGGTTTTATAATACATCAGATAATGATGTACGAGATAATAACTACTTCTCTCAAGGATGGATAATGACACCCATCCCTCCTTTGTAATTAACTGTTTAAAAATGTCATGATTTAACATGGTTATGACTCAGGGGCTGTACAGCGGTGTAGTGGTTTGCACTTTCGCCTCACAGCACGTGGGCCGCATGATCTCTGAGCGTGGGTTCTCTCTAGGTATTGAGAATTGAGCGGTTGTCTGTCCTCTTTTTGACCAACATGAACATAGTTCTTTTGCTGGGCTGGTGCTAGTTCAAATTTGGTTCATCCGTCTCAGAACGTGACTTTTCCACATGCTCAAGAACCACGTCATTACATCACTGTATTTGTCTGGAAATGTCTCCGCTCTATGCGACTATAGTAACAACAATGGCCGATTATATTGTCTCTTTTGTCTCCTGGCTTTGTGAGCCTACACTGGCATCCAAATATGACATGTACAACACGTTTGTGCTGCTCATCTTGATTGCTATTGACGGTGATTACATTCTTATTAACACTGAATGTAAGATGTTTTGTTGGACTTTGTTGCTCGCTAATGCTAGCCCGCTAACGCTAGCTGATATCAATCAAAATGCAGAATGCAGTTAAACAAATAAAATAAAATGAATGATACACATTTTAGTTGGTATTGTTAGTCATGATAATACCCCGCCCTAGCCCCTGACGTAATCGGTTCGTGGTCCAAGACCAGCAAAGAGTTGGTGCCGATCTGGAACCATTTTCCTGTCCGAGAGCCGGTTCTTTGGCAGTCGGAAATTGGAGAACTGGTTCAAAATTTGGCACCGGCTCTGAAGTGGCCCTGGAACCGCCTTGGTGGAAAAGAGGTATAAGTGTCTGCCCTGGGATAGTCTGGCAACCTGTCCAGAGTGTAAAAGCTTATACATAGAACATATTTTATACAGTCTATGCATAGAACAGATAAATAACGTCATTCTGTTCTTGCAGCCCTGGGGAAGAACACATTTCTCTGTTGTTGACACATCATGCGGGCAGAAATTTATTTTTTTGAGGTGTTCGGATGAAGATCTGCTGTTTGATTGGTCAGAAATTTGTATTTGAATAAGACATGTGCTGCAGTGGTAGGGCCCTGTGATGACTTCCCAGGAGTTCTGCAGTGGAGTTTCTCATGAAGTATTATATGTCCTGGCCAGAAAGAACTTTTTTTCTTGTTCTTGCCACCTTAAGAACAAGAACAAATTTCTCGATCCGTGGAGTATGTAAAGTGCTTAACCACCTCTCATCCAGTGTCAGCTGGGATCGCCTCAAGCCCACCCATGGCCTGAGTTCAGATAAGCGGTTAGGAAAAATTAAATGACGTGGCTTTCTCCACAACCAGCCATCCATCCATAGGTTACCCTTTGTCATTTAAGTTCACACATTAAAAGTTGGATGGAATTGCATCCGGATATTGAATTGGAATGACTCATGGTAGAGAGAGGCCAGTGGGAGATCCGGCTAAGTGTTGCATGATGGATATGTCACAGCGGGTCATCAAATTACTTTTAAAGCCTGGTGTCGATCCTGTATCCAGTTTTTCTTTACACATCGATAGCAATCAAACGCCACTTAACTTCAACTTCATTTTTTATTTTATGTAAACAATACAGCCAGCAATTTTATAATAAACAAATCAGAAACACATTTTAAGCTACTCTTAACTCCTTAATGCACTGGTGTACTAGATCCTTTCTAAAGTGCAGTTAATGTAGCCTCTCAAATAGTGAATTTACTTTCACTGAGGAGAGATTCAGGACACAAGTTGTTATTAGAGACGGTATTTTTGTTTTAATTTCCTCTGGTGTGTAAGTATATATTTTATATTTCAGAGAGAGGCCTCTGTTTCCTAATCAGGGTACAATTTGCCATAATGTGCTCTAGTGGTGGTTAAACTTGTGTGTTTATTTATTGTTAAAGGTAATTTGCCACAGAATCTCCCATCAATACAATAACATAGTCTAGCCATACTTGGTAATCTGTTCCCCTTATCATTCTGTCCTCTCTCAATAATAACTCAGTCATTACAGCTAATTTATATTATCCCCATTGTCCCCACTGTTATTATGAACACTGGCTTTAAATGGGAATTATCTTGAAGCTTGTTAGTGGTTTTGCAAAGGTACCCAGCAGACTGTAATCCTCTGTGGTTTCCCTTGTTTTGAGTTTGGCTTTAGTAGAAAAATTAAAATGGAGCTCCTATGATAATAATTTCTGCAAACCACTATTCAGAAATGTTGCCCTGCCAGTGGCACTGGTCACCACGGCTATGGGTTGACAATTTAGTTTGGCCCGACTTTTTAGACAATTAGGGGTTGTGGTCAGTGGATATTTAAGGGGAGATAGCAGTTCAGCAAAAGATGCCATATAGAAGTGGTGAACAGCATCTAAAAGCTGGGAACTGAAAATGAATGTGAGATGCAGCTCAGCACTGTGTCAAGTTGTTCTAGTCTTGAATTTCTAATAATTAATCAATTAATCAAACCTATAAAGATGTTTTAAGGGTTCAGAACATTAATGTATGCCTTTCTGAAGTCCATTTCCATGCTCAACTGTGTCAGATCAGTTGTTAGCAGCAATTTTGGGTTGTTTGTTCAACACACATGCTGCAGAATTACACCAAAGGCAGAAATATTCAAATACAGTAGGGGAAAATATTGCATGAAATTGTAGTTTTTGCCTTAAACTGCATGTTATTCTAATAAAGCAGGCATGTATGTAAAGAGGAGATTTGTGTGTGCCCATCATGCCACTTTTATTCATATATTTCCATTGATCAGTTTAGTAGTTTGACTGCAGACCTGCCTGCAACAGTTTGCACCTGTTTTTAACTTGGCTCGTTTTTAATTGCACTTTTCCTTTTTTGGTCTGTTATCTGTATTTTAAACTTGTATTTCTGTACTGGTATATGTCCTCTTCATCTCAGGAAACCTGAGTGCATTTGAGTTTAAATAAAGTCATATCTTGAGGTTGACCACTTTGACCGCTGACATGATAAGACATCATGGCATAGCTGGTACCTTAGATTCCTTAGATCTTCTAGTCTCCTATGCTATCAGTATCTTTTCTATAGCCTTCAACTTGACCCCACTGCAAACTCTGAAAGGGAAAACAAATGGCTAAAAAAAATGGCAAGCTGTTAGATATGTTTGTGATGATGTTACCTCATCAGTCGAATAAAACTAATCATTTATACAAATTAATTGCATACCAACAGCAAGCAAATGACATTTCTAATTCTTACTGCATGTGAAGTCTCCACCATCTAAAGTTTTCAAAAGTAATCCTTCTGTGGTAACCCTGCTGATCTTTAGCATTTGCATCTCACAGCAAGACATTTTGTTTTTCTTTATAATAATGCATAAATAAGATATGTTCCCAAAGCAATTGTTTTTTAACAGACATCGGGGAGCTGGAAAATATATTCAATTCTTTTGCAAAAATGAAGATTTGGACACAACAAATATTACAATATTATATAATTATAAGGACATGAAGTGAATATATTCAAGTCTGGCGCATTTTTGCCTATTTTTTCATTTGTTTTTGTTCCCCTGGAGTCTCATTGTTGTTTATTCTCTTTATTAACATTAATTCATCCAGCAACCTCACGTGGAAGAATTTCTGTTTATGTAACTGCAGAGTGAGTCTTGATATTAATCATCAAGACTCTGACCTTGTAACTCGCTGCAGCATAAACTTTTAGGTATCCTGAGGAGATTTCATTGCAAACGCATTTTGTTGACATTCAACAATCCTCCCCTAAGTGCATTCTTAAGACCAAACAGATGATTGTATTTATTTTCCTTTTGTTGGCTTGTTGTTGAGAACAGCAGAACAAGTTATTCAGCATAGGATGAAGTACAAGGTAAAGAGTCGTTATATGCAGTACGTGGCTTTGTATGTGCCCACTGTTTGTGTGTGACTCATTTCATACAACACATCTGTTGTTAGAGGTCGGTGTGAAGGCTGCCTGTATTTTTCAAAGTAATACCTTCCCAGAAAAACATCACTCTTTTCCCAGTATTCCTGGAAACTATTATTTCAACAAGATATACTCCATTTTACATTGTACATACATGTATAGTTTGAGGTTGTAAAAAAAATGCTGCAGTTTCGTTGAAGTTAGGCTACAAAATCACTGATCCAGGTTTAGGGCAAAAAAAAAAAAATCCCGGTAAGGTGTTATAAAAGACACTTAAAAGACAGTAAATAAATGTATGTAAATAAGTAGCTACTAGGGTGAAATAGTTATGCAAAAATGTGATTCACAAACCTTGAGCCACGGATGTTCAGTGATGTTTTAATCACATTGTTTACTTTTGTTTTCACATGGGACACCAACCCTGTTCTCCTGGGTGAAAGTGAGACAGTCTAAAACATAAATATGGGTCGTATTTTGCTGCCTGGACAAATTACCTATGGGGTCATTTTCGAGGGGAGACCAGTTGTTTTATTTCCAGCTTCCAGTCTTAAAATCTGTAGGAAACTGTACCATATTCTGGTATCTGGGATCTTTCTGGTTGCCATTTGTAGTCAGAGTAGCTTTGATCAATCACATTAGAGCAGGTTTTAGTTAACTGCAGGTAAAATATTTACTTGTGAAATAATCCAGTTCTAGACTTCATTTGAGGCCCACCCACCCAGAAAAAACTTTTGACTGACCAACCTTTGAAAACAGAACTGTGGCTAAAAATTCAACATTCATTCATTTATGCTGTATGGTTTCATAATATGAGGTAATGGTTTTGCTTTTAGAGGCCAACCATAGTCCTACTGATTAATTTCAACCTCTTGTCTCAGACCCTCTTAAGACTTGTTTTAAAATGCGTCCTTGGCGATCGGATCACAAGTGGACACATGAGCCACATCACTGTTTACACCTGTTTAGGTACACGGTAGGTGAAATTGCCCCATGTACATTTAGGACCTGTTTACAACAATCTCGGTCATCATAAGTCAGTCATTCAAGTTACCCTAGCAGCTCTGATAACTATCCAGGAGTCATTTCAGCTGTAAGCAGAATAATCATTGATAATATAACAGAACAGAGAAGGTGAATTCAATACCTAGGGCAATTTTTTTGATGCACCAATTTGGCGGAAGTGAAAGAAATGGGAGTAGGAGGGAAGAGAAATGTCTATGCATGCTTGAGCTCTTGGTGGTGTTATGGCAGTGCTTCTCAGTACCACTTAGCCACCTGCCGTGCAGACTTTTACATCACTATATGCACGCAGATTTCCCCCTAAAGACGCTTGTCTAAACGCGGAATTAAAAAGTGAGAACGAATTGCCACTTTTGAGTTTTCTGTCGTTTTCATCCGAGAGCATTGTCAGGTAAACAGGCCCTTATTGTGTCAGATAACAACAACTTGAGTAAACGGCTTGGCTACTATGAATTGTCAGGTTGTTCTTTTTTGACAGAATTTTCTCTTCAAATCGAGATTAGACATCTGGTTTCACTTTCACACCAAACACACATCAGTGCTCCTCTCCACTGTTACAAGTGCTGCAACTCTGTCATCAAAACAAGCACCACACGGCCTGCGTTAATGACGTATTTTCATGTTACATCCTTGTCCTTGACCACCTCGTCAAGTGGTTTGAGTGATCCCATCACAATCAGTTGTACGTCTGAGTGGTGACATCGGATCATCTCAACATCTTGAGGCTGACCTGAGGTCTTTTGCTTGCAGTAACAGGGATGTGATGTCTATTATTTATGTAACAGCAGAGAGGGGAGGAACAGGATGATCGTTCTTGGACAATTTCAGCGCTGCAGTTGGGGTGATGTTCTGCATGCAATGTTCCCTCCACCTAAAGTAATACCACAGTGTTATGGGACCTACTGTACTAATCTCATTGCTGAGAATAGAGCTCTGCATATTCGGTTAAACGATTTGATGATTCATGTGCATGCATTTACATGTTTGCTCCTTTTTCAGCAATTTAAGGTCTGTGTTGTGCAAGTTCACACTACACAGGAGTGAACTCAAAGTTAAAACCACACAGATTACATCAACTGGTGCACGTTAATTGTCAATTTAAAATTTTCCCGTAAGTCCAAAGTCTCAAAAAATGAACTACTTGATGTTTCAAATGTAGTTCTAACCAGTTTTTTCAGGTCCAACAGACACAATATGCTTAAAAATGTGTGATTTTTCCAGTTTAAATCTGAACTGATTTGTTCATAAAACTTCTGGTTATTTAGGCTTCAGCACCGGAACAGGTGTAGTATCGAATATCTTTCCCCGTGACTGTTGATATGTGCTTCCCCTTACCTGACCAAACCAAACCAGGAAGGGTGGTGCTACATTTCAGTTCAGTATGAGTATGTTAAATAAATGTGCCCTTTTAAACATTCATACCTCATTCACGACACTGCTGACGCTGTCTGTCAGATGCTTGAAGGGCAAATAAGGTTTGAAGGAAGCATTATTTTTCATTATGTGAGTTAAACATCAATGCAGTAACAAAGTATAAATGTACCTATATATTTTCAACATAGTTTATCTCTAGCATACATGGTTTGTAGCTTTTAACCTGCCTGTTATGTTAGTTTTTTCAGGAATAGCAATAACCAGGGGATTGTTTAATTTTCCAAAAGTGTCAGACACTAAAAAAATCCCAGTAAACATTGTTTATATTTCATGATTAACTCCATTACTAACCATTTCAATCAATATTTAGTGCAGTGGTGTTATTAACCTCTCACAGATCATGGTTCAATAAGGATAATTCACTCTTTTTTTTCATAAAAAATTTAATGTTAAAAACTTTTTATGTACATTGAAAAGACCTACATATATTATTTTATTTTACTTTTTTAAATTATTATTTTACTGAAAAAATACTTTATTTTTTATTATTTTTTATAGTTGGGTGATCTGGTTGTTCACATCAACAAGTACAATTTTAATTTGAGTGTTTTTCAGGGTCAATGACAACGACATTAGAATTTGCTTGAAAATGAATTTCCCAAAGTTCCATAGAGAGTAAAGAAAAACCTAATAAAACTTTTACATCAAGGACACTAAAATAAAGTAATACAGTACCCAAAAATACCCATTCATGTCATTGAAAACTAAAGCAATACTTAATTTAGCACAGATAAAAAAGGGGCTTAAATGGCTCACTCGTCATACTGATTAAATAAATATTAATAATAATAAAAGTGTTAGATGGGTTAGTGGAGGATGGGATATTGTAGGGTAAACTTTACATTAATGGTGACAATTAGTTCACCCACTCACTTTAATTAGTGGTTGTAGTTATAGCTGCCTTACATAAGTTTCTACTCATAGACCCCTTTGTTTAGGGGACTATAAAAGAGTTGGTTCAGGAAAGTGATCTAAGCTCTACAAAAGAAAAAAAAAGACAAATTGAACAAAAGAACTCTAATTGTCAGTAGTATATAGTGTGTTCATCTTGTCAAGGAGTCACTATGAGTAGGAAATTGAACTTAATGCTTTTTTTCCCCGCGGCCCTTCTGTCTGCTGAGAGTTAAAAGCAATAATCCACCTCCCCTCAGTCTTTAGAAACCAAGAGCTAATAATGACAAGTGAGTCTATGGGAGTGATTCACACTCACCCCTGACCCCCCCTCCTTTAACAGAGGAGAGCTCCTGCAGCAGAACCGTGAGGGAACACGTCACGCGCTGAGAAAACTCGACCCTGCGGCTAAACTGTGAGGTCTTGCTGGCGTAGGTTGTGTTTATGCCTGTGCGTAGATGTCCCTCTGCATGCCCGTCTGTCTCTGTGAGCAGGTGTTGGTGCACGGTTGATCAAATGGTGTTTTAATCAGGAGGATGGAAGGGATACTCCTTCTGTGCTTCAAAGCCTGTTTGTGCTAACCCAGACTCCTTAAGTGAGTATGTGGGTGTGAGTCCATGTGGCACATGGCTTGCTTAGTATAGTTTTGAGTATTCGTGCATTTGCGTCATTGTGCACGTAAGAACAAACACATGGCCAAGTGTTTCTGTACTCCTCCCACGTAATCTGAATACTGCAGTGTTTATGCTTATTTCTCTTTCAGAATGTTTTGCAGTAAATTTTGTATTCATTTTATGTGGTTAACAAGATTTTCTTCACCAAGACTTTCTTTTCCCGCCTCTGCCAGCCTAAAAGGCTCTTCTGACACAGATTGTAATCCGTCTTTTAAAACGAGGAACTAATGTGGTACATCAGTCTGAAAATAACTTACTCCAGGCTTAATGTCTTCCACCAACAACAGTGTACATTTTTATGCCTACATGTCATGTAGCCAGTGGCATTTTTCCATTCCTCCCATTCTTGTGAATGGAATATCTCGTTGAGAATGTGTCGAGGTAATTTCAACAAATTTGGTCCACTTTGGGGCTACAAGTAGTGGTTAGCACTCTTGCCTCACAGCAAGAGGGTCGCCGGTTCAGCTCTTCTGTGTGGAGTTTGCATGTTCTCCCCGTGTCAGCGTGGGTTCTCTCCGTGTTCTCCGGCTTCCTCCCACAGTCCAAAAACATGCACTTAGGTTTAATTGGTGACTTTATATTGCCAATAGGTGTGAATGAGAGCATGATTGTCTGTCTCTATGTGTCAGCCCTGTGTTAGACTGGTGACCTGTCCAGGGTCGCCCAATGTCAGCTGGGATCGGCTCCAGCTACCCGCAAATGAATGAATGGTCAACTTGGACATGAGGACAAACCTGATTGAAATGCCAAAGGTCAAGGTAACTTTAGCCTCACAAAAAAATGTCCATAACTCAAGAATTTCTATGCTAATTATGACACTAATAGTGGTAATTGTAGTTTGTCCTTTGAGCTGAGAGCTGATGAGATAAATGGTAAATGGACTTCACTTTTTAACTCTAACTCTGTTTTTAAATTTAGTTTTTTAAATTATTATTTTTATTGTTTTAGTTTTGTGTATGATTTTATTGTATTTTAACTGTACAGAACTTTGGTTAACTGATGTTGTTTTTAAATGTGCTCTATAAATAAACCTTGGCTTGACTTAAATATCACTTTTCTAGTCTTTGCAACCACTCAAAGTTAAACACTACAGACGGCACTGATTCACCCATTCACACACTCATTTATACACTGATGGTGGAGGCTACACTACACAGTGTCACCTGCCACCATCAGGATGTCAATCAGACACCGATGAACGCAGCATCAGGAGCAATCTTTTGGTTTTGGGTCAACTCAAGTCAGATGGTTAACTGTTGCACACAGGTCTTTTTTTTTAAAATATTTTATTTTCAGTTTTATACATGTAATGTGTACAAATATAAACATATAAACATACAATATACCAACAGTATAGAGACATAAAAAGCCCCCCAATCTAACAAGAAAAAAGAAAAAAAGTCAGTGTTCAAGGTCAATACAAACGATTACATTAAGCACTTGGTGTAAGAGATGTACCGATATGGTCTAAATATGGCTGCCAAATTTCCAGAAAGGTGTTATATCGTTTTCTGAGACAATAGGTGATTTTTTCCAGAGGGATACAACTATTCATCTCAACAGACCACCTATCAATAAGAAGAGGGGAGTCAGATTTCCATGATGCTGCAATGCACTTTTTAGCCACACACAGAGCAACTTCAATAAATTTGAGCTGTGCATTGTTCAAAGAGCGGCGAATACTTGTAAAGTTCCCCAATAAACAAAGTTCAGGGTCCACTGGAACATTTATTCCTGTGATCTTGGTTAAAGTGGAACAGATATCATGCCAGAAGGGTCTAACTTTCATACACAGCCAGGTACAGTGCAAAAAGGAACCAACTTCAGCATCACATCTGAAGCACATTTCCGACAGGTTAGATTTGAATGAATGTAATTTTTCTGGGGTAAGGTATAATTGATGTAGAATATTATAGTTAATCAATCTATACCGGGCATTGATAATAGTTGACAAGCTGTTCTGACATAGTTCTGTCCAAAGCTGTTCATCAATTGCAACGCCGAGATCCGACTCCCATTTCATTCTAGACTTATGCACATTTGGTTTTGGGCCTTCATTCAACAACAGGCGGTACATTTTAGAAATACATTTATATGTGTTCCCATCATAAAGAAATCTTTCAACATCATTCATGACAGGCAGAGTCATTTCCGGACCCAAATTAGCTTGACAGTCTCAAATTATGTTGGTGATTTTTATGTGATCCAAATAGATTAGCATCTTATCTGCAAGAGGGAAGAGTGCTGTCTTCATATTATAGTTTGTTGACTCTATAAGTCAAGCTAACCTGTCAAACCTGTTCTGTCTGATTCTGACTTTGAATATTGATCTTATTTGCTTTCTTCAGATTAAATCCCTCTACATATGCTGAACAGATCAGCCCAAAACTTTGTACAAATATCCAGCATTTGGTGCTTCTATGAGATCTGCTCAAGGGCCATGATATGATGTGTTTATGATGTTGTTTGATGAAGAAGGAGAAGAAGTGGAGAAGTGGCCTTCAATGCACATTTCATGCACACAAGCTAGGATTCAGTTCTCTCATGCAGGAGAATGAATGAAGAATACAGAAAAGAGGAATCTCGTATATACTTGTGGTCAGTGCCATCTATTTTTGTTCATTGAAGGCTCCTAAAGGTATAACGAGAATGTGTCCTCACATGTTCAAGTCTGTCAACATGAGTGCACATGTGAAGTCTGTTTCCTAAAATTCACACATTCCAAAGTACAAAGTTTGTGTTGAGTTGACGGTTGCATACTATGTAGGATCACAAATAAAGCATCCTATCAGGCCACCAAACCGACAGAATATAGTTGGGTGATCCGGTTGTTCACATTAACAAGTACAATTTCAGGGTTTTTCAGGGTCAATGACAACAACGTTAGAATTTGCTTAAAAATA
Organism: Centropristis striata; assembly: GCF_030273125.1. Taxonomy (NCBI): domain Eukaryota; kingdom Metazoa; phylum Chordata; class Actinopteri; order Perciformes; family Serranidae; genus Centropristis; species Centropristis striata. The sequence continues at coordinate 22,340,328 of NC_081530.1, forward strand.
ATTTCACAAAGTTCCACAGAGAGTAAAAAAAACCTTTTGGTTTTTACATTGAGGACACTGAAATAAAGTATTACAGCGCCCACATTCATGTCATTGGAAAACTAAAGCAATACTTAATTTAGCACAGTTAAAAAAGGGGGCTTAAATGGATCACTTGTCATACTGATTAGATAATAATAAAAGTGTTAGATTGGTGAGTGGAGGATGGGATATTGTAGTGTAAACTTTTACATCTGCATCAATGGTGACAATTAGTTCCACATATTTTAATTAGTGGTTGTAGTTACGGCTGCCTTACATAAGTTTCTACTTATAGTCCCCTTTGTTTAGGGGCTGGTTTGGTGATCTAAGCTCCAGAAAAGGAAAAAAAGACAAATTGAACAAAATAACTCTAATTGTCAGTTATAAAGTGTGTTCCTCATGTTCAGGAAGTCACCATGAGGTTGAGATTTCAGGAACCGGATGAATTGCAGTTAATCTGTTTTCAACATGTTGCAGAAGGACGGTGAAGAAAAAAAAGTCACTTTATAAACAGGTTAATTCTGTAAAACAGTTGGGTTTAAGCACCAAAACCACTGTTTTTAACTTTAAACAATGGGCTATGAATACTACTGGTCTCTTCAACATCACATTTCTTCTCAGTGGACAAAATTAAGTGGGATTCTTAATATAAGGAGTTCCAGCGCATTACTTTTCGTAGGAATCACTGAACCATTCATGAGAACAGCCTGTCTGCAGAATATATTACAGATTTAAAATAGCAATATGCCAGGATGAATGAGACAGACAAAGACATGCCTTGAGTTCATTTTCTTCTAAACTACCTACATTTGGGGTTGCTCAAAAAATGTCTGTTGTTTTCAATGAAAACAAACAGTTTTATTCATGAAATGAGTTACCTTTAGATACTCAACCAGCCTGAGGAAGGATCATTTTATTGCTTCTCAAAATCAGCACAAAACAGTTTTCAGCTGCGCTAACATAATGTACAGGTGTTTTAATGATCAATCAACACTATAAATGTGGATTAACACAATGTTCCACTGGAACACAGGAGTGATGGTGGCAGACAATATATAATAGTTATATCATAGTAAAATCAGCCGTTTCCCCAAACTTTTGAGTGGTAGTCATGCCATGTAAAGCACCTGGCATTTCAGTGTTAAAAAGGTGCTGCACAAAAAACTTGCCTTACTTTAATATACAGTAATGCAAAAAATTATAAGACCACCCTTTTTCTTCAATTTGTTGTTCATTTTAATGCCTGGTACAACTAAATGTACATTTGTTTTGGCAAATATAATAACAACAAAAATAACTGATAAGAGTTTAATTTAAGAGATGATATCTAGCCATTTTCCATGGTTTTCTTGATAATGATTTTGGTTATTATTATGAAAACCATGGAAAATGGCTGGATATCAGCTCCTAAATTAAACTCTTATCAGTTATTTTGTTGTTATCATTATATTTGTCCAAACAAATGCACTTTTAGTTGTACCAAGCATTAAAATGAACAAGACATTTAAGAAAACAAGGGTGGTCTAATATTTTTGTGTAAACATAATCTAATTGCATGCACTAAGATGTATTGTTTAATGCCCAAAGATGAATTCATGGTATCATAAGAAGAGGACCAACATTGACATTAAACATTTAAAAAAAAAGAGAGGCTGAGCTCTAGTTTGTTGCAAAGTAACAAAGACACTACATGAGAAAGTGGAAGCCCAGGCAGCAGCACTGCATATTACACAAAACATTTATTGCAAAAGTAATAAAACTAAATGGCACAAACCCTTACGGGTGTAATTGCACAGAAGAAAATGTTATAGCGAGCTGAAACTTCCCACACTAATAGAGTCTCACAGACTTTGTAAAGGTTCGGGCAGGTCTGGATGAGGAACACAGACAGAATGAATGCTGGTTCATCCACAAAGCAACTGAGGTTATGGAGGAATCTGTGGGGGAGTGTTAAGGTCATTTGATGTGTCACTTCCTCCACCAGATGAATTCAGAGTGAAATAAGGAGCGATACCAACCTCGTCTCCACTTCTCAAGAAACATTATTAACAGATGAAATTTCACCAGGCGGAACAATTGACGCATTTGCCATTGCAAACGCACATCCTGCAATATTCATGCGTGATTCACACACATATTGCAACAAGTTTTGGAGTCTTTTGCGATTAAGGACTCTGACACACCTCTGACATTATGAAAAGAAGCGCCTGGAGGAAAATAAAAAGAGAGCAATTGTGCACTTGATCATTTTTCACACAAACTGTCTTGGGTGACAATACATTTTCCACATAAGAGAAAACACTTGTACACCTCCGCCATCGGCAATACCAGGTGTAAAGCATTGTCAGTGCCATCTGAAAGTACAGGAAATTGATCGACCTCCATAATTGCAGCACTTTATTCAGCCATTTACCTCTGGGATACTTCATTGCTGACTTAAAAATCAATTCATATAGATGATATAAGAGCACCTGTGAAGCTCTACACTGAAATGTGTAATGAAACAGTAATTTCTCTGCAACAAAACCCAACTTAATTGCTTTATGTCAAAAGCTCTTATCTAAAAACACAAAAAAGGTTTGCATTTAACGTCTAATGCTCCATTGACGTCACAAAAGAAGATTCTATGCTAGTTCCCTGAATGCAGTTAAACCAGAACACCTGACTGACCTAGTTACTGATAGGGGTGTTGAAAAATACTTGTATAATCGATGCATCGCAATCCAGATGCGGATGATTCAGTATCGATGCAGTGACAGTTCATAATCAATAATCAGACAGATAATCATATCAAATCATAATTACTTTATTTATCCCTGAGGGGAAATGAGGTGCGTTAGAATCCCTCCTACAGCCTGATGGATCTTTTGAATCTCTTCGTCCTGCAACGGAGAGAGAGGAGCCGTCCACTGCTGTTTTTTTGGTCCATAAAGGTTTTGTGTAGCGGATGATCTGGGTATTTCAGGATGGCCTGGAACATGATGACAGTGCATCTCTCCACCACCTCCTCCAGTGTGTCCAACCTGGCTCGAACCACAGAACCAGCTCTTTAGACCAGTCTGTCCAAACACCTTGCATCTCTGTGTCTGATGCTGCCTCTCCAGCAGACTGCAGCATAAAACAACACACTACCACCACAGACTGATAAAACATCTGCAGTATCTTACTACAAATGTCAAGAGATCTGAGCTTCCTTAAGAAAAAGAGGCGGCTCTGCCCCTTTTTGTAGAGAGAGTCGGTGTTTAGGGACCAGTCCAACTTATGTTGGTAGTAGACTAGGCCTATACTATTTATTTTGGTTTACAAGTCAGTTTGCTGTTTAGATATTTTATGTTAACATTCAGTTATATTGAGGAGGTACACTGCACTAGAATACAAACTTCTTTTTGTTATCTTTAATGTTTCTTACTACAGTTTGATGCACTTTTAGTATTAATATCCTAAGTAAGTCTGCCGTCTGCTGTCTGTTCAGACTCAAGTCATGTTTTTGATGTTTTCCACATTCAGGATCAGGTATCAGGTCTTTTAGAGCAATAGGAAGTTGTTAGAAGTTACAACTTGACTTCACAAGTCGGCTATACATTTTGTAAAGGATTTTAAATAATAAAAAGTGAACCCACATTTATCAGACCAGTAGTATTTATTGATGAAAAAGTAAGTGATATGTTGTAATATAAAAAAAAAAAAAAGATATAATGCATCTGGGAATCAAATTGAATTGTGAGACCAGTGAATATGCACAGCCCTAGTTACTGAATGTGACAGTTCATACAAATTGTCATGAATCACACAATATTCATTAATTTTCTGCCATTAGAGGTCTCTCAATCAAAAGTGGATGTCGTAATAGGAGCATGGCAGTCGTTCAGTCTTCATTACCACTGTAGCAGAATGATCCGCAGAAGTCTTCTCCTCTCCAAAACAAACAGACCCCGGGCCTCATGTATCAATGCTGCTCACACATAAATATAACTTACGTATTTTGTGACGCACACGCCATATGTATGGAAAATGAGCTAGACCTGAGATTGTGCAGACGCTCATTTGGCAGAAACGACTGTCTTTTAAACTCTACTTGAAACGCTTTTCACATCATATTCCAAAAAATCCAAAACTAAACCCAACAGGCAATATTAATTCCAATTTATACACTGTAAAAAATGTATGTAGAAATTACAGTTAAACACTGTCAAATTGCATCAGAAATAGGGCGTTAAATTAAATATTGAATATCACCGTAGTAGAAGCATTTAATTACCGTAAATCAAGGAATAGTACAAAACCTTTAAACTGTAAACTGTTTCAACAATTTTTTCATGTAAAATTAAAGGAAAAATACCATAATGTCACAAGGACACAATAAACCTAAACATAAAGGGACTACTACTACTAAGTTGGAATAAAATAAATTTTTACCTCATTCCATGAAATGATTGTGACAATGTGATTCGTTTAGTGTACACTACAGCTCCAAAGTTTGGGGTCGCTCAGAAAATGTCTGTTGTTTTCCATGAAAATAAACTGCTTTATTCAAGAAATTAGTAACGAAATGAATTAAAAATAGAGTAAAGACATTGACAAGGATACAAGGAATAGTACAAAATTTTTAAACTGTAGAAAACACATTTCATGTTAAATGAAAGGAGAAATACCATAATGTCACAAGGACACAATTATCCTGAAAAAATAGGGACTACTCAGTCTAAATTACAATTTTTGCTGATATTTACATTTAAGTTTACGGTAGAAAACTCACTCACTGTATTTTTTATACAGCTGCCTGTATTTTACTGTAAATTAAACAGATTTTTTTCATTACAGTGTAGTTCTCAGGAGAAAATAACGTTCTCCGCCTTCCATTAACACATTTTTTTATTTGTTTTTTGGCATTTTCATGCTTTATTGGATAGTGACAGAGAGAATTGAAGGGGGAGACAGAGGGGGACGTAAACTTAGTGAAACTCATTTCCCACGGATAACATGCCTTATTCACATGTGTCAAAACCACTAACGCCAAGTTTTCCCGCTTCACTGTGTTAACGTACAGAGACGTACGATGCATAGGAGGCGAGGCGAGCGTGGGTGGGTGGGCAGATACACTCGCAATAACTCAAGCGTATTGCATTACTCATTCCATAGGTGATGATTGAAGGAGCAACAAGGTGTGGGCTAATTATGGCAGCGTCCCCGACTATTCCTGTCACCCCTGTTTCCTCTGGCGTCAGCTCTGGTTGCAGCGTGAAAAGTTGTCCAGGAGGAACTGGTATTATGTGATGAATTTCTCTTGATGTCAGACCATTTTTTCTTGACTTCTTCCATTGTTCGGGTCTCTGATCCGGCTGCGTTCACAGCCATGGTGACACGCTGCCACTCCATCTGTATTTGCTGTTGCTGAGGCCAACTAAAAGCACTTTTTATTTCTGGACTCAACCTCAAACATCACTTCCATCTTGCACATGCTGGATTTCCTTTTTCAGCTCCTGCTTGTAAATTGACCAAGCAAGTCCCAACTTGCTCGTGTCATTCAGCACGTCATACAATTCACCTCTCTGATTTTAGGTCTATTTAGAGGCATTTTGGTCTGCGCTCATTGAGATCAAATATCCTCTGAAATCAAAAAATGAACTGAGGGGCTCCTGACTAAGACGCAGTTGTGAATTAGTCTGCTGATGCCAGGTTAGTTGTACACATGTGTATTGTTAAAGCTTGGAGAAAAAAGGAAAAAACTCAATGCAACTGCAATAACACAGGAAGTTTTAAAGTGAAGTGAACTCAAAGCAAAGTTCTTGTAACTTAGTTGTGAATCACCGTGTTTCCCTTTATAACAACACTAAACATAAGAAATATTAATGGAAAGATGAAGAAGCTTCTACCCACAGAAAAGCAACAAGAAGACACGTTTCGTCCTCCACAGTCTGTAAATAGCCTGTCAGTGAATCACAGCTCATTCAATGAAGACGTTATGGATTGTGTCACTGTTTCTGTGACTGACATGGTGACAGCAGAAAACATGAAGATGACAAATTTGGCAGCGAAGGCGGCAATGGAATATAAATGAAGTGAATGGGTTCTTGTTCTAAGTTGATCACACTTGATGTGTCAAAATAAACTTAGAAAAACAAAAACAAACATGACTTGTGCCTTAAAGAATTTTAGCATTAAACACCAAACTCATACATATTTTTAGCAGCAAAAATGTAAGTCAGTCTCATTGCAGACATCTTAGTAATGACAATGCTTTGCTATGATCTTTGCAATAAACAAGTAGACTAATAAAATAATGGACTGTAGGTTTGAGAGTGTTTCAGCTATCTGGCAGAGCAGAGTGCTGTTACCATGGTGTCCAAAATAATTTAAATACACCAGTGGGCAGTGATCTGAAAACATAACAAAAATATCAAATCCGTCTATCATATTGGACCTTTTCTCCAAACAATATGCATGTCAACAAAAGGACTCAAATGGACATTCCCGAGGCCCAAATCAAAGTAATGAAGCCAAAGCATTAGTGATGAGACAGCTTTCTTTCATTATTTCTTGATTTGCCGTATTTGTGCTGCAATGAAAACATTTCAAACCAACAGAACTTTTTCTGTAATTGTTTTCTCTTGGAGAGTACACAGACCTGACTGTGAAATTGAGAATGCAGCTCTGAGGTTCATTAACTTGACATTAACAGTGATTGCATCTCTTCGTCCCAAGAGGGACGGATGATGACGCTCCCCTGGTGTTCTGGACAGCAGAGGACGTCACAGACACTCATACTCTGCTTGTTAAAATCAAATATGCAGAATAAATGACAAACTCATAAGCAATAACTGTGTTAACACCTACTAATGCATGAACCATCCGAGCAGAATAATGACCTTTCTGCATCTCTTATTGACATGATATTTTGGAAGATTATGTAGAAAATGTCAATATTGAGATGCTAGAAAACAAAGTGTCATGTTTGTGATGTTTTTCTGCAGAACATCCTGTTAAACTGTCCTCGAAAAAGATGCTGAAATCCTATTTGATCACTCAAAATATCTATAAATGTTTCATTAACTACATAAAGAGCTATATTGTACCAATACATAAAATATATACTGTATATAAAATATTATTAAAAAATTTAATTTCGTCAATCTGCCTGCTTGAAAATCCTGCAATAAAAATGATTGACATGAGATAAACAAAGTTTTTTCTTATTAGATAAAACAGTTAACAGTTAGTAACAGTTTTTCTCTAGTGACATTATATGCATATTATATTATGCAAATACATGTGTGTGACATGTAATTAAACTGCAATATAGCGCAATAAACATGGTCACCCATTGAGTTGGAATAAAATATTTTTTTTACCTCTTTCCATAAATTGATTGTGACAATATGATTTATTTAGTGTACACTAATGCTCAAAAGTTTGGGGTCAAAAGAGACCGTTTTATTCATGAAATGAGTTACAGAATGAATCGAATATATAGTAAAGACACTGACAAGGGTAGAAATAATAATTTTAGCCTGTACAAATCTCCAACTTTACCTCTAGACACTCAACTAGCCTGAGGAGGAATCAGACGTCAGCTGTGCTAACATAATTCTCAGGTGTTTTAATGATCAATGAGCCTTTAACATTGTAAATGTGGTTTAACACAATGTGCCACTGGAACACAGTAGTGATGGTTGCTGTAATTATATAACAGATATTTAATAATAAAATCAGCCGTTTCTACATTTAATAATCATTTACCACAACAATGTCTAGACTATATATCTTATTTTAATTTTTTAAAAATTGTGCTATTATGTATATCTTCTTAAAACTTTATAATCAATCTCTTCCACACATATCACAATGGAAATGAAACCACAATTAACAGAGGATTGTGTCTGAAAACTAAATTATTGCAACTTTATGGACAATCATGTATGTTATAGCAATACTGACCATATGCTTAAATTGCAGTAATATCTTATCATGACTTCATCGTGATATAATATCGTATCATGAGATTGTCCATCAAAACAAATGGTAAAATGGGGTGCACTTATATAGCGCTTTTATCCAAAGTGCTTTACACTACACACTACACCCATTCACCCATTCACACACACACATTCATACTGGCCGAGGCTACCAGGGCACACTGGTGCCACCTGCCACCATTGGGGAATTCATTCACACACCGATGAACGCAGCATCGGGAGGAATTTGGGGTTCAGTATCTTGCTCAAGGACTTCGACATGTAGCTGTAATGGTCGGGGATCGAACCACCAACATTTCGATCAGAGGATGACCGCTCTACCAACTGAGCCATATTGGACTATAAGAGATTCATGGATCCAGTTTATTTTACACAGTTTATTTTAACACAGCAATTGTGATCAGACAATCATTGTAACATAATGCAAATATATACAGTAGAGCGAGAAAAATCAGCACTAATGACAGTAAGCCTATATTTACAGGGATCTTACAATGTAACACGTTGCTTTGATTGTGCTTTGCATGAAATCAAGCTGAAAAGGTACAAAATTGGCTCTCAACAGCTTCCAGTTGTGGAATTTATGAATGTCATGCAACATAAAACAACTGCTTTCATCCTCTAAGTAGAAGTTGCAGCAGTTATTGTAGTATATGAACAGTAGTGTGATTAATATATCACACTTTTAAATACAAATGTCATTTTAGCATTCTTACAACCCCAATTCCAAAAAAGTTGGGACATCTTTTGTGACAGATTTTTCATTTAAAACTGTACAAAGTTAATATATTTAACTTGACTGCCTACAAGCATGTAGGGATTCGGTTAAACAAAAAACAATAATTCAGTTGTGTTTTTGCCACATGTTACACAAGCAAAACTGCAGAGCCTACAACATTAAGCCTTATACATACAAGTACATCTCAATAAATTAGAATATCATAGAAAAGTTTGTCAGTTATTCAAAAGTGGAAAAGACACATGATATAGATCCATTACACACAGAATGAAACATTTCATGTCTTAATTTATTTAATTTCTTCTAATTATAATGATTATGGCTTACATTTAATAAAGACCTAAAATTCAGTGTCTCAAAAAATGTGAATATTACAAAAGACCAATTTTAAAAAGTATGTTTAATATGGGAATGTTGTCCATCTATATGCACTCAATACTTGGTTTGGGCTATTTGACTTGAACTACTGGAAATTGACTTTTCCATCATGTTCTAATGTATTGAAATGCACCTGTACATACATTTGATGCTTTCTGTTTTTATTACACCCAGCTTCTTTGGAATAAAGGTTGTATATAAAAGTGAGATAGAGCTACAGGCCTCTGGAACAGCACTATCAGTTTCAAGAAGTAAAACTCTTTATTGAAACAGACATAAAGCCTTGATTAGTCAGGGAAATTGAGATTCAGCTGAGCTGCTGCCTCTTGACTCTAATTACACCTTTGCAGGTGCAGGAGCAGCAAAGTATCCTCTCCAGTGCAGAATAAGAGCTCTTTCAATCCCAGGACAGCCGTTTCATATTCGTAAAACCTCTGGGGTTCCACTTCAGAGCTGGATCGTGATGGCAATATGCAATATATCTGCGCTGCCATGATGCAGCATAATTTACTGTAGTGTTCTGATATTGATGTTGCACACACAGCATACACACAGATGTTCTTGTGTAGTCTGTGATGTGTTCACTGACTGCTGTCTCCTCCTGCTGATTGTGGCAGTGATGTTCTTGTCAGGCTCTGAGAGGAGTCTGGGAGTGAAGGACTGAATTTACGCAAAGCTTTTGTTGTCACTGTCATCATGCTTCATCTGTTTAAGCAGCCTTTTACAAGCAAATACAACCAGCTTTGTGCTGCAAACAGTGCATCAGCAGCAGAACAGCCCTACTCTGTAAAATTGGGCGATTTAATGTCTCCTATGTGTATTATCTGTGTGCATCTTTGACCTTGGATGCATTATTTCTCTTTGTGATGGTGGGTTGTACAGATTGGGACAAGGCAACAGACATTTTCTGCATGCTCATGTTGGTTATTAACATGAAGGTTGCCAGTTAGAGTTTGTATGAATGTGCTGTATTTCTAAGCAATTTTATCATCTTACATATCATTAATACATTACATAAACATGCAAATACAATGCTGATTCCAAACAAGTTGGGTAAACGTAAACGGTAATGTAAATGAAACTGACTGGAATAATTTGTGAATCCTTTGTCGTATGTCTGATGTTCAAACTGATAAACTTCTGCATGCATTATGTTTGTGTTTCCATTTTTTTGCAGCATCCCACCTTTTTTGAGTGTTACAGATGCACAAAACTGCTTTAAGGTGAGACAATACAGGCAAAACATGTCAATTATGATATTTTGGGCTATTTTGCTTCTATAACATCTTTCATCCAAAATGTACAATTAGGAGTATATTTTACTACACCTTTTCTATTTGCATTATATAATGCCTCATTTACATATTCAAACAAATTATTGTAAGTCTTAAAGAAAAATTGCAAATTGTCTTAATATAGGGAATCAAGTGGGAAGTTTCGTGGGGATATCTATTAGTTAAACATTTTTTAGTAGTGTACTCACTGTAGTGTCTCGCAAAATGTGTAGAGTTTTACAATGCATTTCTTTTAAAGGCCGTTTTCCCAAAATGAGTTTTTACTCACTGGACCATCTCCATTTCAGCAGCACTTACATACACTAAACCTTCCAGTTAAATCTGTATTCAGAAGATTTCTACAGAGGAGTTTGTTTATATATCAGTCTGATTTATTGAAAAGTGATCAAAACTGATATCCAGAAAAAAAAACCTTATGTAAAAACCTTCAACTGTAATATTTCAATGAAATGAAACAATAATTTTGACCCTGGCTCGAATTATCAGATGTGTTCTGGAAATGTATGCAAATTTGCACATAGTTAAGGAGATATTGCCTCATTTGCATTGTCTTGATACAGATAATCAACTGCTGAAGTTAGTTGTCCTATTCACTTGTAGTGTATCCCTGTGAAATTAGATTATATAACATTTGCTGAGCAGTGGCCTTGTCCCCACAACTTGTATTTACAGGATAATAGCACAGATTTTCCCTTTACACAAGCAAAAAAGAGCATGGAATAATTCACCAATGGACGACAAAAGCGTACTTTTACTTTTCCAATCAGTTTTACATTTCTTCAAATCAGATTCATTTTATGGATTTAGTACAGTGATGCAGGATATTACTATTTAAGGAATGGGAATTATAGTTCAATCATTTAAAAAGCCCTTATTCCCACATATGTTGTGTTGCCTGAAGCTATATATGTTCAGTCAGGTGTAGTGATACACCCTGAGGGGGAAAACATGATGATAATTTAATATGGCTGCTGAGTTTCTATTCAACTTTATGGGAGTTATTATAAGAGAAAGAAGTGGTGTAGAAAGGAGGAATGGAACACAGACAACCCTTGAGGTCATAATGAGTTGCACATGCTGAAGAAGATCCCTTATCTATTTCTTAATTCCTCTTTGAAACCTCTTTGTAAGTGACCAGGCAATCAGGGCAATAGGCCTATCAGATTGAGGAGCCCGTGTCTTTGCTTCACATGAAGAAAGCTTTGATTCATAGAAACACGCCTATGGAAATTAAATTAAATCTCTACTTTTTGAAAATGCCTTATGATCTGTATGAGAGTTTGGTGCACATTAGACAAACTGCAGGCTTCTATTTAATCTCACATGTCATGAATTTGTAAGGTGAGTGATGCTGAAACAAATAAAAAAAAGAAGCTGCAATTTTAGTCCTTGTAGAGACACACGAGGGTGTACTCTAATCTCATAGTACGCCAAACAAGCAACTTGGTGGCAATTTTGGCAAACACTGCTGAGCATCTTGATCGGCAGCAGAAAGGAGAATTATGCAGCAGCTTTTTCTATGGACTTTTTTTCATACTTTTGTTCAGCTGTGAAAGCTTGTAGTGCGATGTAACTGACATGAATTCAAGCTCAGTTGCTGTTTTTGTGTGAAAGAGGAAACCATCACCTTACACAGCCACCTTTCAAATCTGCAGGGGGGAGCTTTCACTGAGGAGATTTTGAGTGGAGTATGTATCTAGTTTTGCTGTATTTGTGCTTAAGATGGATGAACAAAAACAATACCACGTAACAGCAAAAAAAGCACATAATTTCTGTGTACCTAACAGACACTTAAGCTGTCCATTTCGACATGTCTGTACATGATAAAATCAGCACTGAACACTGTAATGTGAAAATATGATTACTTCATATTAAAGAGGCAATAAGAGAATTTCAAAACACAAAATGACACTATTATCTGTTCTGCTGAACTGTTGCATTTATTTTATCTCAACTGTTATTGCTGGTACTCAGAATTATTATCTCCAATAAAAGAGTGTTTCCTGTATACACTTTTGCATTTAACAACTCATTGAGAGACTAAATTACTCAACTTTCCTCTCTGTCTAAACATATTTGTTATAAATTTACTCACCTCACTCATACATTGATATCCATTAAGTATACACCTCCATGATAAGAACAGCTGAGGAACACAAATGCATTTTTGGTTTTTGGGTCCAACTTGATCATGTAGTACTAAATGCATATTATGTGGAGTGTTAGCATCACATGTCTTTAGATATACACTATTCATTTAAACTCGTAAGGCACTGAGGTTTCCCTCATTTACAGTGACAACGAGTACATTTACAGAAAGTACAGAAATACACTTTTAAAATACAGAAAACAGACAAGATAAATGAATAAGTAAAAATGCTATTTACAATGACCAAAGCTAAAAACAGTTGTAGAAATTTGCAGGAAAGTCCGCAATCAAGCTACAAAATTGAAAACATGTTATGGGTGTATCCTCAGTGTGAGTTGAAAATCATTCCAGGTCGCGGGGACATTAAAACAAAAGATAGCCAACAATGGAGGGATGACAAAAAATGAAGGGAAGAAAGCTGAGAAATATCATGCAGCAAAGGTCCCTGGCCTGACTTGGGGCTCTTTCTTACACCTGGTGCAAAGTTATTGCTAGTTTCAGACTGACGTAGATGTTATTTTCAACATTTTTTAACTTGCCCTGGGCGTGTTGGTCTTAAAATGAACTGTGGTCAGGTGTATTGTTGGGACATTGCTATCTTGAGGCAGAAGAAAGCAATTGTGCCATTGACCAACAAAATACTGGTCTCAAGTGATTGTTGCAGTATTTTCCGACTGTTTTCCGATTCAGATAAACAACATCACTCTGACGCATGCTTTCTTTGATTCACTCAAAAAGACCTGAAAAACTCCAAATACCTGTCCTTCAGCAACAATGAATGCTGCTGCAAACTTAGTTTATCCCAAGGAGGGTAGATGGAGGAAAAGACACAGGGTCATATGGTGCTCTACGCTTGGGGTGCAACACGTGCAATTCAACTGGATGTACGATGTTGGAAGGTTACAGCAGATGGAGTCAGAAATAAAAGATTGGTTTCCGCCCAGGTGCTCATGGGGTTCACTCAGCCTGACAGACCCGAGGTTTTCTATGATTGTGTGTGACACCTTTTGAGCATTTCAGAAGGTACAGGACATATTTTACTGTTCATGTGTTCTAACCTATGCATATGGAGACTAATGCCAGCGGTATCTAAGCACTCCCAGTTGCGGTCAAAGTTCTGCTCTGCGCTTTCACTTCACACATGAGCAGATCTGTTTTCTCCACTGAAAACCACTTGTTTACGACCCGAATTTACTTATATCATCAGTTCATTTTGAGGGGAACATGAATGTCTGTACTGTACAGTTAATACGTTTTGGATACAATTAAACTCAGTAATTCATGGTAGCAAGGTTTGATACAGTAAGCTAGTTTTGCTCATATGAATACTTTTGTACTTCTGTATGTTTTATAATTGTTATTGCAACTTTCAGTTTGCAAACTGTAGCTTTATCCAACTTAATTCTCAGCCCATTGGCTTATTCACGTATGGCCACAGAACTGAAGGCTCTGCCTTGTCTCAGTTCAGTGAGTACTGATACACAGTCAGAGATAAAATAATAATAAAATCAAATAGATTCAAAATTCCATGTGATCAACTAAATTCTTAACGACCATTAATCGATCATCGATTGATTATTTCCATCTGTACCAAATTTCGAGGTTGTTCAGATATTTCATGCTGGTGCCCCCAGAGGAAGTCAGAATATCACCAAATAGGTGGGATAGGATTTATCCTCTGGGGACCATGAATCTTTGTACAAAATTTCATGGCAATCCATGCAAAAATTGTGAGTATATTCCAGTCTTTCTCATTATGGAATATTTTGTTCCATCAACTAAGAGCTACAAAAGTTCATGATGGAAATTATTGGCAATTACCATTTTGATTGACCAGTTTCATGAGTTGCTAAATGTTTTCTTGCTAAACTGTTACCACACAAGAGACTTCTGACTGCTCAGCAGACAAGATGTCTCATATCAAAATCAAAGCAATGAACAACATGAATATTTCAGACACATAATATCCACAGAGACAGGCTGTTGAGTCTAATCATACAAATTAAATAGTGTCACAACATGACATGATTTAATATAACTTGGCAAAGCATAAACACAAATGTCTTGTAACTCTTTCAATGGCAACATTAGTATATATATATCAATAATGATTACAGTCAATTAGTCTGCAGGCATCAAGTTGCATATTTAACTGAAGAAACACGTGTGAATGTATCTGATATTTCATTAAGTTTGTGTCATCCAAATATTTCTCCATGTGTCCTCCTTCCTTTTATGGTCTGTCTCTCTCTGTCCCGTTATTTTATGTTATTTTATTTTTTCATCCAGTGAATTGCAACACCATCCACCCACTGCTGTCACCTTTCTTGCACACTCTCCACACAGCAGATATTAGATTTATCTGGATAAGCAAAAAGGAGGAGGAGGGATGCCGTGATCCCTCGGCTAGCTTCAACATGTGCTGCAGGAACCACGTGCAGCTGACTAAGACCAAAGAGTTGGTTGTGGTTTTCCAACACAGCAAGATGCCGCTGACACCTGCCATCGTACGGAGCTGAGGAGGAGGAGATGATGCAGGAGCTACCAGTGCTCTTTCGAGGATGCACAAACGTGCGTAAGCAGCAAAATAGACCAGAGGGATTGCACAAGCATTAAAAACTTTTCTTCTTCAACTTTTTTTCCTCCAAGGTCTTCTTGTTTATTCAACACAACAACACAGAGCGGCTCTGCTTGACACGGTACCTGTTGTACCTGCAGAGGTCTGATAGGATGCAGCATGAGAGTGAGGCAAGCACCTCCACTGCTGAGCTCGGAAACATCCAAAGCACAGAGGGGAGGAAAGTAAACTCCGTGTTAGAAAACACCTCCCTCCCACTTTGCTAACCTGACGCAGCCATGGATCTAATCATCAGACTGTGCTCTATTCCCCTCAAGGTGCAACGCGTGGTGCTTAAGTATTCCTTTGTTCAGTCAGATTGTGCAACACTTCCTGTGCAGACAGCCTCAGCCTGTTGGGAAGCTGCAGAGCATCTGCAGTGTCTGTATGAACACATATACAGGTTTAGGTTAAAGGTTTATCGCATAGGGAACTGAATATCAAATATTTGCATATTGCACACCTATATGCATGTGCTGTACATTCACTGTGCATTTAGATATGGATATGAGTACATTATTAGCATCCTTTAAATGCAGTAGACTGGCTTTAATCATGCATTAACAATAATGCTCATTATTAATTCTTATTTGCTTCTGTAAATCCTCATTTTGATCCTGCTGCAGCATTTTTTTTATTAATTCACTCAAGCTGCTCTCTTGTTATTGAACTCCTACTCTTTTGGCCTATCTGAATTCTATCCAATCATTTAGCAGCACCTTTTCTTGAGGAAGAGTAATTAGGTATTGGCTTTGACAGCTCTTTGGCTAAAATAATATTGCAAAATCCTCTTAAATGCATTCATGTGTGCACCCACAAGTTTATGAATTTCCCAATCAAGTAAGATTTCTGTTTCACTTATTGTAAGTTCACTCTTGAGCAGATGTCTGTTCAATAAAAAAGCTGGGAGATGGAGAAAGGGAGGAGGACTGCACCACAAGAGGAATACAAAAGATGAGGACAACCGGAAGTGCTGCTACTCCCACTTCAGCCTGAGAGGGGCAGAAAAGAGCTGGAGATGACCTCTCAAAACACACTGACAGAGGAGAGTACAAGCTGTGAGGTTACTATGAGACATCTCAGCTGTTTAGTCACACATCTGCGATTCAGGCATTGACTCTACAAGTTTCTTAGGCTTCTCCAAACACTCACATATCAGAGGATTAAGCAGACACATTTTGCAAAATGACACTAAGCCTCTAATGCAATGCTTTGAGTAAACCTTATTGAATGCAATGCACATAGTATTTAGTCCCCAACCTGCACTTGTACTGTAAATACATAGATGTGAATGCATGCAAACACACACTGCCTGGCAGATGTTTCTGATTAAAACCCCAAAAAACCAACACATTTCTCCCCTTTTTGAGGATGTCATCAACACTTTCAAGTCACACACTGGTCTCTGACAGTGATTCATCACATCAAGGTCTCAATGATCAGAACAGAAAAAAGTGAAAAATAGATCAAAGCTTTCAGTCAGCCCAATGTTTGTGATAATCACTGGAATAAAACTTTTTTTAATCTAAATGCATATTGAGTACTTTTTCTATCATTGCAGATAGTGCTAATATTTCATGTTTTTGTTTGTTTTAGCCACTGGTGGAATGCAATTAAGTTAATTTACTGTAAGTAACTCAAAATATCTCAGTTTAGGTGAAGGCCTATTAGACTTAAGTAAACCGAGTGGGGAACTGAAGCCGGTCTGTGCTCTGAAGACACCAGACTCCATTGACAAAAACATTGATTTTAGCTTGCAGAACATGGGTGTTGCTGGTTTACCACTGGAGGTGTCTGGGTCTGTTTGATGGGTAGGCATGTGTAAAGTCTCTGTATTAGGGGATAGACTGTATATAAATAGTAGCCCTCCCAAATCTTACCCTGCTACATACCTGTCAAGTAAACCGTTTTGGCCGGGAAAGTCCCGTATTTTACCCTTCTTTCCGTCCTCCCGTATTAGTATTTTCCCATAAATCTCACATATTTTAACCGGGCCTGGGCCTAGGTTAAAAAAAAAACATTCCCAGTCTGAGCTCTGTCACTAGCCTCGCGATAACTGCTACTCGCAGTAGCCTACTACAGGTACTGTATATGAACAATGGATGTGGTGCATCTCCAGTGGCACACCTGGTAGAGCGCATACCATAGAAGCTCAGTCCTTGTGACTGGGCGGCCCAGGTTTGAATCCGGTTCGGAGCAATCTTCCTCTTTCACTCTGAACATCTCTCTATCAATAAAGCTATAAAATAAATATTATTAATAATAAATAATGGACGTGGTCAGCGTGACATCACCCATAGGGTTCTGACAAACTGATTAATAATCAGTCCAATAATGGCATACAGGAAACAAAGGAGCTGGCTGAAGTTCAGGAAGTAGTGCAGCTGTGCATAAAGCCAATTGTAGTTTATAAGTGGTTGACAAGTGGTGATTTTAGCTTACTTGTACACCTGTCTTAAAATGTAAGGGATACTGGAGCTTGGTTGGGGTGGTGGGACTGCTTGCGGCGGGAGCCGCAAATTTCCCTTATTTTCAAATCCAGAACTTGACAGGTATGCCCTGCTCTACAGTCTATTTTCTTCTAAATGGGACCATGACAAACACAATTATCATCAAATTGCATTGAAGAATACTTGAAATTAGCAGTTGAGACCATAATGTTGCCTTGAGCATTTTTACTGAGGTAATAACTCAAGTGAGAATTAGTCTCACTTTTTATTGAGATAGATAGGACCGGAGTTGGCGACCCCTGCTGGACATTTTTAAAGATAGCAGGCTTACGACAGTTCTGCGCGTCACTGCTCACACCGGAAGGTTGCCGACTGGTGTTAGGAGGAGACCTATATTAACTTTCGGCCCGAAAAGTTTAGCCATGCACCGTTAGCAATATGTGCGTCTGTTAGCACAACAAGCGTGTCGAACTATGGCGAGCGCGAAGTAAAGGCGGAGCGTGACGCGTCGGCAAGTTTCCGGTCACCTACAACAGCGACAGAGAGAGAGTTGCAAAAAACGCTGTGTCAGCATTGATCTAACGTTGTAGAGAAGTTATATGTTGATGGAAACACTAATAGCATCGCCCAGGTGTGCCCATCACCTGAACCGGAGCCATAACTCTTAATCAATGCTGCTTTCAACCAGATTCAGCTTTAAAGTCCAAGTAAGTGTTTACGCACACACACATACAAACAAGACATTTGACATTAACTTTCATAGAAATAGATATTCAGCTAAAACCAAGTGCAACAAGGGTAAACAAACATTTGACTATATGCTAATAAAAACACATCTATATGCAATTTATAAAAAAAAAAACAGCACTGAAATGTGTAAATAATGATACAGTAGTGCAGAGGTAAATCTGGAATAATTCATACAACAGGTAGCTTTATGAGGTGGGTGGATATGAGAGTCTATACAGAGTTGTTTATGTTTATATTGATTGTGGCATATACATGTGTAGCCTATAGTGTGAATTACTGGGTACAGTGGATGCATGTTGTGATGGGGTAATTGCACAGTGAATGTTTGTTTGCAAAAAGAAACTATTTGTGACTGGTAGTTTTGGTGTACAGTGCTCTGTAGAGCCTTCCAGAGCGGATAGGTTTGAAAAGGTTATGTCCAAAATGTGAAGGTCTGCACTAATGTTACCTTACCTTACTTTGGTAGCAGTAAGCTCACATGCCCCCCCATCCCCTACAGTGTTTGGGTCACATCATTGTCACCAAACAGCTTTTTCCCACTCTCGCTTTTCTGTTGCTGCTCCCACCTGACATTAAGTCCTGGTCCATCATTTCGGAATTTACAAACATATTTAGAGACCCACCGTTATTTGCTTGCTTATCGTTCATTCTAGGCTGCCCCATAGCTCTTGTCATGTCATGGCATTTAATAACCTTTAATCTGTTGTTGGTTTTATTCCATTTTCCCTTCCTCATTTCCTATGACATCCACTTTGATTTCATTTTATTTCCATTCTTTAATTTGACTTTGTTTCATCTTGTTTGTTGTTTTTGGATTCAACTTTTAGTCTTTCCTTCTCTTATTATTGTTGTATTGCTCTGCATTATGTACTATTGTCCTTTTTGCATCTTTTATTTCTCATCTGGAAAGCAGTTTGATTCAACTCCTTGTTGTTTTTAACAGTTTAGCAGGAGACCAGCAATTCCTATGTTCTGCAGGATAAAATTGACTGTTTTGGCAATGGAGTCTTGGGGATTTGACAGCCCCCCACGTAAATTTTGCTTTCTGACAGCAAGGTAAAGCAGTGAAAATGTTATAAATATAGCGTACATTGAAACTGCACGTCCACAGCAGTAAATTGCTTAGCTTCCATGCTGTTCCTCCTGCCTACTTCTCTAAACTGGAGGCGTGCCAACCCCGATGTACTTTAAATACCACACTGACTCGGGATAAGTACCTCATACAACCCCACTTCAAAAAATCCACATCATCCCCTTAATGTGGAATTAAATGCACCTGAATTTGTGACACGTGTTGTTAACACAGGCCTCTCTCACTGCATATAAACAAAGCCAGTTTTAACTTCAGTGGGAGGAAACCGTGAGGGGGAGTGAGTGTGTGATTGTGGTGAGTGTGCAGGCTGCCCCGTCTTTGTCTGTGGGTGTTTGACAGTTTTTCAATACTTAGGCAGAAGGTGGGAATCATTTTTAGCGCAGGAGCCTCGTGCTTCAGACCGCCCCGTTCCACGGCCTACACCCGGCTCGAGGTGGGAGTGGACGTTGTGTCAGCGGTTACTCATACTACGACTTGTAGTGGTGGATCAATAATCAAATAGAGGCACGACTTTTGCTTGTCTTATTCTATGAAACCGTGTTCGTTTTGTCCCCCGCATTTCATCTCCTGCTATGAAGTGGTGGTATGACAGTGGGCTGGTGGCGCTGGTAATGTTTGTATTAAATGTGGAAATGCAGGGATTAAACTGTCTGGTGCTTTGGCACATTGTTAGAGTTGGTAGTGAGCATTACTTATCAGTGCTACTTAGAGGACATCACAGTAGCAAACACTGAGGTAATGAGCTATTCTGCTGCAGAGACAGTGGCATTAAAGCCTCAAAAAAGGAGGAGATCATGGAGCAGGGGGACACACGCTGTGCAGCAGGCTGGGAGAAAGTTTGTTTTGTTGTGATGAGTGAAAACATGTTTTCCAGGAAGTGCAGTGCTGTACATGTGACCAAACAATCTCTGAAGGCAATCATATTTGATAGAGGTAGATTAATGTTTGGGCTACATGGTGGTGTAGTGGTTCTCACCAGGTCCTCCGGCTTCCTCCCACAGTCCAAAAACATGCACTTAAGTTTAATTGGTGATTCAATTCACTAAATTGCCTGTAGGAGTGAATGAGAGCGATTATCTCTGTGTCAGCCCTGTGATAGTCTGGTGACCTGTCCAGGGTGTACCCTGCCTCTCGCCCAATGTCAGCTGGGATCAGCTCCATCACCTCCGCGACCCGAGTGCAGATAAGTGGTTAAGGATAATGAATAAATTAATAATTAATGTTTGATTTCTTGGCACCTAGAGCATTCCTCTTTGATGCTACCTTGAAAGCTAAGATTTAAGATAAGTATTTAACAAAGTAACCACCATTTACTTGCTGTTTTTGGAGCTTTCAATTATTACATAAAAGCACATAATCAGAAACTCCACAACAGCAACTAAATGGACCTTGTGTGTGTGGGATTGTTTTGTCAGATGTTCAGTATTTAATGAGAGGAACGAGGGCGTCAATTTTAAGTTATGTGTGTCTTTTAAAAATTTGTTTGCATACAATTTAAAAATTCAATCAAATATGTCTAGGTAGGACAACTAATCCTTTAATACCATCATTTTTCCTTTTTTGCATTTTTTTCTTGCATTGTGCTAACACAAAGTGTGAAAATTGCACGTTGATTGGGAGTGAAGCATGAAAGAAGACGCTTCACAGTTGAGGTAGATGAAGAAAAGTTTGTGTTGACAATTCTGGAAGAGATACATGATGGAAACTGACAGATTTATACACACAAAAGGGTCCCACAGCAAATAAAGCAATAATGTGTGTATGAGCAACTTTAATTTCATGCTGGCTCTCTTTCACGGCATAATGGGAAATAAGCCGGCTTCCTTTCTGTACATATTTTGAGAAGTTGCACAGTGAGTGAACATTGTGCCGACTTTAGGGATTAAGGACAATGCGGCAGGATCCCAGTCGTGCCTCTGCTGTGTGTGTGTGTGTGTGTGTATTTCTTCAAATACACGGTGTCAGGACATGGGGTACATCAGCAGGAGACAGAGTGTGCCAGGAGGGATGCTCAATATGGGGACAGATGGTGCACAACTCCTCCAAGACATCTGCTTACTGTGAGTTACACCATCAGTGCCAGATGCTAAACAAAATGGCTGATGGACAAGCCAACACATTCATCTCTCTGGTTCTGAAGGTCCACACAACAAGGTTTTATAATATTAAACAATACTGAAGAGCCGTAATGGTTTTTCTCTGGTGCATTCAGCCTTCATGTTCCAATTATAACCTGAAAACATCTCTGTTAATATCCTGTTATATATTTAGATATTTACATATGACAGTTGTGGGCGGGGGCAGTGTTATATCAAGCCTGAACATCTACTGACATATGGCGGCTTATGAAATATGTTTCTGTAACACATGGGAGTAATATGTTCATGAAGCATGTGTTTAAGCTTAAATCAACAAACATGTTTAAGTTCACATGGGTCCTGGCAGCTAAAAATCAGCTTAATGGCTCTGTCAAAGTGTTCACGACTTCATCATTGTCAATGAAGTGCAGACTCAATCTCCACATTGGCTCTTCTGTTTCCTGCAAGTGGAACAGATTTGTTAACAGATGTTTGTTTCAGTTCTGTGGATAAAATATTTAACTTGCTGCTTAAAACCAGTGGCTGGAATAATGCTGCATTCATGTTCGTGTTCTTGTTCTTATCTGCTGTGAGCTACAGGCTTATGGACCTGTTTAGCTTCTTGTCGGCTATTCATATGTTCTTGTATGCTTTTTTCTGACACTGCAGTTCCTTTGCTTTATTGAATGTTAAGTAGGCTATCGTTCAGTCCTTTGATTTGCGTTTACCAAATATTCTCATCCCAACTCGTCAGATCCTTTACAGGGTTCTCTGTGTCTGATGCAGATACAAAAAAAAAAAAAAACCTTTTGCATTGGTTTTGGAAGGGTCAAGGACAGTGTGTGAGTCCCTGCTAGTTAGAGGCATTGTGGTTTTTCAAAATAGACTTCTGTATTAACAGTAAACTGTTAACTTTAGGCAGTAAAACCACTTAAATAAGCAGGCATTCACACCTGAGCTGTTTGGTCCGCTTGAAACAAAATGTCGTTTATAGTCCGTTTGGTTTATTCTGGTGTGAATGCTCAAACGAACTTTTTTGGCGGACGAAAGAACCCGGCGCATTCTGTTCATTAAATTTGGGTGAAAATTTGAGAATCAAAAAGTGGCCACTCTTTTCCTCACATATTCCGTTCAACAGACGAAGGACATTTGTTTACAATGCTTGGTGCACTTGATAAAGCACAGTGTGAAAGCAAACCAAACCAAATGAAAAATGTGACATTACAACTTCACCACTGAGTCCACCAGACTTAATATGTGAAAGCAACCTAAGATTAGGGTGAAAGAACAGGGTTGGGCTTAAAAACAACTTTTCCCGACTTGACTGCTGGATGCAGTAAAGCAGGTTACCTCCAAATAACAGTATTGAGGAACATGAATACCAGTCTCCTGGGTCTAATTCCAGGGTTTGTTTGACCCATCAGCGTCCAGTCTAAAAATTGGGACCTTCGCAGCATTAAACATGTGTTGGTAAATTGTTCACTGCCTGCTAACTCATTTGCAACTTTATAAGGTAAATATCGGTGTTGTGTTTGCAGCTGTTCTGCTGCCTCCAATCTGAATTTATTTCTTACAGTTCCCTTGTGTCCTTTAAGCTGCACTCAGTATCTGTGATCTGTTTAGACCGAATGACAGTATTCTTTTTTACTGTAATGCATGTTTGGGTTGAATAACAAGCATCATATGAGCAAAATAAGCAAAACGCTTTATTAGAAATACATTAAGTCTTACATATTACATAAAGAAACAGCCAAAGAAAAAACTGTTAGTAATTTGAGTTCACAGAATGCTGTTTAATGTCTATTACTGCGACTATAAACTGTCGCAAACCCTCGCTGTCTTCTTGTTTTTCTGCTTTTCTGTTGAAATGACCAGTTAAGCAAAAATAGCTCTCAAATTATGGGGACCACTTTGTATTTCAATTTTCAGAGCACAATAAATTATGTTACATCTATCTTGGCTGAGATTGCTTGATGCCAAATGAAAACAATTACAGATGTCAGTGAAGGTAGTGCTTCTATAAGTGGCTCAATCAATCAGTTTCTCAAAGTCATGCTGTGGTGATATATACAGTCTATTTTCTTCAAATAAGAGCTCCTTTTGTTGAGAAGTAATTGGATGTCATGAATTTGAAAGCCCACTCTCATAAAACCTGGTTCAGTAAATTAACTCTATTTTTTGCTTTGTGGCCGCGACCCGGACTGAAAGTCGATGAGTGTCTTCATCAAGCAAAATCCTTCTGTGTCACCCAGGAATAGTTTTAATGATGGTTTATTCTCAGAAACAGACAACATAAACATTTGCTTTTGCATTCACGCTTTGGTTCCAATCGAAAGCTGAAAAAAGTCTAATGATCTTTCCTTTTTTTGTCCTAGAAATCTGATCAAAACTGCTGTATTTTAGGCTAAATCCAGCATAAATTACATGAATATGGAAAGCATTTTTTTGTGATGCTTCAGATGTCATTTCAGGATCAAAGTTTAATTTCCTGGTGGATAATCCGTCGTATATTGAGCCCTGTGAGTCACCGAGACGTCAGTCTGCAGCTGGATCAGTGGTAAGGCACAAATGGGAAAGGCCAATAGATATTGTTCAGAAGAAAAAGGCCCGCAGCCAAATTCTTGTCTCATGATAACACTGCAAGAAATACCTCTTTTGTGAGAAGGAGAGCATTCGAGGCAAAAGAAGACGTGAGCTGTGAGATTCTGCAGAACGGAGCTGTCATGCAATGCTTGACATTTGCATAAGTACTTGTTGGATCTCTGCAGCTGCTTACTTGAAAGCAACATCATTGATCAACAGGGTTACAAAAGCTTTAGAGAATTACCAGCAGAGAGGCTCCAGTGAACATATATCACCTGTCTGTGTCTTTGTTTTCCAAGATGACAGCCTCACATGGCTCCTCTTCCATCTTCAAATATGCATAAAAAAATATGCCACCCCACCATCATCATAAGCCAGGTGCATTATCCAACACTTTCAGCCTCGAGAGCAATTTGGTGTTGTTTGAGATGTCAAATAGGCTGATCACATTTCAGCGTTTGAACCAGGAGGAGCACTCTCCCTGGTTTGGTTCTGATAGGATAAAACGCAGAAATCTGGATTGTAAAGGAGCCAGACATTTACAGCACCACTGGAGCATTCTAACAGCAGTTATTACCCTTTCACATGAATGCGTACTGCAGGCTATACATTGTCTATTGTAAGTCAATGGAGCAGAGAGACACAAAAAGCTGGATAGCTTGCTAGTAAAAGTCAATACCTTCTCACAGTTGGTATTGGATTTGCTGTCGGGTATCGAACCCCAACATTCCTCTTTGCAGACTTTTAGAAAATGCTTGCAGAGAAAAGTGCAGAGAGTTTCAGCTTGTGTTCACTTGACTTTAAGTTCTCTTCTAGTTTTTATATGAACCCAACTAGAACACTGCTTTATTCCAACCAGAAACCTCATTTCCTATTAATTAAATTTCTGTGTTTTTAAGTCTTTACTTGATGCAATAAAATAAATTAATAAAATTCTATTTGGTTTATCTTTATTTTATTTTTTTCACATTTGTTCTAAATGCAGTGATGCTTTGTATTTCAATATGTTAAAGTGAATGGAATGACTATAGAAATATTTTATATTACATATTACATATCGGTCACTTCCATCTCCTCGCTGTAAAACAATGGGGGCTGCTGTTTTTTCAGGGGGGTTTGGATGTTTCTGGGTAAGCCAAATTAATTATCAACCATCGTTAACAACATCTATCCTTCACAATTAAATACAGTATAGTGAAAATACAGACATGCTTTTTAAGGCTTGGAACCAAGTGTCACCCAGTTTCCTTACTGCTTTTTCTCATCAAACTCACTTTCATATTGTGATAAGACATGTAAATCTCCATGTTTACAAACGACATGTCACACGTAGATTGTTAAATAGAGGTGCATCTCAATAAATTAGAATATCATAAAAGTTTATTTATGTCAGTAATTCAATTCATAAAGTGTAAATAACACATTATATAGATCCATTACACACAGAATGAAATATTTCATGTCTTAATTTATTTAATTTCTAATTATAATGATTATGGCTTATATTTAATGAAGACATAAAATGCAGTGTCTCAAAAATGTTTTAATATTACGAAAGACCAATTTTAAAAAGTAAGTTTAATATGGAAATGTTGGCCTCTGAAAAGTATGTCCATCTATATGCACTCAATACTTGGTTGGGGCTATTTGACGTGAACTACTGGAAATGGACTTTTCCATCATATTCTAATGTATTGAGATGCACCTGTGTGTAAATGTAAAAGTAATTCTACCTAAATTGGTGGTGGTGATCTTATTCTAAATGCCTGGTGAAAAAGTTATTAGAAATATGTTGCATTGCATTTCGATTTAAGTGGTGCTCCGCTGGAGAAAACTAGAGCTGTCTGGAGCTGTGTCTTCTGACAGCGGGTCTGTGGGATGTCAACCAATCACAAAGCTTACATTTTTAAAACATTTACAGAATGCATGTCTGCATTAACTGGTTGCTGATGAGCCAGGCCTTTAACTAAATGGATTGCATAATTAAGTGGCCGACAGATACCATGAACCAAGTGGAGACAGCAGTGTGCATTTTCTCGAGTTATTAGCATTAAAAAAGCGGTGACACAAAGCGGCTGCATACATTAATGTAAGTAGTTGACAGACCCAACTGTTTGCAAGCTGAACTTTCTTAGAATTTCCCTCCGGCTCTTTGGTCTCTTTTATTTCCTGTGAGATGCGATTAACCTGTCGGAAGTGGAAAATCCACTGCTAATACAAGTCCTGGAGAATTCACCACCTGCCTCCAGAATGATTTTCTGTCACCATGGAAACTTAATCAGCTGAGAGCGAGAATGTGAGGGTGTGAGACGAAGCCGGAGAACACTGAGGGTGTTTTTGAGATGCAAAGTCATGGGTTTCTCCCCACACGCTGTTAATTCATTTGCAAATTAATTCCGACTGTTACAGTTCTGAGTGAAGACAGTGATGAAAGCCTGGTTTATTTGTTAGTCAGGAGGAAGAAATTCATTAGTGTCTGTGTTATGAACGCAACTTCTCCATCCCCACCTTCTGATTAGTATTTCCTGTCAGTCTTGGATGAAATGTCAGTGTTCTTTGCTTTTGCACTGAAAATATACCATGATGAGCTGTGTTTGTGTTCTGCTTGACTTCCTTTCCAACTTTTATTGTTTTGTCTCATAGCCTATATTAAAAAAAGTGTAACTTGCATTAATACATATTTTTTGCCCTTTGGCTTTTGGCTGCATGACAAGCTGTAAACACACCACCTACACTTTATAAAGTTGTTGCAGCAAATATCTTCGCTTCAGTTTCATATTTACATCCAAGTCCAATCTCCTTTGAGCTCTGTTTTGTTCTCTATCAATGTCTGAGGTAAATGCCTGGCTCTTTAGCTGCCAAAATATCCACTTTAATGTCGCATTTGTCCTAAAAACAGCTGCTTGCTTCACCTGGAAATGAGGCTTGTGAGAGTGAACCAAAACAGGATGTGGGCCATTAAATATTAGACACTAAAATGCTCCACAGAACTGAGGTGAGCTGCAGAGCAGAGGCAGATGCAGGCTGTCTGAGGGGCAGGGGCGAAAGATATTAAAAGGGCACCAGCTGTAAAATGTGGTGCACCGCATACAGTTTTCTAGCATGAAGGGCAGCTATATGGCACTGCATCACATTTTGTTTCACTGAAAGCCTTGAAGATACTTTGTCATGTTTTCCTCACTGGAACAATTTATCATGTTTGTTTAAGGGCATCCTAGGGGGAACTTCACACTTTCTCAATCCTTAACCGCTTATCTGCACTCGGGTCGCGGGGCTGGAGCCAATCCCAGCTGACATTGGGCGAGAGGCAGGGTACACCCTGAACAGGTCTCCAGACTATCACACTCTCATTCACACCTACAGGCAATTTAGAGTCACCAATTAAACCTAAGTGCATGTTTTTGGACTGTGGGAAGAAACCGGAGTACCGGTTGAGAACCGGGAGGCGATCCGGCAACCCTCCTGCTGTGAGGCAAGAGTGCTACACCACCGTGTAGCCCCCACACTTCATCATGTTTACTCCATTTAGGGGCACCCTTAAGGCCACTTTAAAGTATTTTGTCAACTGGAAAGGCACTCTAAAGGACATTTTATTGTGTTTTCTCCATTGAAAGGGCGCTCTAGAAGACACATTGTCAAGTGGAAAGGCGCCCTAGAGGGCACTGCCTCATGTTTTCGTAATTGGAGGCCACCCCAAGGCCACTTGATCATGTTTTATCAACCATAGGGGCATCCAAGAGGGCACTTTTGCTGCTTTTTTAACAAGGCAGCCATGCAAAGCCACTGCCCCCATCACCCTCCTCCCCACCTGAGTCCACCAGTGCTGCAGAGTGATAACTCCCTGTGTGTTCGTCACTAGGAGAGACTTGTTTCACGCTACACAGTCATTTAATCAATTGTTCATTGTCTAACTCACTGCCTGCTTCAACAGTAGCAGGTGGACATCTTCTACACAGTGACACCACAGGTAATTTAATTTGGCAATCTCAAAACCATATATTATATTCTCTCGTTACCCCTGAGCGGGTTTTAGACATATTCATGCTTGCAAGAAAATTACATTCCCTCTCCATCTCGTTTTTATTCAATTGATGTCCATGCATAATGCATCTGTTACAGAGAGTGACCTCTCTGTTAGCGTGCTGCTCTCTCGTCCTTGATGAGCTCTTTGTTTTTTTCCCCTGACGCCGAATTCTCATCAACTCTCACTACATAGTTTTCTCTCTCTGCATGTCTCTCCCTCCCCTCTGCAGCAGCTCTCCATTACTCTTATCACTGCTTTTCTATCAGTCTTGCACAAACTCAACATATTGTCTGTCTGTGCCTCGCCCACCACTTCCGCTCGCTCCCGGTTACTCTCGCTCCCTCCCTCCCTCCCTGCGTCTCTCTCTTTCTGCTTTGGCTCTTGTCTAACAGCCAGGTTCACGTCAGCATAATGTGAGGCTCTTGTGTTTCTACCCACAGCTGAAAGCCATTTCTTTCTGCTTTACCATTTCTCTTTTATATTAGCCTGTCCTTCACTTTTTTCTCTCCGAGGCTTTCTTCTTCAATGTCCCTCAGTCTCTTTGACAGTCTCTCCATTGACATCTGGAAAATCTTTGCCTCAGAAACCTTCTTCCCTCAGGCCACGGTGACTGTCAAGCTGTATTCGGGTCATCAACACTGATTGCTTTCAGCCAGACAGGCACAGACAGAAATGCAACAGATTATCATGTTTCATTATATGCTGAAAATTATATTCAAAACCTATCTCCTTGTAGTCTCAATTTGCACCATTTTTGCAGCTGCATAATCCCAAACAAAAGATGTGCAAATCAAGCAATCATATCCTTAATTTCTATATCAGACAATAGCTTTGAAAATACACATGCACAACCCTTAGAAAAAAAAAAGATTTTAAGTAGAAGAATAGAAATTTCTGCAGGAAAATTATTCGCTTTGTATTTAGAGAAAGTTGGATGGAATCTTGTGCATAACCACCAAACATAGGTACAGCAGACCCAGTTACTATGCCTTTGATTGGCTGACCGTGGTATTCTTACCCTAACCTTTAACGCCAATTCCATCTGTGCTCTTTTTCAGCCCTTTTAAATGAAAATGCCCACTCAGAACAATGTAGGTTACCAGAGTAAGCTGTGAATGCTGCTGGAAATCAGGGTACAGAATACATACTGCAATAGAGGCCACACCAGTTCGGTCACACAATAACACAAACTAAACCAACAGGGTAACATTAGACTTGCTAGTCCTGTGTCTTTTGCGGAGAAATGGCTATTTTTGGTAAAATGTGTATTCTGTCTGGTGATCTAAGAAAACATAGATAACTGACCGGTATTAGATGATTGTCTGACTGGAGGGGAAACAAGGACTAAAGGATTAAATATTCTTAATATATCATACACTGAAACACATTAGCAGCCGTACATATTGCTCCTTCCGAGCCACCAGACTCCTTTAACAAAAACAGTAATTTTACCTCACAGAACACAGGAGTTGCTCCGATGCTTTAATCTGTTTATTTGTACTATTGTGTAGCTTTTGGTCTCAAATCTCAACTCATGGGGTCCACAGCAGCACATTGCTATTAAACACTTGCTATTGAAAAGGATATGTAGCAACTAGAGGTGGGGGGGAAAATTGATACAGCATAGTATTGCGATATTTTGTTTGGCGATATTATATCGATTCATTATCGATTCAAGTATTGATATTAAGTGCTGGCGGGCCGTCAGTATTTTCGCCGTTTTTGTTTTTCCCGGAGGCCGTAGCGGGCTCATCATTAGGAATATACTGGCGTTAGTGGTATCATATGAAACTAGAAGATCTGAGGAATCTTGGCACAATGTGAGGATATTGTGTCGGTAAGTTGTCGAAATAACTCTGCAGAGTTAAACTTTTTTTTTTGTTTCATTCAAAAACATTCAGAGCAGTGAAGCTTAAAGTTGAGGAAAGTTTGATAAAATGCTGCAGTTGTTGTCGTCCATACATGTTTGATATCAGTTCAGTTCAGTTTGACTGAATACTTTGTTGGTCAGCCTGTGGGTTTGACTCTCATGGTGGAGAAATAAAGACTGAAGTGAGATGAATGGACCGAGAATTTTCACTTATTTGACAAAACAATTCTTGATTGAATTTAATTTTGTTGACACAAAATGCAGTTAAACAGTAAAAACGCAATATATTGTATCACAATACTCACCATATCGCAAAATGCTTAAAAATTGAAATAATAACCTATTGTGACTCTAGTATCGGGATAAAATAGTTTTGGGCCTCTGCTGATTCACACCTCTAGTACAAACGCCGTTATCCAGAAAAATATGTCAGATCACATGGGAATATGTTTTCAGGAGGGCTTAGAAAAGTTGTATTTCAATGCTAAAACATGCATTCTTTGACCAAATTGTGAATGTTTGTATTATAATTCACAAACTGTTAAGCTATAGAATGAAATAAAAGCCACTTTAACCAGCTCATCCCTGATGACCTCAGGAGGTCGGAGGATGTATGGGTGGGTTACGCTGATATGTTAAATGCTAACATGCCAATGATGGATTTTCATTCATTCATTATCCTTAACCGCTTATCCGGACAGATCGCCAGACTATCACAGGGCTGACACACAGTGACAGACAACCATTCACGCTCTCATTCACACCTACCGACAATTTCGAGTCACCAATTAAACCTAAACTTCATGTTTTTGGACTGTGGGAGGAAGCCGGCGAACCCGGAGAGAACCCACATCGACAGGGGGAGATGATGGATTTTCCCTTTAGTGAAGTGCGACTGCTGTTGCGACTGCAGAGCTTCTTTCTAGCTCCAAACTTTTTGATTTTGAAGAGCTCAGTGGGGACAGAGGAATTGAGTGGACTGGCTGTCTTTGAACAAACAGAGAAATTGTACCTGGAGCAGTATTGAATGTCTTGTGCTCCGCAAAGTCCCTCATTGTTGAGCACAACAACAAACTCATTCAGCTTTCTCTCTCTCTCTCTGCTGATGAGAACATTATAACAACTGTGGGTATAAAACCTGTTCGGCTCTCTTTTTGCCTTAATATGTGTTTTTGTGGCAGAGTTTATAATGCTTATACACCTCTGTGATGTGTGGTTTGGTGATGTTTTATTCTGCTGTGGATTCTTTGAGAGGTGTTAGGCTTTTTCTTTTTAATGAGGCTCTATCATGGTTGTTTAGAGTTTTCATTTATTGAGTGGTTTGTCTTTTTGTTGTTAATTCTCCTCTGGTTACAGTGAGGAAGGTTGAGGCCATCATAACTCATATTTAGTTGAATGTACAGGCCACAAAGTGCAATCTATAGAAAATGAAATAACTGATTGTTTGGACATAAAGACTCTTGTTGCTGATGTTGTTCCCTCTCTCCTCCCTTTTATTAAAAATGTGCAGTAACATTTACTCATAGTATTTTTTACTGACCTGCTTTTTGCTTTTATCCAAGTACATTTTTTATACAAGCACTGGTTTGATATTGTGTTGCGTAATCCTGCAAAATTAACCTTCTGTCCTCACATCCCCACTTAATTCTGAAGCAACTGAAGCAGTGACACACATGGTGGTGGATAGATTCTGAAAAATATCACAGTCAACACTGTTTTGTAAATGTCTCGATATAAACTGAACATCATAAGCTCTAGAAGGAATCACTGCGTATGTTTATGATATTGTAGAGATATCAAAGCTTTGGGGAATGTTGCCTTATTTTCTCAGCAGTAGGCGCTCTCTCATGCACTAACTAGAGCTGGTGCAATAATCGATTATTCAAGCAAAAGAAAATTAACTTTTTTTATAATCAGTCATTTTAAAAGTAATGTTAATGCAAAAAAAGGCATAAAATTCTGTTTTCACGAATATAGAGATTTTCTATGTTATATATCATATAAAACTAATAGTATCATATTATATTATAAATTATATTAATATAATCCTCAAATTTTTGGATTTTGAACCGACAAAATTAGACATATGATAGAAACACCCCAATGGACTTTGAGAAACTGGGATTTTTTTCTAGTTTCTGACATTTTACAGACCAAACTATAAATATTGAATCTCGAGAATGATCAAAAAGCACCACACCAACAACAGCATGATAACTAAAGCTTCATGATTTCACCTCCATGCGTCATCATCAACAAAAGGGAAAGTAGACATTTTAGATGTTGAAATCATCAGATGTTGAAAAAATCAATGCATAA
The DNA here is from genome assembly GCF_030273125.1 of Centropristis striata. Lineage (NCBI taxonomy): Eukaryota > Metazoa > Chordata > Actinopteri > Perciformes > Serranidae > Centropristis > Centropristis striata. Next base: position 22,372,667 of record NC_081530.1, read on the forward strand.
ATATTTTTGTTTGATATGACGAGGGTTGCAAAAGGGTGGAAAAAGGCCGGTAAATTTCCAGAAACTTTCCTTGGGAAGTTAAGATGGGGAATTTTGGAAATATTTCAAATTGGAGACTTTCCATGGGAATTAATGGGAATTTATGTGAATTAACTGAAAATTGGGGGTAAATTCAACAAACTGTATCATATCCAAACATAAATATAAACATTTTGATTTGTCATAAGCACACATCCATGCAAAACAATACAATTAAAACAAACAAAGTTGTAAGTAGAACTTTATTATATTTTAATTATCTTACTGAACAATCAACTATTTAATGGAACAACAAAAACATAAATGTTACTCATCCACCCCGACCCCACCCATTACAAAAATTAAGTAAAATGACCCTATATTTAAGTTACCTGTTTAGGGCCAACCTTCAATTTCCTAAATATTCCAGATTATTCACATTAATTCCCATAAATTCCTGTTAATTCCCATGGAAAATTTCCAACTTTGAAAATTCCTGGAATTTTGCAACCCGAGACATGACAACTAGCAGTAATATAAAGAAAGTAAACATGACTGATTTGTGCTAAGAGAACAGTGTTATGTCAGCTACTAAACATCACCATATCACATACATGAATATCAATATTTCTAAAAAAAAATCCCATCCATCACTCAAGTGGACTAGTAGTGGGTTATATAGACATATTTCCAACACACTATGTGTTCCATCACCACCAGTCTTTGTTGTTTTCATTAAGAAACATCCGCCTGCATGTGTCTCTACTCTACACTATTTTCAGAAGTGCTATGTTTTGATGGCCTAATGGATCTCAACAAGGTGTGTATTTACACAGCTGTACCTCCAAAACCATTTCCCCTAAAGGAAGATCAGTAGAGTTCACATGAGCTGAATGGGTATAATGGAGCTACTTGTTGGCCTGTTTTAGTTGTGAACAGCTACGGTACAGTATGAAATGTCAGAGGGGGGTGGGAGGGGTGACACCATATTCCTTTGGTTATTTATATTTCTTTGCTTTGCATTTGCTGTGAGGTTAGATAAATATCTATTTTGAGGGGGGATTTTAAGATGAGTCATTTCAGAGGGAACTTTGTGTACTGTATGTTTTCTTCTGGCCCTCTTCACTTCTCTTCAAGAACAAAACACACATTCAGTTTCTGTGAATGGTCACGCTTGGAAAACTGAGCGTGGTTGACGTCAGTAAGATTTACACCTCTATTTCTGTCCAACTATGATACGGGCAGCAATATACAGTACAGTGTGTGAAACTGTGGGACATTGTGGTACAAACAAGACCAGCCAGTGTAGGTGACATTCTCATGAAGCAGTGTGAAGCTGAAATAGGTTCCTGCTGTTCACAGTGGTGGGTGTGTTTGAGATTCTGGTGTAGATTTGTTCCTGTCGGGTTGACGGTGAGGGTAGCTGTATAGAATGGCAGGTGCTGTCAACCTTTCTCTGTGTCTGAATTTCTCTCTCTCTGTTTCTTCATTTAGGCCCAATTTTTTTTCTGCAAACCACAGATACTTTGATATGAAATGTTTTCAGTAGGGATGGGCGTTTGGAAGAAACCTGCCAACTCGATTATCTATAACGTTAACGATCAATTAATTGATTAATCGCATGAATACATGGGCAACATAAAATATATATATATACAGTACTATGCAAGAGCCTGTTGTGATAACAGAAGCTTTTATTTTGAAAGGACAAAAAGAGACTTAATCCTGTCAAATGTAAAACTAACTCAAGTGAGATTCAACTGTAAAGATAACATCAAGGAGTGCTTTATGTTTTAGCCCTCCAAGAGGCATGAGGTTAGTTTTCACAGAAATCTTGCATATTTTAGTGTGTTTTGTGTTTAAATACGTTTTGGATAAAATTAAACCCGTGCTAGCAATACGGTGAGCTAGTTTTGCTCAAAGTAATACTCTTGTATTTCTGTGTGTTTTATCATTGTTATTGCAGGTCTCACACGTGACCGGTTCTTACCATTTCTGAAACGTTAAGTCAATTTTAAGTTTAAAGTTAGCCTGTCTACATGTGATTACGTCATTGTCATACCTGCATCCAGTTGCTTTACTGAAACTGTGTGCAGGAGTCACATATTGAAGAAGTCATTTAAGAAGTTAAGTTTAATTATCTATTTTTTTGCCTAAAGTTAACCAAGTAATTTTGGTTTCAGATTACAATGTTAACAAGATGTTTACAATTGCAACTCAGTGTGTGGTATGTTTTGTTTTTCTTGCATAAAGCTTTATACCAGCATGGGAGGGCATAAGAACGAGTTTACAGCAGTTCAGAAATTTTGAGATCAATGGCAACATTTATACTGGTGACTGGCTTGAGAAAAACTGTTTTCCAGGAGTGTGAATTCCAGTCACATGGCTTGGACTCAAGTCAGAGTCACAAATGTAATGACTTTAGACTCCACTCGACAAAACAATTACGACTTGGAGCCCGGATTGGACTTCAAGTAAAAAGAAATGCCCGATATTCAGCAAGTCATTTGGTGGAAATTTAATTGTATTCAGAAATAGTCTCGCACAGGAAAGGATTGGTCTGCTATTATTAATAAAGCTACCTATATCAGAGGATTCTGGGCCGTGAATTACTCAATATCAGATCAAAACCAAATGATGTGTCTTGGATGAAAAGGAAAACACATATGTTGAGCAAGAAAAGTGCCTTTTTTTCTGCATGGACCAAAAACATAGACATTCAGCCTAATTTAATTGATATTACAAACATTAATGAGCTAGATAAACTGTACTTATAGCTCATATGAAGTGCATTTGTAGTGCAGTTATTTCTTTACTGTGCAGCCTTTTAATTTACACCCTCCATAAAATCCCAGAACCTTTTCCTTTTAACTCTCCTCCACTTCAAGAAAAAACTGCTGAAACTGGAAGAGTTACAACTGCACTGGAACACAATTTAACACCCACCGCTATTTCTCTCGACTGAGATTTTACACCATTGGCTATAATTACTTTTGGTCTGAACACAGGCCATAATTTTAAAATAACTCGCCAAACTAATAATAAGTTTATTCTCAAAACACCTCTTCACTGTCAGTGACGTACAACAGTCGCATTCTGAGGTATTTTAGAGTCTGTGGGTCTCCGGAACAGCTGAGTATGGACTTGTGTGGCGGAAACAGTGTGTCTTATGAATGAAAGAGGACTGTTCTAGTGTGACTGTGAGCAAAAACTCTGAACATAAAATCCTTCAAACTGTATGTCACTTGTTTTATCAATAACATTTGGTCCTCAGACCTGTATGTATAATTCATGAGTTGATGTTAGGAGTTGATAAAAGGCAATTTTATGTAATGTTTTTGCTTTGTTGGGGTAAAAACTTAAATTATTGCTACCAATTACATAACAAGTCAAGTAGTTTGACAACTGACTCACTGTTAAACGATCAACTCATATTTTTGGGGACTATAAACGTTCTCCAGTGTAAGGGTGACATTTCAAGTCACAATCTTTCCACTCTGTTTTTGTTTTTCTTTCAAAAACCACTCGCAAAATGGAATGAAAATTAGTGTAAGTCGCATGTTTTTGTCAGAGGAAAAGAAGTAACAAGCAAGTCCACGCATGAACACGGTCAGAAAGATTGTGCAAACAATGTCACAACAGTGACTTTAGAAATGGTACAGGATGATAACGGTTCAGCCGAGATTGGAGTTTACTCATTCAAATGTCAAAGATCTTTTTGTCTCTGTTAGACACCCACATGTAGTAGGCTGGCAGTCTGACTAAATTCAACCTTTGACAAGATGAAGCTGAGGATGACTAATCGGTTGATAAATGGGTTGATGTTTTGACCGCTGGAAACTGAAGGCTGTCTTGTACTCTGAATTTCAGAAGTTGGCAATGCTTGGTTTCTTTTGTGTACACATGCAGGAATTTTTCTTCGTCTTCCTAGAGGATTTTAAAGTTTAGGTTCATCTTGTTGGCTCGCAATTCATCCGTATGGATCAAAGTTATCTGTGCTAACATGGCATATTTATTTGGTAAACAGCACCACAGCTTTGCTATTCAGAACAGGAGGCGTAGTAAGCAGCCAAGATTTTTCACATATGGTCCATCTGAACTTTTCCAGATGGGGAGGGCAGAGTACAGCCAGAGAGCTGCAAAGAGTTACTCACAGGGAGCAGATTGGGTTAGAGGGTGTATGTGTGTGTGTGTGTGTGGGTCTACATATATGCATGTCTTACACATAGGAGGCATACATAAACCATCGTTATCACGGTACACCCTCCCCACACACCGTATGTACAATCATGTTCTCCCTCACATCACTGTTCAGGTTATAAATTAGACCTTCCCACACACACACATCTGAATTATCATGTACACCATCATACCCATTATAGCAGTACATGTGAGACATGAGAAATTGTGAAACAATATGTCATTGAAAAATGGTAATGTAAGTGCAAGGATATTCCTGTGAATCAGTGACAACAATACAATTAATGCATGTGAAATAGTATTGTAATTAATTACATTTGTTTATATTGGGCATGTGTCTGCAAAGGCTTTGAAGAAAAATAGCCAGTTAACAAGAATGTATACATTCTATGAACGGCTTTACAAATGTTTCATGAGAGAGCATGATTCAAAAGAACTTTAATGTCAATCCATGCATGTACGTGGTCACGGTTGGGTAAAAAATTATTGTTTCTACAGAACCAATTCTACATTTAATTTTATTTTTTAAAGTATAAAATGTAACTTTGTTGGCTGGAATTTATTGACACGCAGTCGTCCAAGTTGGCTTCTTTTTCCTGGTTAAACAAGCCACAGAGAGAGAGAGAGAGAGAGAGAGAGAGAGAGAGAGAGAGAGAGAGAGAGCTAGAGCGTGAATGAAGAGAGGGATCTAGAACAAAGCAGTGAGGAATGCAATTATTTTTTGTGATTGTTTCACCACGGTTACGCTTTAAGCAAAACTAAACGCCTAGCACAACTCTGTACACTTCCACGCAACCCGACAGGAAGGTGCTGCAACCAAAGGCCATGCTTTTTCTCGTGTGCTATTGCCTCTTTGCTCACCCCAACCCTCCGTCAAAAGAACACAGCGACAGCACACAGCCGAGGAGAGAGATGAGGGGCAGAGAAGATCTGAGGCACATAAAAACACAGCAATATTACAACTCGTTTTCACCCAAGGACATCAAACACTACTACTTTTTTATCACACAGATGCTTCCTTGTGTTGGTATCAGACATCAAGGGCTGTGACAAGGCAGCGGTATGGGCAACAACCTGGAAATGGGCTGTGCAACTTGCATGCTGTTATTGGCAGGTTGTCTCACACCAATTTGGGCCCCTAAGGCTTTTTGTTAAGACCCAGAAATGCCCCGCACGCAACAAAATATGAAGGAAAATGAAAATACAGCCAGACGGCAGGGTCTCTGCAGATACAGACGCTGCCATACACTTCTAATGGGGCATAAAGGATGATTTAGAGGGATTGCTTTTGTTTGAGTCTGTACATTGTTTTGTTTTTTTAGGAATATCCTTTATATTATATCTTTAAGCAGCACAAACAAGGCAGACAACATGACGATAAAGATGAGAACATACTTATGGTGCCAAGGAAAACAAAATAAAAGCAATGCAAGAAAAGACAACAAAGTGTTTGTTAGAACTCATGCACTGTGTTTCGGTGTGGAACACTAAATTATATGATCATAACTTTTGTTTGTTTAGAGAAAGCACCACAGGGCACCATTAAAGAAATTGGAGGGTGGTTTGTTTGAAGAGGGTTCAAAATCTCGGTTCTTTACAGACATCTCGATGGCCTGCTGGGAACTTCTTGTGTCAGATGAAAACCTATAGTTTTCGCTTTAAGCAGCGATGTTGTCGTGACTTTGTGATCATTAGCAGCCAGACAGCGAGTGGCTGGTGGTCTTTTCACCTATGTCTGTGGACAGACAATGGGCCCTTTCATAGTGTGTTCCCGCTATATTGCCGTAAAGATCTCTGCCGGCTTTTTGCCTTAGGGCATTAATAGTGATCCCGCAGAGGGAAGATTCATAATGCAGTCTGGCGTCACGAAGTGAGGTGGGAGGAGACAATAGTGACATGTAACAGAGCAGCAGCACAACGTGTACAATATGTGACAAGCACCTGCGGCTGATTTCAAAACAGTGATGGTGGAAGAACTGAACGCCGTGTTGTTTCTTGCTGTACAGATACTGCACACTCAGCTAAGATGTTCAGCATTTTGATTAGCATGTTTTGGTTACTGGGGGCTTCCTGGTGGCACACCTGGTAGAGCGCATACCATAGAGGCTTTGTCCTCGAGAGCGGGTGGCCCTTTTTTCAAATCCGACTCAGAGCCCTTTTCCACATGTCTTCACCTCTGTTTCTCCCTTTTACCCTGTATACAATGTCACAATAAAGCCTTAAAAATGGCTGGGAAAAAAAAAAGGTTTAAAAAAGGATTAAATGTGCGCTGGAGCCAGAGATGTGTTTGTCGCACAAATAATATGTGGTAAGAAGTCACACGCAACGTCAAATATTCCACCTTGTCGGGATATCCGATTAATAGTGATCTCACTTCCAACAGTCTATCTCCGAGCCTGCCTCTAAAGGCGTTACAGGCTTCCCGCTTCTGGCATATTCGTAGGCGAGACGTTACAGAGCTGCAAATATCGCGGCTTGAAACGGCACTATGAAAGGGCCTAATGTGATTCACAACTGTGCAAAATGCAGTCAAGAGACTTTACAGGTGTGTAGTTGTGCCCTTTTTTCCCCTCATGGACTGCAAAATGTTTGGGTTTTTAGATCAAGTTGTGTATCTATTATGATTTGTGGCACTAATGGTGTGTAAGATTATGCATGTACTTTAAGCTAGTGTGTGTGGGAGAGTAAAGTGTTTTGTGTGAGATATCACTGAGTGGTGGAGTTAGTATGATTTATAACCAAAACAAGTAATGCACATAAAATATACCCATTGTACTATAAAATATGAACATCTACTAAAGCTAGGAATACATGAACATACTACCTAAATGATGTAAATCAGTAAAATTATATTTGATGTACATAATAATCCATATACATTTTACGTAAATATCCATTTAACATTGTGGAAGGTGCAGGTTGAAGCAACGTGACACCTTGGCTGCCTGAACGTTTTACATTAGTTTTGCTTTAAGATGTTGAATATTATATATATAATATAATATAATATGAGCATGGCTACAAAATTTTGCTATATGTCGAGGACAGATTGTGCTCTAATGGGTTGTGTACTGTCTCTAACTGTCACCTTCACCACTGCAGCCTGACATGGTGGTCTTATGGACCCAGATGGGCTTTGGAGACATAATCTTCCCATCAACTCCCTGAGTGTACTGACAAACACTGACAGAGGATGTCTGGTGTCGCAGCCAATTCTCTGTTGACACAAGTGGCCTTCACCTCCAGAACACTCAATCCTGCAGAGCGGTCCAATTGTCTGCTCTAGCAGTCTTTCATAGCCTTTATGCAACCCAATTGTTTCTCTATATTATTTGGTGTTTTGTTGGGTTTTTTCCTGTTTTGCTCATTCAGGGAAAAAATGTCCAGAATATCATTTCATCTAAGAAGAATTTCCGCATGACTCACAGACACTTTAACAAGCTGTGCTGTATGTTCTAATGGCACGGCTGTTTTCAGAAGGTGACATTTCCAAGGCTGCATAGCTAACATTTCAGTGTCATCTCCATCCTGTTCCTTCCTATGTTATTTTAGAAGCCATGACAATGGGGAAATCTGCCATGTCCCACTCACTAAGTGATTCATGCATATTTATCCATATTTATGAGGGAGTAATCCCATTAAACGTGATGGTAATGCTCCACTGAGCTATTTCGAATGTATCACAGCAAAAAAGCTGCAATATGCAACCTTTTATTTATGATGAGTGCGAATACAGCTAAAGGTATCAGGCTGGAAATGACACTTGGCAGGCTAGGCAGGCATTATGCTAATGGGAGTAGATTACAAACAAACAGTGTGGCACTGTTGGATAATTTGGTTCTGGACATAGTTACTACTCCAATAGGATGACTAGAAGTGCAAGCATTTGTCAGTCTCCACAGGGAGCATTTTATCAAGCGCTTTATTTCACTTGATCTTCAAATTAACCCAGTAGTCTCATGAATATTTTCTATATGATGATGTCAGTCACAAAACACAGTCGTGAAAAATCTTTACTCTCAAGCAAGTGTGCGTTTCCTGTACATGATTTAAAGTTCAAGTTAAAGAAAAGTTCATTATTGTGAATAATTTCTCCACATGTATACAACTTATTAGCTGTCAACACTAGAGCCAGATGGATATCATCAAAGATCAAAGACATATCGGTATCGGCATATATATTTTCTCATATGCATTGATATCAAAACTTTTTTAAAGAACATATAAGGCAAGAAATTATGCTTAGGGTGATATATGGTATCATCTATCTATAAATGATATTAGCAATTGTCAGAAATTGACTCATACTCAACACACAGTATTGATGTTGTTGTTGTTGTTGTTTTTTAAGATATTTATTAGATTTTTGCTTTATTTTGTTACTGGTTATATTGAGATTTGGTTGACAATTCATTATGTATATCTTACCTCAAAAAAGTAAAAAAAAATGTTTCTTTGAATCACATTGAAGATCTATTTTCAGTCTAGCTAAAAAAAATCCAGATATTTTCTGCCATATCTGTAATTGGCAAATTGTATCCCTCTTAATTCAGTATTGTTCTCAGAATTCCTGAGAGATGTGACAGGTTGGTGGTGTGCAGAAGAAGGATGCTGCAGATTTTGCAACTCTTGTCGATCATTGATACAGAATACCTCAATAGCACATTGACAACTAAATTTGATCTACAATCAGATTTTCAACAAACAACATGGAAGTAAATCAATCTGCTGTAGCTGTCACGGCCTTCTCTCCATCAGCAATAAAGAAGTTATTCTACATTTGCTTATGAGCCAAGGACTTTTTCCCTATCGCTATTCCTATACCAAGTTTCTCCCACAAGAAGGCTTTGCGTAAATGTGTGAACTTGGCCGGCTGTGTGCCCACACTAGAGTAAATCTTCAGTTATAAAGCATAAATGCTGAATGAGTAACATTTTTTATGTATTCAAACAGCTGTGGTGGAAGCACAGTTCATTCCAAAATGACTCATGGCAGCATTCAGCTGCTCTGGTCCCCCATTCAGATTATGAAAACATGCAGGCGACACTTTTTTATTTCAAGTTTTCTAAAGTTTATACAAACATAAATGCTTTGAAGAAAATTGATAGTGTGAACCTTATAAAATGAGCCGACTACTGTACCTAACAAAGTGGCGTATTTGCTGGGCTGCAACATTGTTAACCAAGAATACATAACTATCATTTATTTTACACTGTATCAGTGGTGGAATGTAGCGAAGGACATTTACTCAAGTATTGTACTTAAGTACAATTTTGAGGTATTTGCACTTTACTTTAGTATTTCTATTTTATGTAACTTTACATTTTTGAGGCTCATATTGTACTTTTTATTCCACTACATTTAACTGACAGCTTCAGTTGCTTTTCAGGTGAAGATTTAATATGAAAAAATATGATACATTTTAAATTATTATGCATGTTTATAGATTGAACTACATAACAGTATATTAAGTAGTTAAAATGACCCCTACAGTGAAACGCTGCTTACATAAATGCACCAAAAATACAATAATATATTTGAAAATATACATACAAATCTGAGCGGGGCCATTCTGCATGATGACTACTTTTGATAATTTAAGTACATTTTGATGCTGATACCTTTGTACTTTTACTTAAGTACGTTTTAAATACAGCAGTTTACTTGTTGTGGAGTAATTTCACAGTGTGGTATTAATTCTTTTGCTTAGGGATCTTAATACTTTTCCACCACTGCACTGTATTACCAGACAGCCAATGCTGCTGAGGTAATAATCTACATTTGACCTTCTTATTATTAATATATGTGTCAGTGGGAGTTAAACAATTTATTAGTTATCGTGAAGTGGCCTTTATGTGCATAACTTAGAAAGAAGCAGAAAAATTGATTTAATTTAACTATGAGTTAGTTTAGATTGAGTTGTTATTGTCTCACTTGTCTCCTTAGCTCCCATTGGACTAAGAATATCACCTAGATGCACGCCAGCGCTCACTCTGACGCATGTAAGATCCATTGAGCAGTAGGGGGTTGGCAGGCTGATGGTTCCCAGGCTGCAAGTGGTTGCCTTATTCTAAAATATAACGCTATTTACAGTCGCCAAACCCAGACAAAGTGCGTATGTGTGATGGTTTAATGGAAGATGATGTAAAAATGTGGGCTACAGTATTATGAGATGTTCTTGGCTAAAGGCAATATCCTCTTTGCTGGTATTTGAAAGAGACACTAAATAGTAAATAGGAAGGATCATGAGGGTGGGAAGATGATGCACAGAATTACTGTTAGACATTTATCCGTTTTACAAATCTCGTAATTGGACCTGCACCTCTTCATTTTCTGTCAGTTTGCAGCATTCAGAGGAATTCCAGTGACGGTGAACAGATTAAGCCGGGCAGCATTTAGATGACCCTTTAATCCAGAGTGATGTAAAACTTGTGAAGCAATAAAATGTTCCTAATTTGCTGAATCAAGGAACCAACAGAGGTGGATGTGCCCTCATGATGCTCTCGCAACCAGACACTAAAGTGGAAATTACAGTTCCTTGCATGTACAAAATGTCCTCAGTGAATGCAGCGTTTTACCTCCAATGTTTTCTTCAATATGTAATAAAGTTTCAGCAGTTTTCCACAAATCAACATTTTTCAGGTTTACTACACTTTATTTTTATGACCCTCAAGAGGCAATTTGACACAAACAGAATACAAATTTACACAGATGAAAACAGTCTATTATTATAGTATTATAATGTAGGAAAAGAAAAAGCTACTTGTTACGTTCCAACCATGATTGTTTTGCACCAGGGTTTATTTTAGGAGCTTAATGTTCTGACCCATAAACCTCAAATTCCATAAAGCATAGCGAAGAAAAGCTCTGCAGGCAGCTATCACTTGTTTTTATTCATTGCAGCACATGTGCGTTGGCTGGGTATATGTGCCAGCCGCTTTGATGATCATCCGCTTTTGTTAAACTAAATCTTCTCTGATCTGCGTATCATGTTAAAGAAAAAAAAAATCCATCACATTGAAAAACCTAGTCAAATATCCTGAAATCAATCCATATTGCATCTATTTGTACATTATAAAAATGTCATTTATTACATGGGAAATGTATATCACAATATGAATAAATACTGTGTATAAAACTAGATTACCAAAGGATATATACATGTGATATTATATATAAAACATTTAAATAATTGAGACTGAGATTCTTTAAGTCTTTAACCCTCCTGTTGTGTTTGTTTTTCAGGAACAGCAATAACCCCGGGGCATGTTTAATTATCCAAAAGTGTCAAAAACTAAAAAATCCTAATACACATTGTTTATATTTCATTAATAACTCCATTACTAACCAAAACAATCAATATTTAGTGCAATGGTGTTCTTTACCTTTCACAAATCATGGTTCAATGAGGATAATTAATTCTTTTTTCATATAAAAATGTATGTTCATTTTTTTTTAATGTACACTGAATAGACCTACATATATAATGAAATGGTTTTACATGACATTTATTTTTTTAAATATTTATTTTACATTTTTAATTTAAAAAATACTTAAAAATAAAATAAATAATATTTAAAAACTTTGAAATGGGTCAGTTTGACCCGCAACATTAGAAGAGGGTTAAATAAATGTTCAGTTTGAGAGATGCAGATTTGAAAAAAATAAGCTACAAATTGAATGATTGTGTGAATTTAGTTTAAATATCAACTTTACTTGCAGTCACATATCATGTAGCATTTACACATGCTGTTATGCATGAAAAAAAAATGCTCGGCACACAACACATCAATTACTATCCATGGTGACAGATGCTTCCTGCTTAGAGGTGGAGAAAGAAAAGTACTTCCCACACTCTACCTGTTTATTTATACCCATTCTCCTAATGCAGAGTGTCCTGCACAGCTTCCAGTGCGACATCATGCAGAGTGACTTTGCAGTGAAGTGCTGGTAAAAGGAATCAGATTGGAGAATGATGAGAGACTTTTACACAATCATGATGAAATATGTGAAGGTAAAAAAACAAAAAGTACCAAATGTCAAGTCTCTGCGTGTTGAATTTCCTGGCAAACTCAAACAAAATGAACCTTTTTCCAGGAGGGGATGGAGCTTATTCTGAGAAAAATTCAGTGTTGCAACCTTTGTTAAATCATAGATAGTAATATTAAGTATATTGGTAATAATTCAACTCATTCACTAACTCATTAATATCATCGTTTGAGGGGCATGATGGTCAGAGAAGCACTGAGCTCAGACATCCAGTTACTTATGATTTAAAACACGGCTCACAGTTTTAATTCCAAAAAGTCAAGAACAAACACGCATGCACAAGTCTTAGTTCAACATGGAGAAGAAATCCTGAAGGAATATTGTGAGTAAAGACTGTGGGAGAATTTGTTCTCCCACAGATTATCAAACTTCTGGTTATTAGTATCTTGTCATCAAACATGGAGGTGGACATTTTGGAAGATAATTTGCTTTATTGTTTTATTGCTGAGAATTACATCATATCTATCCAATATGAGGCAACAGATAAGAAACAATCTGCTTTGATGAAGACTAGAAATGTGGCCAAACAGCTAGCAGGGCTCTGTCCGAGGGTAACCAAATATGTTGTAAGTGTTTGTAGGAATAAAATGCTTTTTCACTGCGGTGACAAAAAAAGTCCATACCGTCGCAGCCGTCATTTCCCCTTTGCTATCTGTGACATGAGAAATCAAATTTAGATGTTTAAAAATACAATAACATGCCATGAAGAAACCGAAACATTACAGACTGGGTCTCTTCCCTGGCATGCTGCAGGCAAACTACAGTCATGGAAAAAATTATTAGACCACTGTTTTCTTCAATTTCTTGTTCATTTAAATGCCTGATACAACTAAAGGTACATTTGTTTGGACAAATGTAATGATTTACAACAAAAATAGCTGATAAGAGTTTAATTTAAGAGCTGATACCTCGCCATTTTCCATGGTTTTCTTGATAATGATTTTGGTTATTATCAAGAAAACCATGGAAAATGGCTAGATATCATGGACCATGGAGCTCTTAAATTAAACTCTTATCAGCTATTTTTGTTGTTATCATTATATTTGTCCAAACAAATGTACCTTTAGTTGTGCCAGGCATTAACATGAACAACAAATTGAAGAAAAGGGGTGGTCTAATATTTTTTTCCATGACTGTATATTACCCATGATGTTTTATACACTGGTAATAAGCGAAAATAATACATACTTCAGCTAAAGCAGAGGATGCCAGTTGAGTAGATTGTCCTTCAATGTTGATCGCATTTGCGTCCACTCCACACTGCGAAAAGAATGTGGCCTTATGAGCCTATAACACTACAGACAGCTCATTGCCACCAGCCACCATCAGGAATTCACTCATACACCATTGAACGCAGCATCAGGAGCAATTTGGGGTTCAGTACAAAGGAAACTTAGGCTACTCCATTCATGGTCAGGGATCCAACCAGCTCAGACCTTTCAATTAGTGGGTGACCACTCTACCAACTGAGTCACAGCCGCCCTTGGTTGCTCTCACACGTGCAGTTAGAGCTGACACACTAATGGGTCGAATGGCTGAACAAGGTCTTGGGATGGATCCAGGCTAGATGTTCCCCCACATTTGCAGTTTTTATAGCATGCTAGGCTGACCAGCTGCTGACTGTAGCAAGATAGATGGCATCTAATTGTCTGCAAGAAAGTTGAACAGTTCCTGACTGCGTTAACTGTATTTACACTCTGTTCAAATGAATTACAGCAGCCTGATTTTCTGAGTATTGCCAACAGTTGTTTCTCATTTTGTGATAGTGTCTTCATTAATTTTTGATTTTCCTTAATTTAGAGCAAGAAAATGGGAAAAATAATTTACCACAGTGTTTCATGAGATGGTGAAAATGTTTGACCATATAAACAATTGTCTTGCACGTTTGTTATTGCAGAAATGAATAATGGATTGATTTAATAGTAAGTGGCAGAGCTGCAAAGATGAATTCATTAAACAACCTCTTGTCATCTATTAAATTAATTTGCCAACTATTTTGATTTGAATCAATTTGAAAGAAAAACGATAATATGAATTATTTGATTCCAGCTTCTTAAGTTTGAATATTTTATGTTTTCTTTACTCCTCTAACTGAATATCTTTGAGTTGTGGACATGAGAGGACATTTGAGGAAGTCATGTTGGGCTTTGAGAAGCACTGATTGACAATATCCCAATTTTGTGATATTTCACAGAACAAAAAACGAATCAAGTAATTGAGAAAATAAGTGATAAGTGGAAGTGGAAGTATTTTATGGATCAGACAGGTGCATCTCAATAAATTAGAATATCATAGAAAGTTTATTTATGTCAGTAATTTAATTCAAAAAGTGGAAATAACACATTATATAGATCCATTACACACAGAATGAAACATTTCATGTCTTAATTTATTTAATATCTTCAAATTATAATGATTATGGCTTACATTTAATGAAGACCTAAAATTCAGTGTCTCAAAAAGATTCTAATATTACAAAAGACCAATTTTAAAAAGTATGTTTAATATGGAAATGTTGGCCTCTGAAAAGTATGTCCATCTATATGCACTCAATACATGATTGGGGCTATTTGACTTGAAGTCCTGGAAATGGACTTTTCCATGATATTCTTATGTATTGAGATTCACATGAGACAAAAGGCCAGCAAGGCTTTATACACAGTGCAAACAAGCAGTCAAAGACATACTGTGGACATGCTATGATGGCCCCTCAGTGCTCCACCTGTGTGCTCATGCTAATAACGAGGAAATGATAACTGATCATTCTTTTCAACCATTCACACTCCTGCTTTGATCTCGGGCTTGCTGACGCTCCCTCTCCTCCCAGCGGTTAATCTTCTGGCCCTCCTTGTTCCTCCCCGTCCATCCTACGCTCCCTCCACTTCACCCACATAGAGGCCATGTGTTTCCCCCGCTTCTGAGTCACCACGCGGACTGTTGTGTGAGTGTGTACAAGTAGAGAGTATGCATATGAAGTGTCTGCCAAGCGAAGGATCAACAAAGTCCACATGGCTGCCCACTCGTTATTAGGTTTTGGTCGTTGTTGACCCAGAGGCGGCCACACAACCGATGGGTCCCTCCCAGAGAGGCTCGGGTACTGCAGGCAAGTAGTAATGAGGGAGACCAACAAAAAGAGGCAGAGCCAGAGGCATATTCATGAAGACCGGTAAGAAAGAGAGGTCACAGTGGGATTGAGAGGACAGCGGAGAAAGAGAAGGATAGTGAGGCAAAATGTTAGCCGCTCTGTGCCCTCTTTGTCACAAACATAATTAGGCAGAAGAATGGCATAATGAATATAAATTGCGGTGGAATACATTAAGGCAAGCCATCTATCACACACACATATTATTATGACCAGAAAACAAAGGTAGTGGTCTAGTATTTTGTTTTGTGAGGCCATTGAGTGTGGGAGTCGGACATTGAAGAGGCGGCCCTCTTTGATCCATGTATTATCTGAGCGATGATAGAAAGTTTGTGAACCCATTACAATGTTTTTCTGCATTTTAATGTGATCTTATCATCATTAAAGTTTTTAAGACTAGATAAAGAGGACCAAGTTCAAGAAATCATACAAGAAAATAAACATGTTCATTTAATTATTTAGAAATATTATGCAACATTAAATGGAAAAAAGCATATGAACTAGACTTGGCTACCAGTCGTTAAAGGGTTAAGAGGAGTCAGGTGTGTCAGTCAATGGGATCAGGTGTGAGTTTAGCCATCCCTGTCCCTTTTGAAAGAATATAAAGCTGCGACTTCACTATCAAAGTCGAGTTCAGGGAAATTGTTACTCATGGTCGCCAGACTGGAAAAGGTTACGAAACCATTTTCAAAGGGTTCGGCCATCACTCGTCCACCGCCAGGCAGATGCTTTACAAATGCGGTCATCCGACAAAAATCACTCCCAACATTCAAATAGTATTGGGTCACTAGGTTGGAGCGTTTTTCTGTAGAGGAATGGACCAAAAGTTCTCCAAGCTAATGTATGGGACGGAGCAACAGTTACAGAAAAATATGGCTGAAGAAAAGGTCGCCAGACTATCACAGGGCTGACACATAGAGACATTCATGCTCTCATTCACACCTATGGGCAATTTAGAGTCACCAATTAAACCTAAGTGCCTGTTTTTGGACTGTGGGAGGAAGCCGGAGTATCCGGTGGGAACCCATGCTGACACGGGGAGAACATGCAAACTCCACACAGAGATGCATGTGGAACAACTCCTGCTGCACTAACAGAAATATAGGATTTATGAATTATTAATAATATACATTTTATTAAATGGCACCTTCCGAGACACTCAATGTCACTTTACATGAAATAAGATCAGCATTAAGACACACAACAACATCAGTGAAATAATAATAAAACAGCAATGAAGGCAGCCTTTTGAAATCATGCAGTAAACTTGTTTAACAAAATGGTTTTAAGAGCAGTTTTGATTTATTTATTTTTTTATTATTTTTTAGGACCCAAATAAAGGGGAAAAATCACTATTGGACATTAACCTGCCCAACAAAAATATGAATTAGCTGCACCTTAAACAGTATTAACAGTAAAATGCTATCCACCAGTTAATCCATCAGTATAATAATCTTTATGTGAAATTTATCATGGCAGCAAAGTTTCCAGACGGATAACTTCAAATTACAGCAAATTACTGTACCATAAAATTAAACATGCATTAAACCGTAAAAATAAAGAGGAGATTTTATAGCCAACATTAATTCACAGTATATAATTACTGTTAACAGTGGAGATATTAATGTACATATGTAAAAACAACTGCCTTTCAGTTTAATACCTGTAAATTTACAAGCATTTCAATATTATATGGGAAAAATTGCAAAATAAAATAATACACTTCCTGTGAAATTACATTTATTTTTTCCACTGTAGGTATTTTCAGGACTTAGATGAGGATTAGATCACATTTATATCACATTCATATGGATTCACCAACTTTCTAGCGGCACTTTAAATCCTGCAGCCTTCAACAAACTCCTTTTCATTTTAATAGCGTCTAATGTGCTCACCTCTGCCGTGTGAATGTGCCGTCATGCGTCAGATAAAAGCTTTTAAGGCACAAGTTTGGCACCATTTTTATACATAGTCATTATTTTTTTTTATGCAGCTTGTTTCTACATTAAAACTTGATATGATTTAACTGCATTTACCCTCTGTCGCCACATGCATCTCCACTCTGATTGCTGAGTGATGTCGAATATAAACCGAGTGAGTGTGTATAGCTTCTTATTTTCTGCTTCAGCAAAATGAGGAAAATATTTTTACAATGTTAAATAAGACTGTGTAAATGTTTTTGGCCATAATAAGCCATCAAATTATTTGGCCATAATAAACAATTATTGTCTTCCAAGCTTGTTATTGCAATAATGAATCATGGAATGATGAAGTGGTAGCGCTGCAAAAGATGAATCCATTAATCAACTTGTTTTCAACTATTGAAATAATAGTCTGAACCTCGGGTATTGTTGACTCCACACAGGCTCTTCAGTGGTGACTCAGACATAGACTTTTGAACTCAGCACTGCTCTAAACACAAAACATTTGTTTGTATCTGAGTTATTTTCATGCTTGAAATGTTTCTACACTGTAAGCAAAGGCTCAAAAGTTTCCCCCCTCAGTACTGTACTTTGATTACTCTGCTAGTTTGTCCCCCCTGCTTACTGTAGTCTCATCTTCCACTTGAGCCATCTGCTTTCTCATCATCTCTACCAAAACCCTGACAGTCTGAGCACTCTTTGCATTGAGCTCCGGCGATTAACAAAGGTTAAAAAGTAAACCTCCTTCGTGTGTGTGTGTGTGTGTGTCTGTGTTTTCAACTGTTTATGATTGCTGCATAAATGCATGCATGTTTAAAATGCAGAAAACAAGGTCAAACTGATGAGATGTGAGGTGCAGAAACGAAGGGACTATGATGGATAAATTGGATGATTACATTTGCAATCAACCACAGCTCAGTATTAGGAGAGCAAGTTGTAAGTGTTAAACTGAGGGTGGGAAGATTGTTGGTTCTACCAGTGAGTGTGAAGGGTGAGTCTGCTGGGTATGCGGTAAGGCTCTAGTCACCAGGCGTAGTGTGAAGGTCTTGTGGGAGTGTCCAGATGTTACTGTGAGAGACTCGATCCTACTTCCCACTTGTCTTTGACATTTTCTAGACGCGGTCTCCATGACATTCACAGCTCCAGTAAGCCTTTCTCAAAGAAGGATGGTAATTAAAGTTGGTATTTTTCTGGCGGGTCCTTTGGGTTCATGTGTGGCAAACTATATTGGATAAACAAACATTTAAAGAATGAAATAGAAGACTGCACAGAAGAGATTTAAGACCACAAAAAAGTATCTTTGTAAAAAAGTTCTGACTTGAAACTAAGAAATCTGAAGTTTGTTTCTCAAAATTTAGACTTTAATATCCACAATCTGACATAGGCCTTGGCGATTATATAATTGCAATTATATCATTGCGATTAGTGATCGCGATAAATACCAGGTTGATTACGATGATCAGCTGTGAGCATATTAACTCGATCAAACATGTCGGACATGTGCATGACAACAGCCAATCAGAGTCAACCTTTTCCTGCTCCACTACTGTTTTTAAGTTGCCTGAGAAGTAAACAGAAAGACCGAACATGGAGCTAAACGCGGAGCTGAGGGCAGTGAAATAGATGTCAGCCATGACCTCGAGCATAAACCAGGGAGGTACAGGTGAATGTTTAGAAAGAGCAAAGGAAATTACAATCTATCCACCGCTGTATCGAGAGAAAACTAACATTGACAGCATGGCAATTCGCACATGGTGCATTCAATAGCATCGGAATGGCTATGGTGCGTTCAAGAGCGCGGGACATATGAAAACTTACAAAGAAACAAGTTATTACTGAATGGAACTTAATTCAATTAACAAGTTAACAAAACATTAACAGCGTGGGTGCATACGTGCAAAAAAAACTCAGGACTGTAAAGTAGTTCACTGTGTTATTTTATATATTTGTTGTACAGTTGAGTAAAGATTGTTTTTGTATTTTTCTATGTTCATCTTATTTATTTGCCTTGTTATTTACTTCTTATGTTGTTAAAATACTGACCTAATCTCTAGTTTCTTTAGTCATCACATATGCTTTAAAACTGGCAGTTTAAAAACAATATAAAAAAATCTTGATAATAATCGAGATTGGACGATATGTAAAAATAAAAATGTATTTTACCATATTGCCCAGCCCTAATCTGATGAGAAATTTTCACATTTTGCCCAAATCCTCGTCCATCATCGGACTGCCATAATAGCCTATAGTGTTATTTAATAAGGTTTATTAATTAAGACCCCTTTTACCCTTTTATACCTCGATCATGACATTTGATGGGTGCAATTATACATAAGGTAATAAAAGCCCCTTTCATACATGAACCACCTTATATAAATATGAAGGCAAGTCATGTCAGGGCCGGGCCGGGCTGCAGCAGGAAAGCGTTAAATGGGATCCTGATATCTAATAAATGCTAAAACTGATGAGAAAATGCATTGCGCAATCCTCTAGAGAAGCAGGGCAGAGTCTCAAACTCACAATGGTCATTAGCTGGTGCAGCCTGTGAGTGAACTAAAAACCCTCTTCTACTTTGACTCATTAAACTTCTCAACCCACTGTCAACTGTTCTCCAGCCAAATATTTTTTGAGTGTTTTGCAATTTCCATAATTGTCATCTGGATGAATCCATAAGGAACATTTATGTAAGTTGCCTTTATATCAGAATTACAAAGAGCCATCACTTTAACTGAATGAAGCAAGTAATGTTACATAATCCATGAGACTGATTTCATTGATCTCAAAGCCATTATCTATTCTGCTTATCGATTGTTTATTGATTCCCTTATTGATTCCTGGTCAGTAGGCCTACAAGTTTTCAGTGAATGGGAACACCGTGTGGATGAAATCAGAGAATATTTGTACAGCATTTGTTTTCATTTTCAATCTGAGGAAGGAAAAGTTCCGCTCCTGGATTGAAGTCCATGCTGTGTAGAAAGATGTTTCCTTGACATTGTAAGAAGTGCTGTTGTCATCTTTCTTAATGAAATGGATTGTTTCTTCCTCTCCACCATGACTCCTTCCTGTTGCAAGTCTCCAGCAGTGTAGATGTAGATGTGAGTTTTTGTTATTGTTATTTTGGGATGCACAGCTGTCAGAAAAACATGCCGGCATCAGAAAAAATAATCAGAAAGCTTGAAGGCATACAATTCCCATGGAAAGTACAATTTGTAATGAGTTCTTGATTCCCATCCTGAGTCAACATTTTGAAGATTGGCATGAGAAAAGCTTGATGGAAACACCAGAATTTGATCAAACTTTTAACAATGCGCATAAAGGTTTTTACGTTCGAATGAGGTGATTTTTGCCATTTTCGGAAAATTGTAAATACACTAAAGATGCAAACACCTTTTCTGATTGTGTTCAAACGTAGCAAACATTTAACCCACATGATTGATCGGCTGTTTCCGCTCTGCTGGAAAACCCAAAAGAAGAAGAAGAAGCTGTTTTCGGCACCTTCTCTCCATTTTCTCTTGTCGGTGGCAAAAGTTGTCCGATTAACAACCTCTTTTTTGTTGTTCTGTCTCTTGCGCAATCTCGTCTTCTTCTCCTGCTTACTGACGGATTAGCCTTTCAGCAATACATTACACTGCCATCATTTGACGAAAGTACGTTTATCCAATTTTCTTCATTTGCTTTAAACAAGTTGATGGAAATGTCCCTAATTCGCTTTTTTTTAATGAGACATTTCAAACTTTTGTTTCGACTGTATTGGAAACACGGCTACTGTTTAACCACAATTTCAAGAAAATCCTTACCTGAAAACACACTATGACAGTGGCAGCAACAAACAACTCAGAAAAGTTGTTTGTTGCTGTAGTTTGTTGGGATTAGAATGAATTTCAAAGTACAAAGAGGATAAGAGTTTATGTCTCTTTGTGCCTTGGCCGAGTATAATTAAGAGGGACCCACTCGAGGACGGAGGTTACCGAACCAAAGGTATCAAAGAGGCTCTTGTCCACCTACAGACTCCCTGAGACTCCATTGTCAGAGACCACAACTCATCTGAGAGTAAACAGCATCTGATTACACATTTAAATGCTGTTTGATGAGAGGCTCAAGTTTCATTTGCACCCAGCCGCCAATCACTGTCCACAAAGGTTTGACAGATAATGAAGGAAGTTGCTGGAAAGTCACTGTCTCCCATAAATCAACTTTTAGGGTTAGGTTTGGGTTTATTTATTTGCACAGTTAGAATTACATAAAATGACAAATATAACAAATAGTGTAAAGTGCAGGAAGAGACAGAAAACCCAGATGGGCTTATTTAAAGCCTTCACCTAAAATGTCATAGTGATAAGAAAGTAATAACAAACTGATCATAGAAAAACTAAATGTATAACATCAACGACAAGTCATGATATAACAAAAAAAACCAATATAAAAACAAAAAAATGAAAATGATATAAAAGTGTATTTGTGTGTGAATTAGAAATTTAAAACATCAGTTAAATGAGCTTTTAGACATATTTTGAAACAATTTATAGAGATGGAGTTCTTTGCCAGATGGGAAAAGGTATTCCATAATTTGCTGCCCCTAAATTTAACAACAAATTGACCACTGCATATAAGAAATCTTGGAGGATGAAGATCTAAAGATTGACATGTTGGTTAAGAGTGAACCTGAGAATTATATTTAAAATAAGTCTTAAAGTGCTCTGGAAAGTTTTCATGATCTGAATATACCTTAAAAATAAAAACACATATTTGAGAGATACTGATGTCATGGACCGTAAGTATCTGGAGTTTGTGAAAAAGAGGTACAGATGAGGCATGTGACTCAGATCGAGTTGCCATCCTAACAAAACGTTTCTGAATAACTAAAATTCTGTGGACTATAGTCGGAAAGGTGTTTGCCCAAACTATGTTACAATGTGAAAGATATGGATAAATGAAACTATAATAAAGTGTACAAAGACACTTTCTCTCATTTTTCACTTTTACTCTGACACATTTTGCCTATTGTCAGGAATTAATTTCTTTAGAGGAGATTAAAGGATTAAGAGAGAATATAAGTGACTTTTCCAGGACGAATCCATAAAGGATTATGACAACTGTGGAAATTAAACCTGAAAAGCTGGCCCGAGTGTTTGTTATTGATTAGGATTGCATCAGTGGCTTTGAGGCCGCAGTCATTCCACTACAGGCGGTAGTGGAGTGATTAGAGCACCGAGGACTGTGTTCCTGTCATATCCTGTTCCTGACACTAAGATCATAACATGACTCAAAGCTGAAGGGCAAGCTTTCCTTTGGTGTTTTTTTTATAGGGAAAAAATATTGCTGTGAGGCTCAGGGACTCGGTTGACGCCATTCCGACGCAGGTGCATGGCGTTGTCATGGCGATAAAGGGATTTCCTGTCCACCGCACACAGCACAGCCATCTGATGAGCTGAGTACCTCCACAGGTGATCCCTGCAAAATCTCCTCCTACGTTCACATGCAGAAAAGGACACTTCAACACTTGGACAGTCCCGGTTTCGTTTCTGTGATGCTGCTAAACAACAAACGTTTTTTAAATTTTTTTCAATGCATTACCTTCCCGCCTCCCACTGCAGTCCGTTTAGCAAGACCAAGGTTCATTAATTAAATATATATTTTGTAGCTTTGCTTTAGTCATTCCCGCTGAAAAACATTTTAGTCACACTCCAATCTGCTTTACACTCTGTCACCTCCTGCAACAATGAGCATCCCACTTTGAGTACCAACTTTTATGTCTATTACTATAAAGTCAGCAATGAGGCAATTTAAATGACGCCATCATGCGCAGGACGTAAGCGATACATAAAGAGAAATGTAAAAATAGCAGCAATGCCAGGTAGGAAGTAACAAAGTGTATTTACTCAAGTGATGTGCAGTTTTGAGATACTTTTCCTCCCCTACATGTGTTTGACAGCTGCACAAATAGTTTTTATTTTTTGGTTTTTGAGTAAAACAAGACAAAAATGGAACTTGATACATTCGCCGGCATGACAGGATTAACATGACGGGGAGAGACCTGCATGTGCTGATTGTAAAAAGAAAAGATGAGAGATAAAATATGACTTCATTTATCCCGCAGTGGGGAAATTTAGTTGTCACAGCAGCTCAAGGTACAGACACATAGATATAGAAGACAGAATAAAGAATATAAACAATAACACACACACACACACACACATATATATATATATACACCATCATCCATTATTTTTATGAAAAATAGATAAAAACACTGTACAAAGTTTGAAGCAATATGTTTCTTTTTTTAATATAATTTCTGTCTCTGTGTCTCTGTCATTCTTGTCAGTATCAACAATCTAAAGTTTATCAGTTTGAACATAAAATATAGTCTCTTTTGTACAGTTTTCAATCAAATATATGTCACAATTATTGCTTTTCTGTTTTATTTTTAGACCGCATCTCAGTTGTGCATCACTGAAATGGTCAATTTTCTTGTGAAACAACTACTTTTACTTTTGATACTTTAAGTATAATGCATCCGCACTTGTTAAGTGGGACCGTGTCACATTATTGCTTTAAACTCTTTATGGAACAAGACTTTTTTAAACCCTGCAGATCTTTTTATATGGTTAAGATAATTTCACTGTAAGTCCTTTTTCTGGGAAAAATGTAATTTCAGTCATTATACTCTTAGGTCCATCGTCATGACTATAAAAAGTAACAGGAAGTGAGTTATGCAGCTGCATGACACATCCATTTTTCTATCTCTGAGCCCTAAATCGTAGCAGTAGTTCAGAAATACAGTATTCCATATTCAAATCCATCTGTTTGACACATGTCACATTCGGTAACTGGGCCGTACAATTACCAATCCAGCCTGCGCGACCCTGAATTCCCTGCTGCTGCTCTCCTTTTGTAACATCCATTAACATTTAACTGAGAGGCAAGAGCCTCTTGTGACATTTGGTAGCCTTGCATAAGTATGGTAAAAGGTCGGGGAGGCAGTGTTGTGGAGTTTATCAAAGATGTTGACTCTGTGCCTGTCAGGACGTAGGAGTTAGCAGCATTTTTGGTGCCAGAAGATCAGAAATGCCGAAAACCAGACTGTGATACCAAACACTTGTCTGCAACCTCTCACACAGGCACAGACAGTTTATGTTACAGACACAAGAAGAGCTAATGACTCGCTGGAGGCCCAGGCCTGTCTCTGTGCCTGGTGTTCTCATTAAAGGCCTTCTCGCTTTGCATCTACTTTTGGTGATATAACACCTTCGTTTCTCTCCCTTTCCTCAGTCAACCATTTCCTTCATTGTTAGAGTTGTGGTTGTCGTGATTTGGATGAACTTTAACCATTCCTGCATTATAAAAGACTTACATGGTTAATTGTGGTAAGTTTTACTTTAACAAAAGTTCAGTTAAAGTGAAGTGAGTCAGTGTGTCACAGTGTCTCAGTAACAATGGAACACAGGACTACTTCAGTATGAAAGGGCTCACTCGTAGTGACAAACCCACGGAGAATTATCATCTGACTCTGCATTTCTAAGCTTTATGGAGCATTTAAGCATCTTTTATCTTTTCTGTGCTGTGACTTTACTGTTTTAGTTCATTCTCATTACCTCATCAACATTTCCAGATGATGCAGGCAGCAGCATAGAGCGAAAAAAGCTTTGACAAACCCACTTAATTCTATGTACACAGAAACCAAATAGCAAAATTAGAGATTAGTGGGGGAACATAGAGTACTCAGAAGCTGAAAACCCAGATATTTCTTTAGATACACCAAAAACAGCTTTAATAAAGTGGAATATTTGAACATGACTCAAAATAAATTCCAATGTTGTCATTATCTGCTGATTGTCTAAATAGGCAACTATTTGCTAACACGCTGGTGATATTTTAAATTTAAAAGCTGGTAATACCACATTCCCACATAAGTAAGTTAGTAAGCAAACAATAAAAAACAAATGTAGACTTTTACACAAAGGCTAGTATAAACAGATGAATTTTTAAGCTGCTTTGTCAACAGTGTGAACAGAGTCTTAAGACAAAAGGGAGAGAGTTCCAAAGTTTAGGAGCCACAACGGCAAAAACAGTCTGCTGGACAATCAGCAAACAAAGCAAAGTGCTGCAGTAGATCTTTAATGTACATTCATGGAAAAATTATTCTATTATTCTAATTTAAATATTCTAAATTATTAGACCACCCTTGTTTTCTTCAATTTCTTGTTCATTTTAATGCCTGGTTCAACTAAAGGCACATGTGTTTGGACAAATACAATAACAACAAAAATAGCTCATAAGAGTTTAATTTAAGAGGTGATATCTAACCATTTTCCATGGTTTTCTTGAGAATAACCAAAATCATCATGTAAAATGTCTCGGTATCAGCTCTTAAATGAAACTCTAATGAGCTATTGTTGTTTTTATCATTATATTTGGAGTCTAATAATTTTTTTCATGACTGTATGTGGGTGTCCGACCACGAGAGCTCTATTGGTGATCACTAGAACTGGGCTGCATGCTAAGCCCTTCCCTGCACTTCCTGTTCATTACCGACTGCATGCTCCAACACGTCACAAAGTGTGCTGACGGCACGATCAACATCAGCCTGACCACCGACTGTGACAAGAAAGGAGCCGTGACATTGTGGTGCCAACACAACAACAACAACAAGGACAGGGACAAGGACGTGCCCCATTTCCATCAAGAGGACAAGGTTTCAGAGACAGCAGCTCCAGGTTTCTCAGGGTTCATATCAGCACAAGGACATGACTCACCACCACACTGACACCATCACTGGAAGACAGCTGCTCTTCCTTCTCTACAGGCTGCAGAGAGTCAACACGGATTCTACGAAACCCTGTGACTTCAACAGGTGGATGGAGAGCATCCTGGCTGGCTGCATCACCGCCTGGTATGACAGTTGCTTGCACCGCCCTCCACTTTTAACTGCTGGAGGATTATCAGGGACCCCAGTCACCCTGGCCAAAAACTGTAGCATCCGGTTCAGCCGAGCCAGGCTCAGGGACTGCTTCATTCTGCAGGCCACAAGACTGCTGAGCTCTGGAGCTCATCACTAAATACTTTAACATTATATTTTCAGTTTTTATTTACTGATTCACACCTCTCTACACCTACATGTACATTTTCTACTTTACTATTTACATCATGTTTATTCATTTTCAATTATTCTCTATTTTATATTAATGTATTAATATCTAAGTATTTTATTTATTTATTTTTATTTATTTATGTTCAACTAATGATATATTTTAACCCTCATTTAACATAGCAACTCTTTTTTTGCCATTTTACAGCTTTTTTTAATAGTGGCTGCGAGACAGTGTGAAATGGGGGGAGAGAGAGAGGAAGACACGCAGGAACGGGCAGGATTCAAGCTCCTTCTTATTTTTATACATATTTAATTAGCATTGTTGGGATTGATTTTCTTTGCCAACATCTGATTTTTGTAATTCTTTTTGCACATAATAAATACAGAGCATGAACTTGAAATAATATGTTAATGTTGTTTTGGCCGAAACACAAATGAATGCAGATTTCAGATAAAAAGTTAAAATGAGGAACATGAATTTCCATCAGTTTAGATGAAGTTCTAAACACAGAAATTCAGTGAGAAGTATCAAACTGATTAAGCTTATATGACGATAACATGACAGATGATTGCAGGATATTGTAACAGTACATATGTGAGACTAACTTGAAGTCACATTTCACCATCCACTGCTTATCAAACACTGCATCATTGGTAGACCTGTGTATTATCTCACTGTCAGGTCTAAATCTGTCCACAGTTAATAATGGCTTTTTATGGCCCCCATGCAGGTGTTTTGATCCTGTAGACTGGACATTAATTCATCTTGTTTGACTTTGATTGACCTGTTTTTGAACTGTTTCAGAAGCTATTTGTTATTTTGACCAGACACGTCAGCCAACATGTTTACCTCGACCATTTCAAATCGGTCGGGAGTAAGGTTCTTGTGAACCTTTCGTATTTTTCTCAAGTTAACTTTGCTGTTCCAGGAAGCTCTCCCGCTGACTCACCTCGTCATCAAGTTTTATTTTTACATTATTTTTGTCCCGGTTGGCTTAGCAACTGGATTATGAATACCATCCCAGCAGTTATTTTTAATGGACTTACCCCAATGGTATTATCATGTTGCCTAGCAAGGGGTTTATAAAAGAGACAGCGAATCATTTTTGCTCACCAGATGAGATCTCTCAAGAGTCTCAAGTTTCCAATTGATGCATCCTTTGTGTCTACCATTGCATCTGTGAATGGAAACCCCTGGTCAAAGGGCTGGTTCTGATGTGCATCATTTTTACGCCCAATACCTCTATTTACGCAAATTCCAAATTTAAACATAACTTCTAATTATAATGACTGAAAGTGAACAAATAGAAACCTTGTGATTCAGTACCGTTGCCTCCCGGTGAAAAAGGCCTCAGTTCAGACTAGTGTAAGGCTGATTGGGGGGGGTGAAGCTCCTCCATCCAGTCTCACGTCAGTCAGTGCCCATATGGGTGATATGCAAATGGTAAACATGGCGAATAATGGAGCAATTTACTGCTGAAGAAACAAATATTTCCAAAAGGAGAATAAACATTTTACTTTAGAAACAAATCTGTCTGCTGGATGAGTTTGTGCCTGCTATCATTTCCTCCATCAAATGTCAATGCGCTGGTTACATATATAGCGTATAGTTAATAAAGACCATTGAATACCGATTATACTCATTTTTAGGCTCATGCTAGTATTTTGTGTTGTTATTAGAACATGTTTATTTGGGCTGTTAGTCAACGTTATCGAAGACATTGGCACTGAAAATGTGTCCGCATATACATTTTGACTCAATGCATAATTAAAAAAAAAAAAAAAAATTGTCAGTTTGCGCTCATTGCAAGTGGGTCTGCAGGGGGAGCTTGATGTGCTGCAGTATGGAGGGAGAAGGGGATCTATTTATCTGCATGTAATCCACTGGTCATGCAGCTGCGGAGACAGGGAGCAGTTGTTGATTTGCTGCTAATTAGCTGCAATCAGCAGCAGTTAGCCATGCTGCCAGGACTGCTCAGAGCCCCGGGTAGTATTGAGGCTTTGGACCGTGTGTTTGAGAGGGTTTTCAGGCCTGATTCAGGGGAAATTCTGCTGGGTAGTGGCGATGGTGTCTTGCCTGAACTGGAGCAGGTTAAGTGGACAACTGAAGCAGGTTAAGCAGCCTCTATGTATCACGGTAGATGTAAAAAGGATATTGATTTTAACTGGCTTTTGGTTACTGGTGACAGCTTTGTGAAATTTACTAGAGCAATATAAATTGTCGGACTACCGTTAGTAACATTTGGTAATTAGCTGACTTGCTATGTCTTGTGATGTTTCCTTGTTTGGCTTTGTTATGATTACATTATATATTAATGTAATGATAGGAATGACTATATAAAATCATGTTCTGCCATGAAATATCACCGACAACAGCTTCCAAAATCTATTTATTTACTTATTTACAACTGTCTACACCTCTGTACATTTTCTACTTTTACTGCTTATATCAAGTCATTCATTTTCAATTTTTGTCTATTTCATATATATGTATTTATATCTACGTACTTATTTGTTTATTTATATTTAATTAGTGATATATTTTATCCCTCATTTTTTTTTAAAAATAAAGATTGGGCCATTTTATAGCTTTGTTTAATATTGGCTGAGAGAAATGGAGAGAGAGAGGGAGACATGCAGAAACGGGCTGGATTCGTATATAATCAATACAGTGCATGAACTTGAAATAATATGTTAATGTTGTTTTGGCCAAAACATAAATGAATGCAGATTTCAAATAAAAGTCTTGCCTACACAATGTTCAAGCAAGAATGTCGAGAAAGAATTAGGGAGAAATTAACAACATCCGCAATTAAGATAGCAGGTTTCACCTGACTTTATCATGTATCTAAATATAGCAGTGTATTTAATGTAAAAACTATCGTGCATGGAGCAGATGACGATAAATGGAAACTGAACTTGGGCTGTTAGAAACTGAGTGTTCAGAACGGTCAGAAATCTGAGGTTTTTGCTCACAGGGATTAGTTTTGGCCAGGTTTTATATGAACATCCAGCACTGTAACATTATATAAATGGCAGGTAATAAGGAAATGGAGAGTAGATCCCCTGTAATCAGGGAATATATGTGATATTTTAGTAATTACATGATTGTGTGCTTGGTAACTCCTGCTGTGGCTGCACCAAGAGTTTTGTTTTGCTGACCATGAATAACAGGTTACAGAATTCAATTCCAAAGCAAAATGAAAGCAGAGATGTGAATGCACACCATAAGGCAAAAATAAATTACTTGATACTTTATCAAAACATCGAGGACAACAGTGATTATGGGACAAAACAGCCTAACACTTCTGGAGAAAGCTGCTATCAGCAGACCAGGTGCTTTTATAAAGTGTTTTTAAAGAAAAAGTCACAAATCGCACCAGGTCTCCTGATAAAAATGAGCTGTGAAGGCTGCTTATTCTGAGATGCCTTCTGGCTCTTTCCCACCACAAGCTGCCAGGAAAGAACAGGAATTAATAATTCATACTTTTAACTTGGCAGTTCCTTAAGCATTTGCCATGCACCAAGCCTCGTGAAGTTGTCTTGGTGATGTGGGAAGAAAAAGAGGAAGCACTATTATATTTAAAACGTGTTAATGCTCCACGTGTAGAACAGTTCTAATAGATACCAGAGGGCAGCTAATCAGGTTATGCGGATGAATCACCAGGAAGTTCCCCGCCTTGCCGTTGGCTGTAATGTTCCACGCTGCGAGGGAACACTGTGATGTCATTAAGGAAGATGACATCACCAGGAGATTCCTCGACAAGCTGGAGAAGGTCGTCTTCCCCTCCCACTGCCTATCTGTCTCTCTTCAGCTGTTTCAAGAGCTGCCTCTCTCCTCCACGCTGATTGCCGCAACGTAATCACTGTACCTCTACGGGGCCCTCATCATGGATACAGTTGAATCATCCCTTGTCAGTTTCCTGTTTTCCTCTCCTCCCTCATCTTTGTACTCCACCCTCTGCATCTTAACATACAATGAAAACCTGTTTATTCTTAGCTCATCATGTTCTGTGCTTCATGCAAAACAGGGTGCTCTTCCTGAGCTCCCAGTGTGTGCCAGCTGACCCCTTCACCTGCCCTCTTTTCCTCCTCTTTTACGCCTACCACTCGCTTCAACCTGGTAAGCCTTTCCCTGCCCTCGCACTGCACTGTGGGCATCTCATGAAGGAGACCCACACATTAACGCAGATATAGTTAGCACACATTTATGACGAATCCCACAACAAGACACCTCATGATAAATGTATGAATGGAGGAGGGTGAGAGAAGAAGAAAAAAATAGATGTATCACTGGAATTGATAAGAATTTGTGTGAGCCGGATATCTCTTTGTATGGCTGAGTCTCCTACACACATTCTGCTTTTCAATGACTCGCATGTGTGAGCGGGGAGGGGAGGGATTCCTAAGTGACTATTTTAAGTGTGTGTATCAGACAAACCACCAGCTCCCTTACATGATATCTGGAGTGAAAAACAATCGGGGTGTGTTATGTAAATGACCTGTTAACCTCCAGCAAGTAGGAAGGCTTTAAATGAACATGAATGGTGCACGTGGCTCCTGTTGGCTTTTTCCAGGCCACACAAAAGGAAAAGGACAATTTTAACCTCCTTGAGAATACAAGTTATTATGTTAAATTGTGTTAAATAACTTTTCCTTCTTCTTTCTCATTTCAAGTATTATGTTTTTTTTTCTTTTTACAGTTGACACATAATGAAAAATATCCATTTCCCCGTTTCACACTAATTCAAAGCAAGTTTTGAGATTACACTGGGAAAATGACGAAATTAAGCAAAAACACCATTATGCAAAAATGCTTTTTTTTTTTTTTTTAAAAGTGCTGTTACACTAGAGTTGTGAAGAAGTGTACTGCCACATATTTACAAAGAAATTTATCCATTTTATTCCTTCCTGCCGCAGTCAGAATGTACAACCACAACCACACACACCAAAACTGTCAATAACTGAACTTTAATGTACATAAACTGTGCAATATCAATACCTTCAATACATCAGTCAAGTATATGACTCACTGTGCAAAACAAATAGTTTTCCTATGTAATATAGTGCAATTTTTAGCTGTCTCTATGGTATATATATTTTCCGTATTTTATGTTATTGTTTAGTGTTAATCCTTTTTTTAAATTTCTTGTTTAAATCCTCAATACTTTTATATTTCATGTTAATGTTGCTTGTTTGTGTTTATTGTTATTTAATTGATACTTCTTTCTGTTTTTGCTGTACACTTTACTGCTGTTACACTCAAAATTTCCACATTGTGGGATTTATAAAGGAATATCTAATCTTATATCTTAATCTGCTGCTGTTCATTTCAATAATTTTACTTTCAATATCGTACATTTAATACAGTACTTGAATACTGCATTCAAGAAGCCTTCTATCAAATTACCGTTACTGTGTGTTAGTGTTGCCAAGTTTGTTCAAAATCCAATTTATTAGCTAGAAAATAATACAAACCACCCAAGCCCATTTGTAATGAAGTAATCTATCTTTAAATCAAATCAAATCAAAATTACTTAATTTATCCCTGAGGGGAAATTCATTTAGTCTGATAGAATCTCTGGAAGAATGAGACAGCATGATGGCTGTAGGAGAGAAGGATCTTTTGAATCTCTCCGTCCTGCAACGGAGAGAGAGGAGCCGTCCACTGCTGTTTTTTTGGTCCATAAAGGTTTTGTGTAGCGGATGATCCGGGTATTTCAGGATGGCCTGGAACATGTTGACAGTGCATCTCTAAAGTCACACAATTGAGCAGAAAATTGTTAAATCTAACAACATATCTTGAGTGTAATAAATTACTGCCCCTGATCCATTTATTTTCAGTGCTGTGTTGAATCAGGTTGAATGAGAAAAGGACGACCTGACACGACCTGAGACTGTAGGCAGCGCTTTATCATTAGTTATTGCACATTTATGTACAAACGTATGTGAGAGGAACAACTGAAAATAAAACACACACACTACGCAACGTTTAGACAAATTATTTTTCCTTCAAATATAAAGTATATGTCACAATTAGAGTTGAAGAATAGGCGATGCCATTAATGGACCACGTGTAGGAATGCACCAGTAAACCAGTTTTAAGTTCTATGAGCTTTAACATTCAGAAAACTTCACTCACTCTTTTTTTTTTTTTTATGCACATCTTCCTTGTTCGTTCTCGGGCCCTCCATGATGCATTTGATACAGTCAGACCCATTATGAGTAATTTACCAATCACAGATGCATCAGACCTTAATTTGGCAAGCGCAAATGAATTTAAACTCCCAACATTCATTAAAGGAATGACGCATTGTGTTCTCATAATGCCACAGTCTGTGGTTTACTGCTGGTTGAAGCAGATGGGAAAAGTAACTGTCAAACTGTGATTCTGATGCTCTGGGCGCCGCTTAGCTCAAACTGCAAGGACGTACTCTCTACACCCACAGCTGTAAACCCTGCAATGTCTCTGACATCATCAGGGGAGAAACTTTGGGAAGATCATAGCTCCACTGAACCCTTTAATGCACTTCTATCTTTAGATTGAAGGTATAGCACGCCCTGGGTGCAGAATAAAACAGGCATCATGTTGTTAGTCCCAAGGCTCTGATGACTTTTTACCTTTTATACCTCAGACTATTCCCTGAATTCTGCTTTTTAAGATGTTTTACGAGTTTTTCATGCCTTTGTGTGTGGTTATTGATGTACTTTTTATATTCTTTCATGCTCTTCGTGCAAAGCAAAGTTCCCCTGGGGCAATAAAGGTTTAATTCAGGAAGATAACAGTCCCACGGGGCAGAGAATGACGTCCCAGTTGCTTTATTTGGCACAATGGAATGGGCCTTTTATGCTTTGCCTCCTTTCACTCTTCACCTGTTACCCATTCACGTAAAAAATACTCTGATTGCACGAAGACCTGTAAAGTTAACGCTCCTAAGTGTCAGTAAGGTTATATAATAAGGATGGCAATGCATTGTTTTAATACTACCAGCAAATCTAATATAAAGCAAACCAACATCCATCTCCTAGTAATAAGAATCCATTAACACCTAAAATCTAGCTTATGAGAACCAATAAAAGAGATGCAAGTCTGCATTCTGGTGACATATTCCCTCATTAAAATAGACCCAAGCACGGTGGCTTACACAGAGCTCCGTCTGCTCCCTAGAGATTTAAAAAAATAAAATAAAATGAAGACATGGAAACTATTGCAGAAACAACCCTGGCCATTTTATTGTAATTAGGGAATATATCATCAACTGAGAAAAATGGATCTTGTTAATGTTTTGAGCAGTTCTTGGTTGACAGTGAAGTTCATGGCTTTAGCTACATATATCAGGCTTTGGCTGCACAGAAAATATACAGAACCAGCATGAATTCATTGTTGGTTTTGGTCTACTGTGGAGTTTTATTGATGAAATACTGCAAAGGTAAACCAATGCCAGATGCCTGTTGCTTGAATAAAGATTTTGGGGTTTTCTGTCAATCATAAAGAAGTAATAAAGAAGAAGAAGAAAAACAACTAATAGGAGCTACTTGGTGTGCAGATTTATTTGTTTCAACTTTTCTGTCAATCAATACACTTAACATCAAATGTGTGTAGACTGGAGGAAATCTGCCTTCTTTTTTTTTAACTCTGGGTTAAGTTTGATTCATTCAGCTGAAGATGAATCAGAATGACAGCTTTATTAACCTTAAACCAGAAGTGAATCAAACACAGAGTGAGTCAAGGTGGCAGCAGATGTGTGACTCAGGATCTGATCAGTGGCACATTATCATGTTCCCTACCGCTGCATGAGTCTCCTTCATTAGCGATCGTTAGCCCAGACTGGACAGACAACATCACAGCTCAGTGATAGTGTCCTACGTCACATATTAAGGCTTGGCAGTTGGGCTGGTGGTACATTGATAACAAACATTAATAAAATAGAGCAGCCAGGACCGGATGGATGGTACCACGAGCAATGCCGTAAGGCTGGGCTGTCAGTGAATTATTTGTAGCTTCATGTGTCTATGACCTGCAGCTAAAATCAATGAGATGATAGTCCTTGCTGATATATTGCACAACCCCTCCCTAGTAGTAGTGATGCAATAACTTCCCTTTAAAAAAAAACAACTAAAAAGAAACAACTGCAGTCAGACTGGTTAAGACCATTGTCAGTAACCGACTTCCCATGGAGAAGTGGATCGTGATTCCAATTAGGAAATAAACAACTCTATTATAAAAGGAAGGTGTGGGCCTCAGAAAAGGACAGAAGTCACGAGTCTGGGAGAGAGTAGGTGCCCAGGTTTCATGTCAGTGCAGGTTTTGATACGAGCACCACGACCTGTAATTCAAGCACACAAAAGCAAAATCATTACAGGTAATCTTGGTGTAAAGCTGAGGCAGTCACCCTCTCAAAGTCCTAAATGCACTGACTTCACATTATCTAAATCCTATCTGCCTGGGAAATAAAGGCAATTATCAGAATTATCGGCCCTGAGGTTATTTGGTACAGCAATTATTTTGTACCGCTAAAAAGAATAGAAAAATACCTAATTTTAGTTTCTTTAAAGTAAGCTGTTGCACATTTGAAGACATCTGTTTTTCAGGCACATCAACTAAACAAGCTCTATTATTTTCTACTAGCCCCTCAACGTTTTTAATGCATGGTTGTCTATACCTGCAGCAAATGTGATTGCCTCCTGTTTGACAGAACTGTTGAAGTAATCAACTTCCATCCAAACTTCAATTATGTTATGAGGGAGGGTGGTGCCAGGGAGACAGAGGAGAAAACAGAAACAGAGACAGAAGAAGAGACAGAGCAAATAAGGGCAGCCAGCTGTGGAAGAAGCCGAAAGGATTAAACAGATTATATTACTAAGCTGAGTCCAACTGCTTCTTCTCCCTGTAAAAACAACTGAATCAAAACTAAGTCTCTCCAGCGATTGGCCTTTGAGTCTCTGCTTCAGTGTTTGTTTGAGTTTACTTTGTACTTTATGTGTGCGGTTGGATGCACGAGTGGGTGTAGGTGATTCGTGTAGATATTCTAGTACCGGTATGGAGGTGTGCACAGGTGTGGGTGTGCAGGTAGGTACATCTGCATGCACCTACCTTTTGTTTTAGCACAAAAGACAACACAAGGTGGAAAAAATTGGAGCAACCCATGTGAATTAGACCCTGCAAGGACTGATTACACTGTTGGACGTGCCTGGTTCCAGACTACTGACACTACTGATCTACTTTAGTTCAGTCCAGTTCATCCTGCATCATGACATGAATCTGTAGTTTCTTTGCTATAACAGCATTTATTAAATGAGCGACAATGGAGGACTAACAATGTGACACAGTGACACAGCCTGCCTTCAAATGTAACTCAGGAGCGTGTACACAAGATGCTTTGGGTTTAAAGTGGTTACGTTATGCTTACATGATATGTAATTATTGATAATAATAATAATAATCTTTATTTATAGAGCACTTTTCAAAGCACATGATACAAAGTGCTTTACAAAGACAAGTTAAAAGCAGACATAAAACTACAGATAAAAGTAATGTTAGAAATGTTAGAAAACCCCAAATGGCTCCTGTTAGAATGTTTCTGTGCAATGAAAAGACAGTTCATGGGAAGTTCAAATTCAAGTAAAGTCAGGAAAGGCTCTTGAATAAAAGTATGTTTTAAGAAGAGGCTTAAAAGAGATGATGCAACATGTCTAGAAGCCACTCCATACTAACAAAGTACTAATGATTTAGTAGCTTGCGAACTGGTAATGTAACTTTATTGGAGGAAATGCTAATGGCTGCTGGGAATATCAACATTTTCTTCATGACATTACAGATATAACTACAATGACAAAATCTCTATATGACTAAAATAACAATATATTTACATACCATTCACCAATAAACAAAGATCCATGGTCTCTGCTACTTTCTGAAAAAGTCAGCATACATGACACACTTTTAAGATTTCAGATATTTTGCACTACCCAGGTTATGAATATGACAAGAGAGTGGTGTTCATATGCACTTACCTCATAAGCATGACCCAATTTAAAGGCACCATGAGGTCATTGTCGAGCTGTTGTTGAGCGAGTTATGCATTTACATGAGCTACAGGCATTTTGTCTTCTCTGCAGTATATCTAAGTTTGTTCTCACTTCGCTCCAGTGGTGGATTTACCTTGCAAGGCAGCTGGATTCTCGGGAAATCACAAGATGAGGCGAGAGCCACGGGATTACAAGATAACAAATCCATCTTGTCAGGCCTAAAGTAATGCATTTGTTTCTGAACAACCAGGGCCTCTAACTAATCGGCGTCCCTGGCAGCTACATTATGTTTGCGTGCGACAACAAAGAGAGATGACTCTTTGTTCCAAACAACAATGGCAGCGCCTAAAGAGGTTAGTGCAGGTGCTGCACTCATCAGTTGCAGAACATTTCTTTGGTAAAAGAGGAGCAGAGACCAGCACTGGAGGTTTTTGCTCTTCTCCCTTGTTAGGATGCTTTTTTTCATGATCCTGCAACTGTTGAACTCAGCACAAACGTAATACTTAGATATGTGTGTATTTCAGGCACAGACTTGACGTCACTGTGAGAACTTAAGATGTTCCATGAAAGGACACATTATTGTTATGGGCCACGACTACATAAGACCCTTTTTGTCCTGTGTTGTACATTCATTCATTCATTCATTCTGTTCTGAACTGAATCAGACGTCGTGTACCTTAAATGCACACTGAATGCCACTTCTCAGCTTCTTCTCCTCCTTCGTCAAACCACATCAAAAACACATTATATCATCTCTACTTTCTTCACCACAGACGGTGTGTGATGGTGATAGACAGATCCAATCACCTGCCAGGTATTTTTCTTTCAAAGTGTCTGCCTTTTTCCAAACACATTCCAATGAAGACTTCTCAGATGGTTCTGTTTGACAAACCATCTGGCGGCGTCAGGTTAGTGGTACAGCGACCATCTGGCAAACTGGGTCAGTGGATCGTCAAGAAAAAGAGTTTGCAGTCTAGTTTACATGTAACATTTGCTATCTTGACTTAGTATCCATCAATAGTTATATTAATCAGGCGCCCCTGTGGCTCGCTGGTAATCTGGCTCGGGACCCTTTGCTGCATGTCTCCCCCTCTGTCTCCCTCCTTCCATTCTCACTATTCAATAAAGCATGAAAATATGAAAAAAAAAACATCAACAAATCTTTTTAAAAAAACAGTAAACCAAATAGTAAATTAGTAAAATTATTATTTCTTGATTTAGATGTCAAATTATAGTCATTTACTTGCATTCCTGAACAGAAAAAAAAAAGAGTTTTTGTAGTTGAATGTTGTGTGTATTTAATTTCTGACTTCTCAGAGAAGCCCAGTGAGCCGGCTCAAATTTGGGTATAAAAAGTTGAATTCAGTTTTAACATTTTAGTTTCAAACAAGCTTTTGAAAGATTTGTTAAATATTTATGTTTTTTTGTTTTTATGATAAGATGAGATAAGACCTTATTTATCCTGCAGTGGGGAAATTTAGTTGTGACAGCAGCTCAAGCTACAGACAGATAGATGTATAAGACAGAATAAAGACTATAATAAATAAGACAAATACATACATTCTATATATTATACTACTATTTGGCATTTATTATTAATATTTATATTTTTGTGTTTGTTTTCCTGAAAGTACTTGGTTTTTGTTTTTGTTTTTATATGAGAGGTGGTCTAATACATTTGGTAAGCACTGTATATTAATTCATCAAAACATATATGAAATAGTTGCATTTATGTAATATTTCATGGTAGTAGCAGTAAATGGATACATCCTGTTTGGTCCCCGCAGCGAGAGCAGTGGGTGGTAAAAGCATAAGTGCCTTTCAGGTCCCTCAGAAGACTTCAGGTTGATGTCTGCGTGAATGCAAACAACACCACGTAGAACGTAGGAACGTCAGTGCGTGGCTCCCTGTGACGTCCTGTCTACTCAAATGTGTCCATATTGGAGCCACTCATAGTTATTGTGTGGGTGAGAGGCCCAGCCATTATGGGCCAAACCCTGCTGATGATTCAACCCTTATGGCACCTTCTGCGAAGGAAGACAGAGTTGGAGTGGTCCCTTGTATCGGACCTGCCAGCTGTAAGCGTCCTGTTCTGGGCTGTTGGCCAAGTTATCAGTCACAGATCACGTGTATGAAGGGTAGCTTGCAATGTATCATTCGAGTGGTATTCTGGCTGGAGATGGACAGCTACAGACAGGCCTGAGCCTTGAGGAGTGTGGGCAGAGGTGTTAACTAAATCGTCATTTACTCCCTGCTGCGGTGTTTCATCACCACACACAGCCTCATGGGGCAGACGTCTTCGTCACTGGTTGTCTGAACAACACCTCGCAGCATGGCCGTGCTGTTATTTTGGGCACTGATAGAAGGATATTCCATTCACACACAGCAGCAATAAAAACAACAGTTAAGAGGAGGAATAAACATGTGGGATGATGATGTAAAAAGGGTCAGAGAGACTTAGGACGTCACTGTGTGGAATCCAGACAAGTCCAGGGCAACAAAGTGTGTGGAAATTAATTACTTAATTAATTAATTATCTTATGTAAATACACTTAGTTACAACCGTGATTCCAAAAAAGTTGGGATTCTGTGTAAAACATAAATGAAACAGAGTAATTTGGTCATCCTTTATGGCATATATTCAATTGCAAACTGTACAAATCAATGTAGTATTTAACCTCTTAAAACACACCTGCCTAACAGCAGATGAGGGTCGGGGTAGTTTCCGAGCATCCACATGCTGAGCAAGCAAAACTGCAGAAACTAGAAGATGTTCCCTTTGGGGCGGCTGTGGCTCAGTTGGTAGAGCGGTCACCCACTGATCGATCCCTGACCATGGCAGCCTACATGTCGAAGTATCCTTTGGCAAGATACTGAACCCCAAATGGCTCCCGATGCTGCGTTCATTGGTGTATGAATTAACTCCCAATGGTGGCAGGTGTGCCAAGTATCAATGTGTGTGTGAACGGGTGAATGAGCGCAGTACTGTGTACTGTGTACTGTGAAGCGCCATATAAATGCTGACCATTTACCATTTACTTTCAAATAAAGCCTCATGCATGTATTTTGGCCTTATAATTTATCTGTTATAAGCTTTGGCTAAAAAAGGCTTCCTCTAGACATTAATCTACCCAGTTAGAGGTTAATGTTCAAACTGATATACTTAGCAAGGACAACTTTGGGTTGCCAGGTTGTAAAAAAAAATCCACCAGCATGGTATTTGCTAGATAGCTCATTCTCCAATAGATAGTTCGACCACTTACCTTCTGGAAAAATCCGTTTTTAAATCTATTAATTGTGAACTTATTACCAGTTTTACTGCAGACTTTATTGATTGCTGTAGAAAAAAAACACTTAAAAAAAAACGTTTTAAGCCCTGCAAGAACTGTTGGGGTTGGGCCCCCTTTTTCCTTCAAAAGTGCCTTAATTCTTCGTGGAATAGATTCAAACAAACATTTACTAGAGATTTTGGTCCATATTGACAGGAGTGGCACCCGGAGTGGTCTTCTGCTGCTTTAAGGTTGGATGTGTTGTGTGTTCAGAGATGCTCTCCTACAGACCTTTGTTTTTATCATCTGGAACCAGTCTGGTCATTCCCCTCTGACCTCATCAACAAGGCATCAAGGCTCACTGGATATTTTCTGTTTTTCTGACCATTCTCTGTAATTCCTAGAGATTGTTGTGTGTGAAAATCCCAGTAGATCAGCAGTTTGGGAAATACTCAGAAACCTGCAACCATCCCACGTTCAGAGTCACTTAAATCAACTTTCTTCCTCATTCTGATCCTCGCTTTGAACTTCAGCAGCTCGTCTTCACCACCTTCTACTCAATGCTAAAATGCATTGAATTTGCTGCCATGTGATCGGCTGATTAAATATTTGCGTTAACAAGCAGGTAAACAGGTGTACCTAATGAAGTGGCTGTTGAGTGTATAACATTTTTTTACAGACTTGAGAATAAGTTACAGGATTATTATTATTGCAAAGTGTAGAAACCAACATTTATCTCTGCATTATAACAGAAACAAGCAACAGTCATTTTTCATGGTAGCCCAAACAATTTGTTCATGTTTGGCCATAAGTCTTGGTAAACTTTTCAAGTGGTGCTGTAATAATGTGTTTATTTGTATATATGGGTGCACTCACTAGTGACTCACCAGTGGCTGGCAGAGCAATTACATATATTATAACAAATCAAGGAAAGTTTAAAAAGGTACACATTTTTATTGATGTAATGGCCAAACAGAATATGCTGAGACCAACTCGTGAAGTGTGCTTTGGGCCACAAACAGTCCAGAAATACCCCACCCCCCGACTGAGCTGTGAGTAATATCTGCCCGTCCCAGCGGGGAGCAGACGGCAGCTGCCACTGATTGGAAACACGAGACCGATTGCTCCAAAAGCGAGAGGAAACAGCCCATTCATTTTTTTCTCTTTCTGTGATGAAATGTTGGTTCACCACATCTACTGCTTTTAAAATACCTTCAAGTTTTTATAGAGACCGATTCAAAGCAGTTTGACTCAATCTCCTTGACATTATAAGTACGTGACCAATATAATAGATTATTTTAAATAGTTGACTGTTCTCTTCTATGTAGGCCTGCACTTCTTTTCTTTTTTTAGAGCTTTCATTTTTAATATTTTTCTCTCAAAATCCTTTGACATAAATGGGGTTTTTTTTTGTCCTCTTTGTCATTTCTTCAGAGCCAGCTGAATTCTTGAAGGACATGGTGTTTTTTTTATTATCATCATTATCTGTCATCCATAATCTTGTAATAGGAAGTATTTTTCTGAAACATATGTGTCACACAAATTAGATACACTTAAAGTATGTGGTCATATAGTCACATAAGAGTTTCCTTTTTTCCCCTTACTCATAGAAATAAGACTGTGAGCTGTTCAGAGCTCAGTCTCCCTCTGAGAAAAAATAAGAATGATATTGAATGTTATTTGAGTGATCAATCCTGTGGCCCTTTTATGTTTCACAGAGTAAACATTTTGTATAAGCATGCAAGTTCAGGCTTTCATGATCAAACCAAAATCTGATACTGAAGAGATTTTTAGACTTTTTTGAAAAAATCATCACTTTAAAGGGAGAGTTGAGATTTTTGAAGTGGGGTTGTATGAGTTACTTATCGATAGTCAGTGTATTAACTACGGTAGAAGGCAGTCGGCACGTCCCAGTTTGAAGAAGCAGGCAGCTGCTGTGGACAGATGCAGCAGCAAAATGTGTTTTAGCCACTTAAAATAAACCTGTATCTGTTAAAGTCTATGCTTTATTTAGAATATTTCCACAGTTTTATCCTGCCGTCAGACAGCCCTTTCTGACGAGTACCTGAAGCTGTTATCTATGCTTCAAAGCCACCAGACTCCTTTGACAAAAACAGTAATTTAACATCACAGAACACAGGAGTTGCTTGTCTACCGTTGCCTCAACTGGTACATTTTGTTATATTCTTGTGTGTCTTTAGTGTTTTAAAGGGTTTGTCGGGATTCATCAGAGTCACAGAATAACACAAATCACCAAACCAACTGAGGCAGCAGTAGACAAGCAACTGTTTTTGTCAAATGAGTTTGGTGGCTTTAAAGAGAACATATACATTAAAATAACGGCTTCAGTTCTGATAAGATGCATTTTTCTAGATGTGGTTGAAAGAAGGAGATGGTCGAAGAAGTGGAGTTCAATGCACGTGATTCAATATACACAACGTCGGATTCATCTCTCATGCAGCAGAATGAATACAAGTACAAAGACGTCGAGGCAATTTATACATTCGTGGCTCAGTGCCAGAAGTTTTGGGTGCATTGAAAGTTGCTTCACATTGTGCTTACATGGTAAAGTTGTCAACACATGTAATATATTACTAAACTTGATCAGCTTATATGGTCAACCTGTCAACATAGCTGAAAAATCTAAACTCAAGTGGTCAGAGGCGCCACAAGTCTAGTTCCTCAAATACACATTCCCAAGTTCACGCTGAGCTTATGAACACATACTGAGCAGGAACATAAAACACAGAATAACAAGTTCCCAGTTGGAAAGAGCTGTCTGATGGCAAGATATAGCTGTTAAAATATTATTAAATATAGCACAGACCAAAACTGGTAATAATCTTTTTTACATGGGCCTGTTTTGACGATGTGCAATTTTACATCATCAAGTACTCATAATATCTCAAAAAGAAAACAAATGAATCATCAGAAACACAACGTAGAAATTATCATCTGTATCTTTTGTTTCTCACTTGTGATTTCCAGCACGTTGCAGATCACACAAAGTACGTCAAACTGAAGAATGAGACTCTTGACTCGCAGACATCAGACATTTCATCGTACTCTTCACAAGAAAGTCACTAAGCTTGGATTTTAATGATCTAACCACTTCAGATTGATTAAAATCTTGAGTCCCTTTGGACACTCGTACATTCCATATGTCTCAGGATGTTTTGTGTTGGATGTGACCGGATGTGTTGTTTCACTCACCCTGACTTGATAATTTACCAAGAAGTGCACTTGTCAATTACAGACGTAGAAATTTGCCCTTGATGGGATGTTATGACGCACATTTCTCAGAGCTAACGCTACCTTTAAACACGGCCGGTCGTGCCAAAGTAAATTTCCTCCATGGGTCGTTTAAAGATGCTGTCGTGGTACTTATTGCTTCTGCCTAAATCAGGAGGGTTTAATGGTCGTAGCAAC
The DNA here is from genome assembly GCF_030273125.1 of Centropristis striata. Classification (NCBI taxonomy): domain Eukaryota; kingdom Metazoa; phylum Chordata; class Actinopteri; order Perciformes; family Serranidae; genus Centropristis; species Centropristis striata. The sequence goes on from NC_081530.1 coordinate 22,415,816, forward strand.
CCCCCATTCTCTGTAAAAGTGAATGAGCAAGGGAGCAACTGAGTGATTCAGTGAGGGAGCGAGAGAGCCGCTGAGCCAGGAAGTACACTCACTGACATTATGATAAAAGGATTTTCCTGTGTATGCAAGTGTGGGTGGACAAAATATTAGAAACACATTTAAATATAATTGCTTTCTGAACAACACGGTCACTAACTGTCTGTTGAAATAACAGTAGGATTAACACTGAACACTAAATGGCCGGGTGGATTTATGTTTACATTTGTGCAGGATTTACCATTTTTACAACACACATAAATTATACCTACAGTTTAATTTAAACTTTGACACTAGCCACTACATTTAACCACTCTGAATGAACAGTTATTTCTTCCCTAATTAAAAAATATTGATGACTGACAGCAAGCATAAATACTAAAGCCACCTTACTGAAAATACATTAAAGGGAAAATCTGACAGTCCAGTGAGATGAAATGTTTCTGTTCAGCCTCCCTTGTTGTGGAGTTAATTCAATTCTGCTTTAATGTCCTCAAAGGATAATTTCAGTTTAATGCAGGTAATTTTACAGGTTTTAGCTTTACAAGCTCTTGTTCCTGCTCATCTGTAAATCCAGTAGACATGTAAAAATACAACCATACAATGCATTAGATTCAAAAAGGCTCCAAAAAGTACAGTAAAAAATAACACTTTCATCACTGGAAATGCAAATGGACACAAAAAAATACAAAATAAAAAGTGGAAAAGTGACATTTGCTTATCCAGTTCCTCACTTGATCTGTACAAATGGAGCATGAGTCCACATTTCTGCCAACTCCAAAGGAAAAGCCAGAGCCATGTTGGCTGTGGTAAGACCATGGATCTCTTTTTCTTAAGATTGTTGTAAATATCCATCCCAGTTTACAAATCGACCTCCCTGGATTTTTAACATGTAGTGTAAATTTCCTTTCTATTTTACCTCCTTCTAGCAAGAAAGTGCCCCCTTTTTTTGACCAAATTGGACTTTAATGTAGCAATGTTGCTTTGTTACTATATATCAGCGCTTCTCAAACTGTGGGGCAGTTTTCTTCAGGTCACAACATGTAGCAGACGGAACTAATGTTTTGGCATTGCAGTACCCCGGACTCATTTTAGGGACGTATCAATAAAAAAATCCACTGCTATGGTGATCACAAGAAAGTCAACAGGCTTGGATTTTTATGATCTAAACACTTCAGATTGATTAAAATCTCTCTCACTCTTACATTCCAATCATCTCAGGATGTTTTGTGTTGGATGTGACCGGATGTGTGTTTCACTCACCCTGACATCATTTACCAAGAAGTGCACTTGTCAATTACAGACGTAGAAATTTACCCTTGAGGGGATGTCATGACGCACATTTCTCAGAGCTAACGCTACATTTAAACACGGCCGGTCGCGCTGAAATAAATTTCCTCCATGGGTCGATTAAAGATGCTGTCATGGTACTTATTGCAATGGTTTAGAGAATGAACAACTTTCTTAATGAGACTAACGAGACAATGTCAGCCGATGTGAACAATGATTCACCACCAAAATCCAAGATGAGAAAATATGAAAATCTCAGTCTTGGATTTTACTTGGTTGGGCATTACACTGACTTTACTTTTTACATGATTTTAGATCTCATGCTGGCATTTAGGGAGAAGAAGAAACGTGACAGAAGGACAGAGATGGACTGTTTGTGTGTCCCATCTTACCTTTAGTTCTGAACGAAAAGTTGTTGTTTTTCTGGCATGCCTCCAAGAGTCCAAAATCAGAGAAAATGTTTGATGAACACCTTGAACGCCTCCAGATGTTGCGATATATAGTTTTACTTTTGTCAAATGCAGCCCTCATTTACTTCAATTCATCAAGACTTTTCTATGTTTTTAAATTCTTTCTTCGCAGTGGAAGCATGCCAGAAAGTTTTCTTTAAGAATCCAAGGTAGCATGAAGTGAGTCATTTACACGGTCGCCCATTAAGTTTCAGACACATGGTTTCATTTTTTATTGTGATATGTTTGGAAGAGATTGATTAATTCACTTTCTCTGTCAAGAATAAATCACATTGTCACAATCATTTCATGAAAAAAGGTAAAAATAACTATTCTGTTCCAATTTTATGGGCAACTGTGTACAAACAAATTATAATTTCCAGCATCCGGCTGCAGTGACGGTTGCATTTGACTTAAGGAGGAACTATGAGGTCACAGGGTGCACACATACTAGAGGTGGGGGGGAAATCGATACAGTATAGTATCACAATATTTTGCATGGCAATATTATATCAATTCAAGTATCATTCTGAAGGCCCGCCGGCAGGCTGTCAGTATTTCCCCGTTTTATTTTTTTTCTCCTCAAGGCCTTAGTGGGCTTTAAGGAATATTCTGGAAATGTGTCAGGAAGTTGTCAAAATAATGCTGCGAAGTTAGGATTTTTTTTTATGTTTCATTCAAAAACATTCAGAGCAGTGAAGCTTTAAGTTGAGGAAAGTTTGATAAAATGCTGCAGTTGTTGTTGTCCATACATGTTTGATATCAGTTCAGTTCAATTTGACTGAATACTTTGTTGGTCAGTCTGTGGGTTTGACTCTCATTGTGGAGAAATAAAAAAGACTGAAGTGAGATGAATAGACTGAGAATTTTCTCTTATTTGACAAAACAATTCTTGACTGAAATTCATTTTGTGGACACAAAATGCAGTTAAACAGTTAAATCGCAATATGTTGAATCGCAATACTCACCATATCACAGTAATATCATATCGTGACTCAAGTATTGGGATAAAATCGTATCGTGGGGCCTCTGCTGATTCCAACCTTCAATACAGACTCACTGCTCAGAGGGCAGCAGGTGCAGGTCAGTGGGGGCACAACATCAATTGTTGACATCCAGGGGAAAAAAGTGGACTGGAGCAGACTTATCGATTTGTAGCTTGTAGTTTAACAGGACAATGTTTCAGCACTACCATGCTTCCATCAAACAGGTTTCTGCCAGGGGGTCTTTAACAGGCCGATCTGACCTTTGGATGTCAGTGGTCAGTTTAAGATCTTTATAAGTTCATACTTGCATGTGCTTTGGGAAAATGTTATCTAACACTCTGGCTCTGCATTTCTTCTCATAGCCTGAACGTAGGCTATTATTAAGTTGCATTTGCAATGTGTCTTAATGCATCTTGAATTTGTTCATTACATGGAATTTTTAATTGATCTATGTATTTTTTTAATTTAATGTTATCTCTGACTGCGTATCAGTACTCACTGAACTGAAACACGGCCGAGCGTTCAGTTCTGCGGCCGTAGTTGAATAAGCCAATGAGCTGAGAATTAAGTTGGATAAAGCCTCAGTTTGCAAACTGAAAGTTGCAATAACAATTATAAAACACACATAAATACAAGAGTATTAATTTGAGCAAAACTAGCTTACTGTATCAAACCTTGCTAGCATGAATTACTTGGTTTAATTTGATCCAAAACGTATTCAAACACAAAATACATTTAAATATTTAAGATTACTGTGAAAACTAACCTCATGTCTCTTTGGGCGCTAAAACATAAAACATTCCTCCTTGATGTTATCTTTACAGTATCACCTCAGTTGAGTTAGTTTTCTACAGGAAGTCTCTGTTCGTCCTTTCAAAATAAAAACACCTTTTTGCATAGTACTGTATATATATCTTTTATTTTGCCCATGTATGCATGCAGAAATCAATCGATTAGTTGATTGTGAACGTTATAGATGCTCAAGTTGACGCCCATCCCTAATATACAGTAATAAACTACAGTTATAGTCATTTTAAGTGAATGTGGTGGCACAAAGCATTTTAAAAGACGCTGACGTGTTTTATTTAATTAAAACATTAGACCCAAAATGTGAAAAACACATTTATTCTCAACATTTCACTATCTTAGACATCCAGTATCCCATAGAGAATATGAACTAAATTATTATGCTGCAATTCTACTGCAGTGTCACTCTACGCAGGGAATCGTTACCCATTGTTTCACAGATCACATGCTGAGATGGAGGAACACACAGAGACAGAATGCTTTTGTAAAACCGGATGAATCAAAAGTCCTACAACATTTTCAACAAGCACAGCCTTGTTTTTCAATCCTCAGCCCTCCTGGTGTTTGTTTTCTTGTGTTATTTGCATCACAAATGTCATGTTAATGTTCTGACAGTTTTGTTTTGTTGTTTTTCTGCCTTTTCTGCCAACTAAAACACATTTTCTGAGGTACACTGTTTCAAGGAATATGTCTCTGTCGGAAAAAATAAGTTTACAGAATAATTGGATTGCCACCACTTTGTACCGTCAGGATTAATGTTTGTTTTTGCTTCTGCAAATAGGCGGTTTTAAAGACAGCAGAACATTATGGAGGGTTTTTGGCTTCGGAAAGTCAAGTTCAGTGAGACTAAACTGGCCTCGGCTCAGCCACTCAGACGTAAACAAGTCGAATGAGTCCAGCCTTACCTCTTCAAGTTTAATATTTTTTGCATAAATAGTAAAAACTATGTAAATTTGCATACAAACAAAACATTTATGTGCCATTTTGCACATATTATACCCTATCTATGCAGAGTGAAAGCTAAGTATGTGTGGAGGTTAATAAACAAGTTTATTTTTGTCTTGACATGAATTATAGACACTCCAGTTATGCAAGGCATCAAAGAGCTGGTTGGTGATATTGACATGCAGTGTCAAATCAATCAAGTGGAGTCACAACAACAGCAACAACAATAAAGCCAGCTGTGCAGGAGAAGGAGGAGAAGGACAGAACGGGAACATGATTGGGGAATAAATAGTTTGGCTCACTGTCGTCTTCAGCAGTCGCCCACTTCACACCAGGATCTGTGAGTGGGTTTGCCAACTGACCAAGCCAAACCAAATCATATTTTTATCACACAGACGCAATATGATCAGATGACTGGATTATATAATCAGAATGAGGGAAATGATGAGTGAAATTGTGTTCAACTTTGAGAATATAAAACTTTGTAGTACAGCAGTGTTGAGTGACCTATATATGCAAAACACTGCCGACAATATCACTGAAGTGACTTTAGGACTTTTTAACCTTAGACTGTTTTGTCCCTTTTTGAATACCTTTCATTCTGCCACTCAAAAAAATGTTTACCATGACATGTTGGTTTAATTTTTTCAGCAAAACTCACCTATATAACCTGATTTTTTTGTTTTTACTTTTACTTACTGGATCAAAATTGTACAGAAGAGGATTTCTGTAAAGTTGGAAAGATATTCATAGATTCATGTCAAATAAGTCATCAGAGGAACATTGTTTTAGAGAAACGGCACATCTATCTGAACAGTTAGTTAGACTGCAAGCTACAACCTGATTTTCATAAATGTCATAAAATTAGCAATAACCACAATATTTAAAGGTGTAGTAGTACTAAAATCCTCCTACACATAACTATTATTTTGGGGGAAATCTGCTTTTATGTAATTTATGTGAATTTTAAGACATATATTGTATTATATTATATATAATATATATATTTATATATAATATGTATTTTCTCAACATTGTATTTCGATTTTATTCTCCTCATCTGACTTTTTCTCCTCATCCGACTTTTTCTCAAACTTATTTATTTTTTTCTCCTACATTGCCCTAATCCTCTTCCGTATAATTTGGAACCAAAAGAAACAAAACAAAACCCCAACATAAAATCGAATTTTGAAAATGATGGGGTTTTTTACTTTCAATTCATCACTCATGATCAGTTAAATGTTGCAAATGTTGCAAATGTGAACACAGGTTTCATTTATAACATATAAGAAGTAAAATAAGGATAACATCTAGTTATATCGTTTTATACTTGATTTACACAGTCTCCCATAAAGTTGGAATAAAATATTTTTACCTCTTTCCATGAACTGATTGTGACAATGTGATTTATTCTTGACAGATAAAGTGTATATCTTCTCAAAACATTATTATTAAATCTCTTCCAAACATATCACAATGAAAATGAAACCACAATTAACAGAGGATTGTCTCCGAAAACAAAATTATTCCAACTTTATGGCTGACCGTGTATTTGACTTTATCTCCGGTTGAAGTTGAAGTTGACAGCAGGGCTTCGTTTTTAAGTTGTGACATCAAGAAGGAGTAGTACGCTGCAGCTTTAGTGGATTGCAGAGGGTTAATGAGAAAAAATGCATTTAAGCTAATCAATATTTGGTATGTTATAACAGTATATGAAACTTTTTGGTTATGTCTGAACTCTTCGTATGAAGCAAAAACTATGTAAATTGTACACTATTTCAAGTAAAATACTACAGCTTGTAAATACTGGACACCACACTGCCATAAATATCCAACTATTTTTTGTTGTCTTTTCTCTTTGGTATTCTTTGTTATATTTTCTCAATGTTTAATCAGTATGTGAATGATTCTGAAGCTTTCTTTTGTGATTAGGATCTTTTACAATTTAAAAAATTAAAAAGTACAGCAACCAGGCTGCTCTGTTAACATATTTTGCCTGAGGTTTGCATTTTATAGCAGCTGAAGTACTCCCACAGACGTGAAGAAAAACCACAAACTTTAAAAAGTTCATGGAGTCAGTTGAGCGGAGGCTCTTACAGTAGGAAGTGACGCGGTTTTTACAGTTCAGTGGGTATAAAAAGACACAAACTACTGTTTATAATAAATTATATTACACTATTTTACACAAACTGAGTCTGTAGTGCAAATGAACGGACGCAGCATATATGTAATGTGAAAGAAATACTTGTAGTGACAAACCCACCGAGAATCATCACCTGACACTCGGCTCTAAATTCAAGAAAATTTAAGCGTCTCTAAGCTCATTTTATTGGTTTTACAGTCCACAAACTTTACAGTGTGGATTGAGTCTCGCAGCTTTCATCAGCGTGCTTCCAGCCACAGCGGACAGCTGTTTTCAGCCAAAAAGCTGATAAACTGTACAGTGGCTGCTCAGCACCAAACGGCACACAGACACAAGACACAGTCAGTGATTAGCTGGCGAAGCATTTAGCTGTTAAAGTTAAATATTTCTTTCAGGGGCTGAAGGGGACCAAAACACAGCCAAAAGGAGTCGATTTTGCACTTGTTTTTACACCAGTTAAATCCGACTCTAGTTCATTTTTCCCCGTTCTTGTTATGATTGGACAGGTGCATTAATCTGCCACCTTGGATGTTTAGTTTCAACATGTGGTGTAATTAGTCATGGAATGTGGTGGCAGAAACGTATTCTGTGTTAAACAAAACAATTCAAGGTGAGCTAAAGTTCAGAAGCTTTATTTGCAGAGTATTTTCAATTGAAAAGGATTTTCAGTTCAGTGCTCAGACACACAATGAGTTTGTTCAGAGTATCTGACGAAGAAGAAGTAAAAAACAGATGTATTTATAGCATAAGTGTATATGACCAGACAGATGAAGGTTCATAAGACTCAATAAAAGAACTGCGTCCTAGCCTAAGAGTGAGAGGTGTGTGCGGGATCATAAGCAGAACGGGCAAAAGGTCGGTTCTGTGATTAAGTGCAGTGGTGGAAGAAGTATTCAGATCCGTTACTAAAGTAAAAGTGCAAAAGTATCAGCATCAGCATCAAAATATACTTAAGTATCAAAAGTAAAAGTATTTTTTTTTTGTGATCAAATTTTTATTATTTTCTTCTCCTTTCAAACCACATACAGCCACATCCCACCCCACATCCAACTGTACAGCATATCAAAAACCACTGTGGGCAGCATGTGAGAAGAACAACAAACAAGAATCTGAACTACCTTCCCACCCCCCTTCCCCCCATACCTCCCTCACCCCTCTGGCTTACTCCCTCCCCCTCCCTTTGCTGGAGTCAGTCATAAATAATAAAAAATAATAATAATAAGAGAAAATAAAAATAAAAAAATAAATAAAAACATAATAATATTAAATAAATAATAGCAATAATAATAATAATAATAATAATAATAATAATAGTAATAATATATATATATATTTTTTAATATAACAAATACAAATAAATAGTAAAAATAACAGTTATTACACAGGCAATTTAGTTAATTACTACAGATAAGAAATATGTGGAGAAAAAAAAAATAAAGAAAAAAGAATAAAAAATAAAGAAAAAAGAGTTGTACCTCTCCTCTTTACATAATGAAATATTCAAGACCCAAACATAAACAAAAAGGGTAAAAAGAAAAAACATACATACATACTAAATACATGTAATTATCTGTTCATATATTCCGTAAAGAACAATAAAAAATACAATTTTACATGAACATTTATATCTTCCAACCCATTTGGAGAGCCAAACCTTGTTGGCCAATCAGTTTCACCTATGTAGCTTAAGCCTAACCTTCTCCATTGCTCTAGAGAGGATCTCAATATTATCTGCTATAGCCCCATTTGATCGAGCAATAGATAATTCTAAAATAATAATGTCATGTAATAGGGCCAGCCACTGAGGTATGTGGCGGTTTCCATCTTTGTATTAACATTTTCTTTGCTGCTGTCAAACCTAGAAACAACAATCTTCTCTGAGAAAACTTAAAAAGTAATTGCGAATCATCATTTAACAGTAAAATAATCGGGTTACATGGTATATTAACCCCAATTATATCTCCCATCAAGGATGCTACTTGCAACCAAAAAAACTCCACATCTGGGCATTGCCACGTCATATGTAGATAAGTTCCTATTTGTCTGCTATTACATAAAGGACAGATGGGAGTAGAAGAAAGATGGAGTTGACAGCGTTTCCTAGGGGTGAAATAAAGTCTGTGGATAAATTTATAATGGAGCATTTGATGATTGAAATTTCGTGACGTAACTTTAATATTTCCCCATACACTCTTCCAGTCAATAATTTGCTTCCACTCCTTCAAATCAACATTCCATACTCTGGTCACCCCCAATGGAAAACTTTTAGCCTCTTGCAGTTTTTGATATAAGGTGGATACCAACCCCCTCGATTTAGATTTAATACAAAAAAGCTTAAGGAGCGGATGTTCAGGAGGGGAGGTATTACATGGGATTCCATAAGCTAAAACCGCACTTCTCACTTGTAAATAAAAATAAAAGGATGTTCTAGGTAAATTATAAGCACCCTTAAGATCCTCATAAGGTAAAAGTAAAAGTATTCATTGTGCAGAATGGCCCCAGATTGACTCAGATTGTTTTATTTATTCCAAATATATGTTGGATTATTATTTTTCTAAGTAGCTAACAGTTGCTGTTTTCAAGATAGGGCTAATTTTAACTACTTGATATACTTTTATGTGGTTTAATTTATAGACATGTGTAATCGTTTAAAATTGATTGTATTTTTTCATGTTACATTTCAACCTGAAAGTAACTAAAGCTGGCAGCTAAATCTACTGGAGTAAAAAGTACAGTATTTGTGTTTAAAAATGTAGTGGAGTAGAAGTATAAAGTTACATATGTAGAAATACTCAAGTAAAGTACATGTACCTCAAAATTGTACTTAAGTAGTTTAACAAGGCGACTTTAATCCACAACCAGGCTTCACCTCTATACTGATGACCTGCCCCCCAAAAAAGTCAAGTATCTTTAATATAATTGTATAAAACAATAAAACTGTGAAGTATCTCACTCAGTCACAGAGTGCAAAAATGTAAAAAGACAAAGAAAAATAGTTTCTAAGAATAAATTGATTTTAAAAAGACATTCTGCATTTTATTTGAAAAGTGTCGTTTTTTTTATTGTTACTTTAATCATAAGACTTTTGCTGAAGTTTAGGCCCGTTCTGACTGAGTGCATAAAAGCTGGCATCAAGCCAGAGGCTCCTTGTAAGCTAATAACTAATAGCTATAGGGCTTTGACATCATGTCAGATTTGGAGGCGTTTGGGAGCATAATAAATAATAAACAGTATGAGTTGTATCCTTTTAAGGCTTAAAAGTTTAACCTCGAAGCTTGCACGTGTACGAACATGTGCGCCATACATTGAGCTGTATGCAGTCACAATTCTGGTTTGCAGAAAAGTTAAATACGCCACGACACAGAGAGAGAGAGTCAAAGAACACAAGGCTGTATACGAGACAGGACCCTCTTTTTTAGCAGTCCTTAAGATCTGACAAATTGTTCTCCCGCTGTACCTAGGCAGTGTATTCTGATGTCTGATAATAAAGAAAACAAAAATGAACATCGACGTGCTCCTTGATTCATTTTCTCACTCGAGGGGTAGTAATTTCACTACAGGAGGGGATTAGCACGGGACAGTGGAGTGTGTGGGCTCGGGAGTTTTGTTTTGCAGCCTGACTGCTTTAGAGAAAAAGCTGTTCATCATTCTGTTCATCCTTGTTCAGACAGACCTGTGTCTTCAGGAGAACAATGAAATGGGCATATGAGGGCTAATTCTGCCTCTCTCTCTCCAAGAGTAAATTATTAATTTTCCATTTCTGATCATTCATGCACAGGGGATGTTTCTACAACCCACTGACACACAAATACAGATATGCAAATACATTAGGGGCAATTTAAGAGCATCATTTCACCCCTGATAGCATGTCTTTATACTGCAGTAGGAAAGTGGTAAAATCTCTTCTCAGAACAGCAGTGAATCAGCAGAGGCCCTATGATACGAATCTATACTGATACTTGAGTCACAATACGATATTATTGCTACTTTAAGCATTTTGTGATATGGTGAGTATTGCGATACAATATATTGTGATTTAACTGTTTAACTGCATTTGTTGTCCACAAAACAAATGTTTTGTCAAATAAGATAAATTTCTCAGTCTATTCATTTCCACAATGAGAGTCAAACCCACAGATCGACCAACAAAGTATTCAGTTAAACTAAACTTTTGATTAAAAACATGCATGACGGCAACAACTGCAGCATTTTTTCAAACTTTCCTCAACTTTAAGCTTCACTGCTCTGAATGTTTTTGAATGAAACATAAAAAGCCTCACTTTGCAGCGTTATTTTGCCAACTTCCCGACACGATATCCTAACACATACAGCCTATAGAGTCCTTAGATCTTCGAGTTTCATATGATATCAGTATCTCCAGTAAATATCGATACTTGGTGACCATAAATCAATATAATATTGCCACGCAAAATATCGCGATACTATGCTGTATCAATTTTTTCCCCCACCTCTAGTAGCCAGTGAAGCTGAGCTGAATAAATCAGGATATTTCATCCGAATCCATTTATTCCTACAAGGATTCGGTGTGTCCGCCACAGTCAGACATTGCAGCTGTCTGGTCCACTGCAGGTTGTTTGTCACAGCAGCAGCATGTCTCTGTGTGTTACGGATGTCTGAGAGCGCAGGGAGCTGATGGCCTGCAGGAAGTAGGGCAAACCTGCAGAGACATCACATGGATGGAAAACGTCTGAATTAAATGTCATTCTGACACAATGCTCCTCCACAGCGGAGACAGGAAACACCAATATACCCCAAAGATGTGGTGATGACATGACGTTGGGAGGCGAAGACATCTCACCTGAAATGGAAAAGCCACCCAAAGAGTCTAATGTGTGTCTGGAGACATGGAGTTTTTGTTAAATGTGGACAAAAAGATCAAATAAAGCACCTGCAGCAGTGTGACCTTAGTGTTGAACACTTTTTCCCCATTGTCAGTCAAGACACAAAAATGGGATACACAAGGCTTTGAATTCTTGACGTATCCCTGTCAACGAAAGAAATCCATCTGTCGGTCTGTCTTTCATTCCTTGTATCCACTATGTGTGCACACATAGAAATCTCAGTGCAAAAATGTCGTCAGAAAAATCCAGAATATGGCTAACCATCAAAATACAGGCTAAATAAAGATCACGCTTGCGCAAATTAATTTAGTAAACATGATTAATAAGGGAACATTGACAATATGGGCAACCTGTTGTTTTTGTCTTCTAATGAATGAAGTGATCCTGGTTTCAGCTAGTGTGTGTTTGAATATAATTAGAGACGGCACGTGCACTGTATGACTGTGTGAGAGAGAGAACTGCTGTATAGGTTTATATCAGGACTGCTTCAGGACACTATAAATGTCCCCTTAATAAAAGAAAACCCTGATTTAGCCACGTATAAATGTGACAATATTTGTCCTTGTGGTGATGAAGATACCTCAAGTTAGATATCCTTGTTGTGAAAAATAGTACAGAAGAAAAGAAAGTTCATGCTGTCTCTGCATTGCCTGCTCCTCTCCACTACACAAGTGCAGAAAAATGGATTTCCGGGCAGCCCAAATATGGCCAAGCAACGATGAGGTGTGCAACAGATGAGTCATCCTTCAGACTCCCACACTCCCCATCCTTACATGTGTGCAGGAGAGAGAGGGAGAGAAAGCAGAGTGAGACGGCGAGAGAATAAAGAAATAAAAGCCTTGCAACACTGTGTAGAGCTAACCTGCAAACCAAGTAATAGTGTTCACATTATGACATCCAGAGATTTTTCACTGAGGGAATAAAAAGATCAGAGAACAACAGCAGAGACTGTGCATAACATAAGTCCCTGCACCCCAGAGATATAAGACATTTTCCTCTCTGCAGATAGATATTCTACCGACAAGCTTAAAACAAAGAGCTGCTGCTTGTTCCCCTGCTATTTGTCGTGCACTTTGCAGTGCATTAAGATGCAGAATGGAAAATAATATGTATTTGGCTAATTGTGCAATCAAGACTAAATTGCACGTCATGATAATTCAGTTTTTCATCTTTACCACAGTTTCCCTATACAAGTGATTTTTTTTTCATAAAAATTTGATATGCAAATGCTGTAATGATAAAACTTTTGCTGTGCAAGCAGCCCTATTAGAATGTAACTCTTTACACATTGGAGAAAAAGTTACTTGAAGGGTGGAAACTGAACTAAAAATGGGAGTGTCATGGGAGGTAAGCTCATGATTAGCATGCAGTACACCAAAAATATCAGGATTGATGTCCTGGTTGCATTTTGCAATATGCAAGCCAGCATGCTTTTCTGGCTGCTCTGCCCCTCAGTACTACGCAGTACATATACAGTGTTTTATTAGACCACCTTTTTAAGTCACAGCTGTTCTAAATTAACAGCATTAGTAATTACCAAAATCATTTTTTATGTTTCTATAATGGTTGATACACCAGTATGTAGAAGCTCTTTAACCAAAATGATATTTTTAATGCAAAAATATAATTATTATTGTTTTCCATGATTTTTCTAAATTACTTTTTACAAAAAAAAACCCTGTAAAAATAGTAAAGCACATTATTATTTCTTGATTAAGATGCCAATTTATAGATATTTTATAGTTAAAAATGTGGGTATAAAAAGGTGAATTCAGTTATAACATTTTTATTTTTAAACAAGCTTTTGAAAGATTTCTAAAATATTTATGTTTTCTCATTTTTATGACAGATGGTCTAATAAATTTGTTAAGCACTGTATATATGAGCAAGAAGGTCAAAGTTTCAATTCAATTGCATGCAACAGTACATACTTTGTAATATGAGCTGCAATAAGTAGTAAAAGTAAAGACAAAAAGTAGACTACACAATTTGAAAAGCAACTTCAGTTGTGGAATGAGCCTAATAACCTAAAGTTTAACAGTTGAACCAGTTGAACAAACTAACTTTAATAAGTTTTAAAGGAATAGTTTCACATTATGGGAGAAAATCTATGTGTCAATCAAAAATATAGTTAAAATAATTGTAGGCTGCATTCTACATTTTATACCAACAGGCTAGTTAGTACACTGTAACAGTATGTGAGATTTTTTTCAAGTTTGTCCAAAACCTTAGTATGAAACCTATAATATAAAGTATATACTATAGGTTTCATACTAAGGTATTAATATTACAGTGTATACTATATACTGTAATATTGGTACCCCAAGATGCAATGCAGTAGTGATGACAGTGGACAGTAACAGTAACCAAGCAGCTTTGTAATAACACTTCAATTTTCTTTTCTACATAATTGGACTAATTACCTTTTTCCAGAAACCGAAGCATTATTATTATAAGTTGGCACAGGTTTTTTCTGATTATGTATCTCAAACTGCCAGTGAGGCTCATCGAACCATAAAAGATACAAACTAGTTTATTCACACAATAATTCATCTAACTCTCAGCAACAAAGCAAAAAGATATATTTCACAATATCCCAAATGAATACAAACAAAAACGGAAGGTATTGTGTCGACGGTGTCTAGTAGTTATAATGTAACACAATGGTACATAACACAGTCGGAAAATTACAACTAATCATTTTTGAACAGCTTAGAGCCGCATAATTAAACTCTGTAGACCTCCTACTTTGGAGAGAATGAATATAATCCCTTTTGAGCCAGAACAGCTCGTCTCTCTGCTGTTTGTGTGCCAGGAGACATGATGTTACACTGTCCCCAAAATGTTACCAAACTGGGTTTTTCTCCCAAAGCACATTGAAGAAATTATGATTTAATGTGTACAAGACTTTTTAAAGCTCCAATGCATTCTTTTTCATTAAGATAGATAGATGGATGGATAGATGGATAGATGGATAGATGGATAGATATGCGATATGCTCTTTGAAGACACTGTCAAGGTGTGATATTGCTTTTTTTCAGCCTCCCAGTCTGTCTTTGGAGATGAAAGCCAGCCAGGCCGACATGGGTGCCAGTTCTTTCCTTTGATGTACAGGTGTTCATCCATAGGTGAGGCGAGGCTGTGTGAGAAAATTTGATAATCACATTCATAACACACATTTACGTCTACATGTCTGAGTTCTATTTAAAGGATGCCATACTGTTAGCAGTGCCGACTTTATATGTTTTTACTCTCCCGGGAACATTTGTTACATCATGAAATACTGGATGTAATGTGAGCGGTTGGAGTCTTCTAAGATTCCTGTTGAAATCCTTTTTGTTCATCGATCATAAGGGGTCATCATTTTTTTTTTATTCCAAACAAAAATCCTGTTCTATTTAACACTGTTTTAAAAATAATCTCATCCCCGGTGGCTCACTGGTAGAGCACATACCACTAAGGCCGAGTCCTTGACTCCGAGGTCCCTTTGCTGCATGTCTTCCCCTTTTATTCTGTCTGTCCCTATCAAATAAAGCATGAAAATACCAAAAATTAGGCCAAACAAAACGTGGTGAAATCACCCTAATCCCAAAGCCATGTTGGCCAGTCAGAACCCCGAAGAAAGAAAAATTTCTTACCAGAACTGTTGAAATAAACATACCGTTCGTTTGCGATTTACATTTTTTTAGAAGCAGAAGACAAAGTGGTCAAATGTTATTTTTTTATGCAAGTAAGTACACAGTGTAAAGTACTACATGTGCAGTGTGCTATGTGAAACAGTGCTGACAGAAGTTACTTTTTATTGATTGGACAGATATTTGACTGGTATCAATCTTCGTATCTCCCAAAAACACTGAACTGCAGCACTTTCTCCTCACAGCTGGAGGGTCACGGGTTCGAATCCCGCTTGCGTCTCTTCTGTGTGAAGTTTGCATGTTCTCCCTGGGTTCTCTCTGGGTTCTCTGGCTTCCTCCCACAGTTCAAAGGTTTAGGTTTATTTGGTTATCCTAAATTGCCCGTTGGAGTGAATGAGAGCATTTCCCTAAGTGTCTGCCCCAGTGATGGTCTGGCCACCTGTCCAGGTTGTACCCCGCGTCTCGCCCCAATGTTAGCAGGGATCAGATAAACAGTTTAAGATAATGAAAGAATTAATAAATGGTCATGATGTGTCGAAGAAAAGCTTTTATTTCCTGTTAAAGTATGAGTGAAATTTTTATGTTAGTGTCTCTTTGGCTGCCAAAACTTGTGTAAGCCTTTTTTCAAAAACTCATAGTGTCAAGGCCACCCTGGCTCAGCTTTCTGCTGCTTTCTCCAGAGACTTACTGGATTTACTCATCAACAGGTAACACCATGTATGTCTTTCCTGCAGCCGTGTCAGTTTCCTCCCTGCAAGCGAGTTGTGGACAGGCCTTCCTCTGGCACTCGGCAGAGCGAAACTCCTGTGAGTCACTCTGCTATATGCCTACATCTCTCTCTCTTGCTCGCTCTGGTGTTTATTAAATTCCCACCACCTGCCCCATCCATGCCTAATGAATCTTGTCCCTTCCATAGACGTGACTAAGAACAGTTTGATGTGTGCTGTTTGCTTGCTGTTGTTGTTGAAAGTGACGAACAGCAGGGAAGCCTTAACAAAATTAAAACCCAGCTTTGTGTTCTTGGCAAAGCCCTCATGTTCATGCAATGAACCAACACAAGCTCAAACCAACATGAAGCATTCGCCTGCAGCCCTTTCAGCCCTGTTGTTTTTGCAAAACTTTTTTAAGCATGAACTGCAACCGACCTCAGCTTGACCACATGACAGGTCAGGTAAAGCCATTACTGCTCTTAAGAAAAAGCCAGAGGGTTCAGGTAAGCTCTGCTGGATGTTGCATTAGAAAGAATCAATTTCCTGCCTCAACTCAAATGGCAGCATTTCAGGGCTTTTTCTTCTCTGTGTCCATATTGATTGCCAAAACAATTGCACTGCCACCCAGGATGTTCAGTAGAGGCAGCTTTAAAAGGGGAATCGAGACAATGGCAAAGTTTATCACCAGCTGATGAGCCCTGTGGGACATCGACTCAGAGAGTGAGACCCCATTTAGTGTCTGTCCAGCTGAATCTGCTCTGTGTGAGAGTCTAAAAATTTACCAATCTTGAGACCTTTAAAAGGTTTCAATGCTAAAGACTTCACGCCTCCGTCAGAAATTATATTTATGTACTACAGATTATTTGTGAGCCACCAATGTGCACTCTGTGGCAAAAAACGACATGTTTTCTGTTTGAAAAACCGAATAAACTATAAAGCCTCCATCAAGGCCAACGGTGAAATCACTCACTTCTCAGATGGTTCTGAGTTGATGAGTCATTCTTTTGACTTAGTTTTGTTCCTAAACTTTAATTTGTAATGTGGAAACAATATGGATGACACAAAGACTGATTTTTTTTTCATGTTATTGCTCAGAGGGTTTAAAGACTTTTTTTAACTGTTTCTGGTCTGGAAACAAGTGAAATATGCCGAGCTCATGTTTTATTTGATCTTCTCCCATTCAGACAGATTTCCAGCTGACTTGGCTCTTGAGTGGCAAATCACAAACATTTATTTCATAGAGGGCGGGTTTGATAGCATAAGTGATATCCAGCACTTCTCATGATACTAAAACCAAACTGTGAAACTAACTAGGCAGCCCTGATCAAATATCAATCAAGATATTTGTCACCTCAAATGTTCTCGAAAACACATTTTAGTGTAACGATAAGCTGTATTTGAGAAACTTTTGTTAATGCTCATAGATTTGTATGTTTATAATCAATTTTACTGACCCATCCACGTGTCATTTGTGAAGATAAACTGTAAAATATAATACATTAATGCGCAGAGTACACTGTGTCCTGCTTTTGTTGACCATAAACTCATAATACTGCATGATTTTTGGTTTTGATATCCATGTGGAGGTTTGATGTGATCTTTAATTATATATTATTTATCAGATGTACTGACATAAAGCAAGCTAGGCCCCTGAACCCTTTTAAAAACAAGGGCACTCTCCTGGTTTAGTGGGCACGCTGATTCTGACACCACATGTTACATGTTACTGTGTTCTCAGAGTGTTAACTAAAGACTGTTTAAAATCCATGTTGCTAAAGGTGTTTTTTTGCCTTCATGTGAATTTTACCTGCAGGAAACTCAATTGTCCCATTGTTCTGACAGCACATGAATGCAGCATGAATGCCCTTTCTTGCAAAGTTAACCGAAATGAAAAATAATTAATGTATCTGCCCCTTCATTCAGACCTGCTCCAAAATTTAATTAGTTCTACCTTGACTCATGCTACACCTTTACACCAAGTTTTATTAAAATCAGGCCAGTAGTTCTTCCAGACAGACAGCCATAAAATCATCTCCTTTATCTGGAGGTAATGTAAAAGAGCAAGCGAAGCACTGACAGACAAAAACAGACCACCTTAAAGCATCTGGTGTGTTCAGTATACAGTTGAGTTTTGCAGGCAGTTGGCAGGCTTCAGTCAATTTAAAGATTTTTTTAAAGGTATGATTGCATGGCTCAGAGGCTGGCCTCACACATCAGATTAGTTTTGAAACATATCCACTCAGTGCCGGTGTCTGAGCTCCCTCTTGTCAATCTCTACATGAGGGATGAAGGACAGATAAGAGCTCGGAGGAAAGCAAGAACTGAAGAGGAAGACCCAGCGAGACTGTCAATGCCTTCAAGAGGTGGAAAGAGTCATAATATAATTTGGAGAGGCTTTTAAAGATATTGTCTTTCTTCTCTCAGCTGTGGTTAATAAGAGGTCCCCATTTGCGCTAGAAGTATGTTTCCATATAAAAGAAAAAAACTCTTTATCTTGTAATTGTAAATACATTGTGCCTATTCTGTCTTGTTAAGTCCCGTGTTTCCACATGTAGGGTAAAATTATATAACTGTGTGACCTTCCCTCACGTTATGCTCTTTCCTTTGCTTTCAGGAGAGCTCTTATGGTTGAGAGGGGAGACAGAGCAGCCTGTACTCCCAATAATACTTATTACTGGCACACATGAAGGAGGTTTACTGGGCAGGGGAGGAAGGAGTCAGGAGGGAGGAGCATGAGGTCATTGGAAGTTCTCTGGAATCATTTTATTTCTCCACTAGTTAAAGTGACCAATATCTTACATTAATATGATGCATCACAAAGATATTTTAGCAGCATTTTAAATCGGTGCCAAGCCAAGCAGTCAGAGGACCAGAGCATCCATCGCTCACGCCTTCAAACACCCACCCAACATTTCTGTTTTTGTCTCTTGTTTCATGCTTTTGTCTTCAGTGGTTGCTGTGATATTGTAGCCAATACTTAACATACAACCACACAAAACCAAAAAAACCCACAAGAGAAAGAATATTTAATGCAAACCTTAAGTTCACAATCTACAACCCTTTGTCCTGGTGATATTTAAATCGATGGAGTGATGCTGGATGATTTATTTCTCTACAGAGACACTCTACAGGTGAATAAGTTGAAAAAATATTTAATAGATATCATCATGAAAATTCCCCAGTTAATTACTTATGCTAAGACAGTTATTGTATGATTATTTTATTATTATTATTACTTGAAAATGTTCAAACCATTTGGCTGAAAAGTGAGTTTTCTTATCATAATCTTTAGGCACATGGGGCTGCTATTAGGAAAAACAGGAGCCCAAAGACTAAATATAGTGTGAAAAGAAAATGTCTCTATCATAAAAACTACAAAGAGCGCAATCACATATTTGGTATCTATGAACTCATAACAGTTTAAAAATCATATATGCATATACACGGTCGCCCATAAAGTTGGAATCATTTTGTTTTCTTTCGTTAATTGTGGTTTAATTTTCATTGTGGTATGTTTGGAAGAAGTATTGAGAAGATATACACTAACTGTCAAGAATAAATCACATTGTCACAATAATTTCATGGAAAGAGGTAAAAAATATATTTTATTCCAACCTTATGGGCAACCGTGTAGGATTTTTTTTTTTAAGAGGAAAAAACACTAACATCGTGTTTGTTAAATGTTTTCTGAATAAATATATTTTTAACTGACTTGATAAAAGTGTGATCAGTCATGTGATCTAAACATTTCAGAGTTGAACTGTTAGACACTCTCATAGCATACTAAATATAGTCTTTGACTTAATAATTGATATGTTTAAATATGTAAATGAGGCATGATCTACTTCTAGCTGAGGTCGCTGGTTTGATCTGGTCCGTGGCGGTCTACATGTCAACGGGTCCTCAGGTTGGAGCCACAAATTGCCGCTGATTGCTGTCCCATCTGTGTGTGAGTGTGTGTGATTGCAGGGTAGCCCTGCCACCTGAATGTGTGTGTGAACAGACTTGTTGTGTCAAAGTGCTTTTACTCTGACTGTGACTAGAAAAGCACTATACAGTGCAGTTCATTTACCATGTTAGTGTTATATATAGTGGGGAGGGTTTTTCAGGAACTACTCCAATTTGTTCCTCATTTGTTTCTCAATAACTACTCAGACTTTTAAAGTGTACTGAGCACTTTTTTTATCCCCGGTACAGTTCTCTGTCTTTTTTCCAGTTGACTCGGATACATTTGAGAAAAGATGAGCTGCTGCAGGTTATTTATACTGTTTGTACTAACAACAGGACTGAGACCTCTTTAACAAGTGTGGAGCTCTGCCTGGTTTGTGAGAAGTGATTTGCAGGTTCAGGTCATGGTAATTGGTTTTTGGACAAGCACCAACCTGGCTGTTTGTTTTGTTCTCCTCTGCTGTGTCATTTCCACTTCTGCTCTGCTGAAAAGAAAGAGAACCACAGCTCCCAACACAGGAAAAGAGTTGTTGTTTTTCAAAACTCAGTCCTTCCGGTGCATATTTCTATTCAAACTAAAGCTGCAACAGATGTTCAGCATGAACAGACAGCTTTGATAGCATCTCATTGAGTTGGACAACACCCTGTACAGTACATCACAGATCAGCTGACTCTGTTATAAAGCACCTGTAGGATCCACACTTGATGTTCTAGTGGATGACAGTGTCAGATTGGATAATATGAGGCCAAACTTCAGTCTGATAATCACTTACATAACACTCTGCATGAAAATTGAGGCTAAAGGCTCTTTGTGTTCTCCCAAAGCGTGGCAAGGCGGCTTCAAGTGCTCTTTGACACGTGCAGGCATCAGGCGGTTCGACACTTATGGTCAAATTCAGCCAAAAATGCTGCCATCATTCACCATGTCACTGTAAATTACAAACCGTCTACAATATGTATGTTAAATTATCATCCTCCACATTAATTATCATAATTATATTTATCCGTCTCGTTTAGCAGTTTATGTCCTAATATAGGAACAGCTAACTGCATATTTTTTCATGTTTCTCTAATTGTGTGATTACAAATCTATTTATTGATCATGTATGACATAATTGTCTCTCTCTGATCATTAACCACACCTCTTTTCTCTGCTGGTTTACACATGAACAGCACACAGGCACAACATGCTGCATCCTCATCACATAGGGAGGCAGAAAGCATCTAAAAGCAGCACCATCTAGAGGCTGGATCCCCTCATAGCTGCAAGGAGCACAGTCATTGTAGTGCAACTCATCGAACTTGAGCACTAAACGTTCTGAAGGAGTTACAGACTGTACAGCGGGCACAACTTCTAAAAAAAAAAAAATTAAATGGGGGAGAAACAAGCACTTTACATGTCCAGTATTGTATAAATAGTAGCAAATGTGGCCGGTTGCAGCATTTACACTAAACTCAAACAATCCTTGAAGCACTCTCCCACCTCAGTGAGGAAACTACATCCTGTGATTCAGCGATACGCGGGGATTTGCCTTTTCCTGGGTCTGTAAGTGCTTTCATCCTGCCGCCAAAATACTTAGTGTAGTGTGAGGGCTGTCCTGGCTCCCGTGGGAGAAAAACAAATGTGTGTAGGCGAAAGGTACAGAGTTGCAGTGGTGATTCCTCAAAACTTTTTTTTTTCCTCTCACATTCACTTATATGGGCATTTGTTTATGTAACTGTGCCTGCAGCGGCCCACGCCTCCCTCTGAAATGAGCTATGGCAAACAGAAAGCAGCCAAGGGTTCAAACGAGCAGGTGCAACAAGTTGGTTGTCGGCTGTTTAGAATAAATGATGTTGATTAGCACATGGTGTTTATTCGTTAATTACTCCCACTTTAATTGTATTCATGTGCTCACGATTGTTGCTTCAGATCATGTTGGAGGTTAAATAAGCTGCAGTTTAGCATTAGATTCTCTGTGTGTTGTCTGATGACTTTTCCTTCTACCACTGTTTGGCCACTTCATCCGAATAAACATCATCCTAACTCATTATTTCTCCTGGTCCCCTGTGACTGCCATCCACATTACAAATGCAGAAGGATGGAGGGTTCTCGAACATCCAGTCAAACTTGTCCTCGTCTGATTACACAGCTGGACATAAATTAGTGACTTCCAGTGAGAAGATTTCTGCTTGATCAGTGGAAGAAGGAGGAGTGAAAAGATTTCTTCTTGGGCGACTGGGGAAACCTGCTAGTTTATGGATTTTATCAGCGTGACAAAAACAGCTGCAGGGCGATTATTAGTCGCCTAGAGGTGTACAGAGAGATCATTATCTGTTTAACCGAAAGAATTGTCTCCGTCTCTGCAGCTATACACTGATAGGAGAGTAAGAGTCATAGAAGTTGGAAGTCACATTAAATCAGCAAAATGTTGTACTTTCTAATTTAATATTCATTGGAAATAGTTGTGCTTCCGAAGCGTCAAATGAGTTTAAAATTGGCATATAATTCATTATATATATAATCTTTTTATCTCTCTATTTTATATTTTTAACTACAATGAGTTAATTAACTGAAGTCTGGCGTCCAGCACTGACTTCACAGAACGTGGCATCACTTTTTATTAATTAGTGGTTAAATTAAATGACTAGTTTGTTCAATCAAAGTCGTGTGTAAAACAGGATGGGATTTCTTATGATATTACTCCATTTGAAGAACTATATCAGCTCATGTACATGTCAATCATGGCCTCCTTCTTTCCCTTGAACAATAAGTGTGATGTGATGGAAACAGACATTTCTTCTTCCCGATGTTGCTCATTATTTGTGCTTATCTGAATTACATGTGACTAATCATTTATGTCATGAACCAGTTTATGAAGGGAATCTTTTACCAGATTACACATTATTTTGCTCCCACTTTAATCAGATATAACTTCAACTGTTGATGAGTTGAAAGCCACACAAGCTGCATGAAATACTCAATCCTAATCACGATGTAATATGTACATTTTATGACGAATATCCATTTTAATCAGGGTACTTACAGAGTTAGAATGGACTAAAAATGATTATAATTACTGTTTATAGTGTATCATTAGGTGATACATGTAGTCTACACCTCTTGAATCTGAATGGATGTAATCTACGTACAGTATGAGAGAACAATGTGTGGGATGAAGTCATTATGTGTGACAAGCTGTTTTACGTATGTGTGACATGATTTCTCATGTTGTGCTGAACAGGAAGTTGTTGTGTTGTGACACTTTTTGTTTCTGAGGCTACACACACACACACACACGTATGAAGTCTTACCAATGATGTTCTTCTTTCTCAAGGTGCCAGCGTCATGAGCCCCGCGCTGACTCCGATCCAAAAAGCAAATTCAATTTTTTTCAGCAGCTGTCTCATAACAGTGAACTCACTGAAGGGATCTGTGGTCGGCTGTCTGCACAGTCAAATATCAGCGCTGTCAGGGAGGCAATGAGGGGACAAGACGGAGTAGATTTACCAGTTTTTATGCATGATGTTGAGTAAAAGACAAGAGTTTGAGATGATTTCTCATTTTAAAAAGTGTCAGTTATATTGAAAATAACAAGTGCAGCCTCTAAACAACAGAAAGTTCTTGCATAGAAAATGATTATATCATACTCAAAGTAAATTTGGTTTACAAACCAATATAAATTCAAAGACGATAGACGATTTAGATGATAATCAGAACTTTCCAGAGCCTAAGGTGAAGTCTTAAAACGTGTTCAGTCATTTTTATATGTGACCAACAGAGATAAAGCAGAGGAAAGCAAAAATGTTTATCTAATCAGGTTATTAAAATAGTTGATGACTAACTTCATACTCAGATTTTTTTAGTAAAAGTAGTAAAACCAAGCTGTAAAAGTCCTGCATTGTAAACATTACTTGATTAACAAAAGTATCAAAATTAAAATACCAAAAGGAAACATAAGCATAATGCAGTGACCCACTTCAGAGTAATATACAAATTTAATTATTGATGCATTTGTGGGTTTTATTGCTTTACTACTGCAGCTTGTAACTGGAGACATTTTTCATTTATTTTATATATTACTGGGCAGCTTATAAATTTCCCCCTGGGCGCCGATAAAGTCCTCTTGATATAAAAAATAGAATTATTTATTGATTATTTTGTGTCATCAGCCTGAATCTGCAAAGTAGCTTGTAGCTAAAGCTGTCAGATAAATGTAGTGAAGTAAAAAGTACAAGATTTACTTGAGAGATGTAGTGGAGGAGAAGTATAAAAGTGAGGAAATAAGATATCAAAGAAATTATTTATTACTTCTATTTATCTTCTTTTATTTACTTCAAAAGGCATTTCATAAAGGTTTAAAGAAAATATCTTAATTTGAAACAAACTTGGCTGATCTTGTGAAAAATATGACTTCAACATCTGTGTTTTATTTAAATACTTTCCCCCAAGAATACATGTAAAGATTTTTTTGGGGGTGGATGATAGTAAGATATTTATGTCATGCTGACAGGACACAATTCTGTCTCTGTCATCGCAACCTAAAATTGTGTGTTGTGTCCACATTTGTGCGCAAAATAGAGATTTTCCAGATGACAAATACAAAGAAATCCAGCCCTTCAAGTTACCATAACCACCTAACTATTAGGTTAAGTAAGCCTCTGCCCTGGACAAATACATGCTCTGATCCTTGACATAACATCTCTTTAATTGCACCAGGAAAACTAATTAATGGAGGAGGAAATTACTTTTTTTATGTTGCTCTATAAAGCACACTGTAATTTCCCCAGCAAGTGGGATCTAAAAATTCCCATGGCATCACAAAACAGCACAGTGTGACTCCTCACTCCCACCAGGCTCAGCTTTCTTGAGGAGACTGTGGGACAGTAATGACAAAAAAAAGGACAATGAGTGCATGATCACTGCTGTTTTTCCACTTCTTGACTCATGTTGTTTGGACAGTAAGTTATTTATTTATTCTCGATTCTTCTCTCTCTATCGAAGAGGAAGCGAGCCAGCATTACACCACCAGGCAGACGCCCACATCAGGTTATCCCTTTCACACTTTTGAAAACTACCCAGATCCACCCACATCCCCGGAGAGAGAGAAAGACCCACAGAGAGACGAGAGAAAAGGGAAGAGGAGGAGGAGAAGGGAGGGAGAGGAAGAGAGTGGGGACGCCTTATTCCTGTGTGCAGGTGTGTGTGTGTGTGTGTGTGTGTGTGAGAGAGAGAGACAGACAGACGGAGAGAGGGAGGGAGGGAGTGTTTCCTCTCCTGCATTACTGCACTGTCTGAGCCTCTCCTCTACTTTTAATTGGACGTGGAGTCTCTATGACAGCAGCCGGAACAGGCATGCTTTCTGCACAGCTGAGTGAACAAACCCCCCCACGTGACCAATCAATAACCCTGATTACCTCTTAATTACCTCTAGAAGGGAGATTACCCCTTTTAATAAACTGGAGAATGACCCTGTATCCAACTTTCAGGGAATAAATTGGACATTAAACTGTTTTATTAAAAACTGTCTATTAATTAACAAATTATAATAATATATGATGATTATTATATGTCATCATATGTGTGCAATGTTCTG
Organism: Centropristis striata; assembly: GCF_030273125.1. Lineage (NCBI taxonomy): Eukaryota > Metazoa > Chordata > Actinopteri > Perciformes > Serranidae > Centropristis > Centropristis striata. The sequence continues at coordinate 22,441,203 of NC_081530.1, forward strand.
TGTGTTGTGCAATGTCCCCAAAGTCATATTTCAGTGGATACAATGCTTCATCCCCGTGCATGCACCATGCACATAGATTCCGCTGATCCTCTTTCCGGTACCTTTGGCTCTGCGTTGATATCTGCGTAGTTTGGTTCTCATAATCGTTTGTCTCCGTCTCCATGCACAGATCCCTCCCTTCTCTTCACATTCACAGTCCCTCCTCTCCCTCCCTCCCTTCTCTGACACAGTCACACTTACACACGCGCGCACACACAAACACTTCTCCCCCGCACACTCCTCCCCCCTCCCTCCCGTCTTGGTGCTGTCTCATTCACTTCAGTACGCCATCCACGCACTGACTCCAACTTCGAGCAGGGGGGGCGGGGTTGGATATATACCTCCGAGAAGAGGCCACAAGCTACACTGAGACTGGACCCACTTGCAGTGCTAAGACCACAAGCAAGAAGACTCCGAAGCCGGGAGTAGAAGTACCAACATTTATCCTGGAGCTTAGAAAGAAAAGCAACGACCACTTCGTTTGATTTAACGGACTGTCTGCTGCTGGAGCTCCGATACAACCAATTTGTCACTCCGCTATACGCCAGCTTTTCTGGATATAGCAACTAAACAAAGTTGGTAGTAAACTCTTTGGAGTTTGGTTAGAGTCACTATTTTTTCTTTGCTTGTGAGATTGGACTGCACTGAAACTTGGGATCGATCCCTTCTCTGGGGTCGGGTTTTGGACCTGGCGCATCTTTTTTTCCACGAGAAAAGTTTTGGCCAGATCTGAAGACTTCCGAGTCGAGTCAGACTTTTGAGTACACTCAGCTGCTGCTACCCCGAGCCCAGATCCGACACCTGGGCGAGCGGATAGAGAGCCACTGACTGACAAGACCTCCAAGAAACTATTTCAAGGTAAGGGAAAGCTTTTAATGCTCTGCTTTTACTGTTAAATGTCTGTTTCCGGTGGTTCGTGTGACTCTTGAGTGTTGATGGACGGAACATCGGAGGTTTTGAAGTGAGTGATTTGAATGAATGTTTTCTGAGTTTGTTTCAGTACATTTTTTCTGTTTTAACTCGTCTGTCGCTGTCCGTGGTGCTGAAACTCTCCAGTCTGACAACCGGCTTCTGCTGTGCTGAAGTGTCCGAACAACGTGCTTCTACTGCATTGCTTTTTGCACATGTATGGTCGCCACAATGTCTCTTTCCTTCCAGATTTTGTGCTAGAAAGTTCGCTGCTTTTCTCCATTAGTGCCGTAGTGGTAGTGATGCCGCTGTGATTCGATCTGATCGCAGCAGAGGAAAGTTAGACTGTAGCAACAGGTTACTGCCTAGAACTTTCTCATTTCCTCAGACTGCATGACAGATTGAGTTGTGGTTGGGGAAGATGTTAAAATATGAAGACCTGCTTGATTCAAATCCATAAAGGCTCACATCAGGCATCTGTTGTCAAGAAAGGATGCTTTTGCAACAAAGTCTTAAACAGCTGCAAGGATTTCTCCTTGTAGGTGTTTGAATCAAACAGCTTGACAAACTTGCACAGCAAGATTAGGATTTATTTGCTTTGCTTGATCCTTCAAGACAGCAAAGACTCCTGCATCTTAGACTTCATCACAGAGATACTCATGACTAATTCACTTTAATGCACATATGGCTTAACCTTCCTCCCAATATGTGGGGAGTTGCTGTCAGCAATCTGCAGCTATTTGTTTAGTTGTTGTTTCTGCTGTCACATGCATTTGCAACAAAACGGTCCAGTTTCCTGCAAGTGTGCAAGTATTTCACCGGGCACAACAGAAGAGAACATGTGAGCAATTTTCAGATGAAGGATGACCTGAACGGCTCCAAAATTGGCTTTTTTCTAAGGTCTGCTTCAGCAAAAGAGAGCATAAGAAAAGAGTGAGGTCAGGAAATTGTGGTTGCCTGCCTATCTTTCTATACATACATATACACACAAGGTTATAATGTACCATTCAAAAGGGGAAAAGCAATTTGGACTGAAAAGCTCAGTTGTCCCAGTTTAGTGTGTCTGGAAAGCATAAGAGTCATCCTGCAGCCCTCCAGGTGAATGTATCAGATGGATAGTAATCAGTTTGTCTTCATTTATTTTAACTTCAGGTTATCAGTTATGCAAATCACTTCACCATCTGCAGAAAGTAATCAGCAGCAAGTGAAAATGTCACATCTCATCACATGCTTTTAAATTTCTTATTTACATCTTATGTCTCTTAGGTCTGCACACAATATGTCTTATGTTTCTGTGATGAGACAGGCTATTACAAAACTGTGCACGGTGGCAAAAATAGAAAGCATGTCGCTGATTGTAATTTTGCAGTTCTTTACTTGTTTTTCACACTGATATGCAAAAAATAAACCTTATGTCTCCATACAACAAATGCCCCACTTTTTGGGCTGCCTGCTTTGCACAAATGTTGTTGACGACAGCAAATAGAGAAAGGGACGGAAAGACTGGGAGGGAGGGAGAGACTGCGCAGAAAAAAAGAGCAACACAGAAACAGAGTTCTCCTACGACAGCTGGACCTCTTTCTTTTCAGTGTGTGCCTCATCAGCTGCCCATTCATGGAGCTTCCGGTTGTTAGAGGGCGGGAGAGAGCCTCCCACCTACACAAAGCAGAGGTCTTTGCTGTGCTGCTCACAGAGATGAGAGGGAGGGTTAGAGTGATGCTGAGAGGGAGGGAGAGATGCGAGGATCGTAATTATGAGTTCTCTGCCTGAAAAGTGCAGGTGTCTCTCAAAGTGAATGTCGCTGTAGGCATCAATTGTGCGGCTGTCTCTCTGCAGCCCCCTTCTTTATGATTAACCTGTTGGTCACGTACAGCAAACACAGACATTTATTGCTAAGTCTTAAATAATATCTTCCTTTATACAGACATCATGATGCCCAGTCTGTTCCACTGGCAACAATAAGTGACAACGGAGGGAATGACACATGAAAACACAGAAGAATAACCCTGAATGTGTGAAAGATGTTGCTGAGCAACAGTGTTTCCTCCTCCCCTATGAGCATCTGACATTAATTCAGATGGTTCCGGTCAGCTACAGAGACCTTGATATTGATTCTGCACTCCTTCACCAGGCAGGATTATTTATTCGGCGGCAAAAGTCAGAATCTCTACATGATTAAGTGAGTTCTACATGAAGCATGTTTGGAAGATCTGTGGGAAAGTAAAAATGACAGAGGATGCTTCATTTGAATGCATGGAGCCTCTCTGCAGAGTAGCATAAAAATGCGTCATTTGAATAAGTTTTTCATGATGCATCTTCATTACCCTGCATGCATTTGCAATAATATGCAAGAGTGACTGTCAATTGTCATTCCAGATGCATATTTCATTCCACTCTATGCTCTGGTATGCAATGCAGGAAATAGTCCCAAAGCAATTTTGAGTCCCACAGCAGGGTATGTAATCACACTTTGCAGTGGACACAGAGTAACCATTCCTCTTGTTTATCGCTCAACAGGAGGAGTGCATTGCACAAATAATGGAACTAATAGGCGTCTGTGGTTGCCAGTGGCAATGTATCTATGGACGTCAGACTGACGCACACGTTTCGCGGTTCAGTTCAGTGTGTGGGAGGAAAGAGCAAGAGCTTGGAGATACCAGCCTGCTGTGAAGGACTGTAATTGCAGTACAGAGCAATTATGTCCCAAAGAACTAGGCATTTTAGATCACCGAATCTGCCCTGAAACACTATGATACTGATCACAGGCAAATCCCTGATGCATATATCAGTTCAACAATGAGTCCAATTAAAATGCATCTCATGAATATTGTGAAGGAAAAAAAGCATTTTATTTGGAGAAGGCTCTTATCCTGCATAGTGATATGTTTTTGTTATGATTATTTACATGTTGGAGCACTCTGACTGATTTTTTCTCTTTTTCATCCTCCTTTTTTGTGCAGCTCTTGCATTGATACAGACAAGACAGATTGTCTGATGCACTAAAATCTGCAAATACAACGGAGTGCTTTCAGAGATACATCAAAAGATCTGAAACGAGTGCAGTAACTTGCAACAAAGAAGTAAAAAAAACAACCTGGTAAAACCAGCAATTACGAAAACAAGAACGACACCATCGTCCTTCAAAGCCGACCCAATGGCGTGGTCAGCTCTTACCGGCCCCTGTGTGGCCCTCGTACTGCTCTTCTTCGGTTTGACCTCCTGCACTCCCTCTGGACCGGCCTCTGCCACCTGCGCCACCCTGGAACAAAGTCGCTTCTTCGGTGTATTCTCCTCTACGACAACCCTGCACTCCACACCATGCTCCTGGACCCTGCAGAACCCTGATCCTCGCCGCTACACTGTCTACATGAAAATCACCAAGCCCACTGACACCTGCGTGCCCCGCCAGATCAGGACTTTCCAGTTCGACTCCTTCATCGAGACCTCTCGCACCTACCTGGGTATGGAGAGCTTCGACGAGGTTGTGAGGCTGTGTGACGCATCCACCACTGTCACCTACCTGGAGTCCAGCAAGCAGTTCCTGCAGATCCGCAAGGTGGCCGCGAGAAATGGCGTGGAGATGTTGGAGGGTCAGGATGATGTCAGTGAGTTCAAGGCTGAGTTTCTGGTCGTGGGGAAGAGGAACCCAAGTATGCCTGCCTGCCAGATGCTGTGCCAGTGGTTGGAGAAGTGCCTGTCCAGTAGCACCCATGACTATCCCTGTGGCATCATGAACACACCCTGCCAGTGCTGGGAGGCCCCGAAGAGGAAGCCAGGAAGCTGCTACAGAGGCGGTGTCTACGTTGAGAAATGCCTTCCTGTTCCCAAAGACAACGGACGCGATGCTGAGATTATCAGTAAGTTTGGAATATTCTTGGTTAGAATAACATCCAGACTAAACTTTATGAAAGATATTATGACAGAGAATGTGAGGGAAACATCTAAAACATCTCAAAACAATGTGTTCTTCTGCATTATCTGTTTGGTAATGACATTTATTAAGCTACCTGCAGAGCTGTGAGGGTCTGAGGAACATGGGGATCATGTTCCTCAGACCCCCACAGCTCTGCAGGCGGTCTCCAGCCCTGCTATCTCTCATTGTTTAGGTGTTAGGAGCCGCTGAGGGTAATGATCCATGTCTGTAGAGCAGGAGCACAGGAGGAGAATGTGCACTCCACTGCCACAAAGTAATGAGAAGTAAATGAAAGGTGTTAGAGTAATTGTACGTCTCCAGGCCTCATTGACCGGACTGCCTGAACCGCACACATAACTCTCCGCTCTCCGTTTTGTCGAAGGCAGGCATGTTCAGTTTAACGATTGGCAAGAAGTTCGGGTTGGGTTCGGTGAGGAATAGAGGGCATGTTTGTGTGTTAGGTCGGGGGGGTTGGAGAGAGCACAAAGACCTCACAGTCTGCTGGCGGCGGAAATCGAATCGCAGCACTTGTGGTCGTCATAGCAATGCACCTGCCTCACACACTGCTCTGCCGCGGTTCACACCAAGTGGTTAAGAGTAAACAAACACCACTTCAAATGAAAAATGTATCTGGTTTAATGCTCGGTTCCTCTCACAAAGAAGCAACCCTGCTTAAACTCTGCACATAAAACACTCACTGGCTGTTCTTATACAAGAAGTTTTGGAGTCATGAGTCATGCTTTTGTACACTTACAACTTAGGTTAAACTAGGTTACTTTTTATCTACCTGCAACAATGTCAGCTTCCAACCTTGCTCACTATTTCCCCTCTTCTTATCCGTTCCTGCAGAGGGCTGGGCTGGATGGGGCCGCTGGTCAGTGTGCAGCCAGGAGTGCGGTGGTGGAGTCCAGGTGCGCAGCCGAGGCTGCCAGCCCGATGACGGTGTGTGCGAGGGAACAGTTGAAGAAGGACGTGCCTGCAACCCTCAGCCCTGCATTGGTAAGCCCACCTGTCATTTAGTCATTTAGTTGGGAGCACTCTGCTGCAGGTGGCTCTGAATTGAAACAATAATTATGCAATTTTCAAATTCTCTCAGGCAAAGAGCGCAACAGGAGCCAGGGCCTGAGAGCCATCGTTGGTTTAAAGAGAGACAATGCTGATGATGCTACCCAGGGAGTTGTTGCAACCCAAACAGGTGAGATAGGAAGGTCTTGTTAATGGATGTTTGACACATAATGCCGATTTTGCACATAAAACTGAACCACAGAAGCCAAATGAAGACCAGAGTGCAGGCTTATGGTGTGCTAATCCTCTTATTCATGTTTTTTTCTGCAGTAGATGCTAAGACTGATGAGTGGTCCTCCTGGAGTGCATGCTCAATCACCTGTGGAGAGGGCTGGCAAAGCCGCACCCGCATCTGTGCTACCTCTTCCTTCACCACCCAGTGCACCGGACCCCTGCGTGAGAACCGACCCTGCAACAACACAGCTGTCTGCCCCGGTGAGTGCCCGGCTCCTTTTCTCTGTAATGTGAGCGTGACAAGGGGAGAATGGAGAAAAAGAGAGTGTGATCTTGACAATGTGGAAACTTTACACAATGGTGGTAAAAGCCATTATCCCTTAATGATTTCCCTTACAAAAGACCAGCCACAAAGGGAGGCAGATAAAGAGGAGCGTTAGAGGCATTTTGAGCTGTCACATGCATAGATTCAGATTGTGGAAAAGAGGCTGCAAATCAATATCAAGTTCATCTCCCATATAGTTTGTGCATTAATTGCAATTTCTGAGGGCTTGTGTGAAGAACTGCCCCACCTAGTGGAGAGTTTATTACATGTTCCTTTTAGTGTGGAGCCTGTATAAAAACAAACTGTGACTTCTTTCATCAAATTATCCCTCTGTGTTCCCCATGTGCAGTGGATGGAGCTTGGGATGAGTGGACCCCCTGGAGCTTGTGCTCATCCACCTGCGGTCGTGGTTATCGTGACCGTACCCGCACATGCAAGATGCCCCAGAATGGAGGAGAGCCTTGCCGTGGCCCTACAAGACAAACCAAGTTCTGCAACATCGCTGTCTGCCCAGGTGAGTCACAGATCTGCAGATTTTCTAATTGCTGACTGATTTAAATAAAAAAATGTAAAAATCACATTACCTAAAAAAAAATCCCAACACTTATCATTTTGTCAGTTTGTACTTTTTACCATCATATTTTAAAATCCATGACAACTGGCTGCGGCACTTGACCTTTCAGCTAACTGATTCATACATGAGAGCTAATTAAACCACTCATTAGCATCACCACCATCACAAACAGCAACTGCAGTGGTAAGTTGTCATTACATCTGACGCACCGACAGAATAAAAGCCTCCGTGGGCCTTAGTCAGTGGCTTTATAATACACGCAGGTGACTCATGCTGTGCTCATGGTCACTCAACACATTAGAAGCTTTCCTACTCTGCCACCTACTCGTGTGCTGAAAGGATTTCACTCATTTTAAAGTCACAGCTGCAGTTTTTACAGTTACAGTTTCTCACTTCTTCCACCCCAGATTTGGCAGTTATTATTATCACATGTTTTTCATTATTCAAAAGCGATTTCTCTATCCATCCAGCAATATATTTTCTTGGTTGCAATTGCATGCTGCCATCAGCAGATGTCTCTATGCGCCACAGCTGTCTGAACAGGGAGGACGGGCTGTTGGGCAAAGTCATTACTGAGAGATGATTATGCTTTTTATTTGAAATTGAAAGGCTTGCAAAATCAAATCATCTTTAATTGCCCCTTTAGCATGATGGATAATATTAATTTGACTAACTTTTTTGCACTTTATTCCTTATATTTTTGTCAACCTTACAAGACAGCTTCTTATTTAAGTTTCTATACATTTTATTTAAAAAAAAAGATGCATCACTTTGCATAAATGACTTTTATATTACAAAAAAATGTTCTCCGTGCTCATGATGCCTACATTAGCATCAACTTGATTTTAGTTGTGAAGACAGTGGATCTTAGAGGTGAAGAGGCACACACAGTCATGCTTGAAGGACAAGCTTACCGAGCTCCAACTTTCTAGTTCACTTAAACTCAGCTGAAGTGGGTCATGTTAAATGTTAATGGCATCATTGAGTGTGCCGTGATGGCCGTGGCCTGAGGGCTTTTCTTGTCCTTGTGCGCCGCTTTAACTCTCTTGTCTCTGCCTCCCTCTAGTGGACGGATCCTGGAACGAGTGGTCTGTGTGGAGTGCATGCACTGCTACCTGCTCCAACGGCACCAGGCAGAGGATCAGGGAGTGCAACGGCCCGTCCTACGGGGGCTCAGAGTGCCACGGCAGCTGGAAAGAGTCAGCTAACTGCTTCCTGAAAGACTGCCCCGGTAAAAAAGAAAAAAAAACTAATTTCACATATTAAACAGGCACTATAACATATCACAGTGCAGAGTTCATGGTGTGAAATATTCTCTTTCTTTAGTTGATGGACGCTGGCATGCGTGGAGCTCTTGGGGCAGCTGCAGCAAGACTTGCGGTGGAGGCATTCAGCAGAGACAGAGAGTGTGTGATGGGCCTTTCTTTGGTGGAGAAGCCTGCCCCGGTGACAAGGGAGAGCAGAGACGTTGCAGTGAGAAGAGATGCCCTGGTTAGTGACTCCCAATACAATGCATACACACTCAACAATACAAAGCAGTAAGGAGAGAGATTTCTTATACTTTTGCTTATACTTTACAGAGCCCCATGAGATCTGCCCTGAGCAGAACACTGGAGATGTTGTGTGGAAGAAAACCCCCGCTGGAGACATGGCAGCTGTTGAATGCCCTGCTGATGCCTCAGGTACAGAGACAGCGAGGACATGCTTTGTCTGGTTTCCTAGCACATGTTAGACTGTTTATTATCCCCCATAATTATGCCAATTACAAGCACTTTCTCTCATTAACAGGTATGATTCTGCGCCGCTGCTCCCTGGACGCTGTAGGTCTTGCCTCCTGGGAGGTCCCAACTCACATCAAGTGTGTCTCCAAGAACTACGAGACCATTCAGACTCTGGTAAGCCCTGACAATGGACCCTAATTAAAACGCCTCGTCTGTTGTGTCCTCGCATGGCTAATTTCCCAGTAGAGAAGTCAAACAAGTGTATGTCAAAGATTCAGATTAACTTCTCGACTCTTCTTCTGCAGTCGAGGGACTACAACTCCAAAGCACAGATTGGGCAGAGCGTTGATGGGGTCGCCGAGGTGATTTCACGCCTTAGATTCTCCTCTGATGAAGGGGCCACGTACAGCGGCGACCTCTTGGCCGTCATGGAAATCCTGCAGAACACCACTGAACTGTACAAGGGAACCAGACTGAGATTGAGCAACGCCGATGTTGAGGTAAGCTGAAATATGTAAAGAATAATATCATGCAACACTCTGTGCTCCTCTGACTGAAAATAGAGTCTAATTAAGATGGATTTTGTTGTGTTCTTACACCTCTGCTTGCATTTAATGATCTGCAGAACTACGTACAGACAATCAGCAACTTACTGAAGGAGGAACATCATGACAAATGGGAAGAGGCACAGCTGGTACGTGATAAGAGAGTGTATGTGTGTGTGTTTGTGTGTGCGAGGGATTCAGAGTGATTATGAGCACAGGAGAAATTAAGTCTCTCATGCTAACGTTCCTGTGATGGGTGAGTGTGTGCAGGACAAATTAAGGGAGAGAATTGTCAGGTTTGGGAAGTTAGTGTGAAAAATGTGCTGATTAACACTTTTACACCAAGAATATACACAAATTACAACAAAGGCATTAAATTACATTTCCAGAGTGTGATCTATCTTCTAGTTTCACCTCAGCTTTTTTAGACTTGCTGATAAGTTGAAGTTGCAGCAGACTTAACAGGACTCTGAGTCACTTGAGCAACCTGTTGATGCACCTTTTCTTCAAATCAAATCAGTGTTCCTGCTAAAGTGAGTGAAGAAGCAGTTCCTTCTAATGGAGTTCCCTGAGAGAGATAAGCAAGTGTAGAAAAGTTAGACAAGCAGAAGACTCCCACTGCAGAGGGTAAACACGTATTTGTGCACAAATTGAAAAGTGGATTGTGAGTCGCCAAGGCCACTGCGACAAGAGAACACTTGAAGGTGACAGGGGGAGAGAGAGAGAGAGAGAGAGAGAGAGATTGAATCAGGGAGATTCACTACGCCTACTTTGCAATCTGTGAGTCTCTTTGCCTTCCTACATACTGATGGCGGTTGTAAGGGGACGCAGACAGCACATCACATACAAGAACACACCTTGCGCCCACATCGATGCAGTTCTGCGTCAGAGACACGCAAGTCAGGCAGCCCTCCCTTCCACCGAGCGAGAGGACAAAAAAAAACGGAGTATGAATCAACAGCCTGCCCATTTATGGCCTGAAGGAAGTTCTAGGGTTGCATAGCAGCAAGAAGTGTGTTTTTTCTTCTTTTTTCTCTCTCTACTGCTGAATGCTCTGAAAGAACAAGTACAAACTGGACTGAGACAAGAAAAGGAAATCTAGATATGGCCGTGTTATCAATGAACGGTAGCCTAAGTGCTCAATTATACTAATTGTGTAAATTGCATATAATGAATGAGCCTCTGAACTTTTCCCTATTTTCTCGTCATGCTAACTCTTTCTCCTTTTCTCTCTTCCATTTTTTTTACTGTTATCCAGATGGGTGCCAGCATTAAAGAGTTCCTCCGCCTTGTTGAGGACTTTGTGAACATGATCGGTATGCAAATGAGCGGCTTTCAGGACATTTACGAAGTCACCGAGAATTTAGGTGAGCCCTAATTTCCCCTGCCAGCTGCTCTATGCTCATGTCTAGTCAGGATGATTTGTCCTTTCTCCAGCTGGGGAGTGCATCAATCTTACTCTCGCTTTATGAATCTGAGTCCATATAAGCAGCAGCAGAATGCATCAGTCATCACTCTGACAGAGTGTCAAGTCCATCAGCTATACAATATCACTCGTGTTATCTCCAAGATGCTGCACACATGGCTTCTACACAAACTTATCAATACTCTAAATAACTGTAAACTTCACACTCTGAGTCACTCTGTGTGAAATTGTGGGACTGTTTGGGCCCAGTGAAGGTGACATTCTCACAGTATTTAGTGGAGAATGAGTACTTGGACACACATGACGCATGAAACCAAGATGTCCCTGGCATTACTTGATTCTTAACACACACACAAAAAAAAACCCGTCACCTCTAAGTGCTGTTCTCTAACAAAGCCTGTGCCTCTCAATCTGTGTCCTTCTCAGTGCTGAGCATTCACAAGCGCCCAACCACCACAAGCTCCAACTTCACCTTCCCTGTGAAGGGCTGGAGAGGCATGCTGGATTGGGTCAGGAACTCTGAGGAGAAGATCTCAGTGTCCCGGGAAGCTCTGTCCATTGAACAAACTGGTAAGATCAGACAGACATCAGTTTCTAAAAAAAAAATGAGTGTGCAGTCTTGTGAATTTGAGTCTAAGCATGGTTTTCTGCTTTCTTTCAGAAGGCAATGATGCTTTTGTGACCGGCATCGTCCTCTACAGAAACCTTGCCTCTTTCCTGTCCTTCCAGAGGTAATATATAATTTTCTGCTTTTATATGTATGCAACATGAAATATATATTTTTGCCACCAGATGGCGCCTCTTTCACTAGTTATTGACTTCTATAGTCTTGCTTTCACTTCACATATTTTAACTGCAAAGCCTTACATATTGCTTATATCAAATCATGGCCTCACTGTCTTATCTGGACGACACTGACAGTTTGTGCAATTATCCCCACAGCAACACCACCCTCCTCAACTCCAAGGTGGTGACCGTGATCGTGAAGCCCACCCCAGCTCTCCTCTCCTCCCCCGTTGAGATCGAGTTCCCCCACCTCCACAATGTAAGTCCCTAATGCTTACAATCTAATGGAGCCTTACGAAAAAATATCAACCCCCTTCTGGGTGTTTGCTCACCACGGTATACACAGCCTGACATTTGGTTGACATTTGCAGCGACACTGTGACTTTTACTTATACTTGTGTCGGGTTGAAATCCGGCAAAGATTACAGCGGAACCAAACGGTCAGTTGGCGATGATGCAAAATCATGCGCAGTAATTAGTCCCCGCAGCTGATAAGAAGCTGTTTTTAGTTCTGTGTGTGTATTATGGGGGGGTGGGTGGCGAGAAATGTGGGAAGGTGGCTCTCTGCAAGCTGTTGCATCTCACAGTTTCATAGTACGCTGTCCCAACCTACACATTTCTCTTTTCTGCAAATGCTCCTCATACTAACCACTCCATCTGCCTCTTTTTTTCTTTTTGCAGGGCACCATGAATGAGACGTGCCTCTCATGGGACGAAAGTGAAACGTAAGTGTTGACCACAGTTGTTTTTCTTCTTAAACGTGCTGTCACTCACATCTATTTTCTGTCTTGGGTGGCCTTGTTAGCGGATCTGGCGCCTTGTTGATTATTGCCTCGCTTGTAGCCGAGGTCCTTTCAGTCATGCATCATTCACTGCATATGAACACACAACCCCCCCCACCCTTCGAATCACCGGAGAGAGAGAGCAGTAATATTTCATCCATGTTTCATGTCAATCATCTCCGACAAGGAGGACAAAGCAATGCCACAACATGTTGACCCATCTCTACCAGCCGGAAGCAGCAGGCCTCCCCCGGCTGTCTGACATACTTACTGCATGACACATAGACTTATATGACAACCTCTGTGATCCTCAGTGGTTCTAGCTGACACTTCACTTCGATCGAGCTAGTCTCCAGCATTGCTTTAAATGAACCACATCCTGCGGAGGGAAAAACACACAGGCATCACTTCTAACCTCATTACATACATCAGTGAGTAAACCCATCGCAGCGTCCCTATAGGTCACAGCTCTGAGTGTCAATCTAAAGACAATGGCAGCTCTCCCTCGCTCGCTTTTAAGTCATTTTCATATGTCACTTGCTGGGTTAATGGCTGAGGCGCGTGGGAGTTTTTAAAGATGCTTAGATGCATTTGAATGACTTATGAAAGGAGCTGCTGGTGGCCAGGCCTGGATCAATCAGCCCCAGGCCCACTCTGCCCTCCTGAAGAATACACAGGTGGACCATTTGCATTTAGATAGATTTGTACACTTACACAGGACAGATAAGAAATGAAAATGCACCTGCACCCGGATACCCGCCACACTTTTTTTTTTACATAAAGCCACAACAACAAGAGCATAAGCAAAAATGAATCGGAGGAGAAAATGTAATTAACTCTTATACTTTCGGAAGGAGGGCAATGTGCCTCAAGTCAAATTAGATTCATTTTTGACAGCGGATGTGATTAACTGAAGGATAGAGACAGTGGGAATGGCAAGAGGAGGAAGCTCTGGCAGAGTTTGGGGTCAGTGCTTGTTGCAGAGCTGCATTTGTTTGATCACAGGAAGTGCTCCATTAGCTCTTCTACCAGTGAACTTTAACCAGATGGATGCAGATAAAAATCTGCAGCTTTTTGTGACAAAAGATAGACATTTCAGAGCCACACATGTCTTTTTTGGCTTTCTTGGCATCACGCAACATTTAACCCATCTGCATGATATGACAACTTGAACATAACACACATTAAACTGTGCAGCCGAGCCTGATTAGACGCTTATTAGATGAGTTTGCCCCCGGGCCGAGCGCCCATGACACTCTGCGCCAGGCTGGACCTGCTGGCTATGATGCCCCCCTGTATTCACCAGTCAGTCAGAGCCTCGGGGTGCTGCTTGTTGCCTTAACCTCCTCTGTGCTCTGTGGCATCTGCTCCTAATGCTGTGCACACACAAAGGCGGATACACGTTCTGAACAGAACGTTGTAGATTCGGTGATTAGTAGAAGCTGATTTGTCATCAAACTATAAGTGCATCTCATTTAAAAGATGGCCTCAATGAAGCACTCATTATTGATTCTACTTTCTGTTTGTAATGTGATTTATCCATTTTTTTTGTCCGACCAGGCTTGGCACAGCATAAACAAGGATAATCGTGACAGATATCGAACATATATTATGTCAGAAATCACTTTTACTTTGTTTTAGATTGAATAAATACAAACATTTATCATAGTGCAAATTTCCTCACTGTGGAAATCATAATTCAGTTTGTCTTCACATTCCCCTCCTTCCTTTTCAAAAGAGGAACACATTGTCCTTTGTCCCAGAGTGCACTGGACAAGTGCTGCCAATAATCTCATGTCTGCTGAGGAAAGATTGGCCATAACAAGAAATGATCCAGATTATGCTAATAATGAGATTTATGAAGGCCTATCATCATTAATCATGGCGCAGATGGCTATTAATCACATAAATGTAGAAAAGCCATCATTAAGGCTTTCCTGAGATGCAATTGAGCACCTCAGAGTTATATGAAATAATGTTTATTTTTCTTACATTAGATACATTCAATATGTGTACGTTATATAACCTGTCAAACAATGAGTCTGCATTGGGCTACTTAAAATGCAATTCTGAAAAGCTTATAAAAATGGTCTAAATGTATTTCTTTTATCATAGGCTATATATATATATATAGAAGAAAAACCTCATTAAGAGGCATTCACATGAGATTAGTCAGATCTCTCCTCTCCTAACCCGTCCTTTCCCTCTCCTTCCCTGTGCAGTTCCTCTCTGCTTGGGTCTTGGTCTGCTCGGAGCTGCAGAGCGGTCCCCGTTCATTCATTCAGAACCAAATGCGTGTGTGACAGCCTCTCCACCTTCGCCATTTTAGCGCGCGTCAACTTCGACTCGGTAAGTCTTATATCTTTTAACAATGTCTGCTTGTTTTTGGCCATAAAAAACGTCTTAAATGTTTCGTGCAGTGTGTGTGTGAGAATGCGGTGCAGTGAATAGAGTACTTGTTGTTTTCGAGCGGTTTTGCTGTAGCGTTGCCTGCCAGCACCTCTTTGTCTCCGTGCAGGTGCTGCTGATCGGAGAATTACAGCCCATTCTGCTTTTATACTATTGAAGAGGGGAAATAACCGAGCAACATGTTGATATGAAGGCATTTTATTTAAAACACGATGATTCGCATATCGACGTGTCGTTTTTTTTTGCACGCGTTAATTGATGTGCATGCAATCAGCTGCATAATGGACAACATTAAAATAAATCGCACCTATGGGAAATAGCTTATGCAGTTGTTTGCATGGAAAACATACAACCTCGATTGCATTTTTTAAATTTTAATCACTCACAGTGACTTTTTGATTGTTGTGTGATCTGGCTTTGCATTAGTGTTTCCGATTATTCATGCTTTTTTGATTAATGCATGCAAGATTAAGTGAACAGAGTTAATGCAGGGGGAGCTTGAGTGCACCAAATGTTTTGATTATCGAAATCTGTCATTACGCATCGGTGTATTTTATGCGCAAAGACAATGTGTAATTTTCCCCCCTGTAGACTGTGTTGCCTCAAGAGCTGCTCTTTCTCCAGTTGCCGTGGCAACGGCTTCTGCAGCGCAAACTCGGCCTGTGTGATTTTTGATAACTGAGATGCTGAGGGAAAAAAACACACACACACACACACACCTTATCTTTTTCTCTGAGCATGCAGACCCCCGGGACAGAGGAAACGGTCTGTCCATGTCTGCTGTGCATCAACACAAAATACAATCAACAGATGTCTTTTAGTTTGAGGAAATGCACGTTTTAAATGTTCATTTTCTCCTTTTATTGAGTGTGCAGAAGCAGCTCATGAATTTGGACTGCAGTGTTTTTCTGCTGCTAAGCCCCTTCAGCCTCCTCTTTCTCTTTCCCCCCAACCTGTTGTTTACATGCTAGATTTGATTTGTCTTGCTGTTGCCAGTCTGAACAGCGCCTCCCATATTTGTTATAGGCTGCTCCTTGCAACCTCCCGCAACAGTAAAAAGGCAGCTGCACCAATCATTCCAGTCTGCCAGTATCTCTGAATTCTCGATTACATCCAGCCCCCCCCCCCTTCTTCCTCATCCTCCTCCTCCTCCTCCTTCCTCTTCGGACACAGCAGCCAGCCTGAAAATGCCAGAGAGGCGGACCAATGAGAGACAGACGTCTGGTCATGCATTTATGGTTCCTCCTCTCTCCCCCTCGCCCTCCCGCCCGCCTCTCCAGCCATCCTTTGATGTGTGCCGTGGACATTTTCAATAACATCTTCCTACGAGGAACACCAGCGAGAAGTGAGAGGCAGAGAGAGCGAGAGAGAGAGAGAGGAGATGTGAAAAACAGCCAGATACTGCAGTGTGTTAGCTCTCATTTGATATGGTCTGATTTCAAGAGTCCCGTGGCATCATGTGTGTTGGATGCATGATGGTCCAGAGGGAGCAGCCCACACAGTTAGTACAGCAGATGCCCTTCACCACTGGGTTAATCAATGTTTAAAAAAAAAGCAGAGAAACTGTTTACCTGCTTCACATTTCTTCAAAATGAGAACATGTGATTCGGTCAAGGACAGGCAGAAGACTTCATGCTTCATATTTAGGTCAAACCGACTGTCTGGATTTCACTCAAAGGCCCATGGTGCAAGCATCAACCCAGATATAGAGATTGGGAAGAGAGGGAACAGAACATACTGTCGCCCTTGTTATTTTTTTTCTTCCCCTCCCCAGATTCAGTAAAGGCTGAAGCAGAAAGACAGCTCACCGCTCTGCTATCTGCCATCTGTTTTGGGGCGCTTCTGATGTAGTTGGATAGATTTTGAAACAAATTTGCCACACTAAATTAGTCTTTGGCTGCCGTAGGCCGGACTTCACCAGCTGTGCTTGGATATCAGAAAAGGCCTATGTGGAGTGCATATTGAGATGAAGGGAAACAATCCTTTAAAGCTCAGTATTGTCCCATTTAAATCCACTACCAACAATGGCAAACGTAGTAGAGGCCATGCTTCACATACACTTGCGATGTAAGGATTTATAGCCATCATAAATCAAATGAAGGCCAAAGGGGTGTCCATTTCTTCCCCTCTACTGTGCTAATTTGATACCTGCAGATTTATTATATTTTAGGACATTTTCTCTCCCACCGCTTTTTTTTCCCCCTCAACACATTATCAAAAATATAATCACACCATTTGTCAATGAGGCTGCCTTTATCCCGAACAATTTTTATCCAGCTTACACGTTTTGTGGTGATGACAACTTGATCAGAGGTGTTGGATTAACTCAAAACCCTATTAAAGCCGCATGAGGAGGTGTGAGACAGACGAGGATTATGGGAGCAGAGAAGCCACACAATTAGCTGCTGGGGGTTTGTAGGTGTTTTAGCCGAGCAGCTTGGGAAGTCTGAAGGAGCTGAGATTTGTGTGTGCAGCAGTGACCCGCCGGCCCTCCAGGTGAATGAGCAGCAGGGAAGACGGGCAAAAGACAATCCCTCCTCTGTTTCCTCCACCAGAGGTTCGGTGCCAGGGCTGTTTGAAACATGGGGCGGTCACCGCCGCTGGCAGTGGCAGGCGCTAAGCTGCTGTCAGAGATCAGAAGGGCAGGTGGTGGCAGATTAATGCACAGGTGATAATGGTCCACCTGTTCACTCCTGCAGGGATGAGCTGCTGGTTGGCACAAAAGCACCAAACGAGCGAGAAAAATGCTAAAACGCAGCTAAAGTGGAGAGAAAAAGAGGATGTGTGTCGATGATTAGAAGCTTCTGCGGCCGCTCAAACTGACTGAACGCAGCAGCCCCCCTGAACTGCCCCTGGGAATTGAACCCCCCTCCCCTCTTTGCTTAGTGGAGAGAGATATATGTGCAGTATCCTCCTCGCCTCATTTGCTGACTCAAAAGCGCACTGGAGGAACGCAGTGACCCTGACCATTTGTTTAGTTTGCCGCTCCATCTTTCTGACATGTTCACCTTGGGGTCACCTTGCCTCAGCCGTGGCCTGATTGTGCCATTCAACTGTTTGCCTACAGGGAGCTGTCTGCTTTTCCAGATAGCGCTAACCCACAGGCTTCACTAGTGCTTGTGTGTGTGGATCGCAGCGCTTGTTCCCCCTCTGCATGAATGTGTGTTCATAATCAGCTCTAAGAGGCATGTTTGGTCTTGTCTCCTCTCTGTAGATCATGGACAAGGCACTGCTCCCGTCCGTGACTCTCATCGTTGGCTGTGGGGTCTCCTCTCTCACCCTGCTGCTCCTCATCATCATCTATGTCTCCGTGTGGAAGTAAGTAAACCCTACCAGCAAAGTCCGGCCTCTAACATCACATCATGCTGTGTTTCCCATCCCTAAAACTCATCCTTTTTCTTCTCCCTTTTTCCAAAACTCCAGGTACATCCGCTCTGAGCGCTCCGTTATCCTCATCAACTTCTGCCTCTCCATTATCTGCTCCAATGCCCTCATTCTCGTCGGACAAACTCAGGCTCGCAACAAGGTAAGGCACTCACCCAGCCAATCCTAACCTCTCTTATAAACCTCTCTGAAACTCACCGCTTTGGGGATTTTCTAAGTAGCAGCGCCACTGACACAGATTTCTCCACTTTCCTCTCTATCTCCCGTTCCTTCTGGGCTCCCACAGGTGGTGTGCACTCTTGTTGCTGCTCTCCTGCACTTCTTTTTCCTCTCCTCTTTCTGCTGGGTGCTGACAGAAGCTTGGCAGTCCTACATGGCTGTCACTGGTCGTCTGCGCAACCGCATCATCCGCAAGCGTTTCTTGTGCTTAGGCTGGGGTAAGGGCACCTGTCTTAATGTGCATCTTTCTTTTCTTGCCACCTCTGCTGCATCACTTTTTATTAAAAATCACAGAATCTAACTTTTTTCTTTCTTTCTTGCATATTTCTATCTTACAGGCCTCCCTGCACTGGTGGTGGCTGTGTCTGTGGGTTTCACAAAGGCTAAGGGATACGGCACTGTCAACTAGTAAGTAGTCCGCCATTTTCTAGGCTTTCATTTTCTCTGCATTTATTCTGAAAAACTCTTCCCTTAGCTCAGGCATTAATATTCTCCCTCCTTCTCTTTTCTAGCTGCTGGCTGTCTCTCGAGGGCGGGCTCCTCTACTCCTTTGTTGGCCCTGCCGCAGCTGTTGTTTTGGTACGTATTCTGACTTTGCCGTCCCAATCCATCAGTGTGTTTTGTAAATGCATTACCTATTATTACATTGTCTCATCCATTTTTCTTCTTGCAAACAGGTGAATATGGTCATTGGTATTCTGGTCTTCAACAAGCTGGTATCCAAGGACGGCATCACCGACGTGAAGCTGAAGGAGAGAGCCGGGTAGGTTTTTATTGATCTTCTGCGTACACCAGAGTATTGCGCTTATCGCCCTCATCAGTGCCATTACAGGTATATCGATGATGTGCTTTGATATCAAGCCTCACAATCAAACAACAGGGAGGGAATCGAGATCTGCCAGCAGAGAAACAGAAGTCCGTTGTGTGATTCTAATCTGTTGTTTTCTCGCCCTGCAGAGCATCACTGTGGAGCTCCTGCGTGGTTCTGCCCCTCTTGGCTCTCACCTGGATGTCTGCAGTCCTCGCCATCACCGACCGCCGTTCAGCCCTTTTCCAGATCCTCTTCGCCGTCTTCGACTCTCTGGAGGGTTTCATCATCGTCATGGTTCACTGCATCCTGCGTAGAGAGGTAAAGGAATAAAATGAGATAAAGTAGCAGGAATTAAGATAAAAAGGAATGTTGTTTCTTGTTGTTTTATGAGGTTACATAACCAGGGATTTTGAATGCAATTTGCTGAAGTTTTTTTCCCTCCATCCATTAGGTTCAAGAAGCTGTAAAGTGCAGAGTGGTCGACCGCAAGGACGACGGCAACGGAGACTCTGGCAGTTCCCTTCACAATGGCCACACCCAGCATATGGTAAATTTCTTGGCTTATTGCCTTTTTAATGTCTTGAGTGCCTCTTGCATTTTATCCCTAAATGAATATGTGCATACATTAAGCACTGATAGAACATTTTTTATTCTTTTATCAGCAGTCTGATAACGAAAAGGATGGAGATTCAAGCAGACAAGGTAAGCATCAGCTTTTTCCCTTCTCGCTCTTAACCATTTTTCCATTTGCATTTCAATCTCTGTGAGCGTTGCACTTAAAAACATCTGGTCATACATAAAAAGAGAACATATTTATTGAACTAATTCTCCAGACGTGGCATGGTTCTTTGTTTCTAATTCTCTGTTGCCATTTTTTCTTACCAGGAATGAAGAGCTCCTCTGAAGAGAAGATGCCTCCTCCTCAGCTGCCTCTCCCCATGGGCTCCAACTTCCACACCCTGCCATCCAACCCCAGCAAGAGCCACATGCAGGCGGTGCCCGAATACTCCAGCCACACCCTCACCCTGAAGAGAGAGAAGAGCCGTCTGGCGGGAGGAGTCGACCCATCCTGCGGGAAACCCGTGTACGTCTGCGAAGGGGAGCTTTTCAAGCAGCTGGACGCCGATCTGGCTCGGGCTCAGGCTGAGGGCAGCTTGTCCGACGGCAGCAGCTACGTCCTCATGCCCAACACTACCTCCACCCTGAGGTCCAAGCCCAAGGACGACCCCACGAAGTACAACATCAGTGTGGAGCAGCTGCCACAAGCCAGACTCATGCACCTCAGCGGGCCCTTTGCAGAACCTCAGGCTGCTTTCGGGATGAAGTCCATCCCCATGGACCAGGTCAGCGTGTCGTACTCTGAGAGAGACTCGCCCATCCAGAACATCCACAACATGTCTAGTGAGTCTCACATCACCCACAGCAGCCTGGAGAACACCTTCGAGTCCATGAACTCCATGATGTCCAAGAGTGAGACCATCTCCACGCTGTCTATGAGCTCTTTGGAGGTAAGAAAAGATGGAATAGTGTCACATCTTGCAGATGTTGTTTCTGTTGTTTTATGTATTCTTGTCTCTGTAAGTATCTGAAACTAAACCAACTTTCTTTATCTTTCTCTATCTTTGCAGAGACAGAAATCCCGTTATGCTGAGTTGGACTTTGAGGTAAATATTGTTAGGAATCCAGCTTTTGAAAATAACTTGACATTTATTTAATGTACTGCAGCAAGAAAGAATTATTTGAGAGTAAAATGTTTTGGTTTTTTGTCTTTTCTAGAAAATAATGCACACAAAGAAACGCCACCAGAACATGTTCCAGGACCTGAACAGGAAGCTACATCATGCTGAGAAAGACAGGGAGTCACCTGCTTCTGACAGCAAGGTAACATACCATTATATTATCCTCATCATCCATTTCCATAGGCATTCATTTCCAGGAGATCTAGAAGAAGCGGGAAATGCAACAGAGGCAATTCTAATGTTAAAAGAGGTTCTTTGGTGTCATAATGACCTTAAAAAAACAACCAGGTATCTGTGTATTGAGCTATGGTTGAGGTCATTTGATTAAGGATGTATTTTCTTCCTTCCTTCTTACAGTCTGTGAGATGGAGTGTGTCTTCAGGAGGAAGTGACAAAACGAACCACAGTGTGAGTGTTTATATACAAACTCACAAACTCAAATTTTTTACTGCCTATAAACCAGACACACAATCAGATCTTACACTTGCCTCAGGGGGGAATCATTTCCCCCGCAAACGACAGCATGACTTTCATTATTAGAAAATCACCTCTGATGTAATGAAGCCCATTTCATTTTGATTAAATCAGGAAAATTTGCTCAGGGCAGATGGGTGACACCAGTGTTAAAGTGCCTCTTCTTTGTGCCTCAACAGGACAAACAGCAGGGTCCCATGGAGAGGCCGTGGGAGGGAGTCCGGGGAATTCAGCAGTCACCCCCTGCATGGGTGCGTAAAGACCTGGAGCCCTTAGCTGCCTCGCCCCTGGAGCTGCACTCTGTTGAATGGGAGAAGGCCGGCACCACCATCCCTCTGGTGGGGCAGGACATCATCGACCTGCAGACAGAGGTCTGAGGCGGAGGAGGGGGGCTCGACAAGCCACCTGATTTCACCTCGTGTTCACCTTTTTGGTATGGGAATGGGATCCTTTATGGATAGAATAGAGGAAACCAAGGATGGGAGAAAGTGAGAAAGTAGGTCCCAGAATCAGTGTCTTCAAACCCTCAACCAGTGCAGGAAGGGAAGGAAGATGGAGGAGTGGATGTGGTGAAGGGATGTTTAATGTAGCTTCTCTGTGTGGACTTAAAGCATCTCGTGTCAGAGTGCTCTGAAAGTCAGAGGGTTAGTGGAGCGCTCAGTGGTTTCCATGGACCAGGACTGGCTGTGGTTCCATTAATGCTTCACTGGGAGTTTCCTGAACTCCTCAGCCTGGGTTCGGAAGATGTGGTCGACATGTCTGTGCTTCTAATTTCCTTCAACTCAACTTTGGAGAAAAAGTGAGATAATATAACACGGTGTGTCCTCCCTGCTTCTCGGGAGGAACAAACCGTGAACTCTTGGCTGCTGCCGAGTTACCTTCCAAAATAGGACAAGGCAAAGAGAGCATTAGGGACCACTTTCATGCTTGGAGTCCAACACTCTGCACTTTGATATTTGGGCGCACATATTTTGTTTTTGTGCAGTGGGTTAATTTATTTTTTCTATTCGTGCATTTGTTCGTGCTGCTTCACACCTGGAACTGCTTCAAAATGAGACTCTTCCGATGAGACTCTACTGAGAATATATAACTCCTCTACTGGAGAGCATTATCACACTGCTATTACCACAATGGTTATTATTATTCCGATGATTATTGTCAGTGTTATGATTATCATTATTATTCTCGTTATTGAGTTTATAGCCTATATTTTTTATTTTTCATCCCCCTCATTACTGTCAGGCACAAAATTTATTGTTTTTGTGCTGTGACCGACAACATTAGGCTCCGAGAAAAGAAAAAAAAAGATTCAATGCATATTTAATGTGTTGTGAGCCCATATGGACTGCATCGGGACAAACATACTGCGGTGATGGAGGTTACCTAAAATGTCCTGGTTTCTTCAGCATTCTGCTTCAATACCAAAACACCAGCACCAGGATGAACACAGACTCTCACACGGGAAGAGCAGTGCACTCTGGGAAAACGCTGGGTTGAATTTTAAGGAGGCGGCAGCAGGGGATACCTCCCCTCTCAGCTGGCACAAGATGCAGGCTCTTCCATGTCGTACATGTGGATTCCAGAGGTCGGCGAGACCTTTACACCATCGCCCTTTTGTTTCTCAGCCTTGCAGGACTCTTGGACCGAGTAGAGGCTCCCGGCACTCACGTGACTTCCAGTGTGGTGCCGGGTCCTCGAGACTTCAACACATTTGTGTTTTCAGCCATCAGTGTGAAATAGTGCAATATGATGGGCGCTTGATGCTCAAGCAAGACTGATTATGATTTAGGCAGAATCTTTTCTTACCAATGTTTCAACACTTTTATACCATCTTCCTCATATAGATGCTTTATGAGAATATTGTATAACAAATCTGTATTAGTAATTCAAGGAATTTATTTACTAGAGATTTGTTCGCGCAAGACTCCATATTTGGAGCTTTCTGTGACAGGTAGATAATTGTACTTCTATAAAGCGAACATTATATAGAATGAATGATAGCCTATGAATATCTCCAAACTGTGCTTCAGGATGTTTGTTATTACTCTCCGCTGTGTAGCGACGGGGTAATTGAACCTCATGTCTTCTGTAACAGTGTGTTTTTGATAACCTTGTCAGTAACTCAATAGTATGTACTACCAGCCAAATTCCTTGTCCCCTTCAAACTCCTATGTCCAACCCCCAGCCCAAATCATACCTTGAGTTACTTGTACTGAATACCCATTTGTATTTTCTTGTCACAACTTTGTTTATTATGTTCTGTTTTACCTCCTGTAGATGTACAGTTTTCACAGCACAAAATGAATGTGACTTATTTCTAATAAAACAAAACTCTATATTACATGAAGAATGTCATCTTGATTATTACTGGGAAGAAGTATCTCAGTGGTGAAATACAACTTTAAATCTTTTCTGAAGTCTTGCATTCATCTGATTCAGGACAGCTGAACAAACAACTGCTCCTGCAGATATCTTAAGCCAGAACAAAACAAATAGCACCTAAAAATAAAAGATTAAAAGGAAAGCGGCCATCCAACAAACTGAAAATACAAAAAAAATTGATGGTTTTTCTCATGTTTTTGGCCCAGCTGGAGAAAAAACCCATTATACTGGCTGAAATACATTCTGTGAAGTCTTGCAATCTTCAGATTCAATAACAAATACAAATACCTTCTGTAGATATCTAAAGCAAGAACTAAACAAATGGCACCTAGAAAAAAAGTTTAACAGGGAAAGTGGGCATCTAACAAACCGAAAATTCTAAAAATTGATGATTTATCATAAGTTTTAGTCCACCTGGTCAATACATTGTCTTAATTCTACCAAGCAACTTCTGCAGATATTTAAAGCCAGAACTAAACAAATCAGCATCTACTAATTCAAGTTTAATCGTAAAACTGCCATAACTGAAAATGCTTAAAAAAAAAAAAAAAAGACATTTTCAGCTTTATTTGGTCCACCTGGAGAATAAACACATTATATCGATGAAATACAACTTTATATTACATACTGTACTGTTCCTGTTTGCAGAAAGTGAGACAGAACTGGATTTTGAACCCATGCCACATTAAAGCCTCTGGCAATCATTTCGCTCTCTAAATATAGACGTGATTTGCAGGTACAAAAGCAGCAATCTCTTAAGATGATAAAAGTGCAATTCTCCTCTGTTCTATTTTCATGCTTTGCAGGAAGACAAATCATTACAAAGAAAAGAAGATCTGTGAAGTTGAGTAATGAGAAAACAAACAATTTTGACAGGGGCCAGAATATGATTGTGACCTCTTTAAAAATAGGACATGTTGTCAACAGTTTAAATTTAGTTTTTGGCTGCTTTGTCTGCAGCATGGCCACTCTGCTTTCTCTCCTCTCCATATAATCAGCTCTTGTTCTTGTTTTTAATTGAACCAGTGTGCTGTAATTCTGCTGCAAGGCATAAGCAAAAAGGAGATTTACATCATCCATTTGTGTAGCGCTGCTCGTTCTGTGAGGTCAGCCGCAGAGCAGACCGGCTTGTGTGCAAATGGTGCTTTTCACTGCATTCCATGTTTGTTAGCGCGTCACGTGGTGTGCACCATTTTCTCTGTGGCGTCTGAATATTTTTTCTGCTTTGCTGAATGTTTCGTGCTAATTTATTTTCACACCAAAAGTCAGCCTGCTCATCCCCATGAGTAGAGGTGGTATGCACATTTACTCAAGTTCTGTACAGTGCTTAAGTGCAAATCTGAGGTACTCGTATTTCCATTTTATGCAACTTTATACTTCTACTTCACTACCTCTCAGAGGGAAGTATTTTACCCCTCTACATTTATCTGAAAGCTTCTCAGATTACACTTTTCCATGCCCTTCCTGTCTCCAAATGTGTTGATTTTGATTGTTGGTGTTGCATGTGTCCTTTGCAGTGGTGGAAGAAGTATTCAGATCCCTTACTTCAGTAAAAGTACTAATACCACACTGTGAAGTTACTCCACTATTAGTAAAAGTCCTGCATACATATTTTACTTAAGTAAAAGTACAAAAGTATCAGTATCAAAATGTACTTAAAGTATCAAATGTAGAAGTATTCCTTATGCAGAATGGACCCACTCAGATTGTTTTTTATATTCCAAATATATTTTTAGATTATTAATATTGCTGCATTCATTAATGACGTCAAGGTAGGGCTCATTTAACTACTTAATACACTGTTGTGTAGTTTAATTTATAAACAATCATTTTAAATTGATATATTTCTTCATGTTAAATCTCGACCTGAAAAGTAACTAAAGCTGGCAGCTAAATGTAGTGAAGTAGAAGTATTACGTTCCATAAAATGGAAATACTCAAGTAAAGTACAAGTACCTCAAAATTGTACTTAAGTACAGTACTTGAGTAAATGTACGTAGTTACATTCCACCACTGGTTCTTTGCATGTTGCGAAAATGGTTCATCTGATATACGTCACACTTGGCCGGTGAATTGCTGGGGACTCAAGGGTTTGCAGCGTCAAATGCAGTTCAGTTTGTCCAGACTGTTGCGCTATAACAACAAAATGTACTTATTACAGCCTCTGTCCAGACAAATCTATCCATATAGGCCCATTTTCCTGAAAGATTTTTGCCGTATTGGTTGTGTCCAAGTCCATTTTTTTTGCTATTCCTCCTACAATAATGATTTTTTTAATGTTAAATGTCGTCCTTAAAAGTAACTAAGGCCTGTCAGCTAAATGTAGTGTAGTAAAAAGTACTATATATATATATATACATATATATATATATATATATATATATATATATATATATCACAAAATAGAAATACTCAAGTAAAGGGCACATAACTAAAAATTGCACCTATGTACAGGGTCCAGATAAACTTGAGTTGGTTTCAAAAGGATGCACACTCGAAACAACCACACCCTAAACTGAGAAAAGAGAAAAAGTGCAACATCATTTGCACATATTACTATTATATATTATAGTTTTTAATGTTGCATTTACTCATATAATCTATATTCACATTATTTTTAAAACAGCATGAATATCTTTCTGCAGCCTTACTTCATTATGACCTGTGGTGGAATGTAACTTAATACATTTATTCAAGTGTTGCACTTAACTACAATTTGGAGGTACTTTTACTTTGCTTGGGTATTTCCACATATGTAACTTTATACTTCTACTTCACCACATTTTGAGGCAAATATTGCACTTTTTACTCCACTACATTTAGCTGACAGCTTTAATTACTTTTCAGGTCAAGATTTAATATAAAAACATGATAAATTTGAAGTGATTAGACTTTTTTTTATTTTTTTATTAAACCTCATAACAGTATATTAAGTAGTTCAAAAAGGGGGGCTTATCTTTACAGAATTAAAATGTTGCTTACATATATGCACCAAAAACAACTAATCTAATAATAATAACTCAGATTGTTGATTGTTTTGATACTTTTGTACTTTTACTTTTTTAAAGTTTTGAATGCAGGGTTTTTACTTGTAGTGGAGCAATACTTCTTCCACCACTGATTATAACACACAACTTCCCTTTAGGTGCAAGAGGTTGCTGCGACCATGCACGCACACACACACACACACACACACACACACACACACACACACACACACACACACACATACTGTATAGCCACATAAACACACATACACAATCTGTATGCAGCTATAATGAAGCCTTTTCTTAAAGTATTATCTAGAAGGAGACAGCCCCTCTCTCTCATCAGCCATTAACAAATCAAATCCAATCAAAATCACAATAATTAGTATATGCAGATGCAGTTTCTCTCTGTGTGTGAAAAACAGAGTCCCAATGCTAATAACATCCTAAAGCTGTCAATGACTAACCACCACCCACCATCCAGCACACACACTCATACATAACACACCATTCTCATCTCAACCCCCCAACCCTCCCGACGTGAAATCCAGTATCAATTAGCACCTTGCTGGCAGTAACAGCGAGGCCCTGGCTGTTTCTTAATTGAAGGCTGTTGCTATAGAAACAGCAGATGCTAATCCTCAAGACGGGCAGAGAGGAGAAGGTCTTTAAACTCCCCGAGAGAAGTGAAAGAACAGAAAGAGAAGAAGCCATTTCTTTTCCACAGGCAGTCGTGTTTTCTTAATGATTGTCAGCAGTACATGAAATTATTGTAATTAAAGCAGCAGCAAGGTTGAATTCTGCATTTTCATTTCCTGTAACAAATATTTTTATTAAGCTTGGATAGGAAATTAAATATAATGGGAAAGAGGAAGTTTGATTACTTCACTGTCTATTTTGTTCTCCCAAAATAAATAAAAAAATTAATAACAAATAATGATAATTTTCTGGATTTTATGGGTGGTAGACATTTTCACATTTGTGCATGTATGTGTACAAAATATTGAGCTATGTATATATATATATATATATATATATATATATATATATATATATATATATATATATATATATATATATATATATATATATACACTTAATTATATATTTTTAGAATTGCAAAATATTTTCAGGGTTATTAAAAGATAAAAGATACGATAGACTTTTATATAAATATGTAAAAATAAAAAAATAATAAGATATTATATGCATGCATAAATATATCTACATTATATGCATAAAACACTTGGCTGCTATTGAGTGTTATTGTTAATATTGCACAAGGCTTTTCCTAAGAGTATTTTTTATTGTACAGATATTGCTTATTGGTTAAAATAGATTGTTGCATGGACAGGACAATACGTTAAAAAATAGATATAGTGTAGTATTAAACATGAATCAAATATAGATATATATGTGATACAGCCCAAGCTTCAGTGAATATAAGAAACCTTGCATCTCAGTGATTTTCTCTGCAGAGCACTAAATATTACACAACAAGGAGAAAAGAAAAGACTGAGGGGAGCTGTGAAAGAAAAAGTATCTTTGGCTGTCTCTTCATAAATCCATTAATGCTGCTGCTTTCTGCATGGTGTCACTTAAAAAGTGTATGACACTGTAAGGTGACAGTTTATCTGAGATACTGGACAGAAGCAGTGATTAGAGAGACAGTTACACAATTAAAGGATTGATTAAATCTCTGGCACCAGTCAATGTCTTTTAACCAGCGACGCTGCAACCTGTCAACAAGCGAGACACTGAAGTACCGCCTGCTCTCTCACTCCAACATCAGCTTCTTGCCTGAACACTGTTATGTAATGTAACCTAATTTATATGCAGGTGTGGACACAGTAAAAGTATCACAAACCAATACACAACTCCAGCAGCAACACTGGGAAACAGCTGCAGGTTTTTATCCCAAGGTCTTTTTAGGAGCTGTTGGGGGGTTTGAATCACATCACACTGTCCTCATCAGCAGAAGGAGTTTGGCAGCGTTGTCAAGGTGGATTTGTAGATATTCAAAGTTTTTGTCCACCTGGTTACATAAAAGTTAAACAACGGAAGCCTGAAGAAGTTCATGTGATGTGATAGATCGCTCGAGAACAGCTACTAAACGGATCTTGTGGGGAAATCTTCCTCTTAAAGGTATTATGTGAAGCCATTATAATTGTGATTGTGATATAACTTAAAAACTTCCTTCACTCTCTCAGTTACCTACAACCACTTACAAGAGCCAGAAAAAAACAAAGGATGTGGCATTTAGGTAGGCTTCTAAGTGCGTTGCCTTTCTTCAGCTCCCCTACAGCATGACAACAGTTAACAACGTTAGCTTGCTTTCTAATGCCAATTAATTAAAAGCTACCTAGCACAGCAAAATACTGTCTTGAGTGCATAACAACAGCTGTTACGTTGTT
Organism: Centropristis striata; assembly: GCF_030273125.1. NCBI lineage: Eukaryota > Metazoa > Chordata > Actinopteri > Perciformes > Serranidae > Centropristis > Centropristis striata. The sequence goes on from NC_081530.1 coordinate 22,470,281, forward strand.
TACGTAAGTTGCGTGAATCACGTTTTTTTTTTTAACTTGCGGCAGTCACTTCCGGCATTTATGTACATTTATTTACGTTTTTATCACTTTTTTACAACCGCAAACTGTTTGTGTGTGCTGTTTTTAGAACTGACACATGACCTCTTCTGCTGTTTTAACTTGTTGCTTGCTTGCCGTTTGCAAATTACAACACTAGATCCTTTCACCGTTGCTAAGTTACAGCTAGCCGGCAAAGCTTGCTTGCTCACAAACAATATTGCTACAAAAATACCAAATGGATTGTAAGCTGGCTAGTTTGCCAAACTGCCTCCCTGGCTAATGTGACCCATGATACTAACTAATGTATTATGACAACTGGTTTGATTTTTAGCCAACAAAAAATAATATAATGGGGCAAATACAGTTCAGCCTTTTTGTTTCAAAACTGTTTTGGCCGTGGTGTCCCATTGGTAGAGCGCTTACCACTAAAGTTTAGTTCTTGCAAAGCAGTGGGCTCGGGTTCGAATCCGGCACTGAGTCTTTTCCTGCATGTCCTCTCCTCTGTCTTCCCCTTTCACTCTGTATCTCAATCATTAACGGCTGAAAAGTGGAAAAGAAAAACTGTTTTAGCATTTTAGCATGTGTCAGTAATAACATATAGTACCTTTAGTTTGACTCTCTGGATGTGAACTGTGGAATTTTCCTCCCCGGTTTACATCTGCTCTCCATTTTGCCGGGGCCCTATTGCTGCATTGTGGGCTTTGCGCCCCCCAAGACAATTGTGATTAGTTTAAAGAAATACCAAACAAGCTGAAGTGTTTGTTTTTTTCCCTATAGGATGATAATGTGTGCTGCCAGACCTTCTCCAGCGCTGACACAGCACTGTGGAGACAGGTCTGCCTGTAACTCTTTAATGATTTTTTTTAAAGCATGTATTGCTCAGTTTTTGTTGTAACAGGTCAGAGACTGTGTCTGCTTTAAACCAGTAGCAACCTTTCTGATGTTAGTGAGTTAAATTCCCTTATATAATTAGGTGTATCTTATAATCCTATAAGGATTTTATATGCAGGTACACATTTAAAATGTATGATATTAACATTTACACCCACAAAAAGGGACTCAGAGTTCAACAGTTTAAGAACTGATTATGCTGTTAAGTTGATGGTACTGTTGTGCTGTGTTTGTTGCGGGTTTCCAGTCATTGCTGGAGAACAAAATTTCAGCTCTGAAGATTAGCTGCATCCATTGTTTTCAGCTGTGGCACAGCATGTCCTCCAACTAAAATGGTACTCTTGTTTTCCAGAGCGTAACAGATCCCAAAGCAAGACCCTGAGATGCTTAAACTGCCGGCTTGTCTGATTCGTATGGCAGAATTTCTGTTGAATGTCAATACATATTTAAAGCAATCACGGACCACTCAGGAAATCAGCACAGGGAGCGGGAAAGATAAGGAGAACTGTCGAGGTTGATACGGTCTCTCACTAATCTGAAATAACCACTTACTCATATCTGCACATACACTTTCAATGTCTTTCTCTCTTTCACCCACACACATTCCCTTGTTCTTGTACTTTACCTCCTGGTGTGCTGTCTTTACCTCTAAATGACAAGATGTCAAATGAAGTGGATTACAGCTGTGTCTGTGCGTCATAGCCAAAGGCCAGCGGTCTTCTGAGGGTGGTTTTTTTAGAGGGTATTGCCACTTGTCTTCCTTTCAGACCGTATGCTAACCCCAGGGGTCGACTGGGTCGGGGGGGACTAATGACCAGGTTTGGTACTGAGGGAATGCAGATGGCGTTAATATTGAATTGTAGAGGACATTATGAACGATAAAATCAGCTGGAACCTGGAGAGATTCAATGCAGTCACCAGTGACTCAGTCAATAGTGAGGCTTCAAGCACGGTTGGCAGTTAATTGAGATAATTGCAGACATGGGAAACGGGCATTGCTTTGTGAAGAAATTATATATTTTTGGACATGCTAGCTATGTGGTTCCATTACCTATGAGGTAATTAAGATTTTTACAGAGTAGTTTGTTGTAGTATTGTGTATCATTGTGCTGTGTATACATTATTGTACACACAGGAAGCATTCTCATGTGTCATCTCATCTCATCGTCTTTTGGACTTTTCTGTCTTTTATCTGCAACTGCAGGTTTCCTATCCAGGATAAGTGATAAAGAAAGTAAGTCATATTTGTGTGTCTTCACTTTTTGTGTGTGAAATGGTTAGACAATCACTGGATGGATTGAAATGACACTTTGTACAAACTCTTGTGGTGCCTAGAGGAAGAATCCTAATGACTTTGGTGATTTTTATTACTTTTCTTTTTGCACAACCAGCAGGTCAAAGTGTCACATCTTTCTAATGTCTTAACACCTCTGGGTGGCTTGCCAAGGTATTTTGCATTGACATTCATGCTCTCCGGATGATATATCCTATTGATTTTTGTGGTAATAGTGTCATAGGCTCCAGCTTCCTTGTAGTGCATATTTAGGTATATATTTTTTGAAAATGTATTGTCCACATGATTTTCCCTACACATTTATTTAGTGGAGTCTCTAAGCTGCAAGTTGCACTTCAAGCTCAGAGGTACAGCCAAACAGAGCTGGTAGCAGGAGCAGGAGAATATAATTATATAACTACCTAAATAAAAGTACTAATACCACAATGCAGAATTACTCCACTACAAGTAAAAAAAAGTCCTGCATTCAAAACTTTCTTAAGTAAAAGGTACAAAATAATCAGGATCAAAATGTGTATTAAAAGTACTAGTTATGCAGAATGGCCCCACTCAGATTATTCCAAATATATTATTGTATTATTTGTATTGATACATTTATGTATGCATTTTTTATTTTTGTAAACTTAAATTACTTTTATGTGAATTCAATTTTAATTTATGAACATGCATAATCATATTAAATTCATCATATTTTTTTCATGTTAAATCTGGACTTGAGAAGTAACTAAAGCTGGCAGCTAAATTTAGTGGGGGAAAAATACAACATTTGCCTCTAAAATGTAGTGAAGTAGAAGTATAAAGTTACATATGTGGAAATACTAAAGTAAAGTACACATACAGTACTTGAGTAAATGTACTTAGTTACATTTCACCGCTGTTAATGTGTACCTTACCTATTTTCTACTCTGTGATTGTACAAAGTGGCCAGTTATTGCTGTAGGAGAACGAAAGCTTTTACATTATAATTCAGCTGTCTGATTCTGTGCTGCAAGGTGGGGTGAAAAGTGATGCACCTTCAGTGTTTTGCAACAGTTTCTGGACTCTTCACATTGTTATCAGTTTGTTTAATGAGTTATATTCCCCTTTAATTGTTGCCAAGCTGCCTGTGAATCTGGTAAATAGTGTGTACTGTTCCTTGGCCAAAAGACCTTGTATGTACAGAACACAAATAATCTGGACCCCGTTATCAATCCTGATGGTCTCCATGGCAACAGTGGCATCATCCAGGCTGTTAAGAACAAGGAGTTTTAGCAACAGCAGATTCAGACTGAGCTGGCTGCACGTAGGGGACATAACTCTACATTTAAAACGCATACTACAGTTTCCTGCACTGCAGCTCAAATGCAATTGAATTTCTGTTTTTTGTTTTTTTTGCATGTTGGAAAAATGTGCTCCACAAAGAGGCTTCTAGGAAATGGATGTGTTTGTCATTTCATTGCCTTACTAAAGTGACACCATGCCAACACGGTGCTATTAGCTGAGCAATATGCGTTGAAATGCTGAACAAAAGGTTCACTTACATCCCTGAGGCGGCATCAACATATCAACATTTTCCCCAGAGGAATGAATGAATTTCAGATGAGAACACTATTGAAGGAGGCTGATTATAAGCATTACATCCATACATGTGGATTCATAATAGACTGCACCAAAAAGTGTGAGCCATGCACAAGTAATGTGAGTTCACACACAAAATCTCATATAATAGTGCAAAAATGCTGAAAGGATAATATGACACAATTATAATGAATATCCTCGCAAGCCGAGGTTATGAAAATGAGTTGTTCATACAGGCACATTGTACCACATCTTGTTGTCTGCATGACCTTACTTTGTCTTTGCTCAGGTTAGTGCTGTTGCCAGGATACTATTTCCTATGGCAACACTTGAGCCGGCGAGGTGAGCAGCTCTGAAAGGATCCAGATAACTGGCTGCTCTGTATCCAGTGGACCGGAAGTCCATACATGACCATAAAAAAACATGCACAAATGTGCACGGCCGCACACAAAAACAGACTCTTAAAGTTCAGTTTGCCTCTGTGTGTTAGCTGATATTTTCTCCTAAACAATACATTACTTCCAGTTCTAATCAGCTATGATTAATTCTCTCCTCAAAGGTAGTTTTGCATTGGAAGGTATTCACATAAATAATTGCTGTATGTTGATGCTCCCCTTATTGCTCTTATTATTTTAAAGATGCATCAATAATTTTGTTGCAGCAAAATCAGCAACATATAATTATAACATATAATATATCAGTGTGTATATTCATTTTTCTTGGTGCAACTAAATTTTCTCACTCATTCGAAGCAAAATGAGTGCGCCACCCACTTGCTGTCATCCATTACAAGAGAAGAAGAAATTGTTATATATCATTGCTATATGAAGCTTATTCCATATTCACTGTAAGCAGCTGCCCTCCATCTGTATGAGATTATACTGCCACCATTTGTTGCAAGTGTGTTACTACCTTTGGTGTGCAGTTTACACAAACTGATGTGGATAATAAAGTATAAAGTAATGAGTTCCAGTCAAACCACATATAAATGTTTTTTTTTTTACTGACGTTATTCTGTTGTTAATATCTTGTTCCCATCTTTATAAACCAAGGATGTTGAATTTCAGAACACGGTGGAACAATTACTATACATACGTCGTTTTTTCATTGGAGCTTCCGCATCACCATGGTCATTGCTGAACTTAAACCACTTGATAGGATAAAGCACGTCATCACAACAGCGCCACTCCTACACTTGTTCATTGACCGTCAACTCTGCTGGATTCAGACGATGAAGAGAGGGGAGGGTCAGGGGCGGTGAGCTCATACGGGCTGAGCATTGTCTGGCAGGGAGGACTCTTCATCAGTGGGACTCCATTATGACTCATCTGTACAAAACACCCACAACCTCGCTTTACTGTGCAATGCTTCCCTTTGTGCTGCTGAGTGTGTCTCATCCAGCACTTGAGAGATGAGCACTGTGCCTCATCCTTTTGAGTAATAGGCCCACAACACAAGGATACCGGATTGCTGCACAGGCCTGTAGACAACGGTTATAAAATCAAATTAACTGGATGGGCCTGAGCAGCTTTTTATGGGTGATCAATAGATGAAAATGACTGAACACAAAGAAGAGGAAGCCTGTGTTCTCTGTATTGTAATCTTTTGTATGACTGCATTAGAAAGGTTTAGAAATGAGTGACAGATTGTGCTTGTTTTCCCACTGACTGCACTTATCTGTCTTGGACTTGAGACCTGTTGATCTGTGTCTGCTGCTCAGCTCTGATAAGTGTTTGACAAGGTGCAGGATAAACACTTGTCTGGCTTTTCATGGTGCAAACTTCAGTTCTGTACAAGTGAGGTTGCTTTACTTTATGGGTCCATGTTTTCATATTATTTTTTTAAATAATTTTCCAGAATGGTCAGTGTTATTAGTTTCTAATCAAAGGGAAAATTACAATGCATTTTACAGAATGAATTTAATCAATTTTAATAATTTATTAGGTCATAGAGAGAAGGTTTCAGTCAGTGCTAAGGAGGCCAGGAAAACTTTTTTTTAAATGTTGATTTTCTTTATGAGCAGCAATTCAAAATCTATGAGGACATAACTTTCCAATAACAAATTATATTTTACTTGGGTTAAAACATTGCTTTTTTATCGGGGAATCCCTGAACCAAATCACTTCTAGATTTAGTGACCCGCAATACACAAGTTTAACACATTATGGTTGGCAGTTTTTGACATGTCAACAAATGTACTCATTGTGCAGTAAAATGTTCCCTGTCAGTGTTATACTGTTATATATATATATCTGTTATATTTTAAATGCTGTTTTTGGATTCATTCTACTGCTGAACTATTGTGTTTGTTATATTTTATAAATGCTTAAGATTAAGCTAGTTTCACTTGTTTATATATGGTTGGGGATCTTAATCTACAGCAATGCATGAAATTATATGATATATGTTTTAGCGTCACTGTCTTGCGAGAACCACAGTTGACTAATAAGTAAATTTTTCATGGTGTCAGAAAAACAGCATTTTCCAGGTGATCTCACTGGGGTTTTATTTAGTTTAAGACAAGATAACCTTACGAAAGAAACGCATTCAAATTTAACAGATCTCTATTCTCTGGAGAGGATTTATGCTCTCAGATAAAAGTACAATATGTACCTCTGACAGACAGACAGACAGACAGACAGACGGACAGACAGAGCAGATATTAATCCCTGAGGGGAAATTGTGCAATTCTGTAGCAGTGGAGCAGAAGTATAACGTTAAATAAAATGGAAATACTTAAGTCAAGTACAAGAACCTTTACATTTTAGTACTTGAGTAAATGCACTTAGTTACTTTGCACCACTCCTGCTGCATGAACACAGCTGCAAGATAGATCACTTGTGTGAAGAGCCCACTGCATAATGCCTCCTTGCAGTACCGACGCCTGACCGCCTGGGGGCAGCAACAAGAACACATGTTTGAGAGGTGGCTGTCTGCACCCCGGGCACGCCTTTGCGAGACGTTTACGCTTAAATTTCCGCATTTCCAGCCAAGGACCAGAAGACACACTCAAGTTGTCTCTGCCTGCCCTCAACACTAACATCAAAAAGTATCATGTCAGGATTTTTAATTAGAGCAAACCTGAGGAGGTGCATCTTCTCTCAGATCAGAATGGGATCTGATCAGGTAACGTTGAGTGGTGGTGGTGGAGCGGACTGATGACTTTTTACTTGTTAGCATTAGCTTTGGTGGTAGCAGCACAGTTGTTGGTCTCGGACGACGTTAGCAAGGCGAGCTCGCTGCGAAGTTACACAACAAGAGATCAACTTGTTGTGCTGGTTCACTGATGGCACGTCGCGTTAAAGGCTGCAGCAAGTTGTTTCTGACCCCACTGTAACGATATAAATGTTTCTAGTCATGCATAAGAAACTAAAAAGCTCCTGTGTTACTTGTTACTTGCACTCCTGGTGTTGTAGCATTACTAAAGTGCAAGTTGCAACTAATTAAATTTACTTTAGTACACATCTTAGACATTTGCACCATTTTTTTTACTTTACACTTCTGTTTCACTACATTTTAGAGTGAAATATACTTTTTACTTACCATTATATTTATCTGACAGCTGTTTATAAAACAACCCGAACAGTATGTTCAGTTGTTAAAATTAGCTCTAACTTGACAACACTGAAATGTTGCTTGAACTTTACCTCATGAATCATTAATACAATTTCACAGATAATAAATTAAAGGAGCCATTTTGCTCAACACTTTTTACTTTTGATATATAAACACAATTTTCTCGTAATATTTACATATTTTCGATTTGTTTTTTCATTGCTGTATCGCAACTCTCACTTGGTAAAAAATGCGAGTACTTTAGTCTTTAACATTTGACCTAGATAATGAAATATATTTTTCTTTAAAGGAGTTATTGAACAGTGCAAAACACTGGCAATAAATAGGTTTAGTAGCAGTACTAATTTGAGATAGCATTTTATTTTTTTTATCCTACTCTACTGCTTCACTACATTTCACAGAGAAGTATTTTACTTTTTACTTCAATATATTTGTATATCCATTTATCCAACACTATTTAAATTTGTTAAAATACACTTTACTACATATACAACACTGAGATGTTGCCTGAACTGTAGTTAATTAATCGGGAATATAATTCCACTAATAGGTATCTAATAAATGAAAGAGCCATTTTTCATGATAACCTTATATTTGATACATAAACACAATGTAATGCTAATATTTATTTGTTATTTCAAGTAAAATATGTGAGTATTTGTCTTTAAAATTTGATACGGGCAGTGAACAAGATGTTTGTTTATTGAACAATGGAGATAAGGGACATGTCAGTAAACACATGTCTGCATATACAAGTAGGTTAAGTAATAGTAAAATATGTGTAACTTCTAGCAGATACAGCATAAAAAATAATAAAGTCATCTAATGTGTTTCAGCATGAGTTGTATCTTTGTTGTGACAGAGATTGTTTAAGTATTGCAAAATCTTTCCACATCAATGAGAAGAGTCTAAATTTAGCACCACTGTTTGTTTGTTTTTTAGTCAATAAAATGTCAGTCAATTGTTCTGTTTTTAGTATGAGCAGATAGAATATATGTTTATTTATGTTTTATCACCTATGCTGGTGGTCTGACTTTGACATTGTATAAATTTTTCTATTTGCACTTTATTGCTAACCTAGACTTTTAAATTTGCATTTTTTTACTGTATTGCAACTGCTGCACAACAATTTCCATCTGGATAAATAGTTTAATTCTAGCTCAACCATGCATTCAGTGTAATTTTAGTTTACTGAAGCAACTAACAAAGAAACATCTGTACAACATTTTTGAGAACCAACAGAAAATAAAGAGGTTTATTGATTGTATTTAGATTTACACAATGAGCATATAGGAGCAATACCTTATTATCTTTACTAAATTGTTATGTAGTTATGCGATTTTTTTCTTTACAAACATGAGAAGATCAATTGTTTTTGGGGTTTTTTATTACCAAGAAAGTTCTGTGACCACCAGAAAATAGTCTCAGAATAAATACTCATGTGAAATATGCTCATTCCAGCTTGGCGAAATTGGCTCAGGAGTAGGCAAAGGTGGAGGTGGTGGAGGCTCTGTGAGGGAAGCAGGTGGTGCACTCGGAAAGCGAGAAGTGGCAGAGGAGGAGCGGTACTTTAGGTGAGATTAAGCATGCTTGTATATTAGTAATCACACTGTTGCAATCTCATGCCTGTGGCCTTTGGTTTCCACAAGATTTGACCTCGGTTTCTCTCTACATTGTTTCCACCTGCAGGCAGAAGGAGAAGGAGCAGATGGCAGCGCTGAGAAAGCATCATGCAGAGGAGATTGACCACCACAAAAAGGAGATTGAGCGCCTACAAAAGGAAATCGACCGCCACAAGGGCAAAATCAGAAAGCTGAAACATGACGACTAAAGCTGGGAAGCCTCATATCATTTCTTCGTCCGACCAACCGATTGCCAAGTCAATTGTCCACTATTGACTAATTGATTTAATGCTGGTCAAGGCAGGTCCTGTATGAGAAATCAAGATTACCAAATTAAAAACAAAGAAACAATAAAGCACTTAATTTTTACACGACATGAAAGCTTTTCAACATCTGTGTGGCTTTTTGTACATCTATCTTGTTTATTGTGTAAAGGTCAGCTGTGGGTTGTTCTTTGAGTTCTTTTTGCATATGTTTTCTTTTCACTTTTAGTATACTGCAGCTACCCTTAAATAATATGTACTGTACTGTACAGATTGCAGGACTGAATAGTCTAGGGAAAAATGGATGCAGTTAGAAATTCTGGTATTTTACTTTTGCATACTGCATTTGACTTGATATTGTGGATACTGATACTGGGACTCACTAAATCTTTTTCTAGCAAACTAAATGGTATTAGAGTTGGAACTTGCAGGATGTGTGTTAGAAAAAAGGCCGATAATGTATGTAGTCCGTACAGAAAGGTAAAGTTCATTGGGTTTAAATCGCGTCAGTCAACGTTCAACATCCGTCATTGGATAGTTGATGAGGAAGCGCTTGTTTTCAATCACCGTGCTGCCCGCTCGGATTGACCGTCGTCCCTTGAACGTAACTACCTCCTATACCTTTTGTTATAGTGAGGAAATAGAGCTGCTTTGTTTACATTAAGGACATATCTCATACCTTTTTGAAATATCCTGCGATAGATGTTGCTTTAAATGTATTGTCGCTTTATTTAGGTCAGTTGTACATTATGGCTGCCTTTAATTTGCATCAAATGCATTGATGTGTTGTGTGATGGTCAATTCAACGCCAATAGTTGTGTGTTTAACATTTTAAAGCATGTCTTCACTAATCTATAAACCACGGGATCCATAATAGGTATAATTTCTCGCCGGATTGCGGGTTAAAAGAAGCCAAAACGAACACACCCTCCCAACTGCGCGTTTTTTTTGTCCAAATCTCGCGATGTTTGGTGAGCGGTGGCGTTGTTCGGGCGAGCCGACGACGAGACCGTAGCTGTCTGGAAATTTGTCTCGTGGGTTAGACTCAAACATATTCACCATATTAGACATTTTTACGACCCTGCGACGAGTTAATCGCTCTACATTTTTAAACACGCCGTTATTAGTGTCCCGAATTAGACTGGTAAGTTTTGCTAACTATCTGTTTGCACCCTGTACGGAGCGTGTGTGTGGATTCAGTCTTTCTGCACGGCGAGGCCTCCGCCGAAGCTCGCTAGCTAGCAAGCTAACAAATGTTATTATTAGCTCAAAATGCGACCGCTGGAAGTTTAATTTCTCTGTAAATTGTAAAATTCACCCGATTGTTTAAATTGCATTCGCTCAGAATTACCCTAACCATGTAAATGTGAAAATAAAACGTGATCAGCGCGATAGCTAGCAAGCTGCATGTGAAGGGGGCGGGACGGCGGCTACTGTTGAAGTGACCGTGTTGTGTTACCATGCAATACCTGCACGTTCTCGCAGCAGTTCATTATCTTAGAGTAGCTTTAACAATGCAATCCATAGTATGCTGTTGTTACGGTTATAAGAAACGCCGTCTGTTACTATTTTAAGTGAAAGTCATGGTTTAAAGTTATATAGGCCACCAAGTCAGTTTTGACCATGCATCCGTTTAAAACAATTTGCTTATTAACAGTTGTCTTAACGTTGTCTTTATTAAAACATACATTTGGTATTATAAGATTGAAATCCTAGTATTTGTTGTTATATCTTGAATAAATTCAGCCCTGTTCTACCATGTGCCATTTTGAATAACATTTGAAAACCCACCTTTTATTCCGCCCTCTTTTAGTTTGATCTCTTTTAAGTTATTATCAACTTACTCTTACTGCTTTATTCAGGGTTCACACGGATGCTTGAAATCCTTGAGAATGCTTAAATTTGAATGTTGTATTTTCAAGGTTTGAAAAGTGCTTGGATTTTGGATAAAGTGCTTGAAATTATTACTGTATTTCTCTTGCAATCGGACTATAGATAATCAAATGTTCAATGAAAAAAATAACATGCAACTTACAACCGTTGTAAGGTGCTGGAAAAGCTTGAAAAGTGCTTGAATTTGACCACTCAAAGTGTATGAACCTTGTTTATTATTTGTTGTTGATTTTATTCTATTTTTCCTAACGTAACATTTTATTACTTTGACTTTTATTTCACTACATTAGCTATTAAATTCATTTTTTCCCCCACAATTTTGGTCAATCTTGCTTTCTTTACCCTTTTCTCTGTTATTGTGTTATAATCTCTATTATTGCCTTTTATTAAGGCAGATCTGAACCCGTCTGCCTCAACTGTAAAGCACTTTGGTCAACTCCTGTTTGTAAATGTGTCATATGAATTAGCTGACTTGACTTACATTGTTTTTCTTGGTTGCTCTATAATTTACAAATTACAGGACTATGGCTGCCGCTGAGGTGAACGGTAGCTCTGCCCCGACTAAGGAGGAAGAAGAGCCCATGGAAGTGACAGCACAGCACACAGAGAATTACCAGACCCTCATTGACGCTGGCCTGCCCCAGAAAGTGGCTGAAAGTCTAGATAACATCTTCCAGACAGGTTGGTGATGGTTGTTTTGACCTGCAGAGCTTTGGTCTGTAACATTCACATGCTGTGCTGGAGTACTGTGGGTGTCTAACAGTAAACATGCTTTGTAATTGTAGGTTTGGTGGCCTATGTTGACCTAGATGAAAGGGCCATTGATGCACTGCGTGAGTTCAATGAGGAGGGAGCGCTCACAGTGCTGCAGCAATTCAAAGAGAGCGACTTGTCCCACGTACAGGTAATGTTGTTTATTTTGAGAGATTTATTGTCATTGTAGATTATTAACAATAACCTGTGTTTTGTTATTTTTTAATGTAGAATAAAAGCGCTTTCCTTTGTGGAGTCATGAAGACTTACAGACAGAGAGAAAAACAAGGAAGTAAAGTACAAGAGTCCACCAAGGGACCAGATGAGGCCAAAATAAAGGTAAACAAAGTCAAGTCGCTGAGCTTTGTTGTGTAGAAGGTCAAAATGAAAGTCATATTTGCTTTTTAACGTATTAACAGCTTAACAAATAACTTATTTCTTATGTATTTTTCAGGCTCTGTTGGAGCGGACAGGATACACCCTGGATGTCACCACAGGGCAGAGAAAATATGGAGGTCCCCCACCTGAGGATGTGTTCAAAGGAACACAACCAGGGATTGGAACTGAGGTAGAACATTTTTATTTATAGCCACCTGACAATATTTTTTAATTATTAGGTCTCTGTTCTGCTACCATTCACAATTCTGCTGAATATTGTGTAAATATATTTTGTTCTTTACACATCCTTACACCCTTTTCTTCTTTCTTTATCAGGTGTTTGTTGGAAAAATCCCAAGGGATTTGTATGAAGATGAGCTGGTGCCGCTCTTTGAGTCAGCTGGTGCCATCTGGGACCTCAGGCTAATGATGGACCCTCTCTCTGGTCAGAATAGAGGTTACGCCTTCATCACATACTGCAATAAGGATGATGCCCAAAAGGCTGTAAAGCTTGTAAGTAGAATGGCACAGCATTGGAAGAAACCATTAGGGCTGTACCAAATGGTTAGAACCTTTGAAGCTTCATTGATAAAATCATATTTGCTTTCTAAATCCAATCTAATGCTTATCTGCACAGTAGCAGATACGCATTAGGCCACACTGATATTATTAGGATTATAGAATTTGTGTAATAAGATTCCGGTGTTTGCTGCGTAGGGTTGTTTCTGACTCAAGTGATCTAAACATGAATCCAAATCGTTGTAATGTCCAAAAGTCAAACTTTATTTAAAAAAAGATAATTGTTATAATTTCCAAAATTCACAACATCTTTGTATGTACAATTTATAAAACCACATATTAATTAAAGAAAGGTGAATAAAATAAAACACTAATTTAATCAGAATAATTACTTTATGCAAATTTGATTTTGGATTTTGTTTTAGGTCGATCACTTAGTTAAATATGGTGCCAGATATTCAAAGCTTCGTTCAGAAACCTCAATAAAAGCTTTGACGGTAAAAAGCAGAACAAAACTGGTACAGCCCGACAAGCCCGAAACTAACTGAGTTAGTTTTAAAGGAATACAAATTTTCCCGTGGGGACAAGTGTTCATCTACTGTAAATATTTAGAAAATAGTCTGTGATCTATGGAGTATTACTTTGAAGACCTTAAATAAAATCCAAGCTTCATATTGCTTGATGCATTACATTGATGTTCATTTAAAATGAATTTCACACCATTCGGTCTTTCCGTTTTATTTCAGTGTGATAACCATGAAATCCGCCCTGGCAAGTACTTGGGAGTGTGTATATCTGTTGCAAACAATCGCCTGTTTGTCGGATCAATTCCAAAGAACAAAACAAGGGAAAGTATATTGGAAGACTTTGGCAAAGTCACAGGTCAGTTTCAAATCACAGGTGGATTTGTGTCAGAAACTCATTAAAATGAATATGCAGTCATAAAGGATGATAGATGGAGAACTGTTTTGGAGGTCAGCTTTTATATTTTTGTCTCACAGAGGGTCTCCAGGAGGTGATATTGTACCACCAGCCGGATGACAAGAAGAAGAACCGTGGCTTCTGCTTCCTGGAGTACGAGGATCACAAGTCTGCAGCACAGGCTCGCCGCCGCCTGATGAGTGGCAAGGTTAAGGTGTGGGGGAACCCTGTCACTGTGGAGTGGGCTGACCCTGTGGCTGAGCCAGACCCGGAGGTCATGGCCAAGGTTGGTGTCTCTCTAAAGTACAAAAATCAGAGTTCATACAAAGTCTTTAGTTTAGAAAATGTTTGATTCTAAAGTTACTTTTTCAAGCTTAGGAATTAACTGTATTTTAATTTACTGCATTGCTTGATTTATAACATTATCTGGTATCTCATCTACATAGTCATTCTTGCAACCCAAAAATCTTGTATTATTTCATTTTGTTGTCTTTTGGCATTTTTCCGTTACACTCCACACCATCATGAGGGCAACCAACTGCTTATTTTTATAGTACAACTTAGATAATAGCTTTGAGAGTCTGGACATTTTTTATTTGAGCACCTTTTAAAAATGCTTGTAATTTACCTATAAATGCTGGATAATTTCTGAAATATGCCCTGTTTTATAGAGTAACAAACATCCTCCTTTGTGTCTTCCTAGGTCAAGGTGCTCTTTGTAAGAAAGCTGGCCACAGCAGTGACTGAAGAGCTTCTGGAAAAGACCTTCTCTCAGTTTGGAAAGCTGGAGCGAGTGAAGAAGTTGAAAGACTATGCTTTTGTTCATTTTGAAGAAAGGGATGCTGCCGTAAAGGTGGGGGTTTTATGCTTTTGGATAAGCTACGTTGTATCTCTGATTATTTTCTGTACATTATAGTGATGTATTGTTTTTATTTGGTTAGGCGATGGATGAGATGAACGGGAAGGAATTAGGAGGAGAGGAAATTGAGATCGTCCTGGCAAAGCCCCCAGACAAGAAGAGGAAAGAGCGCCAAGCAGCTCGGCAGACCACAAGGAATTCAGGGTGAGGGACAGAGACATATGACTTGTCAACTAGCCAACTAATTAGCTCATAGGGAATTCTTTAAATGTAACACTATCCTCTCTCTGCAGGTATGATGACTACTACTACTACCCACCTCCACGCATGCCACCACCAGGCCGAGGCAGGGGTCGTGGTGGCCGTGGGGGCTATGCATATCCACCAGATTACTATGGATATGATGACTACTATGATGACTACTATGGCTACGACTATCATGACTACCGTGGTGGCTATGAAGACCCGTACTACGGCTACGAAGACGTGTACAGCATGAGGGGCCGTGGCACTCGTCCCAGCAGGGGAGGGCCTCCTCCACCTAGAGCCCGTGGAGCGCCCCCGGCACGAGGCCGAGGGGGCTACGCCCAAAGAGGGCCACCCCTTGGTGGTCCAAGGGGTGGCCGAGGAGGGCGGGGAGCCCCTTTCCAGCCACAGAGGGGGCGCGGTCCACGCGGTGCCAGGGGCAATCGTGGTGGTAACGTCGGCGGAAAGAGGAAGGCAGACGTGTTTAACCAGCCTGACTCCAAGCGCCGCCAGACCAACAACCAACAGAACTGGGGGTCCCAGCCCATCGCCCAGCAGCCCCTGCAGCAAGGGGCCGACTATTCCGGTAACTATGGTTACAGTAATGACACCATGGAGTTTTCACAGGATTCTTATGGGCAGCAGTGGAAGTAGATGCACCCAAAGGTATTTGGCAAAGTGACAACAAAAAAAGAGAAAAACAACAATAAAAAGAAAAAAAAAACAGGAGATTGGCCACAATTTTTGATTGACTTTTTATTCTTCACCCCTCATGAAAAAAAAATTCTGTATATATCTCAGAAATAAATGGACAGACCCCAGAATTGGCTCGAGATGATTGGCTGGAAAGCCTTTTGGCTGAAGAAGTGAACGTAACCGTTGTGGTGAATCATTTCTTACTCCTTCGGTTACATTGGGACATGTGTCTTTAAAAAAAACACACTAAACACTTTTATTGTTACGTTCTGTTCCTGATTCTTTTAAAGCCAACAATGAACATTCACAAAAAAGGTGGACATTCATTCTCAAAAGTCTGAGAGGACATTAAATAATGATATTGCCTTGCAGGAAGTTTTTGTCCATGCCCCTTTCCTCCTTCCCCTTCTTGTACTCCCTTTATTTGTGGTTTCTCATAGTTGCTTAGGGACTTGCTTGTAAATAAATGCATATGGTTAGAGCTTCATACTTCATTTTTTGCAATGGTGGAGAAAAGAATCCACAGGAAGGAAGAAATCAAAGTTTTGTAATGTTCAAAGTGTATGCCTAGCATTTCTAGAGGTAGATAAATTGTGTTTTTTTTTAAACTGATACCATAACTTCCTATGTTTTCTTTGAACTTGCCCAATAGAATTTGGTTTGGCTTACCTTAAGAGCCATAGCAGTTTGTTCTGATGTTATTTGTATTTATAACTTTTACGTTTGTTCCGTTTCAATAAAACTCAGCTGAGCATCAGTCAATTGTCAGATACTCAAATTCAGTGTTGTCATTGACCTCAATTCTCTCATTTGGATGAAGATCTTCAAATTTTTTTTGCCTCAAAGGATAAATACAAAAGGCTGAAATTGCGCAAGAGAATCTGAAAGATGTTTGGATGATAACAGGATTTTAACCCTTTATTTTTCAGTGCATGTTGCATCAGACTACAGTCATTTCTTGCACTCAGAATTTATATCATGAATTTCAACAATACCAACTATTAAAGGACCAAACTGCACATTTGACTTCTTGCAATTACTCAAGCTTGTACTTGTCTTTTGAATTTGTGTGCACAGGTAAACAGTGCATGCTTTAGTAAACATCTCTGCCATTCATGTAGGAGAACACTGCTTCATAAAGATGATTTATATTTGTAGAACATTTTGGATGCTTAAATTACTAGAAAATAGTAAGTACTGTCCTTTACTTAACACTTCTACCTTTTACAAAGTCAGCAAAATAAACATATTTGGGATGCAGCTAAAAAAAATGCATGTCTTGTGCAGAAGCATAGAAATCTGCATATATTTGATACTTTTTTCCAAATTAGTGTGAGTTAGTATACTAGAACATCAGAGGTAATTTATTGGAATAAAACATGCATTATTATCACAGGTGTAAATCCCCTGTGCCTTGCAACTCAAGTTTTAGTTTTCTTTTACACCTTTTTAACAAATATAGTTTTCTTAAGGTAGGTTGACTGAAGCATGCACTGTGTATTCCTGTTACCACAAACCCTTTAAGGACAAGTACAATCTTGGACAATAGTGAAATGTCACTTGCACTGATGAGGTCCTGATACTGACAGAGCAACACATTTGACTTTGGATGGATTCTGTACTTGTATGCTGAGTTGTCTCCAATTCATTTTTTTCCCAAATCTGCACATCATCTCAACCATCTGTGCTCTCCTTTTTGAAGACACCAAGGATCTGACCACCCAAAGGGTTAAAATTCTTAAAACATGCCTTCTGCCATAGAAAGCAAGCCACCTGTCAGAATGTGTGTTTACCATAGAAAATTGTTTTTAGCATCTGCCTTTTGGTACCATGGTATCATTGTATTTTGTTTCATGTGTCTGTCCTCTTATTCCAACCTGCCTAGGTGGAGAAGCATTGAGAGCGGCACCACTAGAATGAGGAACTCACCTGAACGGTACTCAAGGGTGAGCTAGCCTTGCACAGAGTACTGTCTCCTCTCCTGTAGCTAATTGTAATCACTGGACAAACATTAGCCATAATTATACTTTGTTCTTTGTACTTTGTTTCCTTACTAATATACTGTACTACGAATCAAGCTTCTTCTTTTTTTATTCAGTGGGAGTATGATTTTTTTCCCCCAGGCTATGAAGAGCACAAGTCCCTAAATGATTGAAGAATCATTGGAAATATTAAAATTATTTTTTACAGCATGTTACGGGGGTTAAGAGAATACACGAGCAGTGCGTATTTCCTTTTAAGACATGGTGCATATTTTTCCCCTCAAAGGCACAGTTTTTTTTAATGTTTTTTCCTTTTACCTGTAGTGGTATTTATCGATCTAGAATGTTTTCATGTGAACTGCAGAGTGTTGAAAGATATAGGCCAAGATGATTTGGAGCGGATTGTTTTTTTCACTTTCATAGACTGGGCTTTGGTTGAACTAGGACTTATTTAATCACAGCAGAAATGGTAAGTGTGTCATAAAGGAGACACCACGCTGTGTTTAAATCTCTAGATGTGCCCTCAGGATCGGTCAAGATCTAAATTAAATGTCCTGTTTTTCTAGAAAAAAGTAACGCACACAGTTAAGGTTCATACAGTGAGCCTGTGTGTGTGTATTTTTGTGTGCATCAAAAAAGGCGCACGTCAGATAGAGCTTGATGTGATTGATGTCAGAAATTGCAGACTTTGTCAAGTCGGAGCCAGGCTCGGACTTGAAACTACGTGCCGAGGCCAGCGTAGGGCTTTAGTTTTTGGCCCATGCCGGGGTATGGCACTTCCAGAAATCATGATCGGGTAACTCAAGATAATCCACAGACCTTGTGTTAGCAGCAGTTTCATGTAGACACTATGTTTTCGAGTATAGATTCTACATTAAACTGTTAACAACAAGGTCTATTGATTATCTTGAACAATCGGGAAATAATCTTAGTTTTGAGCACCACAAGCCGAGTGCCATTTATTTTCATTACATTTAAGAGAAGGCAGACACCTCTATCCAACACTTGGCAACTCATGCCAAAACAATCTAGACTGATAAATAGCACTACAGGTAAGATGAAAAAATATCTATTTTTGATTTAGGGGGAGCAGTCCCTTTTTAGCCAAATGAGAAGTCATGCACATTTTCAAGAGCCAAATGGCTGTTCCTTTAGGCTGGATTAAACAGCCAGAAGGCACACAGCCAAGGATTTGGTAAGCGCTATAAACCCCACAACCCTGCAAACACCTGTTGCCTGTCTTGGCTCACTGCACCAAAATCACCTCCGCTGTCTGCACACATTCTGTGAATGGAGGGTGGTGATGGACATTTCCCCTCTTAAGCCGCTAGAGGTAGCAGTTCCACACCAGCACCACTAGTGAACCATTGTTCCTTTATCCGGCGCGGCATTGTTTGGCCATTTCCTGAGCTGCAAAGGTGTTAAATAATATGTAGATATTAACTTGAGGAGCTGTTTTTCAGACCTATTCAGATAACTTTGGGGATACTGGATGAATTACTGATCAAATTTGCTGATGTTAGAACAATGGCTGTGCCTCAGAAAATGTGTATACCCTTTAACGCCACCAGATGGCAGTAGATGGGCTACAGTATTAATAGTGCACAGGTAAGACTGAAATAGGGAGCACAGTAATACAGTACAAAACCAATTGTATGTATTTGACACATTTTGGTTTGTGTTGAAGTGCCATCAAATGCTGGAGTTTCCTTTTACAGTTTCTCATCAGAACTGTGTCTTTATATGTTGCCTCTTGTCACCAGGCAGTAATGGAGCTGCCCCCATCCATGTGAATGAATTCACACAAATGGAAGGGACTGATTGGTAAGATTGTTCATTATCTGTACTAATGCTGAGACTCTCAATATGTTTGTCTACTTTTATTTTTTTAGAAAAAAAAATGTCCTGCTTATCTCTGTGACCTCTTTATTCCCTAGAACCTCTACATTCTGTAAGTTGGGTTTCAGAATATCAACGTGGCATCAAGTAGCAAATCTGGCTTACACTTTTTAAAAATTTTACATAAAATCCATTGTAACAAAAATAAATTACAACATTCATACACCAATCTTTAGATTAATTTTTCAGCTTCTATGCAACACACGCCCACAACCCCATTTCTGTGCATAATATAGTGTGTATACACATGTTTATATGTAAAATTAGACGGCAATAGATCTTGGGAAAAGGATGTTCCCTGCTTATTGGATCACTGAGATTTACTCCGTTGATGAGAAATTTAAATTTGGCACCAAATGACATGGCATTTCTTTATACAGATACTGTGGAGGCAATTTGCTTGGTTCCTTAAAGTATCAAAGTTTGGTACCCAACCCTAGCTCTTATAAAACAATTGCATTATATTAAAAATAAAAACAGTCCTTTGTCTCTTGTCCTGTTGTTTGTGTCGATGCTCATGTTGATGCGTGCAAACTGATTGATCAAATGTATTAACATGTCCTCGTGGTTGTGGCCCTTTTCTAGCTGTCAGTCAGGAGGCTGTTCTCCACAAGCTGCTAGCCGGACTCCTCACAGGGTTTCAGATCCCTCAGAATGAACTACTGACTGGTCCAGTACTCCAACACCAGCTCAGCAGAAGGCACAGGTGAGAAATAACTGTCAATTAGTGCAGCAGTTCTTGGACCAACTTGATGTGTCACGTTTTTATTGATTTTATTATTCAACTAAAGTTGTAACACCTGTAACTGTGATTTATGAGCGGTATGAAGACCAGTAGTGCATTTGCAACAATAACTACATGAGTCTTGAGAAATATCTACATTCTAATTTAATGAATGTCTTTTCACTTACTGCAGAAGCGTAGGAGGATACTGTTGGACATGTCATGATCCAGAGCCCCATCCAGCAGACTGCTGCTTCTTTATCCAGCTTAAATAATTATATTAATGTAAAAGTAAATTATCTGTTGCTCATGATTGTTAAATACATTTTATTGCCCAAGTAAATGTGTTTGTGAATTTTTAGTTTATTTTATTTTTAATGTTCTAACATGGATCATGTGCACAACTTTTACTTGAGTTTACAATCCACAGTTCACTGAAGTAAAATAGGGGTTCCTACTGTCATGGATGGTTTACTAGCCTTCACCTGCAAAAAATGTCACTCAAAGAGCACAAAGGAATGAAAATGACCACAGAGACGTTAAAGACATAAAATCAATGTAATAAAAAAGATGGTGCGTTACATCTACAGAGACACACAAAAAAGAGGCAAAGGCATCACAAAGTTACTTGCTCCTAAGTATGAACAATGGTGGGGCCTTTTGCATATCTGTGCCCAGGTGGCTATTGTCTCATAATTCGTCCATGACTGCGGTATGCAGGCCTCACCCTTATTTATACAGTCTATGGCCTCACCACACAAACGGATAGGAATGGGGTACGGGTGTATTAACATTAAGGGTTGTCTACCTGTGCAAATCCTGTTTAATGCGTTTCCCATTTCCTGCTTTATTGTTGGTAAATGAAAGGTTAATTCATGAGGTTTGAGCTGTCAGAATCGGAGGAGCATGGATTGTAGGTTAAATTTAACCAATGTACTAATTCTAAGGGTACCGGTCTTAAAATAATTTTTGCTTGATTACAATGCTAGAGCTAACCGCGATCGAATCGGCTTTGCTTAATTTTGTGGAGAAGTTGCGGAAATACTGATAAAGTAAGTTCACAACCTGCATCTCATTGGCTGTGTCCCAAAGTCAAGGAAGGATGCTCAAATGGCTGGATTTGAAGGACACTACGTCATCGACATCCGCCGAAGGACTGTCCCAATGTCGAGGATGCTCCGGAGGACAGAGTCCTTCTTTTGCCCAAATTCCGAGGATGCATGTGTGTATCCTCCGTGCGCTCCGACTACCCGTAAAGCATTGCGCACACCGGTCTACCGGGAGATTTAAAAATGGCGAGCGTAGAAACAGCGACGCCGGCGGCGCAATATGCATTTAAATATATAAGTATTTTCAGTTTACACTGAATGTTATCACATAACTTACAAAACGTGTGTTCAAAGTCAAGCAAAAACATATGAATAAGCATATGCCAGAATATTAAGCTAAAGATAATAAACGTCATCTTGATACATTGCCGGTTAAGCTAATTAATGCCGTCTCAGTCGCTAAAGTTATTGTTAATTAATTTATATGCGTCAGATGATGATGATGTACTATGTGCAACTGTGCCATTCAGAAAGTTATACATTTCTTTATTGTGTTTACAGGGACCGAAAGTCCGCTATTATCCGTTATTGTTATTTATAAATAACTGTTATTGTACTGTACTGTAAAATAAAAAATAAAAAATCACAGAACATATTTCCATGATGAATTATGCGCCGCTGCTTTTATGAAACTAAGTAGCGGCCAAATTCAGCCAGGATCAGTTAAATATTCAGGTTTAATCCACTTTGTGGCTTTTTCATTTATTTATTTTTATTAAACTGATAAGAACAGATACTAGAGGCCGAGAGCGGCGCTGAATTTAAGCAGGACGGCCAATTACGCAATGACGCACAGCTGCACACTCCGAAGGCTGTCCCATTTATGCGTTACACCAGTGAAAGGAAGGACTCTGGCCTCGCCTCCGGAGGACCCGACTCTGAAGGAAGGATCCTACCAAGGAAGGATCCTTGACATTGGGACACAGCCACAGTGCAGCATTTTTCTCAAGTGATTTAAACCCGTGATGAAACGAAAATAACACGGGCCATGCTGAAATACAAGCGGAAGTTCCTGTTTTGGTTTTTCAAAATAAGCGATATTTTTATTTGAGAAAAATAAATATAGTTGTCTAATTTTGTTGCAAATTATGTTTCATAATCCCCGTCATCAGTACAGACAATTTACCGTTTGTATTTTAGCATCTTTATCAGAAATTTAGTTTAATATTTTATTTAATAATCATTCCAATATAAACTTCTCATGTTATCAACACCAGCTCAAACTATTATAAATAATTAATTAGGAATATTATTGATGTAAATGTATCCATAAAGATTTTCTGATTACAAGACCGCGCACTGATAAACTTTCAACGGTTTGAATTAAATAAACTGCGAGGTCACGTGACGCATCTACGTCACATGTAAACCAGGGGGAAGATGGCGGCCGCCGGAGGAGAGTCGTCCACCGAGAATGTGTCGGATGAATTATTTAACAATTTTTACACGGAGGTACGACAAAACTCTTGTGAATGTTTGTGCTGTGAACGTGTCAGCCGCCCCCGTACATCGGCTCAAGTCGGCTACATAACGGTTCACCTGTTTGTCAGCAATTGGGCCTGGCGAACATGAATATGAGCGAAGCTAACGATGAGAAGCTAACTAACGTTGACTGAGGTGTTTTTGTGCGCAGCTTCGTCTTTCTGCTGTTTTTATCAGGACACCAAAGATCGTATATGCTGTTTTGTTCATTTAATTAAATCCCACAAGTCACATTTTCTCAATCGCACCTATAACTGAATAATTCTACATAGAGGTGCTGTTAGCCTTCAATCTAGCAGCTCTATCATTCGCAGTGCAGTGTAAAGGATTGAGGTCAGGTTCCCAGAGAGGATGCAGAGTAACCTCCTCTTTCATACTTTTACTCATGAATGGGTCTCCTGGTGTGCAGCAACATTTATGTCAACATTATTTCTTCCTTATATGTTATTTTAAATGTTGTTAGATGTGGTTTAAGTTACATTAACAGTCATGGAAATAGTATTAGACCATTGTTTTATTCAATTTCTTGTTCATTTTAATGCCTGGTACAACTAAAGGTACATTTGTTTGGACCAATATAATAACAACAAAAATAAGAGTTTAATTTAAAAGCTGATATCTAGTCATTTTCCATTGTTTTCTTGATAATGATTTTGGATATTATCAAGCGGTTCACAAAGTAATCATGATAAATCTGACTGATTCAATAAATAAATACGCCATTTTCCCACTCTTTTTATCCCCCCATTTCTATTTGATGTTGTAGGGAGAATGTCATTTGTTCTAATAAATGCAGGTGTTTGATAGTGTTGATAAATAGGCCAGCAGTGGTGCAGTTTTTCTGAAGCCAGTACTTTGTAATGGCCTTTGTGCTTTCTGCCAGCAAGATCTTTCAGAAGTAGGCATAATCTCTACTCAGCCTTTCAGAGATGTGTCCTAGATAGAGGGATGTGAAAGTTACACTGACATTAAAAACCAGGAATTTTTAGATATTTGTTGCCACTTTCTCTCAGAAAGTTTGAATAGAGTGACAAGAACAGGAAACATGAGCAGTATCAACCATGATTTCTCCACATTCTCTCCAGCAGCTTCATTTGCACCCCTAATGTAGATACAGATATATATTAAGAGGAATAGTTTTTTGCTTCAGCATTTTGTCATTTGTTGTATGTCCCCAATATAATTTCCCTACCCGTTAGTTTGTAGTTTTTTGACTGCAAATCCATTAAGACCTTTTTCAGGGAATTACATCATTTTTTCGACACGCAGGAGTAAATTAGGGTGAGCATAAAATGTATTTTTATCCCCATGTTAGTCTGTTTGACACACTCTTGAAGTTTCCAGTTATTTAATATAGAATGTAAAAGTTATGTTTATGTGTTGAAGGTTAGCTGGATAAATCTGGATCGCTCACAGACCTGAGGCTAAATGGGTTCAAACATCTCCACCCTGTTAGGTCGATAAATCAATATGTACCATTCCATAAGGATTATTATTATTTAAGTGCCTGAGAATTGACATGTACATTTTTATAACACAAAACATTTACAGGGCTTGGATTTTTGTTTTTGATCTCCATTACTTTAGCTGCTGTACTGTTTGTACAAATGTTAGATTCTAAAATAATGCAAAAAAAACTGTTTTGTTTTTCTCAAAAGTTTTGAGGCTGAAATGTTGCAATATAAAGAGCAGCACCAGAAAGTGCAGCTTCAGATTGACTTTGTAGATATCAATTGTTTGTATTATTGTAAGTGTTCATGGTGATTGTGTCTGTTTTAACAGGTAAAGCAGATTGAGAAGAGAGACTCTGTGCTGACCTCCAAGCAGCAGATTGACAGACTGCTGAGACCAGGCTCATCCTACTTCAATCTCAATCCATTTGAGGTGATTTTACGACCAATTTAGTACTTTAATCATTGATGTTTGTTTAATTATTTTTTTGGTTAATTGTTACTAGCATTATTAATCAAATTCCTGACATAAAGGTTCAACCATTTTATTTTAGAATCATGGGGGGGGAGCAAAATATCTCGTGTTGGGTGCAAAATAATAATCTTAACGAGACACTTTGGTACATATTACTATGTAGAATTAATCTGTTAATGTTCACATAACTTTCAGGTTCTGCAAATTGATCCAGAGGCAACAGACGATGAATTGAAGAAAAGATTTCGGGCGGTAAGTGGAAAAAGAAAACATCAGCAGTCTCCTCTGTGAAGATGTGATTTGACTGTGCACATAGTGATAGTGCTGTCATATTTTTTGTTTCTTAATTAATGCCCGAGCAGGCAACGACCTGCGAGGTCCCTATTGTATTTCGAATGATTATTTATTAGGGACCGAGCACTGAAAGTCCGTCTATTATTATACTTTTTTCACAAAAACTAATTGCCTTTTTGGGGCCTTTATCATATTCAAAAACTCACCATTTTTGGTGCGCATGCGCAGGCTGCAGCGACCACGCAGAGACCCGCGCATAGTTTATGTTAAATCTCGACCTGAAAAGTAAAAAAAACAGTAAAGAAGTAAAAAGGACAGTGGTGGAAGAAGTATTCAGATCCTTTACTTCAGTAAAAGTACTAATACCACACTGTGAAGTAGAAGTATAAAGTTACATAAAATGTACAACAAAGTACCTCAAAATTGTACTTTAAGTCCAGTACTTGAGTAAATGTACATTGTTACATCAGTTAAGAGTCCTCCTTCAGACACTGTATGAGGATTAAAGGGATAGTTTGAGCATTATTATACAAAACTTGGTACAATTATTGTCAATGCCCTCCTGAGGATAACCCTTTAAGGTTTTATTGATCGGCCCCTAGGTGGCACTGTGGTGGCAGTCTAATTTCATATTTGGTACCGTGGCCACACTATAACACTTAAGGCAATGAAATTCATCGGGGTGGTATAGACTGGCCCCTGTAACGCACACACCCCGACGGCAGCATGCCCCGACATGCGTGTACTGCGAGGGCCCGTTCAGTACTGCTTGCAGTCCTACTTCCTAATATTTTTTCTCTTTATCTCTGCAGTTGTCCATTTTGGTCCATCCAGACAAGAACCAGGGTGATCCAGACAGAGCACAGAAAGCCTTTGAAGGTAAATGCTCACACTTTATGTTGACTTATACACTGTATGTCATTAACCTGATGAACCTGTTGCTCAGTTTGTGGTGTCGTATGATTTTAATAAACATGTCTTCTATTGAATTTCCCCTCAGGGATGAATAAAGTAATTTTGATTTGAAGTAATTTTGATTTGATTGATTTGTACGAGAGTTTAATTTAACCTGCATGTCTCACTGTTCCAGCTGTGGATAAGGCGTACAAACTCCTACTTGAGCCAGAGCAGAGAAAGAGAGCCTTAGACGTGATCCATGCAGGACAGGAATATGTGGAGCATAATGTGAGTGTTCAACACATTCCTTTACTGTTCAAACATTAAAGGCCTCCGTGCTACTCAGCTCTCCTGACAGATATTTGTTTGGTAACATTTTATTTTCTGCCATTTAATGCTCCCAACAGGTGAAGGAGAAAAGGAAACAGTTGAAGAAGGAAGGAAAGCCAATAGATGTGGAGGAGGACGACCCTGAAATGGTCAGTCAGAGATTTAAAATAAAACGTACTGGGATGGTGTTGAAAATAAAATAGAGAGTAAAGGAAAACACAATTTTAAAAAAATGTTTCGTCATAATTTAAATCATGGTATTAATTGTGTTATTGCACATGAAAGTGGTAGTTTTGAGATAGAAGAAGTAGCAGTAACGGTGAAAGTAATCTGCCTTTTTTTTGTTTTGTTATTCAACATACAGCTCTGATTACCAAAGAATTGAGACATTGTCTAAAACATTAATAAAACAGATGCAATGATTTGCTTATCCTTTGTGACACACACTACCAGTCAAAGTTTGGACACACCTTCTTATTCAATGTTTTTTTTAAATGTATTATTATTTTCAACATTTTACATTAATACTGAAGACATACTATGAACGAACACACAGAATTATTAGTAAAAAAAAAGAAAAGTGTTAAACAAATCAGAATATGTTTTAGATTTTAGATTCTTCACATTATCGTGTATCGTTGTTTTGATGACAGCTTTGCACACTTCTCTTATTCTTCTCAACATATTCTGGTTTGTTTGACATGTTTTTGTTTACGACATAATTCTGCATGTGTTCCATCATAGTTCTGCTTTTTTTAAATATTAATCTAAAATGTTGAAAATAATAAATAATTGAAAACCATTGAAGGAGAAGGTGTGTCCAACTTTTGACTGGTTGTGAATATTACATTTCTTTGGACTCTGTTTTATTTAAAAGGATAGTTTGGGTTTCTAAAATGGTGTATGAGGTATTTATCCACAGTCAGTGTAATACCAACTGGAATAAAGGCAGGAGAACTGACACAAAAGTGAATTGAAGTATTTGTTATATTTATAATTTCATTAAAGTTTATCTTGCTGTTAGTTAGACAACTATTTCTGACCGTAAACTGAATCTGTTACATCCATGTGAGTAACACTTAACTTTTCCTTTTCCAGTTTAAGCAAGCCGTTTACAAACAGACCATGAAGCTGTTCGCAGAGCTCGAAATCAAAAGAAAGGAAAGGGAAGCAAAGGAAATGCATGAAAGGTAAATGACACACATGTATGTTTACAACCTGCTTTTTTATTATTTTACGATATGAAAAATAGTTACCTGCCTTTAAAGGCAAAATCTGGACCTTTGAAACAGGCTGCAATGTAATCCTTCTGGGTAATTCAAGACGGGCAATATACATCCACTAAAAGTGCTTGTTTTTGCCACTGACAGGCTTATTATAATTGTCCAATAACGTGATGAAAAAGTCCCCACAGAGAAACACAACCTCTTTCTTTACCTTTCACTTGATCTGGTCTGCTTGTTAATGTGTCCAGCCAAGTCTCGGTCAAGGGGAAGTTTTCTTCTGAAATCTCGCAATGTGATTTGTTGCAGATGTCATGCTGTCGTTACATTATTACATATCTATATTTAGGGCCCGAGCAGGCAACGACCTGCGAGGTCCCTATTGTATTTCAAATGATTCTTTATTTTTATTCTTTGTCCCAAATGATCGCATTTTTCACTGCCTGAACATACTCCAAAACTCATGAAACTTTAAATATAAGTCACACCTGGCGAAAAATGTTATAATCTATTGTCATCCTGAATTTCCACCACTAGGTGGCGCTATAATAAAGGAAAGTGCGTTTTGGCTAATAACTCCCACATACTTTATCGCATATTCAAAAATCTTATATCCACGCGTTCACTGAGTTTTGCTGAATCTCGTTATAGAGGCCAAGCCCATTTTCGCCTAGAGTTTTTTTTTCCGCAATTTTGCGAAATGTCTTCGAACTCCTCCGAGGCAATTTCATCGTTTTGCACCAAACTTTGCACACAGCATCTATGGACCCTCATAACAAAAAGTTAATAAAAGAATTTTGATAACCCAAAGAATACTCAAGTTATTAAATAACAACTTCCTGCAGGTGGCGCTATTTTCAACACAAAACACGAAGTGTTGCAGATCTCCACATTGGTGTGTCTGAATGACATGAAACTCAGGTTACTACTTCCCCATGAGCCCCTGAGGCTCTGTGCAAAATTTTGGCCGATGACCACTAGGTGGCGCTCTTTGGAAAGAAGTATTTTATATCTCCAAATCGGTTGGTCGGATTAACACCATTCTTGCCCTCCTGAGGATAACCCTTGAAGGTTTTATTGATCGGCCCCTAGGTGGCGCTCTGGTGGCAGTCTAATTTAATATTTGGCACTGTGCCCAGACCATAAGACTTAAGGCAATGAAATTCATTATCATTATCATGTTTTTTATCTTTTGATCTATGTTATTGTTATTTACTTTGTCTGTTGCAGTATAGAGTCCTCATACACACACACACACACACACACACACACACATGAGAGGCACATCACACATCATTCAACTTAAGACAGTGGGAGTTAAGAAATGGCAAGTTAAATAAAAAAAATAAAAATTATTAAAAATTCTTACAGGTCCAGACTATACTTAGATATTGATGTGAACTAAAATACGAATAGCAAAAAAAAAAGAAGACAGAAAAATTAACAAAATAAAACAGCAAAATAAAATAAAACTTGTTTAGGCTGTAAAAACGTAGATAAAAGTTAAAATGTATATATAGAAATAGTAAATACATACATAAAAGCAACGATAAATAAACACCTGTGCAAAGCATAGCAGGGACAAAACTGTTTTTGTGTCTTTTTGTTCTACATCTAGGGATTGTAAACCTACATTTACTCAAGTACTGGACTTAAAGTACAATTTTGAGGTACTTTTATGTACATTTTATGTAACTTTATACTTCTACACCACTACATTTTGAGGCAAATATTGTACTTTTTACTCCTGTCGTAAACCTACTTTTTCTTTCTTTTCACTTTTTATTTCAGTAAAAGTACTAATACCACACTGTGAAATGACTCCACTCCGCTCATTTTAACTACCTAATAAACTTTTAAGTGGTTTCATTTATAAAAATGGGTAATCATTTTAAATGTATCATGTTTTTCATTTTAAATCTTGATCTAAAAAGTAATTAAAGCTGTCAGCTAAATGTAGAGGAGTAAAAAGTACAATATATGTCTCAAAATGTAGTGGAGTAGAAGTATAAAGTTACATAAAATGTACATAAAGGTACCTCAAAATTGTACTTTAAGTCCAGTACTTGAGTAAATGTACATAGTTACTTTCCACCATTGCTACCTGCCTCTTCTAACTTATACATATCAGTTAAGAGTCCTCCTTCGGACACTGTATGAGGATTAAAGGGATAGTTTGTGCATTATTATACAGAACTTGGTAAAATTATTGTCAATGCCCCCCTCAGGATAACCCTTTAAGGTTTTATTGATCGGCCCCTAGGCGGCACTGTGGGGGCAGTCTAATTTCATATTTGGTACCGTGGCCACACTATAACACTTAAGGCAATGAAATTCATAGGGGTGGTATAGACTGGCCCCTGTAACGCACACACCTGACGGCAGCATGCCCCGACACGCGTGTACTGCGAGGGCCCGTTCAGTACTGCTTGCAGTCCTAGTTTTATTTTATTTTTTTACAGTTTTTGGACATACTGTAATGTAGTGGGGTTTTTTAATCTCTGGATATACTATTCTACTACTATGATCAATGTACTATTCTAAAGCGTTTTTAGGCATTTTTGGAGAAATTACGATTGTTAGAAAAAATTTCAATTTTGACATACTATGATGGTGATATATGGTGTTTGATATTTTGGGACACACCATACTATTACCATGATCAACATACTATAAATGTTAGGGCCCGTGCAGTACTGCTTGCAGTCCTAGTTCTGTATTATATTTCATTTTATTGTACATATATACAGGTGCATCTCAATAAGATAAGTGAGTAATTCCATTCAAAAAGTTTACATTACACACAGAATGAAACATTTCATGTCTTAATTTATATAATTTATTCTAATTATAATGATTATGGCTTACATTTAAAGAAGACCTAAAAATTCAGTGTCTCAAAAAATTTGAATATTACAAAAGACCAATTTTAAAAAGTATGTTTAGTATGGAAATGTTGGCCTCTGAAAAGTATATCCATCTATATGCACTCAATTCTTGGTTGGGGCTATTTGACTTGAACTACTGGGAATGGACTTTTCCATCATATTCACATTTATTGAGATGCTCCTGTATATTTACTTCAAATGTATTTTTTATATTTCATATTCCTATTTGTATCTGTATATTCCTATTTTGTATTTGTGTCTTTATTTACTTAAGACTTGAATTTGTATTTATATTGTTGTATATTTTACCTTTATTTTATTTACAGAATTACTTTCTATTCTATTCTTATACAGCCGCAACCGTAACAAAGCAATTTCTCCCCTGGGATCAACAAAGTATTTCTCATTCTGATTGACAACCCCGTCAAATAATAATAAACTGACCCTGAGACGACAACAACATGGGGAAAATAGGCTCCAAGTTAAAAAACACCAAATTTTCCTTTTGACCTCTTTACTTAAACTTCCAAATCATGTAAATTGTGTTTCTAATATCTTATTAAAATGCCATTACAGACTTCACTATTGAAACAAAAAAGCATGCAGTCGTACAGACTTTTTAAAGAAAATATTTTTGTCATCATTTCCCCAGGAAAAGGGCAAGAGAGGAAGAAATCGAGGCAGCAGAGAAAGCAAAGCGGGAGAGAGAATGGCAGAAAAATTTTGAGGTACGTTCTTCCATGACTGGTTGGTTACTTACAAATGGAAACATGACCGTTTCAGGGTTTTTTTTGCATTTCTTTTAACTTTTTTTTTTTTTTTTGTATCACCAGGAAACAAGAGATGGGCGTGTGGACAGTTGGAGGACCTTTCAGGCCAAAGGCAAAAAGAGCAAGGAGAAGAAGAATAGGTCCTTCCTCAAGCCTCCGAAAGTCAAGATGGAACAGAGGGAATGATGCTGTAAAATGGGACTTTATTAGAAAAAAAACCCACTGTTATAAAAACTCCAGTTGTGTGTGTCCTCACCTTGTCGTCCGCAATCAACTATGAAGTTGTTATCACACAGTCACCGGGATACTTCATCAACCTGACCCTGACAAACGTAGTTTTGTACTTGGTTTTCTAATGTACATAATTGTGATCTAGACCCAGAGATCAAACCTGCCTCACGTAAGAAAGACAAAATGATGCATCTTCCACATCTGTAACTGAGGAGAAAATGTGGTTTATCATTGTTGTTTTTTTGGTTCTTTTTTTTTACTAAATAAAGCTTGGTCTTAACAAGCAAATCCTCACAGTGGTCTACAAAGTGGAGTCTGAAAATTTTCACCATAAAATGAAAGGTATGTATGGGCGAGGTGTGGGGGATTACTGTTTTGAGAATCTGGTTGTTGTAAACACTTTACCAAGCCAGTCAAACTAATTGGATTTACACACAAAATCTTGAAATATGCTGTCAGATCTGAGCAGAATAGGAAAACACTTTTGTGTTGGCCACCAGGTCACAAAAACAAGAGTTTATAGTGAAAATGCAGGTTTTGCAATTAGTGTCTTAGTTTTGCATGTCTTAAATGTGTTAAAATACTGTCAATAAAAACACCTGACTGGTGTTTGTTGCCAATAATTACCTATTTATGTTGAATTATGAATAAAATCCTTTAACCTTTAGTTTCTGCTTTGGATTTCAAATTAATCCACAAAAAGAGCAGCTCAGGAGTAAGAACACTGGATAAATATATATTAATATATGTACTATAATATGGTGTTTTTCCTGGCCATTTTAATAATTTCAATCAACAGACTATAATGGCCATTTTTAACATTTTTAGGCATTACATTTTTTTCACTTTTTGACAAAAAAATTACATGACTTCTTTTTTCCCTCTGTTTTTTCTCAATGCTGCATAAATTATATATGTATCAACAGGCTATAATTGGTACATCTTTGACAGGTTTAGACGTTTTTTTAAAAATCACTTTTTGACAAAAAATGACATACTATATGACTATTTCCTCTCCAAATTTTGGACATCCTACAATATGGAGTTTTCTATCATTTCTGCATAAATTATATGATATGTATCAACAGACTACAATAAGACATTTTTAAAAGCTTCACTTTTTGACAAACGGTAATTTTGTAGATGTCCAAAAATGTCTCAAAACATTTATAGTATGTTGATCATGGTAATAGTATGGTGTGTCCCAAAATATCAAACACCATATATCACCATCATAGTATGTCAAAATTGAATTTTTTTCTAACAATCGTAATTTCTCCAAAAATGCCTAAAAACGCTTTAGAATAGTACATTGATCATAGTAGTAGAATAGTATATCCAGAGATTAAAAAAACCTACTACATTACAGTATGTCCAAAAACTGTAAAAAAATAAATAAAATAAAACTAGGACTGCAAGCAGTACTGAACGGGCCCTCGCAGTACACGCGTGTCGGGGCATGCTGCCGTCAGGTGTGTGCGTTACAGGGGCCAGTCTATACCACCCCTATGAATTTCATTGCCTTAAGTGTTATAGTGTGGCCACGGTACCAAATATGAAATTAGACTGCCACCACAGTGCCACCTAGGGGCCGATCAATAAAACCTTAAAGGGTTATCCTCAGGAGGGCATTGACAATAATTGTACCTAGTTTTGTATAATAATGCACAAACTATCCCTTTAATCCGCATACAGTTTCTGAAGGAGGACTCTTAACTGATATGTATAAGTTAGAAGAGGCAGGTAGCAATGGTGGAAAGTAACTATGTATATTTACTCAAGTACTGGACTTAAAGTAAAATTTTGAGGTACTTTTATGTACATTTTATGTAACTTTATACTTCTACTCCACTACATTTTGAGACATATATTGTACTTTTTATTCCTCTACATTTAGCTGACAGCTTTAGTTACTTTTCAGGTCAAGATTTAGAATGAAAAACATGATACATTTAAAATGATTACCCATTTTTATAAATTAAACCACTTAAAAGTTTATTAGGTAGTTAAAATGAGCGGAGTGGAGTCATTTCACAGTGTGGTATTAGTACTTTTACTGAAGTAAAGGATCTGAACACTTCTTCCACCACTGTGTTTTTTACTTCTTTACTTTTTTTAAAAACTTTTTTTTACATTTATTTTTTTTTCTTTATTATATTTTTTAATTTTTTGTTTTTTAAATTTTTATTATTATTTTTTAAAATTTTTATTATGTATCTATTTTTCTGTGTCTGCGCATGCGCGGCCTTTTTTGCTTCTGCGCATGCGCAGCTTTTTCTGCTTCTGCGCATGCGCGGCCGTATTCGCTTATGCGCATGCGCGGCTTTTTGCGGTTCTGCAGATGCGAAAAACCGCGCATGCACAGAAGCGAAAAAAGCTGCGCATGCAAGAAAAAATAATACATAAAAAAATAAAAAAAATAAAATAAAATAAATGTAAAAAAAAAAAAGTAAAGAAGTAAAAAAGACAGCGGTGGAAGAAGTGTTCAGATCCTTTACTTCAGTAAAAGTACTAATACCACACTGTGAAATGACTCCACTCCGCTCATTTTAACTACCTAATAAACTTTAAGTGGTTTAATTTATAAAAATGGGTAATCATTTTAAATGTATCATGTTTTTCATTTTAAATCTTGACCTGAAAAGTAACTAAAGCTGTCAGCTAAATGTAGAGGAATAACCACTAGGTGGCACTCTTTAAATTGAAGTATTTTATATCTCCAAATCGGTTGGTCAGATTAACACCAAACTTGGTATACTTATTGTCAATGCCCTCCTGAGGATAACCCTTTAAGTTTTTATTGATCGGCCCCTAGGTGGCACAGTGGTGGCAGTCTAATTTCATATTTGGTACCGTGGCCACACTATAACATTTAAGGCAATGAAATTCATAGGGGTGGTATAGACTGGCCCCTGTAACGCACACACCCCGACGGCAACCTCTCATTGAAAAATAAAAACTCAGTCAACCAAATAGTAAAGTGGTCTAGTAGACTGATTGGTGAGCCACAGCTCAACGTGGAGACCTTGTACACAAAACAAATACAGCGCATTACTGGTTCAATTAAATGACAGTTCCCATCCATTGCACATTGAGTTTCAGCCCCTCCCCTCTGGGCGTAGGTTTACAATCCCTAAGTGTAGAACAAAAAGACACAAAAACAGTTTTGTCCCTGCTATGCTTTGCACAGGTGTTTATTTATTGTTGCTTTTATGTATGTTTTTACTATTTCTATATATACATTTTAACCTTTATCTACGTTTTTTACAGCCAAAACAAGTTTTATTTTATTTTGCTGTTTATTTTTCTGTCTTCTTTTTTTTTTTTTTTGCTATTCGTATTTTAGTTCACATATCTAAGTATAGTCTGGACCTCTAAGAACTTTTAATAATTTTTAATTTAATTTTTAATTTACCTTGCCATTCCTTAACTCCCACTGTCTTAAGTTGAATGTTGATATGTGCCTCTTTTGTGTGTGTGTATGAGGACTCTATTTGTACCCAGAGGTAGATTTTGTTTGCAGTATGAAGTAAATAACATAGATAAAAAGATAAAAAACATGATAATGATAATGAATTTCATTGCCTTAAGTCTTATGGTCTGGGCACTGTGCCAAATATTAAATTAGACTGCCACCAGAGCGCCACCTAGGGGCCGATCAATAAAACCTTCAAGGGTTATCCTCAGGAGGGCATTGATAATAAGTATACCAAGTTTGGTGTTAATCCGACCAACCGATTTGGAGATATAAAATACTTCAATTTAAAGAGCGCCACCTAGTGGTCATCGGCCAAAATTTTGCACAGAGCCTCAGGGGCTCATGGGGAAGTAGTAACCTGAGTTTCATGTCATTCAGACACACCAATGTGGAGATAAGCAACACTTCGTGTTTTGTGTTTAAAATAGCACCACCTGCAG
Organism: Centropristis striata; assembly: GCF_030273125.1. Classification (NCBI taxonomy): domain Eukaryota; kingdom Metazoa; phylum Chordata; class Actinopteri; order Perciformes; family Serranidae; genus Centropristis; species Centropristis striata. Next base: position 22,505,461 of record NC_081530.1, read on the forward strand.
GAAGTTGTTATTTAATAACTTGAGTTTTCTTTGGGTTATCAAATTATTTTAATAACTTTTTGTTATGAGGGTCCATAGATGCTGTGTGCAAAGTTTGGTGCAAAACGATGAAATTGCCTCGGAGTTCGAAAAAGTATGTTTAAAAAACTCTCTGCGAAAAAGGGCGTGGCCTATATCACGAGATTCAGCACAACTCAGTGAACGCGTGGATATAAGGTTTTTTTTTTTTTTTTTTTAAGATATTTTTTGGCCATTTTTCAGCTTTATTTGATAGTGTGAGAGAGAGTGAAAGGGGGAGACAGAGGGGAAGACATGCGGGAAAGGGCTCCGAGTCGGACTCGAACCCGGGCCGCCCGCTTGCAAGGTCAAAGCCTCTATGGTACGCGCTCTACCAGGTGTGCTACCGGGGCGCCCCAGATATAAGGTTTTTGAATGTGCGATAAAGTATGTGGGAGTTATTAGCCAAAACGCACTTTCCTTTATTATAGCGCCACCTAGTGGTGGAAATTCAGGATGACAATAGATTATAAAAATTTTCGCCAGGTGTGACTTATATTTAAAGTTTCATGAGTTTTGGGGTATGTTCAGACAGTGAAAAATGCGATCATTTGGGAAGAAGAAAAAAAAAATAATTCGAAATACAATAGGGACCTCGCTGGTTGTTGCCTGCTCGGGCCCTAATAAAGGGTCAGTGTAGTTTGTAAAAAAACAATCCTAAAGACTTTAGAACAGGCTCCTGAAGAGAGTCCTTCTGATTACACCCAACTTACCAATGCCTATGTTGAATAAAAACCTGTCACCTATATGTATTTATTAAAGGCAGACGTTTCAGTAGATTTTTTTTATTCATATTTCATAAAAACAAGTGGATAAATGAAACAAAGCCTGATACAGAGTTCAACAATAAAAAGCAATATTAATTTTTCTAAAAAGGAAAAAACCTAATGAAGCTTGCATGTCCCCTTTTTCTTGGGTTGTGATGGTGTGAGCCTCTTTGTTACGGCATTTTCAACTCAAGTCACCTTTCTGCCATGAGCCCTTAGTCCTTCAAGTCTCTCAAGCATCATGAGGATCATCTGAACAGTCCGATTATCCTTTAATGTTAAAGTAGCTTTCACATGACTTTGCATGGATCTCCGCCACCAGCAGCAGCAGGCACAGAGACAGCTGAAGATCCACTGCTCCCTCCCAGCAGTTCATCCAAACTGAGGCCCTGGAAGGCTCCGAAGAACGAATCATCCTTCACTGAGGCTGGTTTTCTGGCAGAGGTGGTCTGCTGCATGTGAAAGAGAGGGTGAAGATTGTTGGATTGGTATATTTTAATATGATTGTATTTCATTAAAAATGCCATAAAAAGTCATAGTATGTCATAAAATATGCCAAAAAAAGTCATAGTATGTCATCAAAAATGTCATAATGTGTCATCAAAAATGCCAAAAAAAGTCATGGAATGACATTAAAAAATGCCAAAGATGTCATAATGTGTCATCAAAAATGCCAAAAAAAGTCATAGTATGCTATAAAAAATGCCCAAAAAGTTATAGTATGTTATGAAAAAAAGCCAAAAAGAATCATATATATAGTATGTTATAAAACATTTTTTGCAAAAAAAGTCATAGTGGAGTATGTCACAAAAAATGCTTAAAAAAAAAGTTTTAAAAAATCTAAAGAAATTTCATAGTATGTTGTATTTTTTTTCTTTCAAAAAAGCTAAATTATTTTTTTTTAAAGTCATAGTATAGTACATCATCAAAAATGCCAACAAGTCAGTGAAGTATGTCATAAAAAAATGCCAAACAGTCATAGTATAGTAAGTCATAAAAATGTCATAAAATGTCATAGTATAGTACGTCATTAAGAAATGCCCAAAAAAAAATCACAGTACAGTCTGTCATCCAAAATGTCATAAAAATTGAAAGTATAGTACGCCATAAAAAATGTAGTATCACTTGATTTCATTGCTTACTGACCCTCGGGAGGCAGTGGTGGCTCCTGAAGTGCGTCTTTCTGACCGTCCTCTCTGCGTTCTTCTTGGCCAGTATGGCTTGCTGTCGTTTCCTTTGGCAAACAAACAGACACAGAACAACATGAGGAGCAGCACATGGACAAGCAGCTTAATTCATGTGACGAACAGCCTTATCCTCACTAAGCCAAGTCTGTCCCGCCAGGACCCTCAGCTGGTTAACAAGACAGTAACTGAACTTCTTATCGACTTATCACACTGTCAGAAAGTATTATTACAACTATCTATACATGCAAAACTGTAAACAAAAGCAATATGGGATTACAAAATATCATTACAAAAGACTGGAGTGCTCAAGCTGAGTGAATGGCAACGAAAGACTATGAATAGATCCGATACCTTTCTCTCTTCAGTTCAGCCTGGTACATTCTGAGCCAGGAGTCCGGGACCTTCTGGCTGCTGCAGGGAAGGCTTCTCCTCCTGCTGACGCTCTTCCTGCGGGTGAAGCTGCTTCTGCGGACGGACTGGCTGCCCTTGGCCCCTCTCTTGGTGGAGGTGCTTTTCCCGGACACGCAGCTGGTGAACTGCTTCAGCGGGGCGCCCAACGACATGAGGGAATCCATTTCAACAGTCGTCCGGCGCTGGTGTTGTTGTTGTGTGGTGCTTGGAGTTCCTAGGTTCTGATGTGGTTCAAATGATTAAACACTGACTAAAGTTCAGGACCAAAGTCGGCGTTGTTGCTCTTTACTTTCAAACGAAGAAATCTGCAAAAACAAAGAATAACAATCATACAGACTGATCAGCTAGTATTGCACATAAATTAACTCTACACGTCTGAGCAAAAGTGCAAATAAGCACAATATACAGGTGCATCTCAATAAATTAGGAACATGGAAAAGTCCATTTCCAGTAGTTCAAGTCAAATAGCCCCAACCAAGTATTGAGTGCATATAGATGGGCATACTTTTCAGAGGCCAACATTTCCATATTAAACATACTTTTTAAAATTGGTCTTTTGTTATATTAACAGTTTTTTGAGACACTGAATTTTAGGTCTTCCTTAAATGTAAGCCATAATAGTTTAAATTTGAAGAAATTATCTAACGTTTCTATGATATTCTAACTTACTGAGATGTACCTGTACTTTACATACATGCCATAGTATAAATAAGACTTACCAGCAAGTGATGCTCCTGCAGACACAATCAGCTGATGTGTATCATTTGTCAAAGCTGCAAAGTGTAGAGTCCATTCATCGCATTGCGTCCAGTTCTTCAGTGTTCTGCACATGTATACACCTCTGCTCTCTCACCGACTGCTCTTATGGGGATTTGACTGATGACCTCGCTGCTCCTCAAACCGGATTAGCTGAAGACGTGAGAGTTTATCTCATTAGTGACGGAGCACTGCCAAACAAACCTCTACAGGACAGCAACTGCTTGTTTACATTTAACTAAAACAGCTCATATAACTCATGTTCACGGTGAGGGGTTTGACTTTATATATGCTATTTGATCTAAGTTCAAAAGTCACATTTTCAATTTTTTCTTAGTAAAGACCTGTATAGTTGTGTTTAAGTAACAGCTGATGTGATCATTCAGACAGATGGAGCATCAACAGACAAAAAGTTGGAAGGTGGCACATCCGTGACGCAGAGAGGATTTCTTCCTGGACGGCTTCATTCACCGGAAACATTAAGCCTCTGAGTCACAAAGTTGAATGAGTCCTTCAATTCACTGATTCATTCACCCAGAACTGAATCCAGGTCAAGAGAGATAACACTCCTCATTCATTCACATTTCTATAACTGGCTCTGATTCTTCTGAATGGTCCTACTAAATCCAAATCAGGGATCCAAGATAACAGACTTATAATCCTGTACTTGTAAATGTGAAATTCCCAACAAAGGTTTAGAGATTATTCTGTACATCACTAGGGGCATTTCTGGCTTTTTATTCTCTGATCAGTTTTGGCTATGTGTTAATGCATATGGGATATATTTTGGCAAGGTTGTGAGCATTTTTTACTTTGTAGGTTCAACCTTAGCTCCTATAATAAACTGTGTTGCCAAAATACAGACACTCATACATTTAAGGACAATTTTTTTTTCCAATGAAACACATAAAATCCACAATTTTTGACCCCACAACCACTACAGCATACATTCATCCATTATAGTATGCTTTCAATCTGGAGTCCTGGCTTCAACATTCTAATTTTTTACTATTTTTCACAGAATTTAACCATTTTCTCACGTTTGTCCTATGGGGCTAATACATGCGGGTTTCCTGGTTTCCTCTGGGGGTTATTGCTGCTGTATAATGGAGCACCGTACTGTTTGATACAATACATCAAAATCAATGTTGTGGCTAATCATATATCATACAGGTGCATCTCAATACATTAGAATATGATGGAAAAGTCCATTACCAGTAGTTCAAGTCAGATAGCCCCAACCAAGTACCGGTAGGTATAGATGGACATACTTTTCAGAGGCCAACATTTCCATATTAAATATACTTTTAAAATTGTTTTTTTGTAATATTCTTTTTTTTTGAGACACTGAATTTTAGGTCTTCATTAAATGTAAGCTATAAACGTTATAATTAGAAGAAATTGAATAAATTAAGACATGAAATGTTTCATTCTGTGTGTAATGGATCTCTATTATGTTATTTCCACTTGAATTTAATTAACTACATAAATAAACTTTCTGTGATATCCTCATTTATTGAGATGCACCTGTACATATCCTAGTGAAAAAAATATCCCTAGCATACAAAAATTTGTAAAAAGAAAAAAAAGAAGCAATTTAAAAACAGTGGCTTAATGGAAACAACTCTCATTTAAAGGGTTAAAATTCTAAAAATGAACAAATATTTTTTAGTTATGATTAAGACTGAAGTTGATTTAAAGATTTAACTCAGTGAAAGAGTAATGCTAATATATAATTTTAAGGCATTTTTAAAAAGTTCCGTCCTTTAGGGATATAAGGGTAACATCTTTAAAGTGAGGCACAAGGGTTAAGTCAAACAGCAACTAGAAAGGTATATTTATGTAGTTAATTAAATTCAAGTGGAGATAACACATTATATAGATAAATTACACACAGAATAATTATAATGATTATGGTTTACATTTTATGAAGACCTAAAATTCAATGTCCCAAAAAAATGTAATATTACAGAGGACCAATTTTAAAAAGTATGAACTACTGGAAATGGAGTTTTTAACTGCTCATATATCACCTTCTACTTCTGACCACTACAGGGGCTCTGAGGGTCCCAGCATTTCTGTCTGACAATTTAAGCACAAGTTTAGCCAAGAGGTAGGTTCCCTTTATCCTTTTTAATCTTGTATCTTGGTGTATCCAGGGTCTGGTCTTGGACGCCCAACAAGCTCACTTTTGGCTGTAGAGCACTCCAGCAGGTTCTTTCATTCATTCACAGACAAAGGTGGAGGGAGAAAGAAAGAAAGGGGACAGTGAGTGAGGTTATAATGGTACATTACCGACAGATGGAGAAGCTTACATGACGAAGCATCAAAACACCTGTTGCGGCAGATCTCCCCTCTCTTCCTGTGCTGACAGGGTGACAGATGGAAGCGTAGGTTTATGGAAGAACATGAGAGAGAGATTAGTTTCACACAGAACTAAACAAGTAGTGAACGGTGACAAGAGGCAAACAATACCTGGACATGTAACCGCCAAGCCGTTTTCCATAGTTTTCTTGATAATAACCAAAATCATGACCAAGAAAACCATGGGAAATGGCTGGATATCAGCTCTTAAATTAAACCCTTATGAGCTATTTTTGTTGTTTTCATTATATCTGTCCAAACAAATGTACCTCTGCTTGTACCAGCCATTAAAATGAACAAGAAAGCAAGTAGAAAACAAGGGGGGTGGTCTAATATTTTTTTTCCATGACTGTAGTTCCAAAATTAAAAATTCCTTAGCATTTAGGAAAAAAGACTAATTTTGTAGCTTAACTTGCATGTGGAGCACAATAGCTTCTTTCTAGAAAAACAATAAGGTGATAACTTTTTAAAAGTTAAGTAATATGTTAATTTCCTGCAGGAAATACATAAATCTATATTAATTTTCAAGACCAATTAACGAGTCCTTAAGTTCAACCTTCACTTGTGCATTTTAGACATCACTGACTATTTGAAGATCGTCCAGCAGAGGCATTAGTCAGTGAGGTAAGAGACGGACTCAGACACAGTGATGGTATTTAAAGACAGAACACCTCCCTTTAGCTACCAGAGGCCTCCACTGATACTGAGAGCACCATAAGCCTTTGGTAAGGAGGACTTAACTTTAATTCTACACAATCGTACATATATACAGTTTTATACGCTTTAAATTCATACAAAAAACAAAACAAAAAAATGTCACGTGCAGGTGGGGGGGGGGGGGGGGGGGGGGGGGGGGGGGGGACTATGAACAAAAAATAAATACCGGCAACAGGAGTTGTGTTTGGCTCATTGGCTACCACCAGGAGCTGTGCTTAACCTCGATGAAGAGTCTGACTTAATCCCACATGGAAAAGGCAGTTTTTTTGTGTTTAAAAAGTATGTGAGAATGATCCAATAACTAACGCTGAACTACTAAGAAGTCACTGAAGTAACAGTAATATGTCACCCACACAGTCCCTCACCTACACACTCTCACACTCTCACACACACACACATACACACACACACACACACACCCAGAAAGCACTGCATAACGTAACAAACATATATCTATCAATAGGACAGGCCGCGGAGGCCCGTGTGTGTGGAGTGTCCATCACCATTATCATCTCATTGGCGTATATTAAAGAGACCTACTGAACTGAGATTAGGAGCAAGAGTCTCCATATAAGGGATAATCCTTTTAGATGTTTTAAAAAAATAGTAATAATGAAAATGATATGCAACGCAAGTTCTCACTCAACAAAACGTAAACAAAAAATTGGTCTCTGCATGAGATACTTGCATTTTCCAAGGAAATATGATATTCAAATTGACTGATTTGATGTTGACATTATTGAATATCTTGCATGTCTCATTGTTAAAACTTATGTGTGAGGACTTGCACTGCATATACAGCTCTATCTCCTTTATATCCTTTCCTTAGACTTCAGCATTGGAAGACGTTTCTTCTCCAAAACTAAGATGTTGTGTAACTGGTGTTGTAGTGCTTTTTTTCCTATGAAATATTTTCTTTACATGCTGATGGAAATAATAGACGGGCGGACGGAAGGTAGTTCAGAAGTCAAAAGGAAGACAGGAGCTGCATAGAGGGCTACTTTGGGTACAAACATTCTTCCATTTCAGTTTTTGTCCTCTATTGAGGCTGTGGAGGCTGGAAAAGATTTATTCTTTTCAACTCTTCCAGTCTTTTGTGGGTGATTTCGGTCTCTCTGCTGCAAAACCACGCCTGCTGTGGCTGCAGAGACGGACGTCAGGAGGGCAGGATGGAGGAGCAGGAAGTTATGGTGTTCATGCTTCAATGACAAACGACAGAAAACATCCGAAGCCCCGTTCGATTTAACAGTTCACCAGCTCCACGTGTAAAAGACTTTGTCTTTCAGTCTTTGGAGGCTCGTGGGTCACCGGCTGATGTCCCGGTTGCCCTCCCAGTTCTTGCTGCTCCCTGCCTCACCTATCGCCCCGTTCTCAAAGAAAGGGTGTTTGAGAGAGTCGGCCAGCACCAGCCTCTTCGAGGGCTCGTACTCCAGCATACTTTCAATGAGGTCAAACAGCTGGTGGTGCTCCTCTGCCTCCGACAGCAAATACCGCTGAAAGGGAAACAAGAAAGAGTTAAGGGAGAATACTAAAAGAATGTCCAGAACTGCAGTACAGAACAAAAGACCCTATCCACCCCTCTTACCCGCAACGGTTTGCAGTTTTCTCTGACATATTTCCCCGCTGAGGAGCTCTCGTCCCAGTCTAGACGGCCACGATAGAAATATTTCTGTTTCCTGAGAGGACACAGAGAAGAAACAGTTAAGAAATATTTGCATTTTCGGATACATACTTTAGTATGCAGTTTCTTATTTCTTCAAATTTTGGACGTACAATAAGATTGTTTTTAAATATTTTGGATATATTATGATCAACATGCTATTCCAATACATTTTGGACAATCTATCCGATGAACCTTTTTTGACATTTTTGGACATACTACACTTTGGAGTTTTTTTCCCTCAAAATTTAGACATACCATAATATGGTGTTTATTTAATATTTTTGGACATACTATACTATTACCTTGATCAATGTAGTATTCTAAAGCGTTTTCACAAACTTGTGCTACCAGTGAGCAGACATCGGAATATGTCCTTAGGCAATTTTAAATTGGAAAAAAAAAATCACTCTGGCTTTATAAAAGGGATAATTAATGTAGACAACACTGACCAAACCTCTGTTCTCTCCATCTATAAAACTGGTCTCTAAAACCTCCAATTACTATATATATATATATTTGCACATATCTATATTTCCATATTTCTATTTTATTCAATTGTACATATCTTTTTTACTTCAAATGTATTAGACATTTCTATTTGTACATACCTTTATTTACTTAAGACTTGCATTTGCACTTATATTGTTGTAAAAGAAAAAAAAAGCACTCTACACCAAATATACCTTTATTTTTTAAACAGAATTACTTTCTATTTCTATTCTTATACAGCAGCAAAAGCAATTTCCCCCCAGAGACCAATAAAGTATTTCTGACACTGATTCTAGGACATCTGGGAAAACCTGCTGTGTGCATGTTGTTTTCTAAATAAAAAGGTGTGTTCGTGAGTGTTACAGGTTTGTATGTTGTCTAACCTCGTCTTACGAATCATCCTTGAGGGCACTGGTCCCAGGATTCTCTCCATCATGGCCAAATGTTCCCTGTTGTCATGAGTCTAAAAGAAACAGATAAGAGATAGACAACCATGACTCAGCAGGAAAGGTGAACAGACAAGAGAGGGAAAGACGGATTCAGATAATCAGGGTTTAGCTGCTGCTGCTACATATAGTGTCAAAGACAGTCAGAGTTCACGAGTGACACCAAGGGTTAATGCGTACATGATAACACATGCCATGTACACGTGTACGTTTAACCGGTTTGTGAGACGCAGGCAAAAATAGCAATTAATCAGTATCAAAGTAGAAACGGCTTAAAGTAGTCCTAACTGGCCCAAAAATCACATCGCATTAGAATGAGATCTGACGGAGGTAATTGTACCTGAAACAACGTAAAACCCAGGTAGTACTCAAACAGGATACAGCCAATGCTCCACACGTCACAGGGATGACTCCAGCCCAGCTCTAAAGGACAAAAAAAACATGTGTTAAACAAATAAGATGTGTCACATGTGGAGACTCCTCCAAGCTGCAGTCAGTCCACCAACATCACATGAAATTATTCACAATGACTCAGCATTTAATATACATAGAGCAATTCAGTTTGTGGCATTAATACAATGTGTTGCAAGAACAGATTTGGACAAAAAAATATTTGCAGTAGTATTGTTGATGCTGATAATATATGAATATATGATAGATAACATATGACTTTATTTATCACGAGTGGGGAAATTTAGTTGTCACAGCAGCTCAATATATAGACACATAGATATAGAAAACAGATTAAGAATATAAAAAATAAGACATATTCATAAATTCTATACACATGATATACATACATTTCTGCTATTTGGCATTTATTATTAATATATAGTTTTGTGTTTGTTTGTTTTCCTAAAAGTACTTTGCATTTTATAGATATTGCACATTGGAGAAAATATATTTTAGCATGTAAATTAGGTTAAATAAGTTGTTGCATGCAGTAGCATGAACATCAATGAATAAATATATTTAAATATATGCAGAGATACATATAGTATAGTATAAGTGGTATATGACACATATAATATAGGAAAAAATAGAGAAGGCCTAATATAGGCCTAATGAGGTAAGATGTGAACAGAAAGTGCTAATAAACCAGGAAAGTGACCTGGTGGAACAAACACAGCTGTATTAAATAATATAGATGATAGATGATAGAAACTGAGCTGACTCAGAAGTGGACAAGTATAACTTCATCTACTGAAGAACAAGACACCTAAAATTTTCTTTTCAACAGAGGAATGATGAGCTGTACTTGTTTCAACTTGTAGATCTTAGCCTGTTTCTACAAGAGGCATACAATAGAAACTGTTCCTACAAGGAAAACTGACTTGTGCCAACTGAAACAGCTGTTCATCTGCAATCTGACTTCCTCATTGAATGCCTGACTGGATCTATGACGGGTTAAAAATAATCATATAGCCCATTCTGAGAAGAAGTGTTTCAATGAATTTATGGCCCAGAGCCTATAGACATCCTTACCTAGTATGACCTCGGGGGCACGGTAATGCCGCGTCGACACAATGGTGCTGTGGTGCTCGTGGTCAAAAGTGGCGCTGCCAAAGTCAACCACACGAACTGCTGTGCTCTTGACCGTTCGCTCCTCCCGCTTCTGCAAGAAAGAAAACCATGTTTCTTGAGCCTTGAGGGACTTTTCTACAAAGTATTATGCAAATCGTATCAGTGCTTGTGCTGTTTTATGTATTTTTTTTTTCAGAATGTAGCTGTGGTTAATTCATATTTATTCATGAGACAACCATGCAGTGTCTATTAGTGCCTTGTTTTCTATGCATTGATCTTACCTTCTCTATATTGAAGGACATTGTGAAGTCTGAGTTGACAAATAGGATGTTCTCAGGCTTTAGGTCTGTGTGTGTCAGCTTATTGTCATGGAGAACTGTGGAGGAAAAACATGAGTAAATTGGTTATGTAGTTTACTTTTGCCAGTAGATGAATTAGCAGCTACTTTACACTATACATCTTGTAATGTGTACACCATGCAGTGTGCTGACCTTAAATCATGTTCAGTTTATCAACATATTTAGGATGATGATGATACTAACATAGTTACAGTTTAAATAATAAACAAATGAGAAAAACATCAAGAATAGTAAAAATCCACAGAATATGTATGTATACTGACAGCTGAGACTGCAAATTTGACAACTAAAAAGAGCGGAGAAGCTTAGTCCGTTAATAGAGACACTCTTCTGGCTGTCCTTTGGCACTATGATGCCCTCATGTGGCTACAGGCTGTCTACAAACAACAGAGGCCAGCCACTCAATTTGTAGGCAACAAGGAAGACACATTGTTTGGTTGAGGGGGTGTTTGTTGAAAAAATATACTTGGTTTAGGGACATGAAGACAAAAAATTTTTTAGAAAGTAGTTATATTAATTGCATTCTTAATTCTCCTGAACATACATGTTTATTTTGTACTAAAAAATAAATACAGGACACATACACACACACAAAAAAAACTTACACTTCACAGCGAGACAGAGTTGGTAGGCCATGTGTCTGACCTGACCGATCGAATAGGGCAGGTAGTTGTTTTCCTTTAGAAAGTCGAAGGTGCTGAGAGCTAGCAGCTCAAAGGAGAGACACATGTGACCGTGGTAGTCGAACCAGTCGTACATCTGAACACACAGGCTGCAAGACAAACAGGAGGTTTGACGGTGATGTTGGGGATCATTGAGCTTCAGCTAAATCAAATATTTTTATAGAGACAAAGCTAGCACAACATTTGTTAATGTCAAAAAAGCTTTGAAGGAAAGGGTGGGGCTGTTTTCTAACATGGAATTGTTTTGGTGACATTTAATTAAGTTAATTTTATTGACAACTCTAATTTAGAACTTACAATTTGTTATCAGGGTCCTTTTCATTGATCTTCTCTAGCACATTTATCTCCAGGCGAGCTGCTTCCTTGTACTTCTCCACATTTTTGATAATTTTCAGAGCAACATGGGCTCCTCCCCTGAAAAACACAAGGTAGCATGAAGCCAAAAACTTTATAAAAAGGAAATAAAACACAAAACATGCATTACATTTGTATATAAACATCACTTTGGGGCGTAAATGCCCCAGGGAAAGTCCTAACTGAATTGCAGACACAAAAGTGACATGCTTTAACTACACAGTCAAATCACAAAACTTACTAATGACTATGGCAGCAAAGTCTTGATATAAATAATTAGTTATATGACGGGAAATATAAGAAGTCCCTCCTTGCAAAAAGCCTCTTGTTCAAGCAGCTTCGGTTGGTGAACTGACATAAACAAATAATCAGTAGGGGTCATTTTGTTAAGATCCAGATCATGAAAATTAATTTGCTTGATGTGGATTTCTCGCCCTATCGCAAGACAATAAATCTTTCATTATGACTCTAATCTCTATGAACAGAATATCTGCATATGAATGCAGAAACAGCAGGCAATGGGAAAAGATCACTGATTTTAAGTGTTCTGTTTTTTGTTTGTATTTCGAGTAGTATTGACAATAATTTTTAATCCAGCTTTGGCTGCATACAAATGTCAGTTGGTGTGGAGAGCAAAAGAGATGAAGGCAGTGGACATCATCTGAGAACAACTTAGCTGTTTTACATTTATTTATTTATTTAACTGCATCTATTTATAGACATTGGCCTCTCAACTCTGACTCCATGTTCACGTCTCAAGTTGGTAACAGGACTGTAAATAATGACTGGCGCTTGGAAGGGGAAGTCTTGACCTGAATATCTGTTATCCTGATGTCTGCTGGCTACAACGGAAGTGGTTGCCCTCAGAGGCTAAAACTTTGTCAGACCAAAACATTTTTATCTAACAGGGAGAGGGTACAAAGTAACCTGGGGCTAAGATAGAGCAGAGTTAAATTGCCCAGAGTAAACTGCATTATGTTTTCACATCAGCAGTCAGCAGAAAAAACAGAACCTTTAAAGCTGTGGTCGACCTGATGAATCTGTCCTTCAATTTAAAAAAGCCACTGTAAAAATCAGTAGTAATGAATACTGAAGGTGGGGGTTAACTACTCCTATTCTGATCCTCTTTTGGCTCAAGTCAACCCCTGGCAGGCACGGCACAAACTAACTTGTTTCTAAAAGAGAAGCATGGTGAGCAGGTGTCAGTTTTTCAGTGTGAACCGATACATACCTGCGATGGTCAATGCATTGCATCACCCTCCCGAAGGTGCCTTCCCCCAAAGTGCTGACAATCTCATCTGCAACACAACACAGACAGAAAAGGAAGAGAGAGGGAGGGCGGGGAAAAGAAAGAACAGGAGCATTAGACATGTGGACTTAAGCAGGAACACATAATGCAAAAGTGTTGACAGGCGAAACAATCCTAGCGCCCATCCCCGTTTTCAAATGGCCGCCTATTCAATCTGGCAGGCTCGAAACACTTTGAGGTAATCTACGAAAACGGCATTCATAGCACTACGATACGTGTGACGGAAATAAGGGAGCAAGTGCAAAGCGCTTCCTTCCTTTGATGACCAATTTGCAGCCATCGAAAATAATGGCACATCCTTTCAAGATGTGGCTGTCTTTGTCCAAAAGGACCCGGGGGTATTGTGTCAAATGAAAACATGGATTAGTATTTCTACAAAACACTGCATGATCTACTGTCTTAATGTGTACTGGTTGGACTAAGAAAATACTAAATCAGTAATGTGCATGTTAGATGTCTACTAAAAAAAGAAAGAAAAGAAAATCCCTGAAACCCTTAGAATTGAAAATATCTATCTTAAATTACAGATTTAGAACTGTAACTGAGTTATAATCTGAAACGCAACAGAGACAAACAGCTGCAAATGGGATTCTACGTTTAGGAAACCTGTGAAACACAGAAAATGCTCCACAGCTTAAAATCCTAGAACAAAAAAAAGGAGAAGGTATCTAAAGTCCCTCTCAAAATCGTCAACATTCTTGCAATCCACCCTGCTATTTCAGCTAGAGCGAAGAGCATTCTAGCAAGGCATCATCATCATCAGGCACTCCCATGTCATGTAAATGCTCTATGCTTAATACTCATATGGAGAAGGGTTACGATAGAGTAGTGGCAGTGAGTACATCTCTCTTGCAGGACGTCCCCACTCCGACAGATCAGGTGCCCTTCCTCGTCGTCCCTCACACTCAGTGCCCTCGTCCGGCTGTCGCTCCGCTGTTTTCACACCCAAACCGCCATCAGCAGGTCACGACACGACCGGAGGGAACAGGGGGTTTTCAGGGGCAGCCGCAGCCATGGCATCAGGCCGCACAGGTGGACGAGGAGGGAAGAGGAGGGTGGTGTTGGTGGTAGTTGTGGTTGTAGGTGGGTTTGGTGGTCATGGGGCGATTCACGCATGACACCACGTGAAGGAAATATATAACGATAGGGATATAGTGCAAGGGAACAAGTCAAATATTACATGCTGTCCTCTGCTCCTCTCCCCCCTCTACCTTTAAACCACAGCTGCTTACAAACAAGGAAGCGACTGGCATACCCATTCATCAACGCAAAAAAAACAATTAAAACAGTAACATAACTAATTCAAAACTTATCAGGTTGACTTTTCAAATTAAAGATGATGAAAAATAAAATGAGAGGACCATATGTAATCAAGCAGGAAATATTTAAAGATAACCCCAGCATTTATACTACATCAAATTCACCCCCTTACTCACTTCAGTTTATAATACCAAATACAGGTGTGGCTAAAAAACAACCCACAAAGATTATAACAAATCAGCATTCTTTTTAAATCTAAATTTTGCACAGTGTTTGGTAGAACATTTTCACTTTTTTCAGCCTATCTGCACTTAAGTTCACAAGTGGCCAACCAACTGTTACCACTGACATTTAGGCAAACGAACTGACAACATAAGATTTTAGGAAAAACAGGGCCACAGACACAGAATTAAGTGTGACCGATGTATAACTAGACTTTCAAAAAGGAAAAGTTAGGAGAGCTGTGATGGGTGTATATCCGAAGAGCATCAAGAATTAGTGGCTGATCATTGATGAACTACTGGTATCTGCATAAAAATGAAAATGCTCTGCCAAAAATAAATGACAATATAAGCAAAACCCACCTAAACAAAAAAAATAAACAAAACCCCTCTGAAAGAACAAAAACAAAATCATAAAGATTGTACTACTTACCAATTCCAGGGGCTGTGGGGAAGAAATGGTTAGAGAAAGACAGAGACAGAAAGAGCTGAGTGGAAGAGACAGAGATGGAAGGAGAAGATGAGGAGAGTTAAAACACAATCTCAGGACTGGCTGTACTCACCGAGGAGGATGGGCTATAGGACCTGGTTCTACGCCGCCTTCGTTTGTGCTTACGCCTGCTGCCTTTCCGCCGGTACGACTCATCCCGTTCGCGCTCCCTCTCTCGCCCGCGCCGGTAGTCGTACATGTTAGGGGAGAAGTCGCGTGGGTAGTAACTTTCAGCTGCTCCATGTGGCTCCCTGTCTCTGTCCCGCTCCTGATCTCGGCTCTGATCCAGTCGTCTGTATCCCTCGCAGTATCTTCGATCAAATGCTCGGTGCTCCGTGGAGCGATTGTCATAGCTACGACTGAATCAAAGCACAGAAGCAAACACTGAAATATCATGACTGAGAACCAACCAAACCCAAAAGGAAGATCTGCAGATTTGGTTTTGGTGGTATACAATGACTGAGATGTAAAGGTAAAACAAGACAAATCTCACTGTACACTCAAACATACCTCCTTGAGCGTACAAAGCTTCCTTCCTGTCTGTGTCCCCGCCCTCTTCTGTCTCGGTCTCGATCTCTGTCTCGGTCACTGCTGGAGGAGTAAGAAGGCGATCGTCTGTGCCGGTGTCTTCGCCCTCTGTCTCTGTCCCTTTCTCTGTAGCGGTCTTGATAGCTGCTTCGACTGTCTCTGTCCGAAGACGAGTAGCGTCTATTGTGAGGCATCTGGTTGGTATTAGAAGGACAAATTAAACATTAATAAGATTTAAATGAAAAAAGGAAGTGAGCTTAAAAGACAATGTGATACTTGTTGGACTGAAAACTACAGGAAATAAGTGTTGGAGATCCCTAGTCTTGTTCACATTTTCTTCTGGCGAAATATTCAGTGGTACAGCTGTCCATGTCGGAGTCCAAGTGAGTCAGTAGGGTGGGAAGTTGTAGGAGACAAAAATCAAACGGATATGATCCAAAACTAACTATATAAGCAGCCAAAAACAGTCATCTTTTGACTACATGTTGTACATACAGCTGTTGTACATCTTGTTAGCTGCACTTTTAAGAAAAAACAACTGTCTCCTTGAAATCAGATCGAATAGGTTTATTAACAACAGCTTAAAAGTAAACAAATTAGCTTTTTAAAAAGGTGCCTCTGTATGAGGCCTACATTTGAATACAGCTAACACAGAAACACACAGTTCACTCCAGCATTAACAAGCATACAGATTAGGC
This sequence comes from Centropristis striata, assembly GCF_030273125.1. Taxonomy (NCBI): domain Eukaryota; kingdom Metazoa; phylum Chordata; class Actinopteri; order Perciformes; family Serranidae; genus Centropristis; species Centropristis striata. The sequence continues at coordinate 22,521,744 of NC_081530.1, forward strand.
ATTCAGTGACTCATGACACCAGTTTTAAAAAACATAACAAACAACACAAATTTGGTTTTGTATTTTGTATGCCTAACTGAACGTTATATTTGAATATAACCAACCACAGCAACACACAGATTTACTACCAACTTTTACTAGCACCCGAATGAAGCATGCAGCCATAAATATGTGCAAAAAATAGCTGCAGCTAGACAGAGAACTGTTGAAGCAGGCCTCGGACGGGAAATAGTGATCAAATGCGGGGATGCATTTTAATAACCCTGTTGCATGATCCTAATTAACTATTAACAACCCATCGCAGGTTAGCGTAAATACAGCGTTGTAAACAATGACCGTTAACGGTATTACTATACGATTATTGACACCTTCGTGCCATTATAAGTTAAACTTTAACTAAGCTAACGTTAAATTCACAACAAAACAGCATTGCCACTAACATTAAAGATTATTTCCTACCATGTAAGACGAGGCGTTTGTGACACTGTCGTTAAGGCTGTTGATTTCAGCCAGACATGAAGTATATACGCTCATTATTGTTCCTTCTTCTCAAACACCAACATATTTATAGCCGAAATAGCTTTAAACACGAACCAGCTAACGCTAACTAACTAATCAACGAGCAACGTACTGGCTGTTAGCATGCTCTGCTAGCAACATTAGCTAATGTAAATACTTTGACCGCCATCTTAGCTTAGCTACGTTCGTCAAGCTAGCAAAACAGACACTTTCGCTAGCTGCCGAACTAACCGTTTGGTCGAAATGTAGCAGACTTAACGGCTCGTTTGGGATTTATTTTTTTTACCGTTTTAGCAGCGAGGCCTGTACGCTTGTCCCACAAGAAATCCGTGATGGCGTTCCAGTTTTCTCTTTTATCCCCTTGCTAGCCTCGACGTCCAAAGCTCCGGTGCTAGCGATCAGCCAGCTTTTTTCCTGCCTTCGCCGTACAGCTAATTCTGGATCAGACTGGCAGCTCTAACGCCTCCCAGAGTCTAATTCAGTCCTACACCAACAACCACTGAGGCGACTGGAGCAGCACTCTGCAGCTGCAGCACTCATCACTATCACAGTTTTAATAACTTAACTCTATGGAGTCTGGGGCTATTTTGTACATCTTTGAATCATTTCCATCCTGCCTGTATACACCACTTAAAAAATGTTTAAATGCCATGTTGGTATTTTTTTTCCAGCACAACCTCACCTATATGACCTAATAATAATAGATTTTTTATTCTGACTTACTGGATCAACATTTTGAACCAAAAAGAAACAAAGAACATAAATGTGATCTTGTGATTGTGTGTGACCTTGTCATCCAACTCTGGTTTTTATTCTAGTGTGACTCTATTTTATTTGTGCCTTGTGTGTTTAGCGTAACAATTTTGGTCATTTTGTGTATTTTTTTGGTCATTTTGTGTCTTTTTTGGCCATTTTGTGTTTTTGTAAGACATTTTGTGTCTTTTTGGTAATTTTGTGTCTTTTTTTGTCATTTTGTGTCTTTTTTGGTCCTTTAGTCCATATAAAATGTGATATTGAATCTTATTTTACTTTCAAAACACTATCACGCTAATTAATGAATTTTAAATGTTGCAAATGTGAACAAAGGCAAATATAACATATAAGAGGGTTACATCCAGTTCTATAATTTTATACAAAATATATTTACCTTGTCTCTGGCAAGGTAAACTGGCCTCATGGAGTTTACAGCCAGAACTTTAGAGGTAAATTTACAGTAGGGCTCCAGGCTGCTTTGATTTTATGTCTCATGTGATGAAGAAGTCATGCTTTGGCACTTTTGGTGACTCCAGAGGGTTAAAATGCAGTTTTGAGGTCATATAGAGTAGTGTTCAATATAATAGCAGTCCAATGTGACTAACCAGATTAATCCAGGTTTTTAGTATATTTTTTATTGCAACATGGCAAACAAGGTACCAGTAGGTGCAGTAGATTCTCAGAAAACCAACAAGACCCAACATTCGTGATCTGCACACTCTTAAGGCTGTGCAATTGGGCAATTAGTTGAAAGGGGTGTGTCCAAAAAAATAGAAGTGTCTGCCATTGACTTTACAAACTCAAAACTATTTTGTACATACTTTTTTTCCCTAGGATTTAGCAATCCTGTGATCACTAAACTAATATTTAGTTGTATGACCACTGTTTTTTATAACTGCTTTACATCTGTGTGGCATGGAGTCAACCAACTTGTGGCACCTTTCAGCTGTTATTCCACTCCAAGATTCTTTAACAACATCCCACAATTCATTTACATTTCTTGGTTTTGCTTCAGAAACAGTATTTTTGATGTCAGCCCACAAGTTCTCAATTGGATTAAGGTCCGGGGATTGGGCTGGCCACTCCATAACATCAATGTTGTTGGTTTGGAACAAAGATTTTGCTGGTTTACTAGTGTGTTTGGGGTCATTGTCTTGTTGAAACACCCATTTCAAGGGCATGTCCTCTTCAGCATAAAGCAACATGACCTCTTCAAGTATTTTGACATATGCAAACTGATCCATGATCCCTGGTATGTGATAAATAGGCTGAACACCATAGTAGGACAAACATGCCCACATCATGATGCTGCACTGTCTTCACTGTGTACTGTGGCTTGAATTCAGAGTTTGGGGCTCGTCTCACAAACTGCACCCAAAAAGAACAATTTTACTCTCATCAGTCCACAAAATGTTCCTCCATTTCTCTTTAGGCCAGTTGATGTGTTCTTTGGCAAATTGTAAGCTCTTCTGCACATACCTTTTTTTTAACAGAGGGACTTTGCGGGGGATTCTTGTAAATAGATTAGCTTCACACAGACGTCTTCTAACTGTCACAGCACTTCCAGGTAACTCCAGACTGTCTTTGATCATCCTGGAGCTGATCATTGGCTGAGCCTTTGCCATTCTGCTTATTCTTCCATCCATTTTGATGGTTGTTTTCCGTTTTCTGCCACGTGTCTCTGGTTTTGCTCTCCATTTTAAAGCATTGGAGATACTTTTAGCTGAACAGCCTATAATTGTTTGCACCTCTTTATAAGTTTTCCCCTCTCCAATCAACTTTTTAATCAAAGTATGCTGTTCTTCTGAACAATGTCTTGAACGACCCATTTTCCTCAGGCTTTCAAAGAGAAATGCATGTTCAACAAGTGCTGGCTTCATCCTTAAATAGGGGCCACCTGATTCACACCTTTTTTAAAAAAAAATTGATGACCTCTCTGATTAAATGCCACACTGCTATATTTTTGAACACACCCCTTTCAACTAATTGCCCGATTGCACAGCTTTAAGAGCGTGCATATCACAAATGCTGGGTCTTGTTGGTTTTCCGAGAATCTACTGCACCTTGTTTGCCATGGAGCAATAAAAAATATGCTAAAAACCTGGATTAATCTGGTTAGTCACTTTGGACTGCTATTATATTGAACACTACTCTATATACAGTCATGGAAAAAAATATTACACCATTGTTTTCTTCAATTTCTTTTTTATTTTAATGCCTGGTACAACTAAAGGTACATCATGCTTTCGGTTATTGTGAACTGTTTAACGGTTTATTTTGTTTTCCATAGTTTGCAGTTATCTTCATCTAGTTTTAGAGTAGATGCTCATTTCTAACAAGTTCAAAATCAGATCAGAAAGTCATAAAATAAGAATTTTTATTTAAGAACACAAAAATACAAAAACACTTATAAACAAATAATGCATGCATGCATTTCATGGTGCCAAGACCCTTTCGAGTCACTCCCATTGTGGACCCCAAAAACCACCTTGTAATGCAGCATCCAGCTCTCTAAAGGCATTCATTGTTCCATTGCTGTGCTGATTTTGCTGATGCTGAAGTTTACAACACAGGGAAAAACAAAAAAAGACACATTAGAAATTTTGAATACAAGAATAATTATTTAATTAGTTTTAGAATTAAATGTACCATTGACTGTGGATGACTTTTACTTCTGCTTCTTCCCTTAGTCCTTGTGTTTCTCCTCCAAAAGCTCCTTCATCGAACTCATGTGATGCAAGCATGTGGAGCCTCGGTAGACCCACGCCTTTTGTTCATCCGCCTAAGATAGATGACACACAAACTGCTCTTTAGTCTCAGAATCTCAATAATCATGTCAGGACAAAAATACAGAGAGAACCAGTTAGAAATAGTTTAAAAAATGATATTCACAGATACTCACCGAGAGGACCTCTATCAAGCTGCTGTCGACAATCTGCACCTCACACCTCTGCACGACTCCGTTAAACTCCACATTAACTGACTGTCCAACCCTGTACTGGGTCTGGGGAGGGTAAGGCCAGGCATTCAGATACTTCTTCAAGAAAGTCTTGTGGTGTCCATCTGGAATATCATCCAAAGGGTCCGTCACTGTAACAGGAGAAAGTAACAAAGTCTGTCAATTTGCCTACTGGCGGTATGACACAGATAAATACCAGAGACTACTGTAGAGTCATTTGTCCCCAGAATGAATGCTGATTGTAATCTTCCCTAAAAGGCACATGTTGGTGAGTTTTTCGATCCAGTGGGAAAGAGGATTAAGAACAGGTACTGTAAGAAACTGTTCCCATTCCATTGAGGGTGATTTTAAAAATTATGAATATGCTGCTGTATTGTAAATCATCTTTTATAAGTAGACTAGCCTACTTGATGGCAACAAGTGCTTGTGTCTTCTATATTATTCGGTCCACCGTTAATTGTACTGAACACCTACACACATAATCAACACACAGAACAAAAAATAAAATAAAAAAATCCTACACCATCTGCACTCACTACTGAAAAGCAATTGCGTCCCAAAAACACTTACATCCTAAAAGCACTTACGTCCAAACAGGACTTAACTCAGTACATGCCACTTATTCTTGCATTGTTTCTTGACCTCATCATTGCTTGTGTTGTATGATCTCTCAAATGTACATCGCTTTGGATAAATTACTTTGTAGATTGTATATTTGCAGAGAAAACATCTTTTTCACAGAGGACATTCCCGATTAATCTAAAAATAGGTATGAAGGTGGATTGTGGGTGAGTTGAGGCGGGCCGAATGCATCAGCTAGCCCCCTGTGGTTGCACCCACCTGTCACTCAAAGTGTCCCTGTCCTAATTACGCATAACTTTAAGCCTTATTATAATTTAAGTGGTTTAATTCATACAGTTGTCATGATACAGAAATACAAATCAAAACTATTTTTTTTGTACTGGACTGTATAAACATGAACATGTTTATTTTAACATGGGGGTCTATGGGGATTGACTTGCTTTTGGAGCTAGACTCAAGTGGCCATTTGAAGATGTGCAAGTTTTGACACTTCGGCTTTGGCTTAATTTTTCAGCCCTGGAGGTTGCCACTTGAACAGAACCAAACTATGGGTGCATCTCAAATTCAAGGAAGGATCCTCAAATGGCTGAATTTGAAGGATACTATGTCATGGATATCCACCAACGGACTGGTCCGATGTCAAGTATCCTTTCAGTTCTACTGAGGAAAGAGTCCTTCTTTCTATGAATTTCCATAGATGCTTGTGTGTATCCTCACTGCGCCTTGTGCACTCATAATGCTTTGTGCATTAATCTTACAATTAATCTTCTAAAGAGTGCATGTGTGAATTAAAACACTCAAACTTACATGGTTTGCACACCAGGTTAAGAAGAAGCAAGCCAACATAGACGGGGGTGTGATCATCCATAAAGACCAGGAACCTGGAAAATAAAAAAATATAAAACTGTAAAGAAGCTTCTATCTGTTTTTGTGTTTCTACCTCAGTAGTTACAAACCTCATGCGGTTCTTTCTGCTGGGGAGTTCCCCTAGGATGCCGGGGCAGAACGTGCACTTGCCAGGATCAGGCTGGACCACCACACGAGCACCGACAGACAGCTGGTCCAGCTTTGGCCTGTAGTCATACGCGATGTGGTGAGCCCTGACCAGGCTCTTCCCCTTATCCTCAAAAAGGATCTTGTATTTCAGGGTACCATCTTCTACAAAAAACAAAAACAAGTCTGACAAGCAAAGCTCTTTTTAAACAACTTCTAAGTTCTAAGATAAGTAAAAACGTATAAACTTGGCAGACACTCTACAAATTTAAAGTTCATAGTTCTGTTGATAAAAGGGCGACAAGTTATGGGCCTACAACTAAATCTTAAACAGTACAGCGTTTACATTTAATGTTTCTTATTATTTTCTACAGTGTTCACGTGTTCTGAGGCAGATTGGCGTGTCCACTCAATGACACTGTGTGGTACAGTCCAAGCCCACAGGCTGTTTTTAGTCAACAGCTCACTGGCCAAAATAAATGGAAAAAAGACGTGATTTCAAATGTATTTGCGCTATTTTGGACATTGTTTCATAGGTTACACATGAAGGTACTTGCGAACTATTTATCAAAACTAGGAATGTTGTGGTGTACCAGTATTGACAAAATTTCAGAAAGGACAAATACTGGTATGTTACTTATAAACATAAGATAAGATAAGATTCTATACACATGATATACATACATTTCTGCTATTTGGCATTTATTATTAAGGCTACGTTTACACGAGGACGGTCTGAACAGAAGACGCAAAAGTGGCGTCGCGTCTTCACTTTTTATTCCTCGTTAGACAAGCATTTTCGGGAGGAAATCTGCGTGCATACGGTGACGCAAAAGTGTGTGAAATTCGTAATTTGTATGCATGCCAGGCGGCATCACTTAAAGCGATAAGAGCATCTTTGGGCATGCAGAAGTTTTCATGCCACACATTTTCATCAGCTACTCCTTCCACAAAGTTCTCCACCATCCACTAGATCTCCCAGGTCTCATTCACAGCCGTCTGGCTCGCCTCCGACGAATTGCTGCATCCAAAATGTGATAGAGGTAATTACAGATCCTTCTCTGTTCACTAATACTATCTCTACATATCCTGTACATTTGGTGGAAAGACTCCTGTAAGTTTATTAGAGCTGCCAGAGCAGCTTGAAGGTCCGACGCATGGAAATAATCCCACGTTTGTTTATTTTCCTGTACTGGAGCATGTATGTGACGTAAACACATACGTGACGTGAGCAGATCTGAGCAGAGTTTTGCATCTTGGCCGTGTAGACGGACACGCTACGGCGGAGCGTATTTAACTTTTCCACTTTGGAAGGTGGTTTTCAGATTTTTGCGTTTTTAAGCCCCCAAAACGCCTTCACTGTCTAAACGAAAGGCACTTCCGATAAAATATTTTGTCGTTTTTACCCGCAAGCGTCCTCGTGTAAACGGGGCCTTAGATATATTTTTGTTTTTGTTTGTTTTCCTTAAAGTGCATTTTACAGATATTGCACATTGGAGAAAATATATTTTAGCATGTTAAATAGGTTGTTGCATGTAATGGTATGAACATCAATGAATAAATATATCAAATAAATGCAGATATATATATACACAGTATAGTATATGTGATATGACATGTACGACAATATAGAAAAAATACAGAAGGCCTAATAAAGGGCTAATGTGGTCAGATGTAAACGGAGATAAATAATATGGTGTTTGGTGAAGATATTGCGATAATATTGTAACCTTGAATTCTTATATATGATAAATCTGATGCTGTGACAGCCCTAATCAAACCACTATTTTAGTCAACTTTGAGATACTATATGGAATCATAATCACATGGGACTGGATAACTAAAATTTGTTTTGTGCTTTCGTCCTTTTGGCTATTTTACATGATTTTACTGATGTTTTAACATTATTGTGATCAATTTCATCCCACAGAAAATTCTTGAAGCTTGTTCTCTTTGAATTAGTCAAATAAAACACTCCTGACTACTTTGACAAACCTGCTTATTGCTAACTTGGGGACAACTACAAAATAAGAGCCTGCTTCACAGACCAATACCTGTCAAATAAAAAATGAATGTGTTCTTTTTCTTACCCTTTGTTATAATTTCTGTGACTTGACCGCGCTGCCAGCTCATGGGCTTCCTTTTTGCCAGGACATTCATTTTCACAATGATTTCTGTCGGCCCCGGTGGAGGGGTCTTGGCATGTTTTAATTTGCAAATAAACTTTGGGATTATTCCTGTCAGTGGAAAAGGAAAAGCATATGTTAATATCAAAAGTAACGAACTAGAGGTAAATACACAACATGCCTTTGTAATTTCTTTGAAATGTAAAGAATACAAGGTGCATCAAGAGTAAAATTCAAGTGCTTTCCAAGCCCTTTTAAGGCACCTAATCCCCAAATTTGTACTCTCATAGCATTTATCGTCACATAAAAAATGTTACAACAAATGCAATTACGAAAAATAACTAACTCCTAACTTTGAAAACACAACATAGGCATTTTCTAAAATTTGTAAGACTATGAATTCAGACAGACACCTTTAAGCCAAACAAACGGACACAGTGTGTTGTTAATTGCGTTATTTGCAATTGATCCGATAAATTGGGACTAAAAACTTACTGGTCATTGTTAAAAATGTTGCTACATAAATATTATTCTCTACTTTAATGTGATTTGATGTTTGGTCGGAATATGTCAGTTCCTTTTCAAAATCAGCAGAGAAATAAACCAAACCTTAACAACTCAGGATCTCCACGACCGCTGTGCATCAGTTGAAAGACAAACTTTAGGCTATGCTGATAAAATTACACTTTTCTTTTGCATGTTTTTTTTCTTCCCCCAAAACAGTTGGGACATAAAAGCAATAAAGTGTATTTTTAAAGAAGCCCCTTTCATAGTGCTGTCCCGCAAATGTCCCGCTATATTGCTGGAAAGATCTGGGCCGGCTTTTCACCTTAGGACGTTCATAGTGATCCCGTGGAGGCGTGATATTCGTGCCCTTTCATTGTGCAGTCTGGCGTCACGGAACGAGGTGGGAGGAGACGATAGTCACAGCAGCAGCAGTGCTGTACAGTAGCACAGTGTTAATAGGCTACACAGTTTGCGATGCAATAGCATGTGTTCACTTAGCGACCTAGACACTCGATGCCGGTTTGTTTACAATCAGCGGCGGACACCACGTGTACAGTAAGCCTGCTGGTTTGTTTACAATCAGCGGCGGACACCACGTGTACAGTAAGCCTGCTGGTTTGTTTACAATCAGCGGCGGACACCACGTGTACAGTAAGCCTGCTGGTTTGTTTACAATCAGCGGCGGACACCACGTGTACAGTAAGCCTGCTGGTTTGTTTACAATTAGCGGCGGGCGCTGTGTACAGTAAGCGACGGCAGACGCAGTGGACAGTGATTCGATGACTGTCGGACTGAGTGGGTGGTGTGTGTTAGACGTCAGATCGCGACGTCAAATATCCCGCTGTGCTCGGATGGCCTGTTCACAGTGGTCCAGCTTCCAACAGTCCCACCAATTTTCTGCCTCTGTGACTACCTCTGGAGGTGAAAAATTGGTGGGATCATTTGATCCCGGCATCCCACTTTGGGCGCGTTCATAGTGGAAGCGAGACGTTACAGAGCCGTAAATGTCCCGGCATGAAACGGTACTATGAAAGGGGCTAGAGACAGTGTGCAGTAATAGAAACATTTTTGAGTGGTGGGGTGTTTTTTGTGGCCATTACCGTTGTTATTTAGTGCCGATGTTGTCATGCTCATAAGGGCACCAATTGGGGTTTGTGATATCTTCATTGCATTGCTCTGAGCATTAGTACAGGCACTTGTTTGGGGTGGTGATGTCTTTGTTGCATTGCTCTGAGCTTCAGTACAGACACTTGTTTGGGGTGCAGATATCTTCAATGCATTGCTCTGAGCATTAGTACAGGCACTTGTTTGGGGTGGTGATGTCTTTGGTGCACTGCTCTGAGCATCAGTATTGGTACAAGTTTGAGGTAGTGATGTCTTTGGTGCATTGCTCTGAGCATCAGTATTGGCCCTTTCTTTTGGAGTTTTCAGCACGTTGCTCTTAGCAAGAGTATTGGTACTAGCTGGGGGTGTTGATGTCTTTGATGCATTGCTTTCCGCATCAGTATTGGCACTTCCTTTGGGAGTCAAAGTCTTCTGTACTTTTCTCTTCGCAATGGTATTGGCACTTGTTGATGTTTTCGTTCCCTCGCTCTCAGCATTTGAACTTGTGCTAGCTTGGCGTGTTGCTCGACTCTTAGAGAGTGTTCCATTTCCTCTATCTATTCTTCTTCTCTTGTTTGACCCAGTTTTACTACTTGAGATAGAATAATCAGAATCACTTGAGTCGTCTCCTGGCTCCCACGTATCCGAACCGCTGTAGGACTCTTCGCTTACAGGATCATCTGGTTTCGGACGACAGAAAGAACTAATCTCAGATCTAGAAAGTCTAGTCAAGACCACCACTGGTTTTCTTTTAAGGCTGATTGAGACTTTTTTGTAAGTGGCTCTACGGAGGTTCTCACTGTCCTTTAGTTTTGGTAACAGAAGATTAAGGCTGCCGGTGATTGAAGAGCTGAGGTCTGTATATCCTACAAAAGAAAAAGCACAAAAACAAACAAAAACAAGCCAGTCAGTTGTTTGCATTACTGAAACAACTGACTAATCAGCAATAAAGAAAGACATAATAACAGCACATTTCCCATATTAACCCTTGATTTGCATCTTACCACAGTCTGTTATATTATTACCACCATCATCATCATCATCAGATTCTGTGTCTTTGTATTTCCACCCCAGCAGGGAGTATTGTTCCTCCACAATCGCCTCACATGCTGAAACAGACCTGAAACACACGGAGACGACATGAATGAAGCAAACATAGAGAAACATTTAAGATGAGACTTTATTTATCCAGCAGAGGGGAAATCTATTTTTCACAGCAGCTCAAGATACAGAGACAGATGTATAGAAAACAGAATAAAGGATATAAAAAATAATGTACTTGAGTTACACAGATATATGGTGATATATCAAGCTGATTGTCTCTCAGTTTATTGAGTACTGCAGGATCACTGCATCACGAAACAATCGTTGGGCAATGTATCTTGACAGTATGGTGAGTTACTCTGATTCCTAGAAAGGACCTGTACTATTAAATTTGAAATACATGAAAAAAAATAACTTTTTAATATAAATATATTTTTAAATCATCTTTTACAACAGAATTTGTAACTTTTCTAGGTATCAAAACCTGATCAGACAGAATTATAAATGGATAAATTAATTTGAAAGCAGTATATAAGCTGTGTAAATTACAACAGCCAGGAAACTGGGGTCTTTGATTTTGAGAACATGGTTAAATGCGTTAAAAACATTGTTGTTTTTTTCAGGATAGGATTTTGTCGATCCGCCCCATGTTGTCTCTCAAAGTCAGTTGTCTGCAGTATTGTCTTATCAGACATTATTTCTTTCAGTTTTCCATATCTAGCTGTCTACAATGGAGCAAGCAATAAACACCATATGAGAATAGACAGAAGTAGTTGTACACAGGGGTGACCAATTAACGTCCAGAGCACAGAGTTGATTTAACACTCACTCGCAGAGCTTCAGGAGTTGGACGGCCCGTTTCTCCCTCTTTTCCAGCAGAGATTGCAGCAACTTGAATGTCTCGAGCATGTCGGAGGAGATCAGCTTGTTCTTCTGTACCTTCTTTCTGATCCACTTTTGGAGCTCCTCTTTGCTCATCTCCATCTCTTCCTGCTCCATTATCACTGCCACACACAAGGGTTCAAATCATGTGCTAAAGGTAGAGTGTACAGCTGGGGTGTTGATGAGTAGGCAGCACTTGCTAAGTTCTTATTACAAAAAGGACATTTTACATCTGTTAGGGTTGGTATAAAAAAGAGCAATTATCTGCATTATTACATTAGTAGTAAATGCTGCTTAAAGTCTATACCAAGCAAAGCATTAAACACAGATTAAATATGACACAGGCAGTAGCACACAGAAAATAGGGAGTTTCAAGACATACAGCAGGGCACACTTAGATAACACCCCTACACACACACACTCATGTCTGAGAGCAGATGTAACACAGAAACACATTCAAGGACATAGACCCAGGTGGAGGCAAGCACTGAAACACTAGAAAGCTGGAGAGTGCCAAATAAGGAGAAGTGTGCTTTAGTTGCTTTCCTTCAACAGGGCGTGGTTGGAAAATTGTAGTCTAAATCCATAGTGCTGCCCCAACAGTTTTGACCAATCAGATAGTTGTATATTCACATTAATAACTTTGTGTAACAGTAGTTAGTAGTAGGCATACTTTTCCTGGTGGTGGTTGGAGCTTACTGCTTTGCAGACTGCGATTCTTAATTTAAAAAAAGTTACAAGGATATTACTCTCCTCTCTTCTGTTCTGCAAAACAAATGCGCTTTAACACATCATAGCAACTGTCTGTTTCCCCGTGTTTTATTCCTTTCTGGCTGTTGACAGTATTTTCTCAGGATTTTTTTCTATGGAGTTATAAAAATTAAAATGTATATATATATATATATATATATATATATATATATATATATATCCAATATGTTTTCTGTAAAAACCTTTAACTTTAACATATTAAGAAAATTAATTTCCAATCTGGCTTTATCCAAGGCTGGGGTGTCTGCTCTATAAATGTATGCAAAGTAGCACATATTAAATAAGAGTATGCCTCATTTGCATTAAAACATGTCATTTCAAAAAACGTGTAATGCAAAAATGAACATTAAATTAACGTCTCAATGTTACTTCAACTATTGAACTTCAGTGGTGATATTAGTTAAGCTTAGTATCCATTGAAAAAAAGTGTATGACCCAAAAGTACACAAAAAATATCGTGTTTTCCCCTCTGAAACAGTTCAATTGAGACGTTTAGAGATGTTATTTCTTCCAATTCATGCTTAAATCAATCGTAGAGACTTTCTTCCTTCAACAGATGATTGTGAAAACATCAAAATATCCAAGTATATTGACTACATGAAAACACATTTATGAGTTGACGAAATATATATGTGTAAAAATTATTTGATAGATAGGCCTACTTTACGCTACTTTTCTTCATACAAAAACATTACATGCAAAAGTGTTGTAATTTTAGCTGGTGTCAGAAGCTAGCCACAGTGTCGTTACCCGCCACTTGGCGTCAATGTAACGGCTTTAAATTGTTCTTTATCGGAGGGGTGGACGGGGAAGATTATTCAAGAGACATTTTCCAAGTTTCGTACTTAGTTTAACTACTTTTAACAAAGTAAAAATCATACCTTTCTGGAGCATGCACCCAATAGGAGTTCAGCGTCTTCTTCTTCTCATGCTGTTGCGGCTACTGCGCAGAACCGCCAGCTCACTGCTGCCCCCTGTGTCCGTACAGACGACCAACAAGTCCGTGCCATAGACTGTATGTAAATATATGTCACATAGACTGTATAACGAAATGTAGTCATGGAAAAAAATATTAGACCATCCTTGTCTTTTTCAATTTCTTGTTCATTTTGATGTCTGGTACAACTAAAGGTACATTTTTTTGGACAAATATAATGATAACAACAAAAATAGCTCATAAGAATTTAATTTAAGACCTGATATCTAGCCATTTTCCATGGATTTCTTGACAATAACCAAAATCATTACCTTACCAAGAAAACCATGGAAAATGGCTAGGTATCAGCTCTTGAATTTAACTCTTATGAGCTGTTTTTGTTGTTATCATTATATTTGTCTAACCAAATGTACATTTAGTTGTAGCATATATTAAAATGAATAAGAACTTGAAGAAAACAATGGTTTAATATTTTTTTCCATGACTGTATATCTTTAAATATATTTAAAATTCATAGTCTATAGTCTATCAACATGTTTTTTATTTTACAATAAAAAGTAAATAATAATAATTCCCATACAATAATTATTTTTTTTAAAAGTAGCATTTTTGCAGATAGAGGATCAAAAGTCCATTCTCTTTAAGTACTTTCAAAATCAAGTAAAATGTCCACCCTTTTAAATATTTAAAGTCAAAATATCTTATGGACCTTAATTGCCCACTAAACTGCCTTGATTGCATTTCTTTTATGTTGCAATTTACTTTTTGTTTTGTTATTGTCACTCTGTTACTTTGATGTTGTGCACTGTATTGTCTTTAATAGGACCTCCTTTTTTGATTGTGCAGTTAAAAAATGTTATTCAAAACCCAACTCAAAAGAAAATTAACAAACATAAAAATATGTAAAATAATATTATGCTTTACTAGTGGTAGAAGAAGTATTCAGATCTTGAGTAAAAGTAGTTTATTCAAATTTCAAAAAGCCAATATTTTTGTTCTTTTAAATGTGAATGTTATATTACTTTTTAAGTTTTTGTTTGGGAAATGTCCTCTGCACTGTTCTGATAGCACTTTGATTAAATGTATATATTGTGTATTATTCCAGCTCTGCACGTTACCATTTTCTTTGAAGTAAACACTGTTTTTACTAGTTTTGGTCGTTGTCTTATTATCTGTACTTACAGTATGTCTTCTTCATTAATATGGAATAGATGCTGGAATAGGTTGGCGTAGTTTTGATACAGAGAACAAAGGTTAGGTATGTAACAAGTTAGATTTACTGCACAAAACAATCAATTTTACATCTGAGTTTCATTTAGTTGAGACCTTAAGAAACATAAGAAAATTACAAAGTTATGTGCAATAAGTTAAGTGTGAGACATGTGAGGCACACAGCAGAAAAAAGACAAAGTTGAACAAGGTTGAGAAATTAGATTTTCTTTTATACATTTCTGGAAATGAGGTTGGGGACACTTGCAAATGATTTACAATGTTTCTTTAAGTATATTTACATGTTGAAACAACAGTGACAAAATAAAACGAAGGGAAATCAAATTGTGTACTACTGAGTAGTATACCTCAAGTATTGATCACTGGCTCGATGGGTAAAACAAGAAGGAGTGAAAAATGCTGTTGACTCTCAATTGCAGTCAAATAAATGTTTCTGGATCATTGTTCCCAGTTCTCAGCAATTTACAAGAACAGAAACAAATACACTCAACAAACTCACTCATGTGTGTTCTCCTCAGTCTCAGTCTGAAATCTCTTCAGTTTGAATTGCACCTTGAAGATAAAATAATCTCTTTCTTTAAATGTTCATTCATTCATTCATTATCCTTAACCGCTTATCCGCGCTCGAGTCGCGGGGGCTGGAGCCAATCCCAGCTGCATTGTGCGAGAGGCGGGGTACACCCTGGACAGGTCGCCAGACTATTATTTAAATGTTTTGTCTCAAAATGTAGATTGAAGCAGTTCAGCATAAATTTATAATGATGCACTTGCATTTATCAAGACGTGGTTGAATGCACCTATTGTGAGCCGCTTTGGATAAAAGCATCAGCTAAATAAATGTAAAGTAATATTGTAAATTATAGGACAACATAAAATCATACAACTGAAAGATATAAGGGGTAACAATTACACTAAAGTCAAAACTGTCATTCTGTCATCCCACCACTCCAACTGATATCCACACCAGCAAAATTCATAACATTAAATGCACCTTCTCTCTCTTTTCAAAAGGTTCAAATGAAAATCAGCCGAAGCATTTAAGTCACAGAAAGTCTGCATTTGGTCTATCACTCAAAAAAAGATAAAAATAAAATAATATAGAAAGCAAATACTTTGTAATATATACACAGTTGCTTCTTTGAACCAACTGCCACCTGATAATGCTGCCAAAAGCTACTAAAAAGGTAAATTCATGATAATTTAACCTTCACCAAGGAGGTTATCTTTTCGGTCAAGTTTGTTTTTTAGGATTACAGGAAAAACTGCTGTCCCAAATTTCATTCAACTAAACTTTGTCCTATGTAAACATTGCATGATGTGATATGGCCTTGATTGAGGTCTGTGCTCTCTCTCAGTACGCTTCTACTTCATTGTGTTTAATGGTCCACAACTTTAGTTGTAACTGCAATAACCCACCAAGTAACTACATATGGGGTTAAAGTCTTTCATGTGCAATCATCTCATCATATTACTATGAGCTGAAATGGTTCAGGTAATGCTTTCTAAAAAAATCCAACGGCACATCACTTCAGAGTGGTAATGATGAGTAAAGTTTTTTCACATTTTAGTTCATCTCATGTCTGTGGGCCTTTAGTCAGAATCATCCTGTTCCACTCCTTTCATTTCCAAAAATCTTGCCATGTGTTCAAGTCGCATGGAG
This sequence comes from Centropristis striata, assembly GCF_030273125.1. Taxonomy (NCBI): domain Eukaryota; kingdom Metazoa; phylum Chordata; class Actinopteri; order Perciformes; family Serranidae; genus Centropristis; species Centropristis striata. The sequence goes on from NC_081530.1 coordinate 22,537,811, forward strand.
CCTCGATGGATCCACTCCTTGTGTTGATTTTCCTGAGTGACAAAAAATAGAAAAAAAACCCTTACATTTTACCACAAATATTTAAACTAAAATAACATCAATTGCTTAAACAACAGCAGTGTTAAATGATACTGACCTGAAAAACGACATGAATCAAGCTGCTGTCGACCAGCTGCACCTCACACCTCTGCTGGGCTCCGTTTAATTCAATATTGAGGTTCTGTCCCGCCCTGTACTGAGTTAAATGTGGGTAGGGCCAGTCCTTCAGGTACTGCCTCATGAAAGACTTGTGAGGACAGTCAGGGATATCGTCTAAAACGTCTTCCACTGTCAAAAAAAAACAAAATCGGTCACTGTTTTTACTAAAATGTCAGTCATAATGGTAGTTGACGAATCTCAATGGATTTTAAAAATATTATTTCTGGGATCAATCGTTTAAAATGTCTGCCCTTATACTCACTGTTGGGGTATTGAGCTCAGGGTGCCCTAGGTACACGTACACCCCACCAATTCTACCTACTTCCAATAAACTCCTTATTATGGCTTAAGCCAACCTGATATTATAATAAAGGCAATGAAAGCCTTATGATGTACTTCCTCAAACTGTTACAATACAATAACAGGAAACATGTGGTCTGCACTGAAGCACTGCGGTTTGCTACACCTTCTATCTCTAAAATTAGTTCATTTGCATTTTATCTTCTTGTGAAAGGAAAAGAAGCTTCGGATAAACACAAGCCATTACCCTTGGTTTTACACAGAAGTTGAAGATAACTTGATAACTTGTAAGACTTTGTCACATCTAGGCCTCTTTGCTCTTAGCAATGACACGTATACTCTAGCAATGTGCATTACTCTAGCATGTGTATTACTCAGGACCCAAGCAGGCACAGTGTGAAGTTGTTTGGATGAGCAGCCAAACAACCAGCCCATTTGGAACAGGCACTCGACTAGTTAAATAAATAATGGATAAGTAAAACAAAGTAAAACAGAATTAGAAATAAAAGGTGTGTATCTGATCAGATTTCAGTCAAAGGCCTTATCTGCGGTAGAGATAAATAAAGGCCCTGGAGATATTTTTTACTGACTGGAATGTTTGCTTTTTGGGGTGTGAAAAACAAAGAGTGGGTGAGAAAACAGCCAAACTTACATGGTCTGCACACCAGGCGAAGTAAAGGTAACCCAACATAGACTGGCGTGTGATCATCCATAAAGACCAAGAACCTGGAAAATTAAAATATGCTTTACAAAAGTACTTTGACTTCCCACAAGAGGTAGTAGGTTTTTTAATGGATCATGTATGCAGTGATCAACACACATTCAGACACACACCTTAATCGGTTCTTTCTGCTGGGGAGCTCTGCTAAAACACCAGGACGGAACCGAAACTTGTTATCTTGACATCTGACCACCACGCGAGCACCGACATACAGCTGCTCCAGCTTTGGTACGGTGTCAAAGGCGATATGGTGGCCAGACACCAGGCTCTTCCCCTTCTCTTCAAAACAAACTTTATACTTCAACCGTCCATCTTCTGCAAATAACAGAAAGTCAGTGAGCCAGTGAGTAAAATCATCATTGCGTAATTTTTTTCCTGCCAAAAAAAAAATCTGTTTTCTTACCCTTTGTTACCATATCCACTATTTTTCCCCGTTGCCATCTCATGGACTTCTTCCGAGCCAGGACCATCATATCAACTTTAACCTCTTCTTCTGGCAAGTTTGGCCGAGTCTTTGTGGTTTCATTGGAGCAATGAGCAAAAGCCGCTGATATTATTACAGGAGCTGGAAGTTGGACTATATAAAAAACACAACAGGTGTATATTAAAATTCATGACCTTGAGGGATACTAAAACATCAATAAAGCAATCAATTTTGTATTTTCTTCTGTGAGTGATAGTGATGTTTATGAGTCATGGCATTACCATTGTTGTTGTTGTTTCTTGTTGTGCCACTCTTGCTGTGTTTTCCAGCTTTCCGTTTATTGTTTGAGAGTGAGAAATCAGAATCACTAGAATCATCTTCTGGTTCCCACTGCATATCAGAATCAGAGCTGCTGAGGGAGTCGTCTTCACTGTAGAACTGCAGAGGTGTCGGTGGTCTCAGAGCGCTGATCTTATAATCAGGGAGTCGGGTCAAGACCACCACTGCTTTTTTAATTCCACTCAGAGAGTCAGAACTGCTCTCCAAATGGATCTCCTTGCTGGGAGATTGACTTGTGGAAGGTAAAGACTCACATGGGGAATCTGACATATTTTCTGCAAAGAGAAAAGCATCGGTGAAATTCTTGTTTGCAAGAAAACAAAAAAACTACAGCTGAGTGTTCTAAAGCTGCAACAATATCAATGAAACCATCACTTTTAAATTATCAGCAACAATTTTGACAACTTCTGTTTGAGTCATTTTTTTCAAGGGAAAACACCAAATATTTGCTGGGCAAAATTATCTTTTCTTTAATCAGTATTGAGGATTAGACTGCACCCACAACATTCACTTGCTGCAGGGTGCATGCGTAGCAGAATGACAGCTGGCTCCCCAAAAGTAAAACCAAAAACACACATTTTTATATTTTCAATATTTCAAAATCGTGATTCTGATTAATATTAAATTAATTTGAACTTTAACTAGGTAAAAATGTTTAAATAAATAAAAAACACAATTATCTGCTTACCATCACTATCCATTTCTTCATTAGATTCGGCCTTTGTCTCGTTTTCTACCCGATCCGTAGACTCCTGGATCCCTGGCACTCTTGTCTCCATCTCATCCACCTCCATAACTGCTGTAACACACACGATTTACAATTGAGTTTTAACTCCAGTAGATACCTCATATCGTTTGACTGCCGGGTGTAAGGACACAAATACGACATTAGATGCCAACTTGGCATGGCATTGTGCCATTATCTGATTTTGTTGCTGAATGATAACAGTGCTGTGATAACCAAAAGTAGTAGAGCTGTTCCAAAATAAAATCATCTTTTATAAAAGATCAGCTATTTTTTTCTGACACTTGATGATGATATATTTTTTACACTAAAACCAAAACTAAAATGCAAATATGTCCTTAAGTTCAGTAGTGGAAGTAGTATTCAAATCCCTTACTTAAGTAAGAGAACTAAAACAACAGAGCAGAATTACTCACCTACAAGTAAAAGTTCTTACTTAAGACTAAAGTATCAGCATCAAAATGAGCTTAAAGTATCAAAAGCAAAAGTGCTCGTTATGCAAAATGACCCCCTCAGATTGTATTATATATTCCGAATATATTATTGTATTATTACTTCTGATGCATTTATATAAGCAGCATTTTACTGTTGTCAAGGTAGGGTTAATTTTAAGAACTTAATATATTGGTGTTGTGGTTTAATTTGGTGCATCTCAATAAATTAGAATATCATAGAAAAGTTTATTTATATCAGTAATTTAGTTCAAAAAGTGGAAATAACACATTATATAGATCCATTACACACAGAATGAAACATTTCATGTCTTAATTTATTTAATTTCTTATTATTATAATGATTATGGCTTACATTTAATGAAGACCTAAAATTCAGTGTCTCAAAAAAAATGTATATTACAAAAGACCAATTTTAAAAAGTATGTTTAATATGGAAATGTTGGCCTCAATACTTGGTTGGGGCTATTTGACTTTACTACTGGAAATGGACTTTTCCATGATATTTTAATTTATTGAGATGCACCTGTAAACATGCGTAATCATTCTAATAGTCATATTTTTTATTTTAAATCTTGACCTGAAAAGTAACTAGTAACTAAAGCTGGCAGCTAAATGTAATGGAGTTAAAAATATTTACCTCGAAAAATGTAGTGAGATAGAAGTATGAGGTTTCATATGTGGAAATACTCAAGTAAAGTACAAGTTACTCAAAATTGTACATAAATAGTACTTGTGTAAATGCTAGTTACATTCCATCACTGCTTATGTTACATGTTTTAACTAATAACTACAGGTACATTTAAATGTAAAAGTAAGTTACACACCTTAACCGTCATGATAGTATTATGACACATTATTCAAAATTGTTTTTATTGTGCCTAAATCATCTCCTCATGACGCCGGCCACCTATGGTGAAATCGCCTACATCCTCAGTTGATCAGATCATGTGATTTTACCCCTTTAAGATCATCACTTCTTTGACAATTTGCCACATTCATAGAAATCAGATAAGAACCCAGCAAAGAAGAGCTAGAGGGATATTGTTTAGTTATCAGTTTTATTTTATCAGTGTTTTATTGTTGACACTAATATTGGTAACACTTTACTCTAAGGTGTCTACATAAGAGTGACATGAGCGTGTCAATAACATGACATGGGATGTGTTATGAACATTAATGACACTTTGAAGTAACATTAATGCTCATGATACTTGTCATGTCATGTTTCTGACAGGCTTGTGAGACTCTTATGTAGACACCTTCAAAATAAAGTGTTACCATATCTTGCTTAAGTCACAAAGCCATGTTCAAAAAATTGCCTAAGTCATTTATTTTCGCTTAAGTAACATCATTTACACACAGTATTACTACTATGCCAAAAGCCATCCTTTGTTACATTCTTTTTGAGTGAAATGACCAACAAATGTCATATGTTACACTTTTGGTGAAGTTGTTTGTGTTTCCTGCAAAACTTTGAAAAAATTAGTTCGGCGATTATTTTAACAGGGTGACGAAGTTTTAACTAATAACTACTACAGGTACATTTAAATGTACAAGTAAGAGACAGAACACAACCGTCATGATAGTATTATGACACATTTTTCTAGAGGAGATTAGTGGACATTATATCAACTGACAACATTACAGACGCTTTGTTGTGTTTTTGACGGTTTATATGGACGTTGTTTAACTGTCAGAAATAACGTTACAGTTAACTTATTTATAACGTTAATGTAAGTGTTAGCTAAGGGTAAAACGTCGCGTTAATAACGTTGCTTGTACCAAAACTGACAACTTACCTTCTGCTGTGTCCTTAATATCCGCTTCAAATGGACACATATATTGGTCACCCAACAATACAAGTTGTTATTTTGTTTGTCGCTGAGATTAGAGCTGAAGTAACGTAAACTGAAGCGAACGTTAGCGTTAGCTCCCAGGCTACCACCAGAAGCCTAATGTAACTTAGCTAACACTAGCACAGGAAATAAAACAGGTTCAACACGCACACAGTTAATGCGACGTGTCGACCCTGTATCGCAAACTGTATGGAAGTGGTATGCAAATATGTTCTGCTAACGAACTGCGTTAAACAAATTAGCGTATCCACAGCGACACTCCTCCATTTTAGACTTCTGTTATTGTGTCTCCTTCCTTCTATGGTCTCAGTTGTTTGTCTTCTTCTTCGTTGGTTTATCCTGGCGGACTACAAACCAATGTTAAAGGTGCGTGTCGCCACCCACTGTACCGGAAAGTGTAACGTCATGGCTTTATAAAGACATTATATCCTGCATAATAACTGTTTAAATATTTAACTTCAGCCCTTTGAACCTGACAGCCCTTTGATGCTCCACTCCCTTTCCTTACCTTTGTTCGGATGATTTGACTGCTTTTCTAGATCTTTTCTTTCATAGTGGACATTCACAAGTATATCTTAAAATAACTCGGAGACTACATAATAATAATAATGATGATGATGATGATGATGACGATGATGATAATAATAATAATAATAATAATAATAATAATCACAAGACATTCTCAGCTACACAGAAAAATAAAAGGTAGAAGGAGTAAAAACAAACAAAAAAAGAGTAAAAATGAGTGGTGAGATAGAAAGCATTATATAAAAGCAAGTTTATAAAATGGGGTTTTAAGAAGTGATTTAAAAGAAGTTACTTGACATGTAAATAGTTTATTGTATAAAATAATCAATTTAATGTGTTCATTGTAAATTCCATGAGAAGGATCATCATCTCGGTTCTTTTCTAATAAACTGTAGCAGTGGAACACCAACTCAGTTAATAATCCCAATGTGTCTTTTCCATGGCCTAAGAAAGTTCATTCAATATCAGTAGGTCTGCTCAGTATGCCACCCATGGTCATGGGTTAGAAAGACATTTAACACTCACACACAACCTGATACATGTCTTGTTACTTCCATTCAAAATGTCATGGTCTAAAAACACATATAATACATCAGTGAGTCCTGCAGAGTCCTGCTTCTGCCTAATTTCACCCTCCTGTCTCTCAGGTGATCTGCTCCTCCTGGTAGGTGGAGGTGGAGATGGAGCCGTAAGGATCCATTACAGTCTGTGCACAGCGCACCACCGTCACTAGCAGGAAGAAACACAGGAGGAAGAGGAAGAAGAGAGCAAAGCCCAGGTCCACGTCCACCTCAAACTGCGGCGCGGGGTGAGGAGCCTGGTCCATGTGGTCAGTGGCGACTGATGATTCTTCTTTAAATGTTTCCTTTTGTCAGTTCAGCAGCTCCACTCTACGAGCAGGACCGGCATGTGCACATGTGCTCATGAGATGATGGTGATGACTTGAGTAACAAATCAGAAATACAGAGTTTAAGTTACAGCCAGCTTCCGAATGCAGACACATAAGACCTATAATTTAAAGGAATACTTCACACATCAAATGATCATTGGTATATAAATGTATCACCCCGCGTTACCTTGAATTCTTTAAGAAAAGACTGAAAGTCTGATTCATCCAGTTGTATGCTCAACTTTCCCTAACGCGTACACTTTTTGCTAAAATTTGGAAGTCGGCATGTAAAAAGGTAAGTAAAAATAAAAAAAATAAAAATAGCATACAATGCATAAAGGAGACTGAGATTAAGCTACACAAGCGGTGTGAGTTTGTCAGTGGATGTTTTCATATTGTTTCGCTATTTTTTTAAAGCAATTACCCAATTTCTTCAATTCTTTTCAGATCTACTCCTATTTGGTTCTTTTCCAATTCTCTAATTCATCATAGAGGCAACAACATTTCTTCAAGAATTCAAGGTAACACAATGAGTATTTGATATACAAATGATCATTTTCAGGGTGACGTATTCCTTTAAATTGGGGTCACCAGCATCCTGGTGTTGAGATGCACACATGGTACCTGCATGGTTTGACTGTTGAATGGACTGATGTTTAATGGAAATACGACGAGAGGGTTAGGGGTGACACCCCTCTCTCTAACCCTGGATTGGATTTACTTCCCAAGTAAATTATTAATAGTTTGGTCTGTAAAATCACCATCACAAAGCCAAGAGACTCGGTACCCTGCTCCGGATCAATATTGTCTTCAAAGATATCTGGTTTACTATAGCCTAAAATGTCCAAATGCTCCAGTTTCTTAGAGCTGGAATCAGTGAATGTTTGATCTTTTGTGTTTGAAAAATCATTTAAATTATTAATGGATTGTCAAAATAAATAACATTCTGTTGATTTACCATTGGATTAATCAAGTCATCTTTTTTTTTATTAGCTCTGTTACTTTTTAAATTAAATATTGTTCTGGGAAATTTACTAGCATTTTTGGGGAAAAAACGAGTTACATGTAACAGTGTTGCGTAATTACATAATAAATGTAATCTTATATAGAGAAAATAACTTTAATTCTGGGGTTCTGGGGTTTTTTAAACCATTTTTGGCATGTTTCTGACAACACAGTTGTTTTGTTTAGGGGCAAAATTTAAGTTTTGCTTGTTTACCAGGGATGAAAACGGTTAAAAGCTTTTGTTAGAAAAGTAATAAAACATAATCCATTGCAAAAAGTTGCATTACCTTGATGAAGTACTTCAAAAAGTTACATTACTTTATATTACATTTTTTACAAGGTAACTTTTAATCTGTAACCTTTTACATACTACTCCGTGTTTATCATTGTTATGCCTGGTAGTCATTTAGAGTAACACAGTAAAGTCTTAAAGGCTGAAACACCATAAATAAAACAAAAATTAATTACAAAAAATGTATGTGCAGAAGCATTCTGCACATTTTCTTATATTGTTTTTAAATGTGACAGTTTCAGGATCATAACTGGATCTTGAAGTAGTTTTAATCGCAGTGAAAGCTCACAGCAACATGTGATTTCAAAGAGAATCATATTAGCAAATAACTTAAAAAACATACTATTAATAACTTTAAAGGAATTGTTTCAGACTCACCATGCTGCATCGTCATCAGGTGTTTGTTGCTGCAGTCTTTCCGCCGCCCATCCAAACCTTTGAAAAGCTTTCATAGCATCTCCGTCCCGGCTCCCTCTGAGGTTCCTTATTACTCAAGTTACATAAGACAGTCATCAGTTACCAGAGTCTTAACTGTCCCCCTCTGCTAATGATCATCACAGGAAAAATGAGCAGCCCACAAATTAGCTTCCTGCATACACACATGCAAGATACACAAGCATACACTTGCACCTTGCGACCTCCCCCTGGCGTGTAAAGCCTTTATTAATACTTAAGCAGGAATTGAATAACGGTCTACACAGTTCACAAGTGAATCAAACACCCCACAGCTTTTGTCCTCCTGTCACAAGGACCTCCATCGCTGTCACCAATTAGACTTCACACCACTATAACTCAAGCACCTTAGGCGACACTGAGCTTACTCGTTACACGAGGCTGAAAAGGCAACAGAGGAAGGAGCATGTGAAAGGAAATGCAAAGATTTAAAGAGGAGGAGTAAGACTGGACATCGAAGGGGGGCGTGTTAAGGAAAGCCCAGACGTCGGAGCGGCAGAAACAGGAGATGCACTGACAATTAAATTGCCAAGCCAGATGCGAGAGCAGGGTGGAAATTGACCCTGCCGCTTTAAAATGGAGATTGTTACAGTGAGGCTGCCAGTGACAAGAACCGTGTGGAGGCTGAAGTGCGGGGCACCGAGGTAAAGTGATCCCCACTCCATATGCAATTAGCCAAGAAGGCCTTTTAGGCTGCAGCCAAAATACTGTAGGGGAAAGTGCAGAGGATGGTGGACGAAACAAGAACTGGTTTCTTTTTAGGATGGAAAAAAGAAGTAAACTTTCAAGCAGGATGAAGCTCTTTCACTCCGAGATGATTAGTATAACATCTGAGAGATGTTTGGCATCAATCTGTCTCCCGAAAGTGTGCCAGCCAGGTGCTGCTCAGTGTGTCACCACCACACTGTGCCATCTGATATTGTAATAGCCTCATGGTGCCTTCAGGTCTACTCTACACCAGCAGAACCAATGACTGATGGATGGTCCATGCCAGACTGCGTTTGCTCTACTTTTACAGTGACGCTGCGTTCTGGTACCCACAGTACCATACATACAGCAAATATATAGTATACAGTCATGGAAAAAAAATATTAAACCACTTTTTTAAATTCAATATCTTGTTCAATTTAATGCCTAGTACAACTAAATGTAAGGTGTTTGGACAAATATAATGATAACAACAAAAATAGCTCATAAGTGATTAATTTAAGAGCTGATCTAGCTCTAGCCATTTCCATGGTTTTCTTGATAATAACCAAAATCATTATCAATAAAACCATGGAAAATGGCTAGATATCAGCTCTTAAATTAAACTCTTATTAGCCATTTTTGTTGCTATCGTTACATTTAGTTGTACCAGGCATTAAAATGAACAACAAACTGAAGAAAACAAGGGTGGTCTAATATTTTTTTCCGATTACTGTATGTGAAAATATCAGGATGTTCTACTGTATCTGGTTGAATTTTGCATTTTGTCATGCTTTCTGACCCTTAATCTTCTGTGCAACAAATATATTAAGTTCAAGGTGCAATGTTTTGACAAAGAAGTATTTCCTAAATATTTCCCATACTGCATGCACCAGTCTGTACTTAATAGGGCAGCTGCAGTACGTTCTAAAAGTAAAAAGTAATTTGGAACGCAGCATAAATATCCAAGAGACAGTGTTTATGTTGGTGTCACCATTGAGAGGCTTATTTATCAGCTCCTGGATTATAGCTTGCATCATTTGGTTGTTGTTGCAGAAAGGACTACACAATCTGATCCACAAACGTGTATGTTTGTCCTCCAAAAATTGAGGGGAATTAGGACAATCAAATGCCACAAATTAGATATTAATCATACACACAGAGTTCAAGAAAAAACAAGAATTAGGAAAAATATTGTAGAGACATAATTAGTACAAACTTAAACTACAACCATGTACCCTGACTTGTAGCCAACAACACAATAACTAAATTCACCTTAATCTCAACTGCATTTACAGCAGAAAACCATGCAAAATCAGCATGTTTGATCCCTTTTGATAGAGCTTTTAATGCTGTTGTTTCACACTTGCTTTTTCAAAAAAATTCTTCCCAAAGAGTTGAAGGGCCTATATTGTCCGTCTAAAGTCCTGTAAATAAACAAAGGGAATAAAAAACTCAGTTACTTTCTTGTGACGTCTTCAGGTTTCAGTAAGATTTTTAAGGGCCGTGTTATCGATATGAATAACCCCTTTGACTATGTGACAAAAAATGCAAAGTTGACACTGAGATGTAGGCCCACTCGGTAGAGATAAAGGGTTAAAGATAAAAGCATATAGCGAAGTTGCGGTCTGTGTGCTGGCTAAGATAAAGCAATGCAGAATGACAGTTCCCATTGCTAACTGCAAGACAAATCTACTAGTCAAACTAGTCAATTGATGTAATACATACTTATAAATTAACAGCCTTTTAAATCATGTAAAGGTTTTGTTGCTTTGAGTTTAAATTGAGTTAATTTAACATTGACTTCATTTCCGTTGGCCAGACAAAACAAGAAACTCAAGGAGCATTTGTTTCACTCGTTTCGGACATTTTTAAGGCTAAAGAATAATTTATTTAATAGAAAAACAACCAACAGATCCATTAATAATGAATTCAACAGTTGCATCCCTCCAGGATCTCAAGTTGTTGGTAAAGATTGCATCTACTTCATTATTAAGGGAAATTAACACTTAAGAGGATGCAATTAACAGTTATTTTCATTAATTATTCATTAGTTTCCCTGTTAATTAATTGGTAAAAAAAAGAAAAACAGATCCCAATATCCTTAAGCCCAATATATAGTTTGCCATGAAGTTGGTTTCCATATAATTTCATTTAAAAAAAACGGTCAAAGACACAGAATAGTTATCCACAATTATCTTTATCATCAACGTCATTATGATTTTACATCTCCGCAACACAAAACGCAGAATAAAAACACTTCTGTAGAAGCAAAGCTCTTTAGAGGGAGCTGCAGGTGATTGGTTGTCATGAGCCGAGGCAGGAAATGTTAGAGGCTCAGAGCGTTACAGTGCACGACGTGATGGGGCACAAAAACACAGCAAAAATGAAGACAAAAGGAACAAAAATAACTTTTTTTTTTTTTACAATTAACACTTGAAATGATGAAGGCACTTGCAAATGACAAGGTAGTACAAAATGTAAACCGTACTTTGGTGTTTCATTTTTACCTCTTAATCTTAAGATTTCATTAAACATGTGAATATTTTTTTTTTTACAAAATGAACCGAAACACTGACAACGAGGAAGATCTTGGGTCAGTAATAATGAGAATAAATATGAAACAAAATTTCAAATCTAAACTAAAAAGAAATCAGTTTTGAATTGAGATCAAACACGAAGCTTGTGTACAAGATATTTTGTCAATGCTGATCAATGGATGAAGCCATAAAGTGCATCTTTGGATGGATGGGAAAAACAACAGTGGATGGAAATGCTATTGACTCTTCCAGCCCATAAAGAATTCATAAACAGTTACTGATTGGTTTGGGTTACACTCACACAAATTGCTCCCAAATTTTAACCGTCGACTGGACTGAAAACAAATAAAAGATAAAATCATACAACTAAAATGATATTAAGCACAAACAAAACATTAAAAATAATCTGTGCATTCTGCTGCCCAAAAAAAGGCAAAGCATTTAAGACAAACTTTCACACAAGGCACATTTCAAAACACGTGGCAGATGTAGCACCTTCTTGCGCTTTTTTCTCTCCAGACTGTTAAAAAAACATTATTTACCTCCAATTATTATTTTGTTTTAAACATTACTGAAATATTTCTCTTTTTTTCTTTTCTTTTTTTTAGAAAAGCCAAGATGACAAACGGCAGCTGCAATATCTGACCCGCACAAATTCATTATTAACTTCAGTGAATAGATTTAAATCAGGTTATGGTCCATAGAGAGACATCATTCACCTCCTCGACGTGTCGCTCACTTTCAGTGTGGTTATTTCGAGCAAAAATCAGTCAAGTGTAAAGGGCAGTAATACTTGGAAGGGTTTTAACTGACTGTGCAGGAAGGCGGCGCCCGTCCTAACCACAGCGTTGCCGATAAAACACTTCCAGGGACAAATCATAAAGCTACAAGCAGGCAGATTTGGCTTGTGGCAACTTGGTCAGCAGCACAAAATCTTAGCAAAAAATAAGCGAAAAAAGAGAGAAAAGAGGTGAATGAGGAACACTCTGCTGAGGTGCAAAGCAGATCACTGTGGTTCTCCACCGCAGTCCTCCTCTCTCGGTTTTAATTTAATGTAATCGAAGTGAAATATCCACTTTGGACTACTGGGGTATCAGAAAGTAAGGTAAAGATGCATGTGTGTGTGTGTGTGTGTGTGTGTGTGTGTGTGTGTGTGCTGCCGCCTGTTGCACCTTTCAACATGCCGGCACGCTCCTGTTCTTTGGCTTTCCGGTGAGGGCCACATGTGAGGGGCCCGTCGTCACTCAGCCTCGTCTCCGGCTCTTACAGTCCAATCACTCCGTCTTACTGTGGTTGTTGTTTAGGAGGGTGTGGCCGTTCTGCACGTAGCCGTTCTTAAACTTTTCTTTGTGCTCATCGTCATCTTCCGATTCAGTCTCCTCTTTGTCACTCCGCTCGTCCTCGACAATATGCTGTTGGGTGAAACAAGATATGAAATATGTATAGTAACTATTTCACCGGTCGGCCTGCATTCGGTACTATTTTCCTTATCCGGTCACATCCACAACTTTCCAGTGTTTTGAACAAGATCTCCACCACCAGTGTTAGTAGAAGTGATTTATACATGTTTAACAATCAAGGTGGGAAATTTAATTTATGTACATGAAGATTTACTTATCTAATTACGAGATGAAAGAAACTCTGAAGATGATAAATATATATATATATATACACACACACACACACACATATATATACACATATATACATTTACATATATATATACACACACACACACACACATATATGTATATATACATATATACATACATACATATATATATATTTTTACACACACATATACATATATGACATAATTACAAAAAATATTTTTAAAAAATGGTTAAATATGTCATTATATCTGTGTTCTTACATTTATAAATTGATTTAGATCTGAAAATCATGTGTGCATCAGACTTTAAATTTAATTTTTTCAAGTTGTTTTGTCTGACTTTGACTGACATTGTGCTCATTCAAAGATATTGTACTGAAATAATGAATGACTTTAAAACCGATATATTCAGTTAATTAGTTTATAATGAATATGTCTTTGTTTCCTTGGCACAAAAGGGGGAATAAATAACAACAAATATAAAAAGAATAACAATAACAACACAACATCGTATCGGCCCAGAATCTGTGCATCCCTCTGTGAAAGTTCAATGTGGTACACTAGTAAAGCTAGAAGTGGCGGTTCATACATTGCCTGGCAGGAACTTGACGACCATGCGCAGGATGAGCGCGGCCCAGAAGATGTGCAGAATCTGCAGCACGAACATTAGCCCGTTGAAGAAGTAGAAGCCCAGGAAGGGGGGGTAGAGGGTCAGGGGGTACACCCACGTCGTATATATGATCCTGGACAAGAGGACAAAGGCAGAACAGAGAGTCCAGTCAGAGCCACCTACAGTCACCATCAAAAGCCCATTGAGGCGAGCCAGAACTGTACACAATGTGTCCGTTGTTACGTTAAAATGTCTCTCTAGCTGAGAGCAAATTTGTGACATTTCTGCAAATAAATCAGTGCATGTTTCCATCAATTACCTGTTTACTAACATCTAAGATGGATTTTTTGTTTATTTAATGTAAAACTTTGTCTCTTTTGAACTGCTATTGTAAAAGAGAAGTGGGTGACATGCTCCAATACCAGTTTATTTTGGTTTTCTGGAGTGTAGCATAACATGAATGTGTTATCTACAGTAGCAGAAGCAGAAACTGCAAAATCAAAAAGACTTATGCTGACACTACGTTTTTATTATTTACAGGGGTCACAAGTATATATATATTTTTATATTACTTTTGCAGAGAATACTCTAAGAGGAGTAAATAGTGCCATTTTTGGGGACTACTTTCAGCTGCGGATTAATACCCATTTGATGTGGTGTTTTAGTGATTGACTGAAATTAAACTACAGTGCCAATGTTCACCATAATAATAGTTTTTGGACACCATGTAAGCTCTTTGGGAATAAGAAATATCACCATACACAGACAAAACAGGATAAAGCAATTATTTGTCCTTTTTGTAGGATTGCAATAATAATACATTATTATTTAAGATCACATCTTCTCTTCCTTATATACACCAGCCTTTAAACCTGAGCCAAGCACAAAACATTTTAAGATATGTAAACTGTAAGAAAACTAAGCGTAAATGGCAGTTGTTGTTTTTTTAAAGCACAAATTGAAAATGCCAATAAATACATGAAAGCCAGCTGTGCTTCTATCAAACAAATGCAAAGAGTCAATTTCACAATGTTCCCAAATGTTCCTGTCATACAGTAAAGCTAGTGACTCATCATAGTTTCTGTTGTAACATTGCTTTTACCAGAAGGGGAGGACCACGAGGCGAGAGACGATAAAAACTGCTGCAAACAGGGTGAACATGCAGTTGCAGGTTTTCCTCCAACCTGCATAGTTGAACATTTTGGCTGACTGGAATGAAAGAAAGAATGAAAGAAAAAAAAAAGTGATCAGAGTTTTCATTTGTTCTCCTCTAGAGGGCAGACAGTGAACTGTGTGAGGTGTGCACCGCTCTGACCTCAACGTTAACATTTAGCTGCTAGGTAATATAAATGTTATAAAGACCAGAGAGAGGTCAGCATGTTCCCTGCTTTAACGATCAGGGTTCATACAGCTTTTTAAGAGTAAAATTTAAGCACTTAAAAGGTTTTTCCAGGCTCTCAAAGCCTTTATCATCACATCTAAATTGTTACTATGAATACAACTGCAAAAAATAAAGATTGCAGTATTCCTTTCTACCCAGAACAATCGATTTATTTTCTCATTTGTTTATTTTAGCAGCTTATAACATGAACTTTGATTGCATGCTTGGATCATGGTGATTTAATGCTTGATCATTTTTAGAATAAAGAATTATCTAGCTATGAATGATGATAAAAGAACTTTCCCTTTCAAACAAATATGACGACAGGGTTGTCTTATTTTAAACTTTAAAAGTGACCAAAAAAGGAGTTTATTCCTCATGTTGAAAACATAACTGAGCTTTGTCCAAACCCAGAATTATATATACTTCTGTGTGGTTGTAATTAATTTTCTTAAAAAGTCATATTCCCTGTTATTGGTATGTGAAAACAATTTTCATCAGTGAAACACCCATTTTTTCTGCCATGCTAACACGTTGTAATACCTCCATTAAATAGTCGGAGGCATCATGCACCAACATAATCAAAGTCCCTGCCCGGATGTAGTTGACCAGCCAGGAGAAACTGATGAGGGAGATGGTGGCTACGTGGTGAATTATCTGCTCTTTGAAATCCTGGAGAGAGAAAACAAAGGGACAGAAAGAGACGAAGAGAATCCATGGTCACTTATTGATGCAGCTGTAAAGATTGGTCACTAATCAACAACGTGTGTCCCGATTGATGTTGGATTTACAAATGATTAACTCTCCGCACATGGCTGATTATACGGCTTTACAGCTAGAAAAAAAAAGAACAAAAAAAAAAAACAACCAAATCCATATGCAGAAGCAAAAAGAGGAACTTTAGAAAAACCAGAAACTGATTTCAACACAGAGGATCTCTGGAAAAGTCCAGAAAACTTGTTTTGGATTAAAAGATTAGTTCCTTGCGTTTGTGAAATGGAGTTATAAAACAAGAGCTGGCGCAGAGGTGGGACCTTTCACAACATTTAAATCTGGTGGACAAAACGGTCACTCTGTCTCTCCAGAGTGCGAGCTCCAGTCACACATTAACTCACAGGCCAGCTAACAACACAACATCTCCAACTGTAGAGGGACAGTTTAGTTTGTTACTCACTCACTCACTCACTCCACCAAACTAACTAAGTGGAAGGGAGGAGTGAAGTTTGACATTATCTTCTTCTCGATGCTGACAGCTCCACTTTATACAATGCATAAAGTCAGGACATCTTCATGGGGAAATCAATATCCAAACCTCAAAATACTCTATCAACACGACAGCTCATCCTCATTATTTCATGCACTCTGTGAGCGATCTCTTCTGATGGGCGGTTTCTCAGGGGTTTTATAGTGCCACACACAGTATAACAAAGTTAAGGAGACGGCTCACTTACCTTGCGTTTGACATCTGATGCTACGCTAAAAACCAGCGAGAGATAGAAGCCTAGTTCGATCATGTAGTACCAGTACTGTGAAGGCAACAGTGGCTGGATGAGAGAAAGAGGGAGGAAAAAGCAGTTAGAATCACATGCAAACAGTCATTTTATATATATGTGATTCAAAAGGACTTGTTTTCTGCACTTTTTGTGCCTTCATCATGCCAAAATGGTGTATAAATCTAACCAAGTCTCTGATTTCCTGGATTTTATGGGACATATTTATTAGTAGTGTGTTATGTACACACTGTGTATTGTTTTGAGAGGAGACCCCTATTAACTGTAACAGGCAGCATGCTGGGTACAGCTGGCTCTCAGTCACTTGATACAGTCCTTTTTAGGACAGATGTAGAAAAAGAGACCGGAGATGAAACACTGTAGTAATCTCACACCCATCGAGCATGAGCCATATAACGTTCAGAATCAAAGCTTTTGTTCCTGGACATAGCCTGGTCCCAAATAGCTAGCTGTATCAAATGACAGGATACTCCAGCATTGCAAGGGGAAACAATTATGTTACAGTAGGTGTATTTTTCAGGATAGGAAAGTGTTTTATTAGTTCGGATGAGCGGTTTTCGAGAAAGCTCAGAAACTGGTGATCAAGCAATCGGTCCGTTCCAAACAGGCATGATTTGACTGGATTAGTTTGTTTAAATTTTGATATAATAAATGTAATATTCAAATCTTAACACAAGGAATAAGAGTTTCCAGGTTATAATAATGACATACCATTTTCGGGAAGTCCTCCCACATCATCTTCATATCATACAACCATGGTTTCTGAGGAGAGATTCACTTCAATATTAATCAGGGTTTAAGTGTCCCACATGACACCACAAGCACTCTCATGCACAAACACCAAACTAGAACAAAGTGGAAAACAATGTTTGTGTTGCATCCAACAGTGCGTCCACTACAGTTACAACATCAACACTCAACCTTCTACACTTCAACACTTTGTATGTAATAAGGATGTGTAACATGAGCAAATAGATCCAAGTCAGGGTGACAAAAGTTGCCAGTAGATAAATACTTTCTAGTTATGACTGGAGTGCATTCCATGATTAGATTTTTCTGCTTATTGTGACAAACACTGCATATGGCGACCAGATTCTGATGCAGTACTCACGTCAACAAGGACTGCCAGGCCAGCAAAGAAAGCAAGAAGGTAAAAGGTAAATCTCCAACTGTAAGAGAAGTGCACAGCGGTCTCAGAAATACCATTCAATTAAACATCATTACAAAATATCTCACAGACAAAATAAAAACTGCAAACAGCAGCACACAAATCACCTAGAGTTTAATACTCAGCACACTGAATCGCAGTCAGCAGGAAAAACTCTTTATCAGCTGATGGAAAACACCTGGATGACTCTCAATGTGTTTTGCATTTTGCACATACAGTATGCATGTGAGGATGCAGTGTGTCAGGATTGAAAACCAGAACATTGATAACCAAATAGTCGATTAAAACATCATTAAACACATGGGTTTTTTTTGCAGAATTGTGCAGAAATCCCACAATAACCATTCAGTATATTGAAATCCAAGTGGTCCGGGAGAAACTAGATGTTTGCACCTTTGCAACCTCCCATTTAATTTCTAATACAAACCATGAGAAATATAACAAGTAGAAAAAAACTATCTTTTGAATCTACCTTGTGATTTAATGCAGGGTATGAAAATGGGTTGTTGTCTGCCTGAAGATATAAAAGTACCTTGCTTCCCGAAACTTTTTGAGCTTGCTGGGTCGGTCCTGGTTTCTCCTCCGTCTGAACCACCTCTGGACCTGTCGCACCGAACAGCCCGTCTGTTTACTTAAACTCTCTACGGAGCTCTGACAACACAAACAGAATCAGGAGAGAAAAGCCAGTACGGGTTACATAAGGCTTGGGTGTGAAGATATGAGATGATACTTCTATCATGTTGTAATTCTCGTACATTTACACCTCAAACATCTGTGAATTCTATGATTGGACTCAAGCTGTGCTATTGCCAGAGGACACACATTACGTACGAAGCGGTGCTCGTTTCCTAAAGTATGCAGGAAGATTACCTGTGTGGGATGCTTTGATGTGCTGCAGAAATAGGACTCCAGGACGGGATTAGGAGGAGCATGAACTTGCTGCTTGTCACTCACTCCCAACAGGGAGGCAAGTGGAGTCGCTACTGTCCTGGAAAGAGGAAAACATTGCTCATTTTTAATATTATGAAACATGCAAATCACACCCGTAGGGAGGTAGATTAACAGGGAAATGATGCAGTGGGGAGACATAAACAGTCACTCAGGAGATGACTCACCTCTCAAATATCTGTCTGCAGACAATGAAGCAGATAGCGATGGGTATAGTAGCCCAGAGGTCCTGTGTTTTAGGGTAAACTTTGCCATCGTGGTCCGTCAGGTCAGCCCAGCCGTGGCCTTCAGGAAACCAAATCCAGTCGGCCCATATCGCCTCATGAAGCTGAGACAACATCCTAAAAGACCAAACAGAGGTAGAAAAGGATTTGTGCGAGTTTCTTTTGTATTATGTGGAAGGAAATTAAGACAGGTAATAAAAAGAAGGTTTCGTTCGCTCTGTGATCTCCATTCAGATTTCCCATTAGATAAATATAGCAACTCACTCAGCTGTGACAATATCCTGAGAGGAAGGAGAGGAAACAGAGACGGCTGAGAGGAATGAGTATTGATTGGAAGTGATTAATCTCGCTGGGCATCTGCAACAGGCGCCGTAGCTGGGCACTTCCTGTTCCAGATGAAGAGGAGTGATGAAGAGAGGATTTTTGCTATGCTGCACACAATGCAATCAGAAAAGCTATGAAAACCCATTCAGAGCTTTAATCTGGACTTCAGTTTGGCACCAATTTCCATTCCTTGAGAAACTATTTTTTGCAGCTGAATGACATTATTTACTCAGAGAGAAATCACTCCCTCGCTCACTGATCCTCTACTCTCTATATAACAAAATGCTCAACAGTTTACTTAATAGTGAGCAGTAAACAGCTGACAGAAAGGCCTTTTTTTAAAGTAATAATCTTGAAGATTCTCACTTGAATAAATGTCACAGAATGAGGTAACACAATGGCAATTAAGCCTATGGTTCACTGATTAAAGGCCTTGCAATTGCAGTATAATGAACTAGTTGTCTGTGGCGATATTACTGGGAAAAATAAGCCCAAAACACACCTACAGGTACCACTTTCCACCATATTTGCCTCAAAAGAAAAGAAAACAGAAATCTCAGATTATATCTTTAAGATTAACCGAATTTTAAAGACTTTTACCCAATTTCTCATTCATTTGTGAAATACTCTGTATCTGAACAAGGAAATCGAAATTTCACAATCACCACACTATGTGCTGGCAATCTCTTGAGCAAGTTGACTCATGATAATACCTTGTGTAAACTTGGTAATTTCCACTATAACCTCAATAAACAAAACAGGACTAAACAACCTCATAATTAATACAATTGTGCCTTTTATGTCACTGATATTTAATATTTCATACATTATGTACATTGATTTTTACATTAACTACAGGAGGCAAGCTTATTTGTAGTGAGCCTTTCAAGAAGGCAATACAGAAGACATCAAAAAGACATTAAGACGAGACATAAAAGGCACACAAGGCAATAAAAGCAAGGAAAAAAGACATCAGTGTAACGAGGTAAAATACAATCTAAAGTAAAAAATGTGTTTGTTCCGGGTGTGTGATGCATAAAAACTGAATGTTGCTTCTCTATATTTGTAGTTTGTAGCGCTTTCTGAACCAATAGCAGGATTTTTAAATAATTTCTAAGACACACAGACAGACTAGACAGATGTGATCCACCTTTTTGGGTCAGTATGACGTTTTTCTGAGTCTGTTCATTCTTAGACCTTTTTGCCTCACTAGCATCATGGCTCTAGGGATATGGTTGGTTGGTCGGGCCACCACTTTGGTCCAGACTGTAATATTGCAGCAATTAGTGGAAGAATTGCCGGGAATTTTGGACATTTGTTATTGCCAGACGAGAAATCGTATAGATAGTGATCCTCTGAGGGTAATTTCGTAATACTATTGGATGGATTGCAATTACATGTGTTTCATATATTGAATGACTCTTTGGTTTGCTTAAACTTTGGTCCCACCAAAGATCAGTTGAGCGGTTTACAAATGATGTCATGTTACCGTACTTTGGTTTATGGAATGGTAAATGGGCTGGTTTATGACATAATACCTGCATAGTTAATGACACTGCCATTAGCCCCAGCTGAACTTTTGATTTAGAGGTAATTAACAAACGTTATTATTTAGTTCAAAGGACTGCAGTGCCTAATTACAGCCTGACGGACAGTCTTACTGCTCTGTTATTAAGAGTGAAAGAACAGGATCTGCAATCAAACAGCTTGAGATGACTTTAGTGTCGTTATAATCACTGGCTACTCCCCAGTAAAACACTAAGTCACCTGTGGACTTTTGAAACGTCGGATCAGCTGATTTTTTTGTCTGATCATCAGATTAAGTCATATTACTTACTGCACCCGGTTTCTGCAGTCAAAGTACGAGTGTTTTTATGAAGCAAATAATTTAGTAAGGACATGCAGGTTGTCACACACAGGACTCTGTGTGTGTGTGTGTGTGTGTGTGTGTGTGTGTGTGTGTGTGTGTGGACTTTAACCTGCTATAAGCTCACTATGAATGCACAGTAACTCATGCAGGCTGCCTTTGTTGGCAGAGGAGTTTAACTGTAACAGCATCTCCTCACCTTGAGACAACATAGTGAAAGATCAACGCGTCTCTTCAAGTTCATCAGTTTGTGGATGTTAGTGAACCAGCTGCCTCAAAACTGTCACCAAAATAAACATGTCTAATTTATCTTTAGGTGTTCACCATTATGCTTCAAACAAATAATAGACTCTGTGTGATTTTGTTAAAATGTGTGCAAGTTTTGTATTCGGTCCTGGGGTGAATTATGGGATTTGGGTGAACATGCAGATGGTTTTTCTGTCAAACAGGGGGAACTTGAAACCAACCTCGAGGCTACAGAAGCTCTCATGTGTACACATACTTCTTACACGCAAAGTACTTTATTGTCCTGTAGCCGATCTAACTGAAAAATCTCACTGCCGGTTCATATCCCTTTGTTTGTCTGTAGATGTTTATATGTGACAGGGGAGTGACAGCAGCATTGATTGATGCTGTCAAGAGTTTACTGACTGGAGGAGATCAATATTTGGCTAAAGAACAGGTAAGGCTTAGCAGATGCAACAAGTGCAAGCTAAAATAAACGTCCATTTAATTTTATTATCACGACTTTTGGTGGCGGCTCATCCAGTATGTAGTGTATCAAACAAGTAAGTCAAGATGACTGTTGCATTAGAGCTCAGCCTGGATTTAAAAAAATAGCAAATTGAACCCCATTTATGCACTTTCCCTTGGAAACAAAACCACAGTATTAACTGCATTTGTGAATCTATCGCTGCTGTCTGTATTAATGGCTTTATTGCATTATCTTTGATCTGTCCTCGCCATATGATTTAATCAATTACAATCCACATTGCCACTCAGCTATTGCATGCACATTTTGCAACTTCATGACAATGTTTGGAGAGACCAAAGTGCACTGTGCCACTTTGGCAGCGTTGGTTTAGCGTCCGGGAACAGGAGGGGTGTTCTTGGACTGGCACCAAGAAGAGTGACTTCATCTTCACTTAATTTTAAAGTTAATCAACATTTCACTCCTCAAATCTCAGCAACATGATGCACTGTACTGCAAGACTCACTGCTGTCTGTCAAGCTACACTTCACCTTTGTATTTAATTGTTCTCACATTATCAGTTGTCTGCAAATAAATGTTGCCCCCCTTACCCCTGTAAAAAAAAAATTCTAATAAGTTTGGTCTCAAATGTATTCTTCAATTCAGTGTGATGTTCATTTAGTAAATTATGTCCCCAATTTTGACAGTTTCACTGTGCATTTTCAGTTCATGAAGCAATTTGTAACCTTTTGACCACCAAAAATGTCTTATTAAGTGTTCGGTCAAGATTTGCATCCCACTTAATATCACGATCACTAATATTCACTTTGCTGGCCAAGCTAGCAAGCAAGCACTAGTAATGAGTTGGTAACTTAGTGTCTGTTATGCTAACAGTATGTGGCCACATATCGTCACTTCAGCCACCAAAAATCTAGGATGGGGTGCTGTGGCTAAAATGCCCAACTTGAGAGATCAAAACAATAGTTGGTGTCAATATATGTTCCTGACAATAATAAGACACTATTACACAGGTCTACATGTGGAGGTTTATGTGCCAAGATGTGCAAAAATGAGCCAGTAAATAGATAAGGGATTGGGCATGAATGTAAACAATGCCTGATTCAAACTTTTGGCAAAAACGACAAGAGGCACCAGCAGTTTTCTAAGGCACATAAGGCGTGATACAACAGGACAGTGGTACTCCTCATAGGGTGTTAAGTGAACTCCATGTGTAAAAATCCTCCTCCTCCTTTAAAAGGGGATTTTTTTTCCTCTAATAAAACCTTGAAGGACAGAGGCTGTCTTATGTTTTACAGACTGCAAAGTCCTTGGGGGCTAATAAGATAAGACTGACTGGAAAACAAAAAGAATGACTCATATCTAATATCTAAAATAATGTCGGCCTCCCTCAGGTTTAAGTGGAGCTGGAGGCCACTGTATAATTTTAACTCCAGGGTTGGTTTGTGTTCATAGTTTAGAGTTGAGCAGCTTGTGTCAGTCACACAGCTCTCTACGCTGTTTGCGTAAACCCTTGCAGGGAGTGGCTGGGTGCGGATGAATGGCGCAAGCGGGGAGTCTCCCGGACATAGCGGAACAGACGGCCCGCCTCAGTGAGATGGAGCTTTGAATAAGTTTCCCCAACACATAACTAGCTAAACCACATCTAAAGAGAGACTTCTTATTCTCTATTACATGTGTAATAAGAGAAAGCCGGGGCAACTGCTCGTAGCGACATCTCCACTTTACGTTAGAAAACTTTTTTTGCGCATTCATTATTCGCACCGTAAACGACAGTTAATGGCCGTTTATCTGGTGGAAACAACTTGTGTGTTTACTCAGGGTCTGCCGGTGTGCTTTGTTGGTTAGGCTTGAAGGCTCCATGACCTTCTGTTATCGCGGTGTCCCTAAACAAACATCACCGATATCAGGACAAGCAAAGGCCTGGTAGCTCAACTTTGATCAGCGGTTACGTTTGGAAACCGAGAGGGCTCCAGTTAAGAGCGTGTCAGCAAAGTTTGGTGTGTTAAAACTTCACGTCAACCCTCCCAGGAGCACGACTCTCCCGTTTCTGTCTAAAAATAGCAGCTTAATGTTTCTGTGTGTGAAACGAGCCCGCTCCGGGGCTTTTACGGTCCTAGTGACACGTCCATCCCGGAGCTGGTAACGGTAACTCACCT
This sequence comes from Centropristis striata, assembly GCF_030273125.1. Classification (NCBI taxonomy): domain Eukaryota; kingdom Metazoa; phylum Chordata; class Actinopteri; order Perciformes; family Serranidae; genus Centropristis; species Centropristis striata. Next base: position 22,561,756 of record NC_081530.1, read on the forward strand.
CTCTCTTCACTGTGCAGCCAGGTAATGTAACGTTCGTCCTAAAATGTCTCCCCTGTACCGCAGCTGCTTCTCGTCCTCTGTTCCTGTTGTGTGGGAGGGGGATTTCATATAGTTATCGCCATCAAAGACAACTTGTTGATCGTTCAATGAGCTGCCATCCGCCTTTTTTTTCTTCTTCTTCTCTAACCGCAGGTTCGCCACATTCTCAGAAAGAAAAAACTGTGTCGCACTTTGCCTCCAAAAACTCTCACTTGTGGTCGTGATTTGAAGCTGGTTCAGTGAGGACAAAAATGTTTAGCTTTTAACTTTTCGTCTGGTTAAAGTGATCTGAAAGGGCCTCGGTTTGTTGCAGTTGAATCGGACGGATACAGTGGATATTATGGTAGTATGTTGGAGAGGAGCGGGGGGCGGGAGCAGGCTATTTAAAGTGACGTGAGCCTCCACTCGCTATGAGGGGTGCTTAGTGCCACAAGAGGGAGGCTGGCAGGAGAAGCCTGTCTGCCAGTGTGTATACATACATAGCCTACATACATACATACATACATACATACATACATACATAGCCTACATACATACATACATACATACATACATACATAGCCTACATACATACATACATACATACATACATACATATATATATATATATATATATATATTTACATTAAAATAGTACAGTAATAATAAAGATAATAATAATATAATATATACATAATATATATATACATATAATAATAAAGACATACATAGCCTACATACATACATACATACATACATACATACATACATATATATATATATATATATATATTTACATTAAAATAGTACAGTAATAATAAAGATGTACTTTTAAGATAGTCGCCTAAGCATTCTTACTGCTTTCTCTCATCAGAGGTACTTTTGTATTGTAATTAGACATGTAAATCTTCATGTACATTGTAACTACACCGGTCCCACGAAATGAATGGCCACGATTCTTACAGATGTCTCGAAGCTTTATTTTCTCTCTCTCTCTGTACTTCAGCTGACACCGTGAAAACTACAATGAATAAAGACATACACACTTGAAAACACATGCAACTCCCAATCACTGTTAATTATCATTGTAACATATAAACAGAAAGTTACCGTGTCCGCCACTTGGACCACATGTAGAATTATTGTTCTGCCGTTGCTTGCTCTCCTCTACAGCCTTTTCTGCTGCTCTGACCCATAATGCAACTGAACCACAACAAACTGACCCGGCCTCACATTTCGACCTCACATTTCCCACAATGCCCTAAATCAGACCCTTACATTTCACATTAAAAGCCCTCAAAAAGAAATACATTTAACCAAACATTTTATGACATTAATTATTGTAGTTTAAATCACCTTTTTATAACCAGGAACCTGAATGACCATGAATGTCTATAAACACTACAAACACATAAACTGTTTCAGAGACAGTTACACTCCCACCAAATTACTATAATTTATGATGATCTTTATGTTTGAATAAATCTAGTAATTTTCAGAACCAATTAGTGGTTATCTGTAACTCTCAGATTAAATCTGATACTTTGAACTTTCTGATCAGGTAGGTGTTATTTGCACCAAAATCATTTCAGTTGTTCTCTACAAGTACAACTACTTTATGAATAGGACGTTCAAGAATGGATGTGGCATTAACTCGTTGACCATCCTTATTGAGCCTTCGATTTCCTATCTGTAAAGTCACTTTTCTCACTAGTCCATCTTCATCTTCACAAATATTTAGTACTTTTCCAAGTTTCCACACATTGCGAGGAATCTCCTCCTCCTTTACAATGACAATATCTCCAATTTTCACATTTCGCCTTGCAGAGTGCCAGCGCTGTCTTAATGTGATGTTTGTCAGATATTCTTTCCTCCACCTACTCCAGAATTGCTCCATGAGATACTGGACTCTGCGCCACCTCTTTCTGGCATACAGGTCTTCTGCCACAAATTTTCCTGGTGGAGGCAGCGGGACAGAGGTTTTCATGGTCAGTAGATGGTTTGGGGTAAGTGGCTCTAAACTTGTGGGGTCATTGATGCTGTCAACAGTAAGTGGACGACTATTTATGATTGACATGGCTTCATAGAGAAATGTTCTCAAGGAAGCATCATCTAATCTTCCTGCACTCCGTGAGAGGACACAGCTTAGGACGCTCCTAACTGTCCTGATCTGCCGCTCCCAAACACCTCCCATGTGACTGGCATCAGGCACATTCATTATAAAGTCACATTGTTTTTCAGCCAGGTAAGCAGTCAATCGATCTTTGTCCAATTCTTTTAAAGCTTTTGCCAGTTCATTTTTCGCCCCAACAAAGTTTGTCCCTTGGTCTGATCTGATTTGTCTCACAGGTCCACGGATAGCCACAAAACACCTCAAGGCATTTATGAAGGCATCAGTTGTTAGATCTTCCAATAGCTCAATGTGAATTGCCCTTGAGGACAGACAGGTGAGTATGAGACCGTACCTTTTACTCTCTTTACGACCTTGCTTAGTGTTAAAAGGTCCAAAACAGTCCATTCCACAGTAGGAGAATGGAGGGGAGGGTTCAACACGGTCAACAGGTAGATCTGCCATCTTTTGCGTTTCTGTTGGCCTGCGAGCTCTCCTGCACGTAACACATTGTTTGATGTGGTTTGCCACAACTTTGCTGCCACCAACAATCCAGTAACCATTTGCTCTCAGCTCATTTAGCGTTTGTCCTCTGCCTTGATGCTGAGTTTTTTCATGACAGTGATCTAGGATCAGGCGTGTGACCACCCCGTCCCTTGGTAGGATTACTGGATGTTTCAAGTCAAGTGGTAAGGAAGCCTTTTTCAATCGCCCTCCCACCCTGAGCACACCATCTTGCAATACTGGATCGAGCTGGAACAACTGATGGCTACGAGGAAGTTTGCCTTCAGTTAGTATTTGCATTTCCTCCTTGAAAGCGTCATCTTGTGCCAGTTTCACAAGCACAAGGCTTGCCTGTCTTCTGTCTTCTACACTTACAGGTTCTGCTGTTTTGGTTGCTTTTGCCAACTGCTGGATTCGAGCAACAACATTCACTGCTGTGAGCCATTTTGAAAACCGCTTGAACCTCTCCAAAAAGTTGTCCTCTTCTACAACCTTGGTTTGTAGTACTTGTGTCGTTTTGATTTCCGGATCACCCAGCAGGAGTTGTGGCGTTGATTCTGGTGTGACAATCTCTCTTTCCCACAGGAACTTGGGTCCAGTGAGCCAATTTGAACTGATCAACTCTGCCACCTTAAGGCCTCTGGAGGCATGATCTGCCGGATTTTGATCAGTGTTGACATGATGCCACTGTGCTGGGTCGGTTGTTTCTCTTATCCTCTGGACTCGATTTGCAACAAAAACATGAAATCTACGGGCTTCATTGTTAATGTAGCCCAAGACCACCTGTGAATCTGTCCAAAAGTATTCTTGGTCAATTTTTAGCTCCATCTCCTCTTTCAACATGTTGCTGACTGCTGCAGAGACCACTGCAGCTGTTAACTCCAGCCTTGGTATGGTTACAACTTTCAAGGGTGCTACTCTTGCCTTACCTATGACTAAGGAGCACTGCACCTTGTGTTCACCTACCACTCGAATGTATGAGCACTGGCCGTATCCATAGCTACTTGCATCAGAAAAATGGTGCAGTTCAGTTCTCTGAACTTTCCCTAGGTTTTCTGGAGTAAAGCATCTTTGAATCTGTAGGTTTTGTAGATTCTCCAAATCCTTCAACCAGCTCTCCCATTTCGGCTTCAGTTCTTCAGGCAGTGGTTCGTCCCATCCAATACTCTTTTGGCACATTTCCTGTAGTATTTTCTTTCCCAGCAGGAGGAAGGGAGCCAAGAAGCCTAATGGGTCGAAAACAGAGGCGACAGTCGAGAGGATTCCCCGTCGTGTTGCTGGTTTCTCATCCATGGTGACCTTAAAGGAGAAAGTGTCACTGTTCACACTCCATTTTACTCCCAAAACAGTTTGGACTGGGAGTTCATCATGATTGAGATCCACATCCTGAGCTCCACTAGCACGTTCACTGTCAGGAATCGACTCCAAGACTTCTCTGTTGTTAGAGATGAACTTGTGGAGGTGCAATCTCGCCTTTGCACACAGAATTTGCGCTTCTCTCACCAGTTTAATAGCTGTCTTCACAGATTCCACGCTGATGAGGCCATCGTCAACATAAAAGTTTTTTCTGATAAAGTTGGCAGCTGCAGGATACTCTCTTTCATTCTGGCTTGCAAGATACTTCAGCCCATAATTTGAGCAACCAGGAGAGGATGCTGCTCCAAAAAGATGGACTTTCATGCGATACTCTTTTGGCTCTGAATTTGTGTTGCCATTTTCAAACCACAGGAAACGTAAGTAATCCCTGTCCTCTCGACTAACGTGAAACCTATGAAACATTTTCTCTACATCACAGGTCACTGCTATTGGATGTTTGCGAAACCTGCAGAGCACTCCTGTCAGCCCGTTTGTAAGGTCAGGTCCAGCCAGTAAGTGATCATTAAGAGCTGTGCCATTGTATTTGGCCGAACAGTCAAACACAACCCTAATCTTTTCTGGTTTTCTAGGGTGATATACCCCTTGGTGAGGAATATACCATACATGTCCTGTTTGGGGTTGATGTTCAGCTCTTTCTGCATCACCATCTCTGAAGACATTTTCCATAAATTTGACATAATCCTCCTTAAATTTTGGATTTTTGTCAAGTTTTCTCTTCAGGTGCTTCAGTCTCACTAGAGCCAGCTGCTTGTTTTCTGGCAGTTTTGGACGTGTTTTAAAAGGAAGGGGCATCTCCAGATGTCCATCTGCATTCTGGTGTACTCCTTCACTCAGTAACTGCATGAACTGTATGTCATCTTGCGATATGCTCTTTTCTCCAGATTGTGTGTCCTTGAAGTCAGATTCAAGGACTTTAATGACAGTGGCTGGCGTCAGTGGTGGAAGTTCCTTGACAGACACACGATGACACAGACCTGTCACTTCTGTTGACCTTGCAACCTGTGGTGAACTGCCAACAATGCTCCAACCCAAGTCAGTTTTGACTGCATAAGGCTCTTCATCACCCCCTGTGATGACACGTCGTGGCGCCAAGGCTCTGGAGCAGTCATAACCTATTAAGAGTCCGACTTCACAATCCATCAGATCTGGTATTTCCCTTGCTATTTCATTCAGATGTTTCCACCTTTTTGCAGTTTCAGGGGTCGGAATGTGGGAACGTTCCAGTGGGATGAAGTCTCTGGAGTATGCAGTTGGCAAGTTAATAAAGCTTTGTGAGGTAAACCCTCTGACTCTGAGACCACTGACTCTCTCACTCTGAACAATGGAATCTTTTCCCATCATAGTGGTAAGCTTTAACTTAACTGGCTCTATATGTGCCTTCATCCTCTCACACACCCCTTGGTCTACAAAGGTGTTGCTGCTCTGGGTATCTAGTAAAGCATACACTAATGTCTCTTTCTCAGGTGTAGTGATTGAGGAAATCCACACAGGCACTATCATGGATGTACTCCCACCATTTCCTCTGTCTATGCAGCAGGAAAGGGAAGATGTATTCTCTTCTGCTTGCATGGCCTGAGCAGATGGGTTTGCAGCAGGGAGACGGTCTTCATGAAGTGGTGTTGGATGATGTTTCTTGCAAATGCTACAAGTAGCTCTATTCTTGCAGTCCTTTGAATTGTGTCCTTTTCTAAGACAACCAAAGCACAGGTTATTGTCAAATATGAACCTTTTCTTGTCCTCCACAAGCTTATTGGTAAACCTCTGACACCTGTGGATGGAGTGGCTTTCTCCACAGCAAATACACGGGGCTGGGTTTGTAGATGTTACTCTCTTGTATCCACTTGAATCCCTTGAGCTGTTTTCCACAGCACTGTATGTTTTCATCACTGTACTTGGTTGATCTGACACTTTTACATTTGTGTTAAACACATTTGCTTTTGGGCGTTTCACATCTCTTAATGGCTTTTCTTCAGTAAGTTTCAGTGCATGAAAGGATGTCACTGGATTACATGCACATTCTGCTTCTCGTGCTATGAAGTCAGCAAACTCCTTGAATTCAGGGTATTCCTCTGTTTCTCTCAACTGCTTTGTGACATGGCGATTCCAGCGAGAAGTTACCCAATCAGGGAGTTTTTGGAGCATCTTTTGATTCTCTTCACAGTCATTTAACACCTGAAGCCCTTTAATGTGTGGCATGGCATTGCTGCAGGCTGTCAGAAAATCACTAAATTGTCTCAGTTTAACTGACTCCCTTGAGCCAATCTTCGGCCAGTTGTTTAGTTTTTCTCTATATGCACGCTGGATTACAAAGAAGTTACCATATCGTGCATTCAATACCTCCCATGCTTGGTCATAAGCTTCATCATCCTTTCTATAGAAGCTTCCTTCCAGTACAGACCGTGCCTCACCACTAATGTATTTTTGGAGGTAAAACAATCTGTCTGCTGGATTCATGCAGCGACGTTCTATCAATGCTTTGAAGCTTGTGCTCCATTCTAAAAACTTGAGTGGGTCTCCTGAAAAGACTGAGGGCTCTGGTGCAGGAAGTCTGGTAAGAACCATTGTGTCATGTAGGGCTTGCACTAACGATGCTTCATTGTTAGCATTCTTTGACTGTTCAGTGTTATTGTTACACGTTTGTTCCCCTTTATTTTCTTTTTTAGGTACAGGAGTATGACTGGCCAACTTACTGCCTGCCGTGCTGTTTTGGTCATCAGCCTCACTTTCAGTTTCAGAGTATGCCTTAAGCCTGGCAGCTATTACTTCAAGATCTCTCTGATTTTCTAGCCTTCTGAGTTCTTGCCTTTGTGTAGCAATTGCTTCTTCCCTCTTCATTTCAGCCTGTTTTGCAGCTAACTGTGCAGCATATTCTGCTCTTTTTGCTGTCATACTTTGCTGTTCTGATGCACAGCTTGACTGATGGCTACGAACGGTGAATTTTGAGACTGAAGTACCAAATATTGACTGGGCATACTCTCTGTCAAGCACCATACGAAGTCTTGCCTCTTCAGCCTTAACATCAAACTCCTCTTGCCCCACTTCACTCATGCGCACTTTCATTAACTCCATCAAATCCCTTGTTACTGCTGCACAAGAGTCCATTTTTCTTCTAACCTCAGTAGAAGGTGCTAATTGACATCGGATATTTTCATACATATCTCTCACTTTTGTCTCCATTCCTTCAACAGCATCCATCATGTCACCCAAGTCTTCATCAGTGCACTCGTCTTTAAGTTTGGTACGAGAAGCTCTAACTTGTTCTTTCCAGCTTTCATAGAGCATGATGAATTTACTCTCTTTCTGTGAAGCCTCTTGTTGCTTCAGCTCTTGCATTTTTGGAGTAAACTTTCTCTCCCGAGAAGATTTCCTTGTTGATGAAGTTAAAGAGGTAGGTTCCATTGTTATTTTCAGAATTTCTATTTTTGCGTGAATGTCACCAATGAGTGTCTCTAACCTTTCCCTTTCAACTTTGTCACTTTGTGATTTTAGTTGTTCACTTAACTCAGTCAGCTCTTCTTGAAGTGACTCAATTTGTACACTACATTCATCAGCCTGTGATTTTTCTCCCTGAACTGACATTGTACATGTTTTAGAAAGGACACTATCACCGATTAATGGCAAAAGATGCACATAGCTTTGAAACCTGCTAACTGCGATCTTAGTTACAATATTTTGTAAGTGTTTAACCAAGAAATCCTCTTAATGCACTCCTTTGATTAAGCATTCAAACACTTGGATCAAAAATACTATTACAACATTCATTAACAAAATAAACAATAACAACAGTGGTTTGTAATCAGGCTTCAGTGATAAATCAGTCACTTTCTTATTAATTAACCAGTATTTTCAACATGTATTATTATTCTCACAAGATTAGCAAATGTTCCAAATTTTATGGAAATTACACCATCAAACCTGATGCTATCTGCCGATTCGCTCTTCTGCCAGTGCTGGGATGAAACAGTCAGTCCACTTTGTAACCCATGGACGGGATATTTGCAGAGCTGTAGTCTACGCTGTCAGACGGCGCCCTCTGTGAATGGAACTGCGATTCTCGAACGTGCCGGTGTCAGGAACAGCCACTCTCCTTCCATGAATTGGCAAGCCTTTTCCCGCGTTTTGTCCGATCACCCGCTGCCCAGCGCTCTTGCTTCTTCTTCTTCCATGAATTGGCAAGCCGTATCCCGCGTTCTCTCCGACCACAAGCTGCCCAGCGATCGTGCTTCTTCTTTTCTCATTCACGGCCGCGCACCTTTCTTTCTCCGGTGGTACGTTTTCACTGTAACTACACCGGTCCCACGAAATGAATGGCCACGATTCTTACAGATGTCTCGAAGCTTTATTTTCTCTCTCTCTCTGTACTTCAGCTGACACCGTGAAAACTACAATGAATAAAGACATACACACTTGAAAACACATGCAACTCCCAATCACTGTTAATTATCATTGTAACATATAAACAGAAAGTTACCGTGTCCGCCACTTGGACCACATGTAGAATTATTGTTCTGCCGTTGCTTGCTCTCCTCTACAGCCTTTTCTGCTGCTCTGACCCATAATGCAACTGAACCACAACAAACTGACCCGGCCTCACATTTCGACCTCACATTTCCCACAATGCCCTAAATCAGACCCTTACATTTCACATTAAAAGCCCTCAAAAAGAAATACATTTAACCAAACATTTTATGACATTAATTATTGTAGTTTAAATCACCTTTTTATAACCAGGAACCTGAATGACCATGAATGTCTATAAACACTACAAACACATAAACTGTTTCAGAGACAGTTACATACATGAACTAAATTTCACACGTAGATTGTTAAATTTGTATAAATCCATTATACCTACACTGGTGGTGGCAATCTTATTCGAAATGACCGTGAAAACACCGGAAAGTGCAGCATTGTAGATGTTTCAGATTTGGGATACAGTAACAAACGGTGTCCGATTTGGGATACAGTCTTGATAGATAGACAGACAGACAGACAGACAGACAGACAGACAGACAGATTACTTTATACATTCCTGAAGGGAAATTCAGTCATCATAGCAGTCCAGTATTTGAATACAATAAAATAGATACAGTGGAATAAAATACTGAGGTAGAAAAAACAAAAAGAAGAATAGGACAAGGACACTTAAAAAAACACAAGATAAATAAATAGGTAAATAAGATGCAGTGGCAAGATGGTGGTTATGGTAATTTTTATTTTGTCTATACAGTGTCAGAAAACAGTGAAAAATGTCCATTATCATTTCCCGGAGGCAATAGTCTAACCTCAAGAAATTCTGCTTAAATATATATGTCATAGTAAAGCTGGAAACCGAGCATGGTTGGCAATTTGGCTTAAAAAACAAGTGAAACAAGCAGTACTGAATGGGCCCTCGCAGTACACGCGTGTTGGGGCATGCTGCCGTCGGGGTGTGTGCGTTACAGGGGCCAGTCTATACCACCCCTATGAATTTCATTGCATTAAGTGTTATAGTGTGGCCACGGTACCAAATATGAAATTAGACTGCCACCACAGTGCCACCTAGGGGCCGATCAATAAAACCTTAAAGGGTTATCCTCAGGAGGGCATTGACAATAACTGTACCAAGTTTTGTATAATGATGCACAAACTATCCCTTTAATCCTCATACAGTGTCTGAAGGAGGACTCTTACTGATATGTATAAGTTAGAAGAGGCGGGTAGCAATGGTGGAAAGTAACTATGTACATTTACTCAAGTACTGGACTTAAAGTAAAATTTTGAGGTACTTTTATGTACATTTTATGTAACTTTATACTTCTACTCCACTACATTTTGAGGCATATATTGTACATTTTATTCCTCTACATTTAGCTGAAAGCTTTAGTTACTTTTCAGGTCAAGATTTAAAATGAAAAACATGATACATTTAAAATGATTACCCATTTTTATAAATTGAACCACTTAAAAGTTTATTAGGTAGTTTAAATGAGCGGAGTGGAGTCATTTCACAGTGTGGTATTAGTACTTTTACTGAAGTAAAGGATCTGAACACTTCTTCCACCACTGTCTTTTTTACTTCTTTACTTTTTTTTTTTTTTACTTTTTTTTTTACATTTTTTTTTCTTTGTTGTTTTTTCTTTCTTATTTTTAATTTTTAAATTTTTTTTATTTAAATTTTTTATTTTTTATTATTTTTATTTATTTATTTATTATTATTATCATCATTTTTTTCCCTTCTGCGTATGCGCAGACTTTTTGCGGTTCTGCGCAAAAGAGAAATAGGTTAGGTTAGATTTTCGGTTGGTGTCAGATAATTCATTTTTAAAGGTTTCCTCAAGCATTTCTCTAACAATACAGTCAGTGTGTGGTCATGGTTGGGCGTTCGGCGGGGGGTAAACAGTCTTTCCCCTTTGCATAGAAGTGCTTGGCTAAGTTGCTTAAACCCACATGCTAATGTTAACAAGGTCTTATTGAGAGACAATGCATTTCAACCCCACCCTCACCAGAAGGGAAAACAAACTATCCTTCTCCAATAACTTTGCAATGAATGAAATCCCTCCCTTGTCAAATCCCTCCCCCTAGGAAAACACCAGTAAAATGCCTAAAGGCCGCTGTGTGGTGGGATGCACTATGAAAGGGTAAAGAATCCAGAACTAAGTTTTTAAGCTGATGAACTGAAAACCAGAGTTTTTTAGAGGTTGAAAAGTGACAATGGGTCAGCTGGTGTATCCTGACGTTCGGTATGCCGAATAACATAGGTTGGCTATGACTTTGGCATTAACAGCATAACTAATACTTAAACCTATTGTAGTTATACTATGGCAGAGTAGAGTTAATAGAATGAAAGTTTATCAGATAAATTTGCTAAAACTGAATTCATCCCATAATAATTTCTCAGTCACATCATACGCCACCATGGACTACAATTTCATTGCTAAGCAGATGATACCCATCTCTCCCTCTCCACAAAAACCATCACCCCCGCCACTCTGCTCACCATCACAAACTGCCTTACTGACATAAAAACCTGGATGAACAGCATCTTTCTCAAACTCAACTGCAACAAATCAGAAATCATCATCACTGGCCCCAAATCCCGCCTCCCCTCTTCCCAGGACTTCTCACTGAACATCGATGGACACACAGTCACCCCCTCCCCCTCTGTCCCAAACCTCGGCGTCACCATGGATCCAACCCTCTCCTTCAAATCACACATCAAGAACATCACCAAAACATCCTTCTTCCACCTCCACAACATCTCACGTGTCCGTCCAATCCTGTCCTCCTCCGCTGCCGAAACACTTATTCATGCTTTCATAACCTCCAGACTGGACTATTGCAACAGCATTCTCTATGGCCTCCCCTCCAACAACCTTCAAAAACTACAATATGTCCAAAATTCAGCTGCCCGATTGCTCACCCACTCCCACTCCAGAGAACACTTCACGCCCATCCTTCAGCACCTTCACTGGCTCCCTATCCAGCACAGAATCCACTTCAAGATCCTGCTCATCACCTACAAAGCCCTCAATAACCTTCTCCCCCATACCTCACAGATCTCCCCCAACGTCATTCCCCCATCCGCAACCTCAGATCTTCAGACGCCAACCTACTGACCCCCATCACCAGGACAAAGCACCGCACCGTGGGGGACCCTCTGGACCTCCCTCCCTACTCACATCAGCAATTCAGACTCCCTCCACGCCTTTAAAAAACAACTCAAAACCCACCTTTTCAAAATAGCTTACAAGACCTGAACTCGAATCTCTCATCTCTGTTTAGTTCTGTTTTCTTTTGCATTTTGTGTTTGTGTGTGTCTTATTGCTGTTATGTTAAACAACTTTGAGTACCTTTAAATGTGCTATAAAAATTGAATGTATTATTATTAATATTATTATTATTATTATTATTATTATTATTATTAATACTTTTTTACCCCAAAATATTCTTCATTGAAAAATACAATAAGACATTTCCAATTACAGAATACAATTATCCTTTTCTTATTTTTTATACATATATGTACATGTAAACAGTCACATATACACATACACAAACGATAATGAACAAAAACACAAGAAAAATAATTAAATTAAATTACCCCCACGTCCCACCTCGGCACAATTCATACATTTTTAATACTTTGAATGGAATATTAGGCCAAAAAATAAAAATATATTTATATATATTTAAAATATTAGATTTCTTTGGGAATAGCATAGAAAAGTAGTAGTAGTAGTAGGATAGAGCAACCTCCTGTGACAATGTTAGGATGGACTGAAAATATGGTGACAATATCCCCTGTAATAGAACTTTTGCTCCACTGACTTGCCAGTTCAACCAGAGAGACTGAGGAAAAATGACACATAGTTAAAAGATGTTTTAAAAAAATAAAATAAATTCAGGACTTTTGAGAAACCATTCAGGTCTGGAGCCCCAGAAACCCACCCACCGCTCCTCACCTGACCTCAGTGTTATTTCAGAATTAACTGTAGTCAAGTACAGGACCTGATATAATCAAATAAAAAAAACAACCTATGGTATTTTTATGAGCTATTCCTTATCAGGCTAGTTTACAATTGTTTTCTTCACTTTTTATCTAGCAGCCAGGACTCAAGTTGAGCAAAGGTTCAATTATATCAGATTTCACTGTCCTCAGGGCCCTTTTCAGTTGGGGCTTCTTTGTTGCGCGGCCATATATAAAAAGTGCCCTATGAGTATTTTACTTACATATATTAAATGATTTCTTACTATACCATGCTCATATCTGGGGGCTAATATTTTCCAACATCATATATATAATAGTAGATCCTCAAGCAAAAGTGTTTAGCAGCTGTTTTTCCTGGATTGTGGCATGTGCTTTGTGGCATTAATCACCCCTCATACACCCAGGCATGCCAAAGGAGGCCGAGGCGTGTTTGGACGCATCAGACCTAACCCATAAACTCTCTGCACACCCCAGCTGTGGTTGCACACACCTCAGCCTTTGTCCATCCTCTTCATACCTGACCTGGATTATCATGCATGTAGTGTTATTAATAAATAAAAGCCTAGGTGTAGTTATCGATGACTCAACGTAACTGTGTGCAATAATAATGGACAGTATGTACAGGCTTGTAATTGCACTCCACTTACCAATGGTAATTAATTCAAGAAGTGACAATAAAAAGACCGATTTGTTCCTATAATTTCCTTCCTGTACGTCTGTGTAAGTTTGGTCTACATGTGCACATGTAACCAACACTGGAGGCCAGATGTTTTTTTCCTCAATTCTCCTTCAGGCCTATAGAGAGCAGCAAACTCCCCTGGATAACTCATTTATGATCAAACACCCAAAAATCTGAGACAATCTTTAGTCTATCCTGTCGTCTGTTTAAACAAATGGAACAAAAGAAGTGCCATTTTTGATTTGTCATGCTGAGAGAAAAAATAATAACATTAAACAGACACACCTTTTTTTCTAAATTGTACTTTATTTTCTTTTAAAGACATGTTTTAAAACAGCGATTGTAGAGAATAAATAAAGAAACATTATGTTTTTTTTACTTCCATAGGTACATTTATGTAATTAAAAACTCTATATTAATAAGTGTGTTCATTGGTCTTGAAGACCACAGGAATCCTCTTTTTTTTCTTCTTCTTCTTCTTCATCTCCATCTTTATCTTCTTCTTAAATTAAAAAAGAAATTGTCACATCTCCCCCTCCTCCATCAAATTGATTACCAAATAAATTAAAACGTAAAAAATCAAGATAGAAAAATTCCCAGCCATTCCTTCCACTTTGTTAATTTGAAAAGTAGTGGCAGCAGAGAATCTCAACTCGTGAAGCCCTTCGACTCCATCTTTAAACCAAGGTATGTACAGTGAGAGGACATCCAAATCTTTTCCAGTTTAATCACCCCATGTTTTTTAATTTACGTATAAATAATAAAACTAACTCTACATAACAATATTACCAATGGTAATCATACAGAATAGTATTTTCTTTTGCCTCCGACTGTGTAGACTGGCCTTCCTTTTGACGCCATAGACCACAAATCACACTATACAGTAGAACCCTGTTCAGAAGAATAACATCAGTGATATGCTTTTTCTTAACATGTAGATCTCGTTGCCGACAATAGATTATGTACATAATATAAATGAATCCAGCTGTGGAATGATAGGAAATCTGGAGCACTTCGGATATTGCGGATGCAGATTCTGTAGATGTATTTTGTTGCTGATTTTACTGCCGTTTGTTTGTTTGTTTGTTGTTTTTGTAAGCGCATACATGTGATACTGCTTTTTGTGAAGTGTTGCTCCTGTGCTATACGGTTGGTCAAACAACCAAAAAAGGCTGGGACATCCCAAGTGGTTTTCTTGATTGAACTCTTAGGTTTTTCCTGCAAGTGAAGAAGAGAGAGAAAGAGAAAGAGAAAGAGAAAGAGCACAGGGCATTTTAAAGCAAATCACACACATCAAACACATCAATGTAAGACTTTGGAAGTGGAGTGGTGTCTGCAATACACACTGCTTGCACTGATGCCTCAGGGGAGTCTCAGTAATCAACTAGTGTCCATGCAACTCAAATAGTGACAGTCACACTGCTGCAAGTGTATGCACGTTCTTAGAAAAATAGTTTGTCATCTCTTTTGGCAGGCAAATTAATTCAGAACATGCACAGTAGGAATTCTGGTGGGGATAACTGTAACCTCCAAAAAAATTTTAGATAACAGTTGGAGACTATTTTACATTTTTTCTAATGATATTCAAAACCGTGTTGTTCACCAAACTGCGGTTTCTCAGGGAGGTAAAATTATTTAAATCATCCACCAGGTAGTTTATTTGTGATGCAGGTTGCTGCAAACAGGGCATCTGCAGGTACCAGAAATATCTGTCTGTGGCTTTTTAACACCTTTTTGTCATGTTAGTTTATTCAAATTTAACACCGGTTGTGTATCGGAGCAGGTAATGTGATTCTGCTGTCCTTTTCTAAATGGTGATTAGATTTTTAAAATCCTCACAAACAGCCATTACAAACCCTCAAACTTTGTCTAAACCTATGGAGTCATAGGAAAGCCATAAAGAAAGGAATAAAGCTGTAAAAGAAAAAGAAAATAATGTGGAAATATGAAGAAGAATAAAAAAGATAATATGGACTGCGTGTAGATAATTACAAATATCAAGTACACAAAAAAGAGAAACACAGAAAAGTTTGAATAAATGTGGAAATAAAAAGAGAAATGACAAAATATGAAGAAGAATAAAAAAAATAATATGGACTGAGTGTAGATAATTACAAATAACAAGTAAAAAAAGAGAAACAGAAAAGTTTGAATAAATGTGGAAATAAAAAGAGAAATGACAAAATATAAAAGAATAAGCATTTTAATTTATTTTCAAATTTAGCATTTTACATATTTCTGTAAATATAAAAGATAAAATATATTTTTGCATATAAATGACTATTTTTTTTCTTTTATTCTTTTATATATTTCTGTCTATATTTCCACATGTGTTTACTTTTTTGTCTTATATTTAATTATCTTTATATTTCCACATTTTTAATGTACTTTTTAATTTGTCTTTATTCCACATTATTTCATGTATTCCTCCTTATATTTCCATATTTATTTTCTTACTCTTTAACAAATGTATTTTTATTTATGGGACTTCTATGACTCCTTACAAACCCATTTACATTTCTATAAATTATAACTATGATTAGATCATGAGATATCAAATATGTCAGGGTCTATTTAAGACAAATGTGTAGAGGTTGAAATTAATTCAAACATCTTTATATTTTGTGCTTTTTTTCAGAATAGAAAAAAAATGATATCAGACTTTTTAAGGCTTTTGTTTTTGTTTAATTAAAATGTCTTACCTTTTCAGACCTGCAGATACCCTGTGCATGAGACACATCATGTGCTTTGTGTTATTGTTTTTTTTGTATATATTATTTCAATAGTACTGTTTTTTGTTATTATTATTATTATTATCATCATATTTTTAGAGTCCCAGAATTCCTACAGAGGAATGCAGTTCCTCAGCCAGCAGCACGTGTCACAGGAACCAAACAGCTTTACCCAAAACCTTCTAAAGTAAGGTTAGTGTCTCATTTGGTACAACACACACACAAACACACGCAAACACACACACACACACACACGCACACACATTCACGTACACATGAATATTTTTTCACATCTAATCAATACAAGACACACGAATATGAAAATCCACGCACCTTCTTGTTGTTTCACACACACACACACTCACACACACACACACACACACACAGCCATTGGCCCTTTTCAGACCGCGTTTCCGTAAAAGTGCTGCAATGAGCTCTGCTGTCATTTCGTCTTAGGACATTCATACTGATTCTGCAACGTTATAACGTTTATATTGGCGTCTATACACATTGCAATCCGGCATTGCAGAACGAAGTGGGAGGACACGGTATTGCCGTGGTAACAGAGCAGTGGCAGTACGTCTACAATAAGCAACTGCAGCTGCAGGTGCATTCAGAACAATAATGGTGGAAGAACTGCAAGTCATGCTGTTTCTTGCTGTAGAGATTCTACATATTCAACCAAAGTTGTTCTGCATTTAGCTGAACATGATTCGATTACTGTCGGACTCAAGATGTTTCTGATGATACGCTCCACTCCCTTTCTTATTACACGAATGTTGGTCACACAAATGGCATACAGTACTGTGTTAAAGTCTTAGGCAGGTGTGAAAAAATGCCTAGAAGAATTCATGCTGGTTTTGAAGGCAAATATTGATTTGATTTAGATTTTTTTTCTTCTGTTCACTCACTTTGCATTTTGTTAATTAATAAAAATAAACTATTAACATTTCTATTTTTGAAAGCATTCTTATTTTACTGCATTTTTTCACACCTGCCTAAGACTTTTGCACAGTACTGTATGTCACCACCGGTCCACATTGATCGAACGAATTTAACATGTCTGTTACTACCTCTGAAGGCGCGTTACTACCTCTGATCCCCCCCATCACACCTCTGGGACGTTCAGACTGAAGGCCAAACGTCACAGAGGCGTGAATATCGTAGCTTGAAACGGCAGTCTGAAAGGGGCTATTAATACTATATTGTCAACCATTTACAGGGGCACGATCAGTACATTTCCAGTCTCACAAAAACCAAACAAAGTTCAGGCACAAAGTCACTTGGAATTGAGTTACAACCAAACGAAAACCCCGCACTCACCGAAAACTACCACACCAACCAACTAAACAGAGGGGATGTGTAAGAATGATAATCATGACAGACAAAAAAGGAAACTAATCAGAAACCAAAAAAAAGGAGAAAAGTCTAATAATATCCATATTTGATGGACAACAGGCTAATTTAGCTCTGAGCATTGAAGCTTTTAGAGGACTTGAAAGGTGAAAAAAACCAGCATGTCATGATAATCAGTTGCTTACAGATGCTGAGGTAAAGTGACAGTTATTGATCAGTGTTTGCAAGGATTAAAACCAGGACAAAATAATAAGAGGAAACTCACAACGCACCAAACACAGTTCATGGTCGCCACAGTAACCCGCCATGCAGTTTGAGCATGGTGAATCAAGGCAACGGCCCAAAATAACAAAAAAAAACTTGCTAATGGCAACCATCACAGGCAATATCGCCACAGCACCCAACACAGGCCAATTAACTTACAACGCAGTGAGAAGGAAGGGGGGGAGGTTTTAGCGGTCTTTTAGCGCACGTCTCCACGATATATGTATGGACGGGACAGTCTTGAGAAGTGGTGTGATGTTTTTTTCAGGAAAAATGGCATATGGCACAGCACAAAAACAATAAATGAAAAAAGTAAAACAAAAAATTAATGACGAACAGTTTCAACCCTGCGACAGAACACTGGTTAGACACAAACATTTGAACCGAGTCGGAAAAAAGTCTACTTCTCAATCGAAAAAAAAAGAAAAGAAAAGAAAAGAAAAGCAGCCTCTTTTTATACACAGTGCATTTCAAATTGACGAGTGCTGCCACCTCATTAAAGTTAATCTACTGTAGGGTTATTGACTTCTTCAGTTCCACATGAAAGACAGCCATTTAAGAGCTGAGCCCCCCAATTACATCCACTCTGTCTCTTTAACTTCCAGACACATTCCCAGCTGTCTATCAATCCCTCCCCAAGTCCTCGAGTGTGTCAATATGCAATAACTCACCTCCTTCAGTAAGGCCTGTTGGCATCCTTGGGCCTCTTCAGCTGCACCTTCAGTCTCTTCATGCCGATCTGGAAGCCGTTCATGGCCTGGATGGCAGTCTGGGCGCTGGATGGGTTGTCGAAACTCACAAAACCTGCAGAGGGGAAAATTCAGCATCAGTTCTGAATGGATGTAACTAAGTACATTTTGAGGTATGTGCACGTTTCGAGAGTATTTCCATTTTATGTAACTTTATACTTCTACACCACATTTTGAGGCAAATACTGTACTTTTTACTCCACTACATTTAGCTGACAGCTTTTGTTACTTTTCAGGTCAAGATTTAACATGAAAACATGATCAATTTTAAGTTATTCAACTTTTTAAAAATGTTTATTAAACCTCAGTATATTACAGTTATATAGTATATCAAACAGTTAAAATGAGCCATATCTTTGCAAAATTAAAATGCTGCTTACATAAATACATCAATAAAAATAGTCAAACTTTAATTTGAATATATATAACAATCTGCATGGGTCCATTCTGTATAACGAGGACTTTTAACTTGATACTTAAAAATACATTTTGCGGCAAATATTGTACTTTTTACTGTACTACATTTAGCTGCCAGCTTTAGTTACTTTTCAGGTCAAGATTTAACATTAAAAACATGATCAATTTTAAGTGATTTGACTTTTCATAATTGTAAATTTAATTTAATTTAGCCCTATCTTTACACAATTAAAACACTGCTTACATAAATGCATCAATACAAATAATTAAATAATATTAGAATATATATAACAATCTGCATGGGTCCATTCTGCATAACAAGGACTTTTATTTTGAAACTTCACTACAAACTCCCATGAAAATGCAGGTCTGCTTCAACTCTCAACTCAAAACTTAACTCAAGACTTTTCTGTTTGCCACTGCCTTTCAGTAATACTGCACTGTAACCTTTATTCCTGATATTTGATATTTTATTTTATTTCTATCAGCTTGCTTTCAATATTTATATTTGAATGTCATTTTATATTTTTATCTATATATTTTATCTGCTCGTTTTCAGTCCTAAAATTTTATATTTGAATGTCATTTCATATATGTCTCTTTTTAATGCTTTTAATGTTTTGTGTAAAGCACTTTTGTTGAAAGGTGCTATACAGATAAACTTAGCTGCCAGCTTTGGTTACATTCCAGGTCAGGATTTAACATAAAATAACACAATAAACCTTCTTAAACATAAATTTCAAGGGCTTTTCAAGGACTTTCAGGACACTTAAAATGAGTCATTAACTTGTCTTCTGCTCTTATACTGACAGAGCATGTACAATATACCTAAACTCTAATATGTAACATAATTCAATATGTGAAATTAACTTACTGCCTTATCCTTCTTATTATATTTATTTATTACGACACCAGACATGAGTGTTTTATTTTTGTTTTATCTGTTATTCTCATTTTTATCTGTTTTTATATTTTCTTCTTTATCCCTAATGCACCTTTAGTTGTGGCACTTTATAATCTTGTCCTATCTTATCTTGTCTTGTCTTGTCTTGTCTTGTCTTATCTTATGTTATCTTATGTTATCTTATGTTATCTTATCTCATCTCATCTTAGCTTATCTTATCTTACTTTTAAGTCCCAATTCCCTCAAATTCAAGACACAGCTTGAGACATGGATCTAGGTTAATTACTGTTACAAAACTGAGAATTTCTAATGAGAACTAGCACGCTTTAGAGAAGCTA
This sequence comes from Centropristis striata, assembly GCF_030273125.1. Lineage (NCBI taxonomy): Eukaryota > Metazoa > Chordata > Actinopteri > Perciformes > Serranidae > Centropristis > Centropristis striata. The sequence goes on from NC_081530.1 coordinate 22,581,674, forward strand.
TTAAAGACAATTAAAAAGGGAGAGAGGCTTGAATGTGTGAACACTTCTCCATTGTGTTGTGTTAAGGGGACGCACATGACTGTCGCACTTTCTCGAGGCAGGTGGCGCGTGAAGCAGTGACGCAACACATGCAGGCAACTGAACGTAGCCATTGTACTACATTAATTAAAAAAATATATCAAAAGCACTTCAATTGCTATTATTGCACAAAATATATTAATTCAAGCACTTTCAATGACCTTTGTCTATATAGGACTCAAGGACTAGTGGGAAGCATGAAATAGAACTAAGATGACATTTTTGGTGTAAAAGACATCTGTCATCAAACGGAAACACCACAAGGTGACAGCAGCCATCAGAGTGACTCACCAAAGCATTTACTCTGGTTGGTGGCGCGGTCGACGAAGACCTTTGCAGAGATGACGTTTCCAAAGGGAAGGAACATCTGCAGTATCTCAGAGTCGGTGAACTCCTGTGGCAGGTGGTAAATGAAGATGTTGCAGCCCTCGGGACCTGCACACAAATAGAGGAGAGGCACGACACACGCAGACGTGACACGAAGAGACAAGACAGGTCAGACGATGAGTGAAAAGTGCAGTGAGTGAGTGCAAGAAACACAATATACAACACACACTTTTGTTAGTGAATGCTAAAAGAAGGATTAGCTTAGTGCATTTTTGCTGTGAGTTAAATTTATGTCCTCTTTAAATCTGCAGCCAGAAGCTGGTTATCTTGGTGCAAAAATAGAGGCACAGGGCATAAAGTCTGGAAGCTGGAGGAAACAGCTAACCTGGCACAGACCAAAAGGTAACAAAATCTGTCTACCAGCACCTCTAAAAGCTCACTAATTAGTGCTGGTAGACAGATTTTGTTACCTTTGGACTGAGCCAGGCAAGCTGTTCCCCAGTTTCCAGTCTTTATGCTAAGCTAATTGTCTCCAGGCTGCAGCTACATGTTTACCATACAGACAACAGAGTCATATCATTTTTGTTTTAAATGAGCAATAAAACATCATATCATAAAGTGTCTCAGCATCATTGTTGCAAATGTTTTTTTTTTATTGTTAAGCATAATTTGCTAACAACAAAACATGATAATGCCATGATTCTTTTTCATAAAAAGAAACAAAATGTAAAAAACTAAATAAATATGAAGAACACACTTTAAAAAGACAATAAATAAAATGAAATTAAATTTTAAAAATAACCAAATACATACTTAATATAAATAAATAAAAAACAGGGGAAAAAAACCTGAATACGTATTTAAAATTAAATTAGAAAAAGAATAAAATAATAAAAAGAATGAAGTATTATTGTAAATAGAATATTTTGGGCAATCTTTTGGACTCTTGGTCTGATAAAAAGAGATTCAGAAACATAATTTTGGTCTTTTGGAAATTGTAATCTGTCACATTTTTCCTACTATTTTTGAGACATTTTATAGTCAAAACCATATAATTAAAATAACACTTGATAGAATTTTCAGCAATGCAAATGATCCTTAGTAGCAGCAGCTATTGGTCAAAGATTAACTCAGACTTTGTCTTCACTGTGATAAATCATATCTCTCAAACAAGTTGTAAAAGTCTGCTAATGCACTTTCATATCATACATAAATAAAAGAAAACCCACAGCTATGTAGAAAGGCAGCAGCAGTAAAATCATTATCTGTGAGTGTGTGTGATTTGTGGTAAAAGTCCTAAAACAGGCGATACCACTGGAATGTCTCTCAAAGATATGATTATTCGAGCACTGCTTTTTGAGTTTACCTTCTCGCTGCTGCAGCTGTTGCGGCTGCTGCGGCTGCTGAGCCACCAGTGTGGGCTGGTGGGGGAACGGCTGTCCCACCAGGCTGTAGGCAGCAGGGTAGGTGGCTGACGGGGAGGAGGAACAGGTGAGCAGAGAGCAGGAGAGAGACTGCAAACTAATCAGTTTTTCTTCAAAACAACATCTGACAGCGCTGCATCCCCCACCTACAGATTTGCTAAAACCGGGAGATGCTTTGCATTTAGTTTGTGATGTGTGACTCATTCTATAGAGCGGCGGGTATTTACATTTGTAATATATGTGCATGTTTTGACTTTGGATGTGGATTTTCTACTTTGCACATGCAGTGTTGGGTAGTTGGGGAGAGCAAAGGTAATGTAGCTGCATCCCATTATGTTACATAAAACTGATTTGTATTCTAGTAGACTGGAGGGCTGTTTCAAAGATCTAAAACTACAAAAATGTGAGGTCCAGCGGTCAGAATTCATGTAAAATGTATATTTGTTTGTGTGAGATTATAACCAAGAAGGTTATGTTTGATTGTTGGTCTGTTTGACAGCAGTACGGCAAAACTGCTGACCCGATTTTCATGAAACTTGGTGGGAGCGTGCAGCATGGGCAGAGGAAGAACCCATTATATTTTGGAGCAAATCCCAGTCACAGTGTGGCTGCACAAATAATTTTTCACTTTGCATTTTGCACTTTGAGATTGGGCAGAGGGCTGGACTCTGAGGGCCCTTTACATTTTTTAATATTCCCTTTTTTCTCCTACAAACACTGACACTAAGCCCAAATGGTATATGCAGCAATAAGACAAGCATACAACAATACATTGCTATAAATAAATGTCAATTTATGGTGTTACATGGGACACATCTGACAGTTGCTCTGAAACAGTGAGGCTCACCTGTATAGTGCTGCATGCCTGTATAAGCTTGCTGCAGAGGGTCCAGGACAGGACTCTGAGCTGTGGCAGAATAAACACACCGTCACAAACTGTTATGTGTACACACACACACACACACACACACACACACCAAAAAGAAAAAAAAAGGGTTATGTGGGGCACATCAGCACGCTCTAGATAACATTTAGTGCTTTAATTTAATTTCCTTTCCTCTTGATTAGACCACTCATGAAAAAGCCTGTGAATCTGTGGAGCAATATTCTGGGGCAGTTTTTCTCTACTTTCTGGTGCTGTGAAAGATGTCGCAGCAGTACCTTGATAGGCATGAACCCCGTTGGTGTACAGGGCTTCGGTTGCTGATTGGCCGTTGGGTGGGGCTGGCACGGAGGCGTAGCTGTTCACTGCGATTGGCGGAGGCAGAGCAGGAACAGGCGTGGCTGCCATGGAGGGTGGAGTGCTGGTACCTGGAGACAAGTTTAAAGCATCACTTTTTATTTTATCAAGACAAAGAGGAGATAAGTACAAGGCAAGTGCATTAAAAACCTCTTAATCAACGGAAAATGATTTGATTTCCCTTTTTGATGATTGATTTTTTTTAAAGTCAGTAATTAACTTCAAGTCAAGTCGGTTTTATTAATATAGCCCAATAGAGACAGAGCGCAATTAAGTCCCGCCCACACAAGAGAAGGAGAACTATTTATCGCTCTCTATTGATTTCGTATTACATGAAGGTGCATCCATGTCAATTCTGCCTGCCAGCAAACAACAGGAAAAAGCCTGTAAGCTGCTGTGTGGTGGGATGCACTACCAACAGGATGAAGAACCCAGAGCTAAGTTTTTATAAGCTGACGATTGAAAAACCAAGTCTTTAGGAGGTCAGAAGTGGAGACAGGCATTAAAAGGTGGGGCGTCAGCAGGGAGGATGGGAGAACTCAGTGTGCCTAACGTTACGTGTGCAGCAAGTATTTTGTTACCAAGCCATTCATCCAAATGACAGTGAGTTTTACAATATCTATATTTCTGTTAGTTGAGCTGAAGCATTCTGACAATATGCAGCTTGTGTTGTAGTGGATAATTCTACTCCTTAAAGAATTGTCACTAGCACTTATTGATGCACTAATAGGTCTTTTTGCACTATACCTTGATTGTTTGCTTTTCTTCTTCCTATAAGTCGCTTTGGATAAAAGCGTCTGCTAAATGACTAAATGTAAATGTAAATGGATAAATCAGAAAGCTGCCGTTTGCAATCACCTAAGCTTGCTAACTCACAACTAAAACAAGTTTTTGTCCTCTCTGGTTGACACAAGGTGCTAAAATAATCCTTTCACATGCTTATATCTAATGTTTCACCTGGCTGCAGGCATTTTTCTAGTGTTTCAGCACTGATTCTTTTCCCCTCCCGTGGGCGTAGTTTTGAGAGCATGGCTTTTTCGCAAATTTGCCTCTCAGGGCTTTATAACTTTACTGATTCACGGCACAATATAATAACATTATAATATAATGAGGATGACCAATTACTTTGTAAATGTCTGTAAAAGTGTGAGTGAGTATTTTATTTGGTTCAGACTGAAAGGATCCAACCTCGTTTTCTTCAGTTTCTTGTTCTTTTTAATGCCTGGTACAACTAAAGGTACATTTGTTTGGACAAATATAATGATAACAACAAAAATAACTCAAAAGAGTTTAATTTAAGAGCTGATATATAACCATTTTCCATGGCTTTTGTTGATAATGATTATCGGTTATTATCAAGATTTTTGTTGTTATCATTATATTTGTTCAAACAAATGAACCTTTAGTTGTACCAGGCATTAAAAAGAACAAGAAACTGAAGAAAACAAGGGTGGTCTAATAATTTTTCCATGACTGTAGATTATGTCCATTATTGCACTTGGGTCCAATTGGAAATTAATGTTTAACCAACTGCTTGTTGCCACGGCAACCAGGGTCTGAGTTTGTGACGGCCAAATATCTAGTTTTGTTCCCAATATATTTAACAACACATCTGCCAAATTGGGTGCTTTTATCACAACAATTGTTATGATATATTGAGCTATGCTGCCCAACTATTTATAATCTGTTCAGCGTATGACACAATATTTCCTTTCTGACTGCTTGCAAGAAAAACTCCACAAAAAAGTGGAATAAACCTCAGGAAGAGCAACTAAAGAGGGATCCCTCTCCCAGAACAGACAGTCATATAATATGTTTTGTGTACAGAATAAACAACATAATGAAATGAGAGAATAGGAAATCTATGTTACAGAAATTATACACAGAATGTGAGCGTATATGAGTGCACAGCGAGGCGAGCGGCTCTGAGAAGCTGCACTTCGGCACAGCGGTGTTTTGACCTAAATGCTGGCATCAGCATGCTGATATTCCCACAATGACAAAGGTAACATGCTGATGTTAAAGGTACCCTGCGGAGCTTCTGACCTTTAGTAGTACTAAGGAGCTTTTTATTTTTTATGATGCACGCAGGGGAAGTGATAAACCCTCCTGCCAGTGCTTTCACACCATCTCACTGATCTACAGGTGGCTGTAATGTGCAAAGAAATGTGCCAACAAAGGCAGTAGAGGAGAAGAGGCTCATAACCGTGGACGTAAACAATGCAGGGTTTAAAAATACTTAAGAAAGATCAGCTTTGCAGATGTTTTATGGGAAAGGAATGCATTCGACACTATTGTAAGACCTCATGGATACAGACCAAAGTTATTATAGTTGACAAAAAAATAAAAAATAAATAAAAATAGGTGTGAAGAGACATTTTAGTTAACTGGGGGAAAAAAATAAAACTCCATGGATATGATATTGTGTGCATAGAAAACAAAAATTTACAGGAATAATTACAAGAAATATCTTTATTTTTCTAGATTTGTCAGCACAATAAGTATGAGGAGGCATATGTTTATTTAAACATGACTGTATTTGTGTTGTAATATCTATTTTGAACTATTCAAATCAGACCTGGGCGTTGGCTGCCTCTGTCTGGCCTGTGTGAGGTTACGCGGAAATTAGAAATCAATACAGCCACAGTGCTTTTATTTTGAAGGCGATTTACACTTGTGCATGCATTCCACAAAAAAACACTGAGTTAACTTGTTACCTTGTCAAAACACTTTTTGCTTTTTGCATAGAGTTGAAAAGAATTGCTGGTTTACTGCATTACAAACATGCTCTTTATTATTTTCGTGGTTTGAATGTTGTTTAAAAATAAATGGAAAAGTGAGATAATGATTGGAGATTTTACTATTGTTTTACAGCTTTATTTGACTTCCTCATTAACATAGTTTTATCATAATTGTTTATTCTTACCAGCAGCTCAAAACTGTATAATTTACTGCATTTTATCAAGCGATGAATATAATATTGAGCAGAATTTAGTTTTGAGGTCCAGCCCTTCACAACCTTCACAGTATCTCATGTGGCCCCTTGGGAAAATGAATTGCCCACCCCTGATTTAAATCATGCAAACACTACCACTTATTATTAACTAACCAAAACTGTAAGTAAAATAAAAGCTAATGAAAGATTCAGATCTACAATAACTCTCATACATACTGTGTGTTCTGGTGAGTAACATAAATATAATTTTTGCTTGTTTAGAAGAAAATTCCACTGGGAACCTTTGAGCAGGTCATATTTACCATGATCATCATCTTGGTTCAACCTGCTAACCTTTGCTAATTTGAACTGAACACAAAATACAACCAAGGCTGAATAATATTTTCAGGTATTTGGTCATGAATCAAAGTATCGGACAAATTAAAGTTTTGACCCCCGATGATGGCTCCAGTTGAATCAGCTCGGGGATCACCCAAGTTATTACAGTTCATCCCGAGGGGGACATGACTGTCTCCACATGTGCTGTTTACAGTTTCATTAGTGCGAAGTTGCTGCTTCTGTCTGTTTCATGTAATCCTAAATTTGGGACTGACTTTTTGCTCAATCTCTCAAATCTCAGCCCTGGTAACAACATGCATATAACACAGATTATCTGAGGAGTTGCAGGATGCAGGTGCTCTGCTGTAACTCACCATTTTACTGTGTTTTCTGCCTTAAATGTTAAAGAATGTCTACTGTCTATTTCTACGATTTAGATGAAAATGTTGCACTTTTTAATTGTTTACATTTATCTAATTTATCTATATAGACAAGTACAGCTGAAATGATTTGGTGATTCATTTGGCAAAAAGAATGACATTATTTTGACCAATTAAGTTGTTTTTTTTACGTAAAAACATTTCATGGTTCCAGCTTTGTGAAATGTGAATATTTGCTGCTTTTCCTTTCAATTATTTTAATAATAATTATTATAATGTTGTGTTTTATTATTTTGGTTGGACTGTCGATTGGACAACATTGTAAAGGATCACAGAAAATCCAAACTATGTCTTATGAGGAAGTACTTCTAAAAAGGGTTTTTTTCTCAAAGAATATTCGAGTAAATAAATAACATTTTCAATGCAGGACTGTAACTTATAAGTGTAGTATTAGTATTTTTCCTCAAGTAAAGTATCTGAATCCTTCCTCCACCTCTGATCATGACCGACTGGGAAATAAATAAAAAAAACCTACAAAATAAATGTTTGTTATTTTGTCCTCTTAGGTCCACCTCTCCTTGTGCTTCTGTCGTCATATTTCAAGTAGAAATCTAATCAAAGCCGGCCGGGGCCAGACATCTCTGCCTCTCATTACCTGAGGAGGGGGTGATGGATGCGATCGGCGTGGCAATGATGCTGCTGGGGTTGAGGGCGGCGAGCTGCTGCATCTGAACAGCCGCCACCGTGGCAACGGGAGAGAGGTAGGCCGACTGCGCTACCAGGGCCTGCTGCTGCATCAACTGGAGCACAGAGAGAGAGAGAGAGAGAGAGAGAGAGAGAGAGACAGAGAGAGAGAGAGAGAGAGAGAGAGAGAGAGAGAGAGAGAGACAGAGAGAGAGAGAGAGAGAGCGAGAGAGAGAGAGAGAGAGACAGAGAGAGAGAGAGAGAGACAGAGAGAGAGAGAGGAGTCAGGATTTTCTGCGTTTGGAGTCTGTTCCTGCAAGTGTGCATCCCCCGAGTGTAATATTATATTGCTGTAAAGTAGAAAAACTACACCGGGAAACTTCCAAACAAATTGTGAAAAGACTCATTATCAGTCATTTAGTGAGTGATTTCTGTAGATCCCAATCATAGACAGACAATCTTTGTTCAGTTTTCTATTATTAACTCGTCATAGAAATGGAGCATGTTTAATATAATTGCAGTGGCTCCAGTCTGAACCTCAATCAGGAGTCATTATGTTTGAAGGCCACATCTCTGCACGCTGCAACAGAACACAGACGGACCAACTGTCCTCGCTGACTCGCTCTGTTTGTGCAGACGCTTCATGATCCTCATAATCAGCCAAATCAGGTTAGAATCAGCCTTTACATCTGCGTCTGGGCTCTAGTTATAACTGAACATGCACTGTTTTTTAAATTACCCTTTCAGAAAACAGTTGTTTTTTTTAGAGGGGTTTAGTGAAGTATAGAATGTCACTATAAATCAACACATCCATTATGAGGAAAAAAACAAAACGTTGTCAAGCCTCCTTAAGCCTCACAAAGTGAACGACTGTAAATGAGCCAAATCTGCAGCCATTTGCAGTAAACGGTCAATTAACGATGAGAGCAGTAATGTGGCTTTACTCTACACTGTAAATTGCAATTTTTTTCCTGCTAAAATCATCTTGTTCAACGTTAAAACTATTCCATTAGAATCACATGAACACACTTGTTTGTTATAACAGAATGTTTTGAGTCAAGTAGTTTTGACTTTTTTTCCTGCAGGGCCTCTGCTTAAAGGCACAATAAGTGGAATTTTCTTTTTTTTTTTTAATCTATAGACTAGGGATGGCCTTTTGGAAGAAACCTGCCAATTCGATTATCTCTAACATTAATGATCAATTAATCGATTAATTGCTGTATGCATACATGGGCAAAATTAAAGATATATACACAGTACTGTGCAAAATCCTGTTTTGATAACGGATGCTTTTATTTTGAAAGGACTAAAAGAGACTTGAGCCTGTCAATCGTAAAGCTAAATCAACTGAGATTAAAATGTAAAGATAACCTCAAGGAGTTCAGTTTTTTTTATGTTTTAGCCCCTGAAGAGGCATGAGATTAGTTTTCACAGTAATCTTGCATATTTAAATGGGTTTTGTGTTTAAATAAGTTTTGGATAACATTAAACCTATTAATTCGTGCTAGCAAGATTTGATACAGTGAGCTAGTTTTGCTCAAATTAATATTAATATTAATATTAATATTTCTGTGTGTTTTATAATTATTATTGCGACTTTCAGTTTCCAAACTGTAGCTTAATCCAACTTAATTCTCAGCTCATTGGCTTATTCATGTACGGCCACAGAACTGAACACTCAGCCCTGTTTCAGTTCAGTGAGTACTGATATGCAGTCATAGATAAAATAAAAAAATATACAGATCAATTAAAAGTTTCACGTGATCGACCAAATTCTTAACGACCATTAATTGATCATTGATTAATTATTTCCATCCTTACTATAGACTCATACACACAAAAAAACCTCTCAATCATCACTTATGACCCACTAGAAGTGTGGCAGTGACAGTGTCTGCAAAGACCATGCCTGTTTGTTTGTTTTTTTCTTTTTTCCCCCCATTTTGCTGTGTTTTGCATGTTTTTGGGTGTCACGATTTGGGAAAAAGCTCTAAAAAAAGCAGACACAGCATCGAAAAAAGACACAAATATAGTTCTACATAGTGAGGCAAAACGCCAAGCAAACAAAGCTGCACTCTGTGCCTATTGGTGGTCTATAAAGAACAAAGCTGCACTGTTAATTGGGACTTTTTTGCATAGCAGACTGTTTTTATGTTGCTAATTTTTGTTGTTGACCAATCACTGACTGCCTAATTGTTCTTTATAGGACAATAATAAGCACAAATAATGTAAAACGTGACATTTTATGCTCTGTTTTTCATTATGGATATTAACCAAAATAAAAAATATAGATATAGACCTCTCAGCAACACTCAGGTAGTGTCCTCATGAAAAGTAGAGTGTGTGCTTCTTAAAATCAGTTAATCTGTTATTCGAATCAATAATCCTTTGTAATCAAATTCATCGAATATCTCCTCACTGTCCGTTGCCTGTCTGATCTGTGTGCGCGCAAAAAAAGGTCAGAGGCAGTGAAAGCCAGAGGGAATATAAATCTGGAGCATGCAAACGTTCTGAAGGAGCACTGACTCCACCTTTAAGAAATGTGTGTGTTACTCACGGCCTGTGTGTAGGCGTTGTAGGCCCCGAGGTGCAGAGTCATGGGACTGATGACTCCCAGCTGAGAGGCCACCTGCTGCATCCGCCGGAGTCCTCGCTCCTTCTCTGAATCAGCAAACTTCACCACCAGGCTGGACGAGGCGCCCTGCGGACAGGAAGGGAGAAAAAACTTTTTATTCAACCGTAAACTTATATGTCTCTGAATTTTACTGATTAGCTGCAGTGTTCCTACACCAACTACATGTGCTTTACAATACACACCATCAGAACAGAGAAATATATGTAATACATTTTCCCTGAGGTTGTTTTTTGTTTTGTGAAGTATTCCAGTGAACTTTGGTATTTTTGTCTTTACATGATTTATTTGTGGTTTCCAGCATGAACTCTCTTAATTTAGTCAACCTGCACCAAACCACAGCACAATGAAAAACATGAGCATCCTCTATTGTGTGTGTGTGTGTGTGTGTGTGTGTGTGGAGGAGGGGGACAGAAATGAGAAGTGGTGACTATTAGCTGAGTCACCACGTTGAGTGTCTAAATGACTGGATTTGGAGCATCTAAAAGTGTGTATACTGTATTTGAGTACACGTGTGTGACCCTGTGTTTCTGTGTGTGTGTGTGTGTGTGTGTGTGTGTGTGCACAGGGGGTGGGGACTCACTGGTAAAGTACGACTCCCATGCAGAGCGTTGATGGCGGCCTGGGCCTCTGCGTTGCTCTGGTACTTTACAAACGCACACCCTACGTGAAATGACACACCATTAAAACACGGCCTCAAATAGACAGGTAGACACACACACACACACACACACACACACACACACATGGTATACAGAAACTACTTCCCTTTAAAAATACATTAGGAGCCGTCTTACATCCAGCGCTCCATCAGTTACCGTGGCATCATTAAACATGGTCCACAAAACATTCATTGCTTCATCAATCACAGTCCGTAAACCACCAAACGCATCATTAGCCATGACCCATAAAACCTATTGCACCATTAGTCATGCCTCATGCAACAAACGCAGAAAAATCTAGCATCTGTGTTTGAACTGTCGCAGGACTTTGATTTACACGGCAAATATCATTAGCATTGTTGTTAGTGACAAAAGTAATTTACATTCACGTGACGGTAACGTGCTGCAGGCCTAATTCTCCGGGCTGGATAAAAATACAAACTGTTAAATAAAGTCAACGTCACTCGTGGACGCCATCTGTAATCATTTTACATCACAGGACTGTAGGTTCTAAGTGAGTTAAGAGTGTTAAGACAATTTAAATCCTGACCTAATCTTTTTAATCTGGCTTTTAATATAATGTTGGTTTAAAAATAGGGTTTAAAGCTTTAACAAAAATCAGTCTAATCACCCTGGGTAATTTAAATATGATATAATGTTGGATGTTACTGGTTCTATTTAAGTAAACAACATTTTAAATCATTCAAATCGTGAAACATTGCTAAAAGGATTCTATATTTAGCAGGAAGTCCTGTTTATAAAGGAGAGGCACCGGGCTATTTACAGGTGTTTGAGTGTACTGCAATTAAAAGATCTGACTCTCCTTTGAATGTGTGGGTTTTAACCAAGAAGTGGAAAGAAGAGAAATAGTTCAATGTTCTTAGTATTAGAGCTGCAAGATTATGGCAAAAATAATAATAATCATGAAATATTTTGTCAATATTAAGATCACGTATTGACTTTGGAAACATCACACATTTATTTTATTTTATTTTTTATTTAAACTTGTCTTTTTTTATCAGTGGATTTTCTTGAAATGTAAATATACTGTATATAACGGAAAAACAAAAATGTAAATATAAGATAATAACAATAATGATAATAATAAATATACATACAGTTATATAAATAATATCTAATGATGATAAATTACATAAAACAAATAACTTTATCACCTAAGTGCGTTAGTGAACATTAACATTCAATATTAAATAAAATAAAAATGATAGATACTTTGTAATGCACTGCCACAACCTACTGAATACTATTCAACACATATTCAATGAATAAAAAATAATTAGTAAAATAATAAAAATAAATCAGATCAAATATGTTGTTATGTATTGCTACTGAAAACTCCTAAACGTTTACTCAACATTTAGGTAAACTATATTCAAACTATTTCAGTCAGTAACTCAGCGAAAACAGGCAAAAGCGTGAGTGTTGCACAATAAAACCTTATATTCTATACATTATTTTGCTTTTTATAATCAATCGAAGCCAAACTAATAATTGTAAAATAAAATAAGATTAACCCTCAAGCCCTAATTAGTAGTTAAAGAATAAAATGAGTTTGATGAGTAATTCTGTATCTACTACAACTAAAACTGCATACAACTTTTAAGTCTGTAATGTAACTTTTCATTGTTTTTATACTGTGTCATTCTTCAGTTATATGCATTACAGTTACTTTGTCATATATGCCGTTTATGCTTAGTGTTACTTTGTGTTAATGTGTTTCTGCACGTCCATACTCCACGTTGGATTGAACCTTAGCCTTTGTGTCTTGAGTTGACGTTACCTTTGCTGGTCCCGTCGGGCCCGCGGAGCACCGTGCACTCCTCTATGCTGCCGAACGGCTCAAACATCTTTCTCACATCAGTGTCCGTCTGTTGTTTTCCCAGCATACCCACAAACAGCTTCCTGTCTTCTAAGGGGAAGGAGATCAGCGAGATGGGAGAGGGAGAAAAAAAAAAGGATAATGTGCCGATAATGTGAGTGAGGTTAGAAAGGGAGGAGATGTTTTATAAAAGAGGTGATACGGGCAGCAGGGAGGGAAAAAGAAGAGGGGGGAAAAAAGGGAGAAGTGCCATGTCACTGTACATGCATGAATAATAAAGGACAACAACAGTGTGATAAGCAGCCACAGAGCAGGAGGGATCAGCCTGCTATGCTTCACAGTGCCACCAGAGTGCAGTAACATGAACATCACAACAAACAAACAGCATCTGGCGGTGACTCAAATGTTTGTCACCCTCTGTGTTGTCAGAGAAGCTGCTCCGTCTGTCCCTGTCTGTGAAGGATCAGACCAGTGTTTCTGCATGTTTTAGCTCATTCACTACAAATCACATGCACGCTGCATTCCTGCAGACTATTCTCCAAAACATGCCCACAGATTTATAGCTTGTTATTTTTTTACTAACATTGAGGTTGACATTTCTTTCCCAATTGATTTTGGTGTGAAAATCAACCATCAAGAGACTTAAAGTGTGAGCAGTGGCTGTCATAGTCTGTTGTTTTATTACATATATGCAATTGTTACATGTCAAAAGTCTGCCTGTGTTGGTTTTGAGAGCTGGCTGTTGTAATAAATCATCCAATTTACAAGCTGTAATTTAAAAAATAAAAATAAAACAGAAAAAAGGTACAATTCTGTATGAAACGTTGCGGTTTGGACGGCCAACATGCAAGGCGAAAGCACAGAAATAAAACCTACCATTATGTAGGCTGTGATGGATTACCTAGCGAGCAAAATTTCAAGTGTCTGCAAGCTCACTGTCAAACAATCCGGACATTAAAGCAAACTAATGGCCTCGTAAAAAATATAGTATGTTCTGCAACAATTAACAAATGTGCACTTTAAATGTTAACAAGTTGGAGAAGCTGATCTTCTGTTTTCACAGCGGGTGTTTAACATGTCATAGAGGGAAAGCAGGTGTTTCTTATAACATTAACAAGGGCTTTGTTCCATTAAAGTGCTCCAGTGTGAGCGACAGTGTGACAGACATGCACGACGGCAGGACCCTGAAACTGAAGCAGCTAAATGGAATGGACACATTGCTAAGTCCCGCCCCTTTAAAGCAGACTGGCCAATCATCGCGTAGCACCGGACAGCTGACCAGGTTCTGACAACTATACAGCTCTGCTCTATAGACTCACATAGATTTGTTTCAGATATTCTTTATTTTCAGGCTGGTTTTGTGGATTTTGAGCTAGGTCAACCCTGTGTCTGAGGCTGTAATACTACTGGAAAGGAGATTTAAAAATCTAACATAAGCAGAGTACTTCACATCATTTAAGTGCATGTGCACCCCAAAGTCTAAGCCTAACTCCATCTACAGCAACATTTTGGGGATGGGTTAAGTGGGTGGCATTAACAAATTCAAGGCTTTAACTCTCCTCCGTTCCTAAAAAAATGAACATAACAGGAGGGTTATATTTGATGACATAGATAAGTCTCAACTGCTCGAGTCTAGAGCCAGGTTTACATTCAAATACATAGCAAATTTTAACAAAATTAAAAAAAAATCTGCAGAAGAATGCTTGTTTCAAATGAAGTGTTACTAAAAGGCAACTGTTGCCATAAAATGATGGTAAACTTTGAAAGAAATTGGCAACAATAAAGTATAAAATATCTAAATTGTAGTAAATTAGTGAAAATATACAGAAATATGAAGCTTTAAGCTGTGTCAAAGTCAGCGGGCTATTGAAATGGGTTTTTGTTTGAATGCTTGAGATAAGGTCTGTGTTTCAAACGGTCATTTTGAAGCTTTTATGTGTCTAAAAAAAGGCAGTTGCTAACAAGTGCAAATGGCATTTACGCCTTAAAAATCATAAAAGTGGTGTTCATTTGTGCAGATTATCTTGCTGAAGAAAACATATAAATATCACAACTTTTGTTTGCTACAGAGTTTATTCTCTGTAGTAATCCAATCCACAACCCATCAGATTAATCCCATTGGATTTTTGTTGGGAGAACAAGGCGATGTTAACTTTCAGGTTGACCTACAAAATATGCCACCAGCTCTATATGTGTCCCTCATAAAATCTCAACTCTAATTGAACTGAGCTGGACTCAAAAAACATCAAATTTAACTTGTTGCAAGAAAATAATGTGTGTTTCAATGTGGATTGAGTGGTTAAGATGGCCACTGTTGTTTGTTTACACAGTGAAGGTGTTGTTTGAACAGGTGCTGTGTCTCTGGATGGGGACAGGTGTCTCTTACCCCCTCTGCTCTCGCTGTCTGCCGGCTTCACTTGGATTGGACGGTTCATCTGGAAACACAGAGGTCACATGACACGGTCAGACTTAAATACAGGTCAGGTGAAGCAACCATTGAAACAAACACAAAAAAAGTAAAAGCAAATTTAATGTAATGTTTAATCAATTATAAACTGCAAAACATGACGTTTATGTGCACTGACATCATCTACAAATGCTATGAATGCTTTATTGTGATGTCACAGTGACATATGCGTACATATAGGGATGTTGGTGAACTCCAGCCTCCTCCAATCCCTCCCCAACTTCGTATTTTTGCCAGCTCTACTCCAGCAGACCAACGGCTGACACCGATATGTGTGATATTACAGTCACAGTCTCTCTCTCTCTCCCCGAGTCTCTCTCAGAATCTGCTCTAATCCTGCCGTCTATCGTTCCCTCTCTCTCTCTCTCTCTCCCCCCAACCCCTATCACACAAAACCAGGAAAAGCACACACCCACGCGGGATTGGGGAAGTGATAAGATTAAGAACACTCGCCGGCTAATCTGGATTACAGGAGCACGCAGCAGAGACTCTGAGCCTGACAGAGAGACAGAGATGAGGGTATACAGGGTTAGAAAAGAGGGAATAATGTGTGGAGAAAAAACAAAGAATAAAAAGAAAAAGGAGAGCATACACGACAAGGCGAGGGATTATGTGACCTTTTCATAATTCATCAAAAGACAAGCTGCCGAAACACCACAATTATTATCATCGTCTATTAAACTAAATCCCCCCTATATGAAATTGTGCACACATGAGTGCTTCGGCGCCTCAAATGTATAGAGCGGAGTGAAAAGAGGTATTGAATGAAATAGAGAAAAGAAGGGCAATAGAGAGAAGGGTGGGATTGAAAGGGATTGAGGGGAAGAGAAGGAGCATATGGAGGAAGGGATGGAGGTGGGGGATGTGTGGATGTGTGTGTGTGTGTGTGTGTGTGAGGAGTCGAGGTGAGAGCAACAGAGTGACACTCTGTTAACTGTGGCTTAATGAAGGTCTTAATTATGGAGCTGGTGACATTTCAGCCAGTCACTGATCCTGTGTCACTGATTGATCCACTGTGATCGGTCACCAGGAGACACTATTGATCGGCGCCACGGTCGCGCTCCACCGCCAGGACCAGCATTCACAAACACCACCACCACCTCCACAACACCACCATCACCGTCCAGCACCACCAGCTGAAGCACCTGCTGCTGCTGCAGACCCCCTGCACCTCCTCCTCCTCCGCCCAGGGCGTCCAATTGATTGCACCAATTAATAGGAAGATAGAGTAGACGGAGGGGGCAAAGTCTCAAAACCATCTCGCAATCAGTCAAGCAAATGTGGGCGCCCGCTCCTGCAGCCGGTGAATAGTAATTTTTGTTTAAATTATAGTTCTGTTTGCAGGGAAGATAACACCATCCAGTCTGCTGAAATTCATGAACTCGTGTTTTGGATAAAAGCACTCAACAGATTTGACCTGTGTAATTATAAAAGTGTCCATTCATTGTCGTTGTTTACCACTAAACCCATCACTTTTTAATGTTATTTGGGCACTTACAGCACAGTAAAACAGTAGAACTGCTCTAGTATGGCAGATATAAATCATGATTATTCTAGTCAATATCATGATTATTTCTAAATAAAATAAAATAAAATGTCTTATTAACAGTTGATTATCTTCTAATCCTAACTTTAAATATAATTTAGCTGAAAAACAAGGCTTCATTGTCCATTATTTACCACTAAAACTATCACTTCTTATTTTATGTGGGCACTTACAGCACAGTAAAACATCTTAGAGCTGCTCTGTTGTAGCAGAAATAAATCATGAGTATTCTAGTCGATGTTGAGATCATGATTATTTCTAAAAAATAAAATAAAATGTCTCATTAACAGTTCATTTTCTTCTAACCCTAGCTTTCAATATAGTTTAACTGAAAAACAAAATAAATCCGGTAAACAGGTAAATAATATAATATATATGAACACATATGCATTTAAATAAGATGAATATAATACATAAACATTTATTTATATTGTATATATGTAATTTACCAAAATAGATATGATAAATCATGTTGTAATGTTAGTGCTCTGCCACAAACCACTGAAAACTACTAAACTTTCAATATATAATAAATGCCTAAAAAATCAGATATGGCAATTGGGATGACTTTCTTTTGACAGCAAACAGCAAAAGATATGGTCATGTAAATCAGTATTCATCACATGTGACAATAATGGTGATAAAAGATAATTCCCAGTGAAATATCCTGAGAGTTTTTAAGTGGATATTAAACAGTCTCAGTTTAATTCTGATGCCTCTGTATGACCTACATAAGCAGACGAGAACATCAGAGAGAAGATTTTTCTATATGGTTATTCTTAATGCTTGTCCCAGAGTCTGACTCCCCGTGAAATCATCTGATGAAACGTTTACAGACCGGATAAGACTATGTTTACATTTTTAAAGTTTGGCAGTGAGTCGTACTTTAGCCTGTTAAAAGGAAGCAGGAGGAGATTTTCCTTTAGGGAATTTAGTTTTTGATGTTGTATTTTGTGGTTATGGCTGATACTGGAGCAGAATCAGCAGAGATGAAGAAAAAAGAATGGAACGAAGAAGCAAAAAAAGGCTAAAAAGGGAAAGTGATGGTGTACATATAGACACATCACCTCATCAATATGCATCCTGCAAACAGCTGTTTAAAAAAGCAAACTATGATTAAAAATGAGTCACATCTTTGTCATCTCACACGGTGTTTAAGTACCATGCCACTTCAAAGGACATATTGTGTGTCATGTCTACAAATCTGAAGCTCATGTAAAGTTTTTATTCCATACTTTTATAACCGCAAACGTGGTTATTGTTGTGGATTAAACAAAACTTTAGGTTTAGGAGAATATCATGGTTTGACGTCTGTTATGTTAATACGTATGAAAGTTGTTAAAGAAAATAAGTCAGTGTTGAATTTTGGTTTCACACTGGACACGAACATCAGTCTCCTGGGTGAAAGTCCTGTCTTTCTTTGACCCGTCCATCACTCCTTATCCTCCCTACGTGGACTTTTTCACTCTTTATACTATCACCTGAATCCTAGAGCACTTATTCTGAGCGTCTAATATTGCCATGACATGAAATGACATGCAGAGAGCAAAAAATGTGTAACAACATGCAAAATGACTTAAGAAATCTGTGTTTTTGATAAGCCACTATGTGAAACCAGACTGCACAGAAACATCCAGATCTCTCAGAGCGTCTGGGACAGGTCTGTTTTCTGTCCCCTGAGTCAAAACCAAACATGGAGAAGCAGCGTTCAGTTTCTACGCTCCATATATCTAACAAACGCCCAGAAAACTGCAGGTCCACTGAAACTGGATGAAAACTATTCTGTTAAAGCTGCCTTTCACTCACTGATTTTAATATATTTATTTTGTACCTATATAACTCTAAACTGTAACTTTTTTTAATATATATTTTTTATTCTATTTTAGCTTCTGTTTTAGCTGTTTTTTCTCTTTAATTTATTTTTCTGCCCTCTGTCATGATACTTTGATATAAATAATAAAGCCAGAAAGATATATTAGTTGGGCGTCCCGGTGGCTCACACTGGTAGAGCGCTAACCATGTATGCTGTGTGCTGCGGTGGAGCCGGGTTCGAATCCGGCCTGAGCTCCCTTCGCCGCATGTCTTCCCCTCTATCACCCTGTCACTATCAATAAAGCAACAAAATGGCAAAAAAATAATCTTAAAAAAAAAAAAGAAAGATATATTATTGACCGATATTTTCCTATCGAAGCCATATCATAAGCTGTCTGATATGTGTCCCGTTATGAAAACTTTTTGTTTTACACAATTTATAATACAGAAAATGTTGCTTGCCATGATTTAGAAATGGTGCCAGGCATTATTATATATATTTTTTTTTTTGAATAGTCAGCAATTGACTGAAACTGGACAGTAATGATGTTAATTTAGCGATTTATTTCATTCCTATTTAATCTTTATTTTTTCTGTTATCATTTATAGAATTTGTTCATGTTAAATATTGTTTAATTAAGTTTTACGTTTGAGAAAATAGCTCTCTGGGTACATTTGAGTGGTGAAAAATCAGTGCACAATCCACATAAAAAAAGGTTTATTTTCATTCCAGCTCGAAAAAAATTACTGTATCAGCCACCATATCAGTTATCAATCAATTATCCCCTCTAAAATCAGTATCGGCCTCAGTCTCAAAAATCCCATATCAGTCGGGCTCTAATACAGGGGCCACCAAAATCACCACAAAATGAAAATTTCCTGTAGATGCTTTAATGTTACACCTAATCTTTGATTTATAACATGTTTGAGTGAAGCCTGGTGGCCCATATTTCACTGCAGGAAGACAAACATGGAAGGCCGTGGCGGTGGCGATAAGGAGAAGCGCAGCAGATGGCTCAGGAGATTGGAATTAGAATATACAAGAGGGAAAACAGTGAGAAGTGGAGGCCATCGAGGCTGTGCCACTTCAGATCGGCACAGCAACCGGCGCCACTTCTCTGACGAAGGCCACGCATGCATGGCCATTGTCATGACAACCCCGGTGGTGATGAGAACCCCACATCAGGTAAACAAGGTTGGCCTGAATGATGCGCGGAAGAGACGGACGAAAAACAAATGAGGAGGACAAAGGGTGCTTCTAGGTCGAGAGATAGACGGATTAGATGTGTGAGGGAGGAGGGTGGAGAGAAAGGAGGGAGGGGAGGAAAAATGAAAGACAGCGAACAAAAAAAAAAGAAAGAGGATGATGCGCTTGTGCCTGTTGAATGTTGGTGCTGTCTCGAGAGCAGATGCAGAAGCAGGGAGAAAAATATCTCCCTCTAAGCCTAAACCACTAACGTACACTTTACAGTAATTTGCTCTCTCCCCTCCTCCTCCTGTTGCTCCCCTCCTCCTCCCTTTTCTCTCTTAGGCTTGTTTACAAAAACAGTCCCATACTGTGCACAGACAACACACAGGCAAAAACCTGCCTGATCAACAGCCCATTTTACCACAGCGCTTTCCTGTATTTGATTTGTTTCTCCCCCTTGTGCTCTGTCTCCAAACACGCAGATATTATATACAATCATGCTCCTGACTGAACACACATTCATTGTTGCCCACACACACACACACACACACACAGTCGCTGTCTGCTCCTGTCGCTCACAGCAACATCTACACATGCTTAATCTTTGTGATGCCGAGGGGGGGATTGCGCTTGGATTATGAGATATTAAATCCATAGATTATCCAATCAAATCACAGCTCGACCCCTCCGCCATAATACATGACCCGCTATAACATCAAAGGAGTGGCCCCATGTAAAATGTTTTCATCCACTGCTCCTGCAAATGTGTTTTAGATAGAGGATCGTTTACCGTCGGAGTGAGTACAGCATGTTGATGATGATATTTTTCTCTATTATGACCCTCAGAGCAGATGATAATCTCCATATACTCTCATGGCAGACAGTGTTGTTAAGTCTATATAGCTGCTGCTGCTGCTGCTGCTGCTGTGTGAGGGTGACACATTTCTGTCGCCTGTTTTCTCTCCAATTTCAATCCATTCTGCTTGTCTGCCCTGAAAAGCAGCCACTCTGAATGGTAAATATATCAGCATAGACCATCTCCCCTGCTCTTTCAAGAACATTTACAGCAGTTGGAGGTGGAAGGAGGGAAAGGAGGGAGGGAGAGAGGAGGTGTAGCTGGGTGGGGCGGGGGGCTGGAGAGGGGGGCACAAAGACAATTTTCCGTCTTCGCCTCCCCTCCGCTCCATCACACAGCGCTGGTCATTGCATCGTGCCGGTCGCCTAGCAACCTGGCATCCCTCGTCCCCGCCGTCTCCAGGCAACGAGACCTGCGACCGTAATCAACCTGCCACCTCCCGCCTCCCCTCCTCCCCCCTCCTCCTCCCTTCGTTCTGTTCTGTTCCTCTCCCCGTCTCTGCTGCTTTGCTCCCTCGCTTCTCTTCTCTTCTCTTCTCTCCATCCTCCTCCTCCTCCTCCTCCTCCTCCTCCTCGCCACCGCCGCTTATACGCTGGGTCGCACTTGTGAATTCACCCGGGGGAAAAGAACAAGCACAGGTGGAAATTGGTATATTCACAGGCAAAAAAAGAAAAAGAAAAAAAGGGGGGAGATTAATAGACGCAGATGATTGTGAGCTCGCACAAAGAGTTGGAACAAAGCAAAAAAAAAAAAAAATGCACAAGTACGGTCTGTTAATGTTTCCACACGTGGATGCACACACAGATGCGCACACACATGGGCGGGCAAGCACACAAAGCAAAGAGAGAGAAAGTCTCCTGAATTCAGCCAGTCGCTAAAATCAATCAAACACAAAGAGACTGACAGCTCAACGCTTGTTCAGTTCTATAATATTGAATCGATAATCCGGTCTTCAGTGTCAAAGCTGCTTCGCAGCGCCGTCTCCTTCTTCTCCTACAGGGTTCACTAGTCTGTCCAGTGTCGAGGCGAAGCTGACAGCTCTCCAAGCTGACATTCAGCCCTCTTTCTACAGACAGCCAACAAAAATCCTTCAAAGTGGAGAAACTGAATATCAAAGAGTAAATTTTCTAACAACACTCAAGTTGACTCTCAATTGTTTTGTCTCTTCTGACTGTTAAATATTCATGTCAAGTGTTGTTTGACTCGACTCAGTGGAGCAGAAGGGGGGAAAGAACTGAATCACGGACACATTTCTGTGTGTGTGTGTGTGTGTGTGTGTGTGTGTGTGCAGATAGGGTCCATGTCCTACTTTCCGCACTTTTTTAATTCGGGCATGCGTTTACACACTTTAACTCCACCGGAGTCCAGTGTATGTGCAGTTCAAAGAGCCTAATTAGTTTGGTGACAACAGCCTCTTTCCACTTTTGTGTGTTTTCGCCTGCCACGCGCACACACACACACACACACACACACACACACACACACACACACTCCCAACCCCCCAAAAACACACTATTTCTTAGTAACAGATGTCTGTATTTAAGCTGATAAACACACTGCCTCAATACACCTCCAACCCCCTCCACCCTTACTGCCACCCACTGTTCATTATCTCAAACTTTCATTCATCTCTTCCTCCCCTCCCTCCCTCCCTCCTTCATTTATCCAATTTCTCTCTAACTCACACCCATTTACCACCTCTATAAATCCAATCTGCATTCATCATTACAGTCGCCCCAGAGTGACGTACAGAGGACAGGCCCTTTTTTTAGTATTATTTGTCCCCGCCTGTCCTGCATTTGTATGCATGCATATGTAAATGAATGGACGCATGAATGCACACTTAACTCCAGATAGATTCATCAAGTGAACACAGTCGCTCTGAGGCGCGCTAATTGCTATCATCAGCAGCAGCAGCATCCCTGCGACTCACTGACATCAGGACACAGTGTGGCTGCATATGGAGGCATCGCTTTATCTGCTTATTGTCAGATACATTAAACAACATGTTACATGCTCGTGTCCACGCCATAAAAGCATGTTTTAGGGCCTCAGTGAACCAAATCTGAACGGCTACTTTCACTGCACAACAGATAAGAAGATTTTTGACAACAATACAGATTATAAAGGGAAAAAAAATCACTGATCACCAATGTGCAGACTCATATAATTTTTGAGCTGCAATAAAAATAGACATTTTCTATGTGGATTTTGCACCAATATGACTATCCAAAGGCACTCAGAAGGCTGATTTCTTAAATGATAAACTTTCTTAAGGAATATTTAACATTGTTTTTGCAATAATATAATATGTACTGCATTGTCAATCAATTGAACGCTGACAAACTCAAGAATAAATAAAAATGAAATAAATAATCATCAGTACTGTATGTTCAGTGTCAGTGAGTTGCTGACTATTTAAATAAAGAACAGTAGAAAAAAATAGCCAACACCATTTCTTAATCACCCATGCACTATTTTTGTTCTGGAAATTTTTTTAAATACCAATTCCCCAAAAAAAGTTGGGACATTGTCTTACCCAACTTCTTTTAGAATTGGGTTGTAGAGTGAGAAAAAATTAAATAATAAAAAATTAGAATAACATGAAAGCACTGTAAGTTCACTACCAGCCCCCTACCTTCTTACCATTTAAATACATTTAAATAAATAAAATAAATTAAAAATTAATAAAAAATCTCCCAAAGTATAGTTTTCTGTATTATATGTTCTATAAAAAAGTTTTAATAGACCAGTATGAATTGGTATGACTCTACCTTTTTTGCCTTGTTGCACATTGAATGTCAGTTTCTACCTGTTTCATCTTTGCTTGCTTTAAAAAAAGAGACTAAAAAGAGACTGAATCAGTGATAACAGGTGTACAAGAGACTGTTTACAACACCTTGCAACTGTTCACGGCAGAGAACGTTTGCTCAGACATTAAGGGCACACAGCGTTCTGGCACTACAACTTCCCATCTCATATCCTGCGTAAAAAGCCTGGGCTATATTTAGCATATGCATTTATTTCAGACTATTGATAAAACCCCTCTGTCTGCTCCGTCTGAGTCCTTATGGCTGAGTAAATGTCAGGCTTAGTCAGATGTTCCACTCAAAGAGGGCTCTTTCCTCTCGTATGGGCAGCTTAAACACAGAAGGCCTCGCAGCTCAGATTTTACTCTTTTACACACACAACCACACGCACGCACGCGCACACACACACACACACACACACACACACACACACACTATACACACACACACACACACATACACACACGCACACACACACACACACACACACACACACACACACACACACACATACACACACACACACACACACACACACACACACACACACACACACACACACACACACACACACAGGGCAGATAATGAATGAAGAAACCTGAGAGGAGCCTATAATAAACCCAACAACTTTCATCCAACCATCCATATCTTTGGATGTGTACTCTCCATGGAAACACACAAAAGCAAACACACATTTACACACAGCCAAGCGCGCACACAAAAGCACACACACCCTTCATTAAACCGTGTTAGTGCGAACACCTGCCCTCCCTTCCCCCGCTGCACATGCAAATATACACCAAACACACACACACACACACACACACACACACACACACACACTCTGCTACTTTCTCACTTGGGCACAGTTGCACTATTAAAAACTTATTGCATTTAAAATTAACAGTGAAGCACTGTTGCAAATATTAATTCAAGTAAGTGAGTGTTGGTGTGTGTCTCGACTGAAGCACAGCTTTAGGGCTGATAATTATTTTCCTGATCGATCAAATTAAAAGTTCGACATTTGGGGGAAATACACTAATTCGATTTCTAGCTGAGAGTTAAGAGAAGATTGATACCTCTCTCTCATGTTTGTTTGCTAAATATGATGCTACAAACAGCAGCCTGTTAGCTTAGCTTAGCATCAAGACTGGAAACAGGGAATCAGCTAGCCCGGCTCCGAAACAAATGTGTTTATTATAGCTTTTCCCACCAAAACTGGCACGTATACTCAGGTTTTAAAATGTGGAAAAACCTGCCAACAAAAGGAAATTAAGTCCTCGTCATTGACAGTAGACGAGTATGCCTTTTGTGTCACATTTAACATCATAAACAAGCTGGGAAACGGTAAGTAAAGAGTAGAAAGCAGTATGGAGGCCAGTGAAAAAAGCTGCTTGGACAGAGATGGCTGACAAGATGACAAAGAGTCATAAGATTGTACCGGAAAAGGGGCAACAATTTGTGTGCCCACCCAGGTGTCAAGTTTCCATCACTGCTGATGGGAGCTGGAGTCGATAAATATCTTTATTGTAACCTTAGCCACCAAAATAAAAGAAAGCCAGATGTTTGTGGGTGTTTATGTATTTCTGGTCCAGTGTTAAAGGTTTAGTTAGGCACTGGTGGGTGGATTTGTCCCCATTGGTCTGAGTCAAGCTAGCTGTTTCCATCTGTTTCCAGTCTTTATGCTAAGCTAAGCTAACAGAAGCAAATTTCCCAAAATGTCCAAATGATCCTTTACCAAAGTGATTATTTTCTCAATTAATTGTTTAATAATGAAAAATACTGACGTCTTAAAATGTCCAACAGTCCAGAACCTTAATATATTGACTGTACTATCATCAGGGCAAGAATCTGGTGATATGATATGTATGGCAGGCAGTTCTCATGAACAGTTTGTAGTTATTCCCACGAAAATAAATGAATGAATTTCTTAGCTATAGCCTATGAAATTGTGTCAGTTTATTAAGGCTGGGTGAGAGGTGGAGGAGGGTCTGACCCAGCAGATCCAGTGTTCGTGTCCGGTTAAACTTCTTTACGTGAGTTCTACATCACTGACATAATGGTGTCCAGTAGCTCTGTCCGGTAGCAGTTATTTCAAGCCGACCTACTTCTTTTTCTTCTATTATAGCAGAAAACCAGTCAGCATTAACTTCTAAAAAAAACTGTTACCAGTTAATTTTGACATTTTTTTAAATAATACATTCATTAAATGTGTAGAGAATGATGAAAATAGCTACTGAGTCAATTTCTATTTTTTAAAAATCTTTTGACCTTTAACGATGAAAAGACTCAATCGTTCGATTCATTCAACAGTTTTTTTAATCAAAGTTGTTGAAATTTAAGTTGAGATCGGAGGTTGCTGTGTAAAACTGCTTCTTTTTAATGAGGTTTAGCTGGATGTTATTGTCTCCTCTGTGAGGCGGAAACAACTGACATGTCCACATGAACTGGCCTGAGATAGAGCGATAAAAACAAGACGGGGACACCAAGAGGACATGATGTCCAAGTAGGAGTGAATACAAGTACGTCCAACCTCCATTTCCACACTTCCTCTCAGAGTGAATCTAGTTTATTGCTTTTTTCTCTCTCCTCTCTCTCTTTTTCCAACTCCACCATTCTCTCACTTTCTTTCCTTGCTGTCGGCTGAATGTGCTTTCGACACTCTTCCTCCCCCTCTCACTTTAGAGACGGACTCTCTCACCTGAAATTAAACACAAGGCCAGGTGCCACTCCGAAACAACCATCTGTTCGCCCCTGCCTGACTCCTTTTCTTTCTTTTTCTTTCTTCTTTCCCATTGTTAGCAGAGAGTGAGAGAGAAAAAACCCCAGAGTAAAATAGCAAAGAGGAGAAAGCCTTAAGAACGACTCTTACTTTCCAGAGGAGAAATCTTACAAAAAAAGCAGCTCTGAGTGTTAATGACATCCTTCAGCTTTCTCCTCATTCAGGTGTGCTTTCATTCGAGCTCTCTCCTCTCAGTCCAATAATTGCTTTCATGTTATTTCTTTTGTATCGCCCCAACCATGAGATGCCAAAGTTAATTATTCTTTGGCAGTGCAGGTGCAATTAGATGACAATTACACCACAGCTGGTAGCAGGGGTGGGAAGCAGTTCTTGTCCGTGTGGGCGTGTATGGAGCTAATAATATGGTTTTCTCCTTTTTTTTTCTTCCCGGAGGAGGAGGAGGAGGGGGTGGGGGGGTAGGGAAGGATTGCGAGAACACAGGAGGGTTTAGCTTGTTCCACACTCGGCTTAGAGGTAAGAGGTTGTGAGGAGGGTTGAAGCACAGGGGGGACAGGCTTTAGCCGCGGGGCATCGGGCCCTGCTGATCCCCGACGAGAGGTCAGCGAGGTCACGCTACTGTCACGCTAACAATGGGATTTCTTTTGTTGCCACCCTAATACCAGCCCGCTCCTCCAAACTGTCCCTGTGTCCCCCAATAACCCCCTGCCTGCTGGTACAACAGGGCCTCTGCTGAAACAATCAATAAATCAATCCAGAGAAAACCAGTTTCAACTATTTTAATAAGCGACTTTATTTATCGAGGCTTCTCAACATGTGATGATTGGTGCTCGTGTCTTCTCTACGGTTTCATCAATTATTTGTGTTGTCTGTAAAATGGCTGGAGAAAAAAAAAGAGCCTAAAACTCAAATATATTCCAACAAAATGGATTAATTTAAAAGAGCAAATTTGAATCCATTTTCCCATTAAACGTATCTAGTTTCAATTATAATAAAGCTTTTGTTCAACCAAAAATCCATTCTGTTTTCATTCCTTTAAAGGCCATTTAACTTATTCTTATATCAAAATGAGTGGATATAAACATATAAATGCACTGAAAATCTCACACAGTTGCAAATCTAGAAAGAGCAAATATTAGATTATTAGACAAATTAGACAAAGTAAAACATTTTACGGGCTGTAACTGGGGAATATTTTGCATTTTGATTGAAAAATTACCCAAATTATTCATCGAAAATAGATACAATTAAGCTAAATTTGATTTAAAGCGGATAAATCTGCCAATCTTGACATTTGTGTGCCAAAACTTCCCCATAATACATGTTAACATCATCAAATATCTTGTTTTTTGTGATAATCAGTTTGCTATTATATAAGACAAAGAAAAACAGCAAATCGTCACATTTCAGTAGCAAGAACTGCAGAACGTTTGCATTTTGATTGCAAAATTACTTATGTTTTCTGTAAATCGATGAGTTGATTAATTAACCATTCTCTTCAAAATTGCTCATAATACAAGGTTATGTCATTATCACTTTGATGATCATCAGTTTGTTCTCATATAAGACAAAGAAATGCAGAAAATTGACACATTTTAGAAGCAAGAACTAGAGAACTTCTCATTTTTGCTTAAAAATGACTCAAACAAATACTCAATAGTTGCCAAATAACCTTCTGTTCTTTAACTATTCAATTAATCGACCAATCTCTAGATTTCTTTTAAGAAAAAAGACCAAAAAATCTCTGGTTCTGCCTTGTCCAATGTGATTATTCTTTGTCCGGTTTCATATTAAATTAAATATCTTTGGGTTTTGACAGAAATAAGCAATTTGACCACATCACAAAGGCAAATGAATGGCTAAGGGGTTTAATCAAAACTGAAAACGGGATTTATTGTCATTATTGACTAACCTGATTATTTTAGAAATTAATAGATTAATCCTTTGGTCTATAAGATGTTTCTCAGAGTCTAATGTGTCTAAAAATGTCATGTTTTGTCAGACCAAAATCCAAAGATATTCAGTTTAATATGATTAAAAACAGAGAAAAGCAGGGAATCATAATATTTTAGAGGCTGAAAACAGCATTTCCTGCCATTTTGCATGCATTTTTATTTTTTTTATGATTTATAATTTATTAAAATAGTTCCAATTTAGGTTTCCCTTTATAGACTGAAAACAATAGACCTGCACTCTTCACCTGCTTCTTCAGCCTTTCCTCAAAAACTGTGGTCATGAGCTGCCGTTTGATAGGGGGAAGGGGCGGGGGGAAGAAGTGAATGATGTAGATTTCAACAAAAATAACCAAAAGGAAACAGGGGTGAAGCCTTGTTAGTAAAAGAGGAAGCAGCAGCAAGTCTGGGAGCACACTCTGTCTCAGTAATTCCTTGCCTTGTCGCCTTGTCTCTCATATAGTCGGTTATTATAGAGACGCGGCTGTCATGTCATATTTAGCTCTGGAAATGTCATTTGGCAGCACACCTGCTGCCTGGCTATGCTAATAAAGCTAGGTTTAACTTTGATTAGAATTCAGAGGGAGAGATGGATGGAAAGAGAGGAGAGGAGGAGGGGGGAGGGACGGATAGAAAGACGACACAGAAAGGAAGAGAAACATCAGAGAGAATAAGAACTGGCAAAGTCACTCCAGCAGCGAGCCTCATAGCTGTCTCTTTCAACCCGTGACATGTAGCAAGATGACTCATGCCTTAACTGGATGGATATGTCTGGATGCATCACATATGAAACATAAGAGGGAGAGCAGCCTCTGACCTTTATTGGAGCACATCAGCTAAAGGGGGAAGTCAGGCCTGCATGTCAAACTCGGTTAATTTCCTTGTGTCACTGCGTGTCCACGTGTGTCTGTGTGGTGCGTTCAGATAGCCCGGCATGCCAGTTACTCTGCTCCCCCCTTTGTAAGTAAATATAAATACATGTGAGCTTGTTGA
Source organism: Centropristis striata (assembly GCF_030273125.1). Classification (NCBI taxonomy): domain Eukaryota; kingdom Metazoa; phylum Chordata; class Actinopteri; order Perciformes; family Serranidae; genus Centropristis; species Centropristis striata. The sequence goes on from NC_081530.1 coordinate 22,610,580, forward strand.
GGAGCTTGAAAAAAGGCACACTCACCCCTGGTAGTGTCTTCTGCTCGTGCAGTGCATTCTGGGCTTTGAGGGCGGATTCACGTGCACAGTATGTCAGGAAGGCACATCCTGCAGATAAAGACGAGTGTTAGACGATCAGAGCACCATAATGTATTTTTAATGTCAGATCCATGCACTATATATTTATATATAATGCAGAGGGTTGGCAGTGTTATTGCAACTTAATCTTAATTGGCCATTCGCCCCGAATGCCTCAAGGCAGAAACATGCTGCTGGAGTTTATTGTGCTATTATTAATCCGCCATATATTTATATATTGGTTTTTATTTTAATAACAGTTCTGGGTCAGCATGTGTTTAAAATTTCAGTTACACTTTCTATGAAGACCAAATCTATAATGCATTATAAGCAATATATCCACACACTATAATAACTTGCCTAATAATTATAAAGCATTTATATTAACCCCCTGCCCTAACCATATAATCACATCATAGTGGAATATAACAGTATAACGCACTATGAAATATTATAATGCATTACAGCAATGAGAATTATAAGGTCACAGTTTGATTCAATTTTCTATTCAACCCTCCTGTTACATTACGGGTGAAATTGACCCATTTCAAAGTAAAAATTAAAAAATTAAAAAATTTAAAAAAATTTCATAAAAATTAAAAATGTAACATAAAATGTACAAAAAAAAATCAATGTCATGTAATACCATTGTATTTTACATGTAGGTCTTTCCAATGTTCATTAAATTAAATACCGAATTTCCCTTCGGGGATGAATAAAGTAATCTATCTATCTAAAAAAGTTTAACATGCATTTTTTTATGATAAATGAGTGAATTATCCTCATTGAACCATGATCTGTGAGAGGTAAAGAACACCATTGCACTGAATATTCATTGAACGGTTAGTAATGGAGATATTAATGAAAAATAAACAAGGTTTATTGGGATTTATTTTAGTCTGTGACACTTTTGGATAATTAAACATGCCCCAGGTTATTGCTGTTCCTGAAAAAAAAAAACATAACAGGAGGGTTAAAGTGACTTATAAGGTCATTATATAAAGAAAATGTTGCTTACATTTTTGTTTTTGCAGCCCATGTCTATAATGCATTACAAACATACATATAATGCATTATAGTATTAACCCCCTGCCCTAACCATATAATCACATCATAGTGCATTATAACAGTATAATACAACAACAACAATGAGAATTATAATTAAGAGGGATTAGGATTTTCAGTTTTAAGGTCACAGCTTGATTCAATTTTCAACTTTTTTTGCAGCAGTGAAGGCTACTGATTGACATTGATAAAAATCAACAAATTATGATATTGATTTTATGCCCTTGTTATTCGCATCTTGAAATTCTTCTTTAAAAAGATGCTACAGCTACATGGTGTCAAGTGTGATATCACTGCCATATGCTGGGGGGAATTTACCACACCGAAGCCATATGGTCTGTATAATTGACCAGAGTAAAAATCAAGCACCTTCAAGGTACCTAAATAAAACATTTCCAGACTTTCAAAGCCTGTATCATCACATCCACACTGGAAAAAATAATGTTTACAGATATTCCATTGTACTCAAAGCAATCAATGTGCATTGTGGTTGTATCTGTTGTTCCAGCTGTTTGGGTCGACTTTGATTGTTTGTTTTGATCATAATTATTTAATGCTTGTTAATTTCTGAAGCAAGGGATCAAAGGAGGACTTATTCAGCTGTGAACGATGAGTGAACACAAGAAAAGAACTTTGCTTTTTCAAACAAATGTGACAACGAGATCGTTTAATTTGAAACATAAAAAGATTTTTGCTTTTACATGAATGATTGTGTCGATGAAACACCATAAAATGTTGAGAATGAATCATTTTTCAAGGAAAATTGTTGAATTTGAGCATATCCCTAACCTTGAAAACATAACTTTAATTTAAATTAATGCAAAAAAAACTTTCCAGTCTTTGTACAAAGTGTATATGTATTTAAAGCTGCATAAAACCAGAGAAAAAAATAAAATGAAAACATTTTGTTGAGTCGTTCTCTCAGCACCACTGGAGATCGATGTGATTATTAAATCATAATACCTGGAGACTATTCAGACACAAGCAGTCTAAATGGGTATTTAATATCACGCTGGTAAAGCCAAATGTATGCAGTCCCACATAATAGAGAAAGGCCTTCATTAACCTTTAGGGCTCCCACAAATCATGAATATGTAAATGTATGCAGAATAGGTGTTATAGGTGTTAGAGGACTGATACCACCTGGCCTATACGTCTCCCAAATGGCTGATGGTTTATGTGGATTTATAAAAGCCTTTGTTTTCAGTGCTCAGATTTGCATTAGAAATGACAGTAAAGATCATTGTTTAGCTTAGATCACTTTGACCAGCTTTGGTCCATCTGTCAAGCAGGATTTCGTTGAGACGTTACTTGTTCACCGTGTGACGCGCAGCAGTGGAAGAGGGTGACAATTGACTGATATCGCCATGTGAGGCCAATTAGGGACTGACAAAATAGTTTTTGAGTGAGATTGATCCAAGACGACGAGCTTTCGGGTCATGACAACTTGGATAAAATGTGTGCAGTGCAACATTGTTAATTCCAACTGTCTGATTTTTTTTGGCTGCAGTTATTCATTATTATTATTATTTATTATTATTCATTCATTGTAGCATCCAGAGTTAGGTTAAAAGGAAAGCGACTGTCCTCCTCCAAAAAACCTGATGCAGCTTATTACAACCCATATTTAGTCATTTGTTGTTAGTGGCGCCCCCTAGTGGCCTTAAATTATGGGGGACACCAAGGTGGAGGTGACATTATGAAGCGTGAAAGCAAAAGAAGTGAAGAAACAGAGTATAAAGAACAACAAAGTCCACTCAGGGCAGGTGGGAGGGGTGTTGGAGGGGCCAAACGAACACGGGACTTTCACCCATGAGACCATCTTATCACTTGAGCTCAACATTAGCTGTGTTTCCATCAACACATTTTGATGTGCATTTTAAAGATCTGCATAAGAAAAGCTTGATTGAAAAAAATCGGATAAAATTTTCGAAAATGCACAGTTTTTTTACGCTAGGTTTTTACACTTGCTTGAGGTGGTTTTTGTCTTTTACAAAAAAAAAGTTGAATTGCTAACAGGAGATGGAAACGATTTTTCCGAATAAGTTCTGACGTAGCGAACATTTTACTCACATGACTGATCGGCTGTTCCCGAGCTGACATGAGAGAACAACTATGAGATATTCAAATGAATCCAATTCTCTCCGTTTTCTCTCATGGAGGGCCAATGTTGTTTGATTAGCAACCTCTCTTTTGTTTGTTTTCTGTTTTCTTTCTTGCACAATCTCTTCTTCTTCTCCTGTTTACTGACGGATTAGCCTACAGAAATACATTACACTGCCATCTTCTGACCAAAATATGTTTATGCAACTTTGTTTATTTGCTCTAAACCAGCTGATGGAAACGTCCCTAATTCACATTTTCTTTCATGCAAATTTGGCTTCAAAGTTCGATTGGACTTTAATGGAAATACGGCTTCTGTCTGGCTTTTCCCCTGTGCCGGCTGATCTATCAACTAGCTGCAGTGGTTCCTCAGGGAGTCGCCATTACTGTTCAGCAAGCAGCCCATCATACGTCATACGTCATCATCTACAATGCAGCCGCTAGTTAGCTGGTGACATTGTCGACTCTGGCACCATCCCTGATTGACCTGGGTAAATTTTAATTGAAGTGGAATCAGGGAAAGACCAGACTATCACGTAGACAGAAACAGAAACGTTAAGGTCATGTGACAGGATGGTCTTACCACGCTAACATCTTTGTCTTGTGAGAAACTAAAGCAATGTTATTTGGAGCAATGTAATTAACTTCCATGCATCATGCTTCCAAATAAGGGTAATTTTATAACTCCAAAACAATAATCAGAATCAGAATCAGAATCAGTACAACAGCAACTCTACGATTAGGTCCAGTTTTGCTTCCATTTGCAAGAATCGGAAAGAAAGTGTCATCATAATGCCTCAAATATTGCCATAACACAGTTCAGCTGATGGAAATAGAAGCGATAGATACGATACGATCGGTAAATATAATTGACAGTTTTAAGATCATTTTGATGACATACAGTATATGGTCATATCGTCCAGCCTTACTCGGCCTTTTTGAAGGACTTTGAGTGCCCTTCTGTTTCATTTGTGTTTTACACTGTGCTCGCAATGTTTCTTCACATTTCAACTGTTGTTATAGATTTAGTTCTCTCTCAAGTGTGAGTGCATGTAGACTGAATGAGGCTGAAGAGTGTATTGTCTGTTAATGAGCGAGCGAGTTGTAGGCAGAAAATGTCCTCTTGTCCTCAGTCAGGACACCGAACTACGAAGTGCTCTTAATGAGCAACAGGCCAGACCAAAGTATAACAGCGTGGAAATATAATTCAGCACTCTGTCGAATTATAGGTGGTCTTGTATAAAATAAAAAAGGAAATTAATTATTACAATCTGAATAAATACTTTGCTCTCAACTTAAAAATGTAGTTTCAGTGAAGTGGATAGAGTTATGTCGGTTGAAATTTGAAGTATTTAATGTGAATCGCTGCCTCATATTTTTAAAAATATCCTCAAGGATGATCAACACTTCATGTCTAAAATGTTAAATACTTTAATCAGTCAGTGAAACATGATGATAGAAACTTTGAATCAGGGTTATTTTTTAGTTAACTGGTGGTAAATATCAGATTATGGCCTCACAGGAGAAACAAAAAGATAAATTATAAGAGTCGTATTGTAATAACAGGCTATGCTCTCATCACTATCTTGCTTCATAATGAATATAAACAATATTTTTCCTCAAATTAGCTCCACGAGACAAAATCTCAGCAAATAGGAGTTGATCCCTCACCTTTGTGCATCCCTGTGTATTTGTCCTTTATCACTGTCAGCTCGTAGATCTTCCCAAACTGCTCGAAGATGGGTTTCAGGTCCTTCTCCTCAAGGTTTCGGGGTATCTGCCCGATGAAGAGCTTGATTGCATCAGGCTCCTTCATTGAGAAGTCTGCATGGGGAGGAATAATAACACACACACACACACACACACACACACACACACACACACACACACACACAGAGTGGAGGAGGTGGTCAGGAGGAGCAGACAGGAGCCTGCAGGCTTAAATTCACACTGCACAGGAGGTGCAAACAGGAGGCCGGGAATGGAGGTGCAGATGGGAGCCGGAATGGGGGGCTGAAATAACAGTTTCTACACCCTTGGGGATATGATATTCCTGATCTGGTCGGATATTTTAGGAGCTCTGGATATATTTATCACAATAAAACACATAAAAATGACAATATAAAGTAAGTTATTAACATATTTATCGGGGTGTAAATCACAAATGTCCTCATGATATGATATTGCTTCTTTGGATAACGATACGATATTTAGTGATATTAGACAAAGTCGCCACAATACTGTTTCAATTCAATTTAGGTTTATAACAACATCATTTCAGAATCTAAAATATGATTTTATTTCTGAGCTCTTGCAAGCATTTCAATGAAAAACACCTATTCTTTTTTTAATAAAAAATAATACAATATAAAGTAGGAATTTCAAAATAAAGGCTTATGGTAAAGATGATTATTTTCACTTAGCATCGATGACATGTTGATTACTGGGTCGATGCATCGATCCACATCGATGTATCATTACACCCCTGCACATAAATGGGTTAATATCCTTCATCCACTATAAGCTCACTGTTGACTGTCACAGACATTGTAAGAGCTACGAATACTATCAAATATATAGGAATAGTGATGTCATTTTATTTTAGAGGAGACAACATGTAATTAAACATCTTTTTGGTATAATTTCACCAGTTGAAGCCACTATTTTGTGTTTTATTTGCACAAAATACAAAATAAATTCAGAACAATTGCAAGAAAATCTGATTTTAAGATCATAACTTTGATATTTTTGCCAGTACATGAACATCAGGGATCAATAATCATAATTCAGAGCTACACAGCTGAGGTATATAAATGATTTTTTTAAAATACATGTGGTATTGTAGTGAATGATAGTACGCACAGTGCACTGATATTCGGTCTAGGCCGCCTGTATTCAAGCAGCTACTGAAACATGACAGTGTGTCTGTCAACACAGCTGGAGACCTGCGCTCTCTTTGTCAAGACACGGGTGACAACAACAATGACCTGAACATGATGTTACACATTCGAGCGAAAAGAGTTTTGAAATGAAAATAAAAATCATACCTGTGGTGCTGCTCGTGGAAAAGAATCGGCGTGATCAGTGGATGCCTTTCTTCTTCTCCCCACGCTGTTATTTAGTTATTGAAATTCAATTATTCAGTTCATTTGTCTGTAAGAGCGTCTTTGAATCCTGTAACAAGTTAGGCCTGCACCCCCCCTAAAACAACACAACTAACATCCAGCGACGGTCCTTTATTCGGCATGAGCGTGTTTTTTTCTAGATCTGCTTGTTGTTTTTTTCCCTGACAGATGCTCCGTAATTTTTTTCCCCCCCTTTCAAATAAAACCAGATATAAACAAATGTCTCTCTCTCTAGCTGTGCTGAATGGAGAGTGTTGTGATAGATGAATTTAGGCTTCCTTCAGTAGACCGTGGGGAATTGGCGGTCTGGTTGGTTGTCCTCTCCTCTCCCTCTCCCTGTGTGTGTGTGTCTGTACTCCTTTGACGTCGTAAGCCGGTGTCTCCCTCCCTGTCCATCTCAGCTCCATCCCTCCTCCCCTGGGCTGTACGAGCCGTGATGTCTGCCGCCGGGGACCGTCGCCAAACTACCAGCCCTGTCACATGCGCAGGTGACGACGAGACGGTAAATAAAACACAGTCATGGCTGCAAAATGTGATGCTGGATGTTCATGTGTACTTCAGAGATGTTTTTACTATTTGTAATCAAAGCTAAACACGTTGGAGTAAGTAGTTATTTATTGACTGACAGAGAAGTGTACAGAGATGGAATCCAACAAGCACATTTACTTTTCTGGAGTATTTCCATTTTATCTAACTTTATACTTCTACTCCTCTACATTTTGAGGCAAATATTGTATTTTTTTCCCACTCCATTTGGCTGCCAGCTTTAGTTACTTTTCAGGTCTTTGCTTAAAGCAAATAACAGTATATTAAGTAGTTAAAATTAGCCCCATCTTCACAAAATTAATAAAATAGATAAGTGCATAGATACAGATAAATCAAAAATCAAAATTATATATATATATATATATATATATATACATATATATATATATATATATATATATATATATATATATATATATATATATATATACATATATATATATATACATATATATATATATATATATATATACATATATATATATATATATATATATATATATATATATATATATATATATATATATATATATATATATATATATATATATATATATATGACTGGGTCCATTCTGCATAACGAGTACTTTTACTTTTGATAAGTAAGTACATTTTGATGCTGATACTTTTTGTACCTTTATTGCAACTACTCTCTTTTTGTAAGTTTTGAATGCAGGACTTTTACTTGTAGTGGAGTAATTTCACAGTGTGATTTTAGTACTTTAACTGAAGTAAGGGATCTGAATACTTTTTCCACCACTGCTTGAGTATTTGTTTGTGCACTGTTTCTCTATCTTTTGTTACCCCAATATCCCAGAAAAAGTTCTTGTAAATGCTTCAAAATACAAGTTTGTTATTCACTGGGTCATACTTTTATCATTCTTTTTTTAAAATTATTATTATTCTCAAAAATGCATATCTTACTTTATACTATTAGAACAGGTACCTGACAGCTAAATTATTATATATTTTTTTAATATATATATTTTTTTTTCTCTTGTACTTGATCGATACATATTTTACCAGCCTGGTTCTCTAAGAATTACGTTCACATACAACTAAAATGCATTGTCAATTTCTTTTCATATTTCATCAGGAATTATGTTTGTGTCTGGCGTATCACAAATACATTTCTCGTTAAAGTCTTTGTAAGTCCATGCAGGCAAACAAGTCCTCCAAACCATATGACCTCATATGTTGTTTTGATTCCTGCACACAGTACAAACAACAGGAGCATTTCCAAAAATATAACTTACTCTCAGGTTTAAGCTACAAAACTACTTCCCTAAGGATAGGTAAATAGGTAGTGAAGTAAAAACATGATGCAGTTCAAGTGACCTAACTTCACATAAGATGTGAAACCCAGGGACATGCACAAAATATTAAATTTTGTGCCCTTATTCTGATAAAGACAATATTCCAACTAAGATGTTAAGATGGCTTATGAAAATGCAACAAAATATGGACAAGCGGCTTATACCATTTTTGTAAAAGCAGAATGAGAAGTGAGGATACAGATACAATAAGATCAATAAGATACAATAAAGAACAACATGGTCCCCTTAAAGTGAGGGCGGGTGGATGGATCAGACAAGGAGACTGGAATTTGGGTCCCAGAATAAACCAAAAGCCAACGTTGTTACTTAAAGTTACACACTTTAACTTATGTACATAGCCTGAGCTTAACTACATAACGCCTACGTCACACTTTACGTCACTTACATAACTACCTAACCACCAAACTTCTGGTAGTTAGGGCCATTTCCTTTTTAATGTTAAGTATGTTTTGTTACGTTCATGCACTTTTGTTGTTGTTATAGTTTAAAATGAACCCATTACTTTTCATGATCTGCAAATACACAAATATACTCACTAAAATAAGCTGAAAGGCAAAAAATATACTATAGTTGGGCAATGCTAAACATTATTTTGCATTGTAATTAGACATTAACTATATCATTTTATACATTTAATTGTAATCATGTTGTAAAATTTAAAAATATTTTTAGCAGTTATTTTCTCGTCCTCTTATTTTTGATCCAACTTTATTTGTCATTTTACTCTAGTCTTGTTTTGTCTTTTTTTTTTTTAATCTAATTTTGTAATGTACTACTATTGATCTTCTTATAGCTCTTAAATCTATTTCACTACATATTATCTTGTGTGTATAGGTCTCTAATTATTGAATTACTTCTTTCTTTTTCCATGATTTTTATGGTCTACACTTGGTCCGTCTTATAACTGGCTTGTCAATTAACTGTATGAAAGGTGCTACAGAAATAAAGTTTTATTGACTGACTGATTGATTAGGCTATCAGCTGTTGAAGGAACTAAAAGGGAGGAAAGGTGTGTTTTTCTCTGAGGGATTTATCCTATTTTTCGTTTTTCATGTGGACGGTTAAAACGCAGACGGTCCCTGACATCAAGCGATGCAAATCCGCCTTTTGTTCTCGCCGTGGAGCTGGCCATGGTGCTGAAATGGGTCCACTCAACTCGTGACACATTATCACGGTTGCACTATTCCCTCTCTCACTGGGAAATAAAGGAAAACACTATTTCAATAAGTGTGCTCGTAAATGCAGGGACATTAATTTCACAAACGACGCACATACACACGTACACACACATACACACGCCCTCTATGAGATCTGGACAGCATGTAAACAATGAGCCCACATGACACACAGGAGGCTGCACACACCCGACTTGCGCACACGGCGACACTTCGAAGGAGTCACGATCTGGTCCCGCTCGGCTTCAGCGACATTATAGTGTTTGTTTTTAAAAAAACACAGCAGACCTCTGACCACACTGAACCGTTAATGCCTTTATTTCCAGCAGCAGAGCTTCTCCTCGGCTTGTCTCTAATGTTAAGACTGCCATCTGCCAGCAGTCACCAAATCCTATCTGCCTTCAGCCTGAATATAAGCTCACAGAGCAGCCAGCAGGTCATCTGACTCCAGCCGAATATAAATAAATGTTAGCTGCGCTTCGAAAAGACGTGATTTCTGTCAATTTCACAATGGATGTCGTTTTTTATTTTTTATTCCAGTGAACAACGACATCTGGTGACGAGCTGTAAACCTGCCTGCTGGTGTTTATGTTGCTTTATGACTTTGCAAAATATACTGTAGCTTATGTAGAGGATTACATGTGCTTCCCTGCTTTCAACATTGGTGGATGACTTATACAGATCATTTAATTAAGTAAAAGTAATAATGCACCAATGCAAAAATACTCCTTTACAAGTAAAATCCCTTCAATAAAAACTTCAGTAACAGTCAGGTAGTATTTTCAGAAAAAATACTTTAAAAACACTACTTTAGAATGGCAAAATTCTTGCCATATAAAGATTATTAGATTATTATACTGGAGGATTAACTGGTAAATAGAATTTTACTGTTGCTACTGTTTGAGGCGCAGCTAATTAATATTGTTGTTGGGCAGGTTAATCTCTAATAGGGAATATGTGCCTTTATTTGGGTCCTAAAGGGAAAAAATCAAAACTGCTCTTAAAACCATCTTGTTAAACTAGTTTGCTGCAACATTTTAACTGCTGATTTCATTGCTGTTTTATTATTACTTCACTGATGTTGTTGTGTGTCTCAGAATTGATCTTATGTGATGTTATGTGTCTTGAAAGTTGCCATTGAATAAAATGTATAATAATAATAATAATAATTCATAAAACCTTTATATCTGTTAGTGCAGCAGGAGTTGTTCAATGTACATCTTTGAACAGGAAAGAAGCTGCACAACAATTGTGAAAAATGAAGCTTTGAAAAAGTAAAAAAAGAAAAAAAAATTTTATGTAATTTTCGACTGCTATTAAAAAAGGTGTTGGGACTAAGGGATACACTGAAATGACTTTATAAGAGGATTTTTGAGAAGAATAAATATAAAGTGTAAATTTAACAATAAAGGAATATCTTTATATGTACGTATGATTATGTGTATTGATATTTTTACTTTGCATGGATGGTATTTAATCAAAGTCACTACAGCTGTTACACAAATATAACTGGGTAAAATGTGAAATTTCGTTTTTTAATTTCTAACAAAGTTTTTATATTGTATACTCCAGGTGTTGGTGGTGTTGTGACCTCTTCAGAGAATCTGTCATATTGGAGATAAATAATTCTGACAGGACACAACACAGCTGATGCACATGACTTACTGTGACATGTTGTGAATAAAGAAAGACTACACAGCCTTGTGTCATTTTAAAATGAATCTTTATTGAATAAAACATGCCTTTTATTGACATTTATTTATCTGTATTGGAGCAAGAGAATATGGTTAAAAAATATACTTACTCATATTGTCTTTCCGTTCCTCCTTCCTGCTCTCCTGTGAGTCCTCCTAAACACACACACAGAGAGAAAGAAAGAGAAACAATTTCAACACTGTATTCTCCTCCACCTTTCTATCGATTGTTTTTGATTTCCTGCTGGTGGCATCCACTTTCTGATGTCTTAAAGTGAATTCTTACTCGGCTGCTGTGGTGCACAGCCTTCATGATCACTGAGAGAGCTGTGCAGGATTCAAAGAGGAGCATCAGCCCCCCTCTCCTTCTCTTCCTCCTCCTGCATGAGGATAAGGTTCCCATCACACCAGACACATCAAAGTGACGCTCTGGATCCCTGAGGAGGAAAACAGGAGGAGGGAGGGGATGAAACAGGAAATAGGTTAGTTTTGTCTGAGAAAGTAAACATCATTTTCTAACTCCTGATAAATTAATATGCAAAAATATAAATTATAGTGGCCATAAACGTCATTAACAACCCCACTGACACAAACTAACAAAATGAAAACCAGACATCTGGTGACGGTCATTGCACTTTTTATTTATTATGGCTGATCGCCACTTCATGCAACGTAATAATAAACTCCGCCCACTAATCGCGCCCTTTTTTATTACGCCGAATAAACAAGAGCGAGCTCATAACAACTTTTAGCTTCACTTTTCTTTATATTTCATCTTATTCCTGCTTTTGCAAAGTTGCATGACTGTTAAGCTAAAATCGAAACTAATTGCCTTTAACAATGGCTGTAATGATTAAGAGCATGACTTGATTAAGGTCTATGTAACCCGGACGAATTAATCATCAGTCTCGTTCGAGCAATCAAAGCGGAAATGTGAACACAAGTATAAAATATAAGGATAATATTTGTTTCTTTTAAACACTGACAGAATTCAGAACAAAAAGTTGTTGGAAATTATATTACTTTTGTAAAACCTAGGAAATCTTGAAAATATTAATTTAACTTATATAATCTAAAAAAAATATGAGAAATTTGCATATAAAATTATTTAGTTATATTTACTTAATTTTGTGAAGTCGTTCCAATTTAAAAATGACAAGACATTAACTTGTTCTTTCCAAGTTTGGGACTATAATTGAATTACTGCGACTGATTTGATTAATTAATTAACTTAGGGACTATAATAAAAAATGAGTATTTTGATAAATGTCATAAAGTCTATTTCTTTTTCTGGGCATACAATCAGAAATGTAAGACTTCAACAGGGCAATAAGGTTTTCAAGTTCGAAAAGTCTAATTGATTTTTGGGAAAATTAATTAATCAAGTAGGACTTAGGTAATTGCCTAATAAATCTTACTGATTAACACGTTGTTCTCACACTGAAGCTTCAAATTAAAAGCCCCTCACTTTCTGCTCTTCCTTAAAGAGGCAGGGGGGTGTTTGAGGAGTCAGAGAGCTTTGGTCTGGGCCACGAGGGAAACAAACATCTGTTCTCCCAAAGGGAAACAATGAACCCTCAACTGGAAAGGAGCTCATCACACTATCAGCATAGAAACCAGTGGAGTGATTGTGGGGAAGAATTTTAAAGTTGGACTGAATGGGAAAAGCTTTAACAGCTCATAAAAATAGATTTGGAAGACGGATAACGGCTTGAAAGAAAATCTGATTTATTATTTTAAAAAAGGGCAATGAATTATTTTAAAAACCTTTCAGGTTACAAAGAAGACAAACAAAAGCAATATGTAATCTTTATAATCAATGAATAAGCATTAGATTCCACTGAAAATACCAGTCTAAAAATCTCTTGTTGTTTCAAGGCCAAATTGAAACCTATGCACAAATGCTTGTTATTACTACTAGTACAATTTAACAGAGAAAATACTAGGATTGCAATAACAGACTTGTCTGACTACACCAGGCCTGTCCAATTTTTTCCATAAAAGGCCTGTGTGGCTGCAGGAGCACACCTGATTCACCTGATCAGCTGTTTGAAGCCTGAAATCAGTTGATCAAATGACTCGAGTCTGGTGTGCTTGTGCTTGGTTGAGAGGAAAACCTGCAGCCACACAGGCCTTTATGAATAATCTGGACATACCTGGACTAAACTAAGTAACCTACAGAGACTTTTAGGGTCTATTTAATTAACTGTGGTCTGAGACCACCCATGAAAACTTATAAGACTTTAATTTAATCAACAGTTAAACAAACTATTGTAAAAAAAAAAAGAACAGGTAAATCCACACAGATTAAAATATGCAACCTGTGTGGACATTTCTTCATTCGTAACTACACAATAGTTTAAATGTCTTATTTTTAACAATACTGACTTAATTAACTAGAGTACAGACAATCTTTTTGATCGTGACCTGTAAAACATTTCTTTACAAACTGGCAGCATCTTCATAATAAGATTATTGTTGTCGATTTTAAGGCCACAATTTAATACAATTTTCGATTTAAGTTTTTAGCAGTGAATGCTGTGCCGCCATTAGACCATTGAGTCATTTAGGTTTCAAATTCTTCTTTAGAAAAGGTAAACTACATGGCATCAAGCTCCACAATAAGACCATATGGATACATGTAAATAGTTAATTCAATCAATTTTTAACTCTAACTATTTAAATACAGTTAATGTACCTAAGTTAGATTTATTTCTATTCTTTAAGTGATTATTTTTACCCGACTGGAATAATGTTGCATGGTAACAGGAAACTATTTTAGTCCTCACAGGAATCTGACACTTTCAGACCATATTGCCCTGTTATAGCAAAGCATAATTCTACAAAATACATAAATTTACTCTAATGTTGTGTCTAGATGATAACTAGTTTAGGGAAATGGTGCAACAGTTCAAGGGTCAAAGGAAAAAAAACAACACAATTTTTCAAACTCATATTTTTATTAGTCAGTACAAGTAAAACGAAACTGAAGACGAGTTTCTTCATCTCCTCCAAAAATGCACTTCTTCTTCTTCTGCGTCAGTGTTGGAGGCAGAAAAAAATAATAATCCTCACACCTCTACCTCTCACTTGAGTAGACATGTGCCGCTCTCCTTCAAGGACCTTAACGAGACGTAAAACTATCGTCGGAGCAATCTGACGCACTGGTAGAGAAATCATCGCTTCACAAATATATAACAATCGGAGTTGGAACAATGAAAAATTATTCCCTAAATATGCTAACGAGTATCGTAGAAGGAACATACATTCTATACCATACACTCTGATTTTCATATCCAAAGTTAATTAATTTAAATTTATGTTTTACCAAAAAAGCTACTGGGAAACTGCTGATATGTGGAGAAGCAGTCAAAACTGCTCGCTGAAAAACTAAGTAACAGCAGAAACATTGCACCAACTACATTCTTATGTTCCTCTTTTAGTAAAAATAACTTTTGTCTGATTCAACCTCAGTGACTAGTTAACCTGAGCGCATGCACACACGCATACCATGCACGCACGCTCTGACCTTTATCAAGCTGACGCTCAGTTATATATTTAATGCAATGCTTCGTACTGGAGCAAATAACACAAAAAGTGAATTATATATATATCCACCTCTTATTTTCTTTAATCTTCTGTCTTCAGTCTTCAGCTCAGCAGCCCTCTCAGAGCCTCCGGTGTCTTTTACATCTCCTGGTGTTGTTTCTTGTCCTCCGCCTTTACTCTCCGCCATTCACACTTTTCTTCTGGTGAATTAATAACCTCGCTTCCTGTTGCACCAGCTCACTTTCACTTTTACCCACCCAGATTTTCACAGGTTTCTCATAGTCCAGGGTCTGAAGTGCCAGTCTTAGTGAGTCTTAAAAGCCCTGCACCTGCCTTAATGACGTCCACAGTGATTTGAGATGTGTAAAGCTACATGTCCCATCAGTACCGTGGGGGTAGGAAGGGTCTTTTCGGAGGGAACATTGGACCAGGATTCCCGCCTCCTCTTGGACCTGGACGTTTGGCTCTTAACCTCGGATCGGGGCCCTGCTGGAACCGAGGAAATGGTGCACGTTGTGGGGGTCCTCTGGGGGGATGTGGGTGGTGTGCTGGATGGGGAGGCCGATGTGGAGGCCGCGGACCAGGATGCTGCGGACCAGGATGCCGAGGACCAGGATGCTGCGGACCAGGATGCCGTGGACCAGGATGCCGCGGACCAGGATGCCGCATTGGTTGTGGTGGCGGAAGTTGTCTCCTTGGAGCGAAGGGCCGAGGAGGGGGGCTGTGCTGCTGGTAGTCTTGTCCGTAATAAGAGTCCTCTGAGGGTGAGAAAGGGTGAGGGAGATGCTCTCGAACTCCGGGGTGGTGGTGCGGAGGGCTGCCTGTTCTGTGGTATGGATCTGGGTCCGGGTGGTGGTAAGGGTCGTCCTCAAAGAAATGGGGATCATGATGATGGAGCTCGTCCTGGTAGCGCAGGTCGTCCGGGTGAGGATGAAAGTCCTCAGGGTGAGAAGGTTGAGGAGGGTGAAGTCGGTCACGTTCATACAGCGAGTCATCAGGATGAAACATAGATTTGTGCTGATGGTCGTGGACCACCATCCCACTGATGACGCTGTCCCCTCTGGCCCCAGGCAGCTCCCTCGGCACTGGTTGCTGCATTGGCTGCTGCTCTGGCGGCATCATCATGCTTCTGGGCCTGGCAGGAGGAGCGTCAAAAACATTTGGAGGGGGCGGGAGCTTTGGGACGGGAGGGAGGCCGCTTGTGAAGTAACCAGGGGCTGTGTTGGCGCCCTGCTGGGGGGGCAACTCTTGAGGTTCCTGGAAATTCTCAGTCTGGTACGGATAAAGTCCTGATGTCTTGTTTTCTCCAGGCGCTGTCACTTTGTAGCCTCTGGGTTGCTGAGAGTTCCCTTCTGGGTAAGTGTCACCATACCAACCCCTTTCACTCACCCCCTGAAAGCCTTCGATTGTCTGTGCGCTGCTGGCGCTGCCTGGGGCTCTTTCTCCAGGCACTGGCCCTCCTGTTTGTGCAGAAATCTGCTGGTAATGTGCAACAGGTGCAGTAATGCCCTGCTCTGACATCTTGTGTTCGCCGTAGTGGTACGGCTGGTAGACCTGTCCGTTCTGAGCCACACCTGGCTGCCCGTGAGCATGCTGTTGGGGATTGTTGCTGTTCTGGTATGCAACAGGTGCTTTTTTAATAGTGTCACCAATCAATGACTGATTTGTGTCGGTAAATGGGACTACCACAGGCTTGTCCATGATCTCATCTTGAGTTGGGGTGCCTCCACCCTCATCCCGCACTGGTGTCCCACTCTGAGTGTCTGTCCCAATCACTGGGCTGAGATTATCACCTCCCGCCCCTGGGTTTGTAGAAGTACCTATGCCAAATGCATTGAAAGCATTGAAAGCAGGGTTCCCCTGCAGGAAGTTGTGGATTTTAGACTCTAAGCTCTGGGAAGAAAAGGACGTGTTTGTCTCTGTTGATAAATCCATGTCTCTGTGGAGAGCCTGGACCAGGGCAGAGGCTGGGTTGGAAGTCCGAGGGGGGACTTGAGAGCCTGTGCTCTGCTTTACAGAAGAGCTGTGTGGAGAAGGCACAGGTGCAACTGTGGAGAGAGACGGGCTCTGAGAGGGTACTGCTGATGCAGAAGTGGATGCGGGAGAGGGAGGGATCTTGCCTGTACTGGAAGAGTCTGAGGAGACATTTGCAGCTGGGCTGCTCAGAAGAGAAGGGATGCCTGAATGAAGAAATGGAGAAAACAGAAATTTATTTTTAGCAATTTTAATAAAATAGGTACAACGTGAAGACTTAAGTTTTTGTTTTGAAACTAAACAGAGGGCTCCTTATTCTCACCCTCAAAGCTGCCTTGACCATGAACTTTGGAGAGCGCGCCAAGGAGGTCTGCAGGACTCACATCCACCTTGGAGAGCAGGTTCACCAGTGAACTGGCATCCTGAGAGGTCACAGGGGCAGCAGCAGGTGTGGTCTTCCCTGAGGAGCCAGCAGGGGCAGCTGCAGGAGGACTCTCCACTAATGGTCCTGCGAGACAGAGAGAGAGACACTCACTTTAACAGTAAATCACCATAACTGATCATTGAGATGTTAAGTGTTTAGATGTGAAAGCACTTGAAGATCTCAGAGAAATTACAGCTATTACAAGATCCTGGGGCTTTAAGTTGTGATAGCCCAGAATTTGAAAATACAGGTCTTTTATTTCAATCATCCTGATCTTGATGTTATTCAAGCAGCAGTTTAATGAGAATAAACATAGTTTTCTCTGCAAACTTGCAGCCTGTAAAACTCTTTGAGATGACTTACTGTGATTCAAGGCTCCAGCTAAATGCATTAACATGAACTCGAGAGTAAAGCTCAACTATTAGCAACATTTCCTCTCCATCTCTGAAACACTAACATATTACTGACACATATTTTATTGTGTTTTTTGTCAGATTCTTTTTTGGAAAATTCTTCCTTTTTTGGATTGCTTTGCAGTTCAGGCAGTTGTTGCCAATGCTATATAGCAACATTTTTCTGCAGGGTTTTCCTACATTAAATCAGGATTTCATTGTCTCAATGGACATGCAAGCGTGTTTGCAATTGTAGAATAGCCTCTCTCTGAAATGGCTACGTTTTCTGAAGCCTGAAAACCGCCAAGAGGAGGTGCAGAAGTCTGGTTTATTTCATATAACTGGTATTACAATATACTGAAAGATTATAGATATACATTTTTTATTATTTAATTCAGACTTATTCAGTTCTACATTGCAGAGATATTGGGGTTTCTTCCACACATTACATTTGAAAAATACGTTCTTTCATAGCAGAGGTCAAGAAAAAACATTCACACAGAATCGCATCAGAAAATTTTACCAAAAGAAGATTTTATTACAGTTTTATTATGATGTTTGAAAAGCCACCAGCACTCACCTGGTTTCTTCATGACTGAGTTTAAACTGTTGAGGATGGAGCCAATTTTTCCGAGGTCAACACCTTCTACTTCTACTACTGCAGATGCTGCTGAAGTCACTACAGGAGGCGTGGCCTGCGTGATCTGAGTGACAGGGGCCTCCGTCACCACTGTTGGTTCCATTTTTGAAGTGCACTCATTTGGGTGGGTGGGATGTTCAACATGCTCCTCAACTGAGTAGGAAAATAAAGCAGAGAGATAGAGTTTGGCATCAGACATGCACTTGATGTAATGACACAAGACAACAAGTTATAAGCAGGATTCCTATGCTTTTTCATAGTCAAATTAAAGCACCTTTCAAGCATTTTCCAGCACCTTACAGCAGTGGTAAATCAAGCATTTTTAGTGCATACAGCATATATAGCATACTGATTATTTCACATCTTCGTAATATTAAATGGGTGTTATTGTGCTATAGACAACAAAAAAGTGTTTCTGCCAGCACTGTACAGAAGAGCAACAAATAAAAAAAACACAATAATGTTTCATGCTTCAAAATGTGTCACATTTGTATGTAGACTTGGCATCCTACACAACCTAAATTCCAAGTAGTTTCAAGCACTTTATTCAAAATTCAAGCATTTGTTTTAAACTTTGAAAACACCATATTAAAATTCAAGCATCTTGAAGGATTTCCAGCACCCAGAACCCTGATTTAGGCAATATTATTAATTTTATCATTGTTTATCTACAAGTGCAGATAATTTATGGGACCAGAGAAGTCACTGCTTATAAATTAATGGCGGAGAACATTCATCTTTCAGTTAAAAACATAAAAGTTAAAATATAAACCTTCTTAACAGGCTGACATTACAATGAAGAAGATACTCTTAGACTGCCTTTAAGATATTATGTGTGGTGTTTTTAAATTCATTTAAGGCTGCATAAGTGATTATTTTCATGATCAAGTAACCTGCTAATTATATTCTCATTTACTAATTTATGGTTTTGGTCAGAAAACAATAAACCTGTTTCACCTCTATAAAAACAGCAGGAGTAGAGCATTGAAAGTAAGGCAAAATAGGAAATAAACAATAAAAATTCATCTTTGCATAAGGCTAATGAACACATTTAAGAACATGAACATGGTGGGGAAAGATATTTTTATAACCTTGTGAGTGGTTGTTAACGCAGGTCACTTAAGTTGCAGGTGCCGTAGCCAATAAAACACTTACCTGGACATTAAACTTAACAGAGAAATGTCAGGTATATGGCTGTCTGGAGTTATAAAAATGTATCTAATTTTAATTAGATGGCTCTCCGGGTGGGAAACATGTTCCAGCAAAACTGGCTGGAGAACAAATTGGAAGAAACACTTGGATCTTTGTTGACATATAAAGGCTGTGAGAGGATTTTTTATATAATTATCTGCATGATTCAGTGACCCAACATGTCTATTTTTGATGCTGCTTCTCAATTTTATTATTTTAACACATTTTCTGTATACTTCTGCCAAATACATCTATAAATGTTGCATCTGAAAAACCCTCACATTGTGCAGTCAAATCACTCCTTACCTATAATGCCACCGCTGTCCATTTCTTCATCAGAGAGCTCCATGTCTTCCACCTCACGGTTGTCAATGTCCCCGAGAGACTCCAGGCGTTTGGGGGATCCTCCCAGAGAGGACAGAGGGCTCGGGGCTGGTGGCTCTGCCTCATCATCCATAGCAGAGCCATCAAGATCTGGATCAGGGTTGGCCATGTCCAGACCATGAAAGGGGGACTCTGAGCCTGTTGGGGACGGTGCGTCTGCAGAGGGCGAAGGGATTGGTGAGTCGTCCAGGTCCGGCAAGTTGGCCTTCAGGCTGTCCAGTTTACGCTTCAGGTGGGACACCCGGTTGGCAAACGTCTGGTAGGCCTTGAGGAAAAGACATTGAGTGTCAGTAAATGATAAGTAAAAAAAAAAAAACCAGACCAAAATATTAGACCACCCTTGTTTTCTTCAATTTCTTGTCAATTTTAATGCCTGGTACAACTAAAGGTACATTTGTTTGGACAAATATGTTTTTCTTGATAATGATTTTGGTTATTATAAAGAAAACCATGGCAAAGATAGATATCAGCTCTTAAATTAAACTCTTATAAGCTATTTTGGTTGTTATCATTATATTTGTCAAAACAAATGTACCTTTACTTGTACCAGGCAAACATTACAGGCTTGTATACACTTCCTTGTATACCATGAGCATCAAGCATAATGCACTTTTTTCTTTGCCAGAATTAGATATATATTCAGCTAACATACATTTTTAGCATGATGAAAATGTACTTGACATTAACTTACAGATCTCACGAGAGTGTGTCGTTGAGACAAGTCCTGAACAAAGATAATTACATCCTTATTCACCGACTGAAAAATGCAGTTTTCGTGCCAGAATGTTGTTCACAAGATATGTGGCTGGTAATGAATGGTCCCTGAATGGGTATTTACTTTGGCAACTTTTGGGAGAAAGAATCTGTCGTAATTTTTGCTCGTTTACTCCTCCCAGTGCAGGTAACAGACTTAAGGTCTGCCAGTAGTGTCCTAAAGGGGCATGGGAGTGGCAGATACAGAAAAATTGGGGGCTTGTCTGGGATATTGAATAAACCTGTGATTGTGCAGTAATTTCGTTGGTCGCTCTTGAATTTTTAGTTTGTTCACAGGACAAACAATGTAGAGCAGTTGGGGTCTTTTTTTGAAGAATACTTCTGGGGAAGCAGTAAACTCATGCAACTCTAAGTGGCTGACTCCTTTCTGAACCATCTGTGACACAGTTTTTGCATGTGACGTGTCTTGTAAATGAAGGGCTTTTATACATAAATTATTTTGAACACAGGTCATTTTCATGTTCTTCAAACATACACTGTTTCATGGTGGATCTCTTCATGTAATGGGCAGGTTGAGTGACTTGCAAATTTACAAAAATTACAAAAAAAAACTGCAGGTGGGACTAGCAAACTATACTGGCATAATTTCAGTTAAATCCACATTCATAAATTACCAGGATCTGGCATTGTACACACATTTATGGGAGCGAAAGTGTAATGCGAGGTTTATGAGGGTGCGATCTGGAAGCCAATACAACAAATATCTGACTGTCACTCACATTAGCAACAATCTTGACCTCCTTGTACTGCATCTCGTAGAAGATATCAGCGTTGCTGAGGGCTTCCATGAGAGGAGGCACAGTTTTGACTTGTTTGTCATAGAACTTGACAAACTCTTGAAGTTGGGCACTTCCCTCCTCAAAGTCCTTGGAGAATTTCTTTCCTCCGGCCTTATCTGTAATGTAAAGCATGTAGGGATTTTTAACGCAATGCAAGAAAGAGAAAAAACACTGCTGATCTTGAACCCAAGACCCATTGTTGTTGCAAAAGGAAAGACGATACAACAGTAGAAGTTGAGTGAAGCAGCACCTTTGAGTCTCTTGAGGGCGTCAGAACTGCAGATGTCGACCCTCATCGCTGCCAGCTGCTTTTCTCTCAGGTCCAACTCCTCCATCGACTTCCTGTACTTGGCCAGTTCGTCAAACAGTGCCTGGGGCTAAAGTAGGGGAGCAGTCAGCCACAATGTCAGACCAACATAATATTAGATCAGGAAAAAAACAGGATAATTATTTATAATAGGCTTCTTTAGTAAAGTAAAAATGTTGCAGTTTAGTCAGGGTAAGTTCAGCTCAAAACTTTAATATCTTGCTTACCACAAACTCAGCCACAACCTTGGACCGTAGATCTGCTTTGGACTCTACTGGAGCTTTAAGAAAAAAACACAAAAACAGCAAACTAAGGATAATTTAGTTTACATAATACTATAAGACCTCTTAACCCTGCAACCCACCAGCAGGTTCCTAAAGCATGCTTTCTTTTTTTTTTTAAATTACCAAAATGAAAACATGGATCATAGCAGGAAACTCCAAAAAACATAAAATTATTGTTTGATTCTCACTTTTCCGAGGGACCTTGAACGAATCATGTGTGATAAAAAATAAGCCACTTGCATTAACCAGATCCTGTAAATAAAACATTAAAGTCTGCGCTCCTCGGTGCAACTGAGAGGCTGCTTACACAGATCAGAGGGAAGTGGACAAGAGAGGTTTGAGGAAAATTTCCAAAAGAAATTATCAAAGAAATTCAACTTTTTCTTTAAACATTTTGAAATACTTTTGTTTTATAACTGTGTTATACTTCATATATAACATTTTGGAGTTTTCCCTAGTTCTAGCCATGATTATGCTGCTTCCATAAAGGTGCTGGACTTGTATATTGCAGCGAAAAATGAGGACACGCGTACTAAAATGTGACTGGAGCAAATACGCCCTAAAACAGTTTTGGGTTCAGAGAGTTAAATAAAAACTTCTAACATGTTAAAAACAGGGTAGCATATCAATAAAATATATAGTAGCTAATACAACATCAACATATTGTGAGTAATAAAACCAAAATGGATGCAAAGTGAGTTTGTAAAATGTGTTTCAATAAGTCATTAAAATGTAATTAAAATCCAAACTCTGCAGCGCTGATGTTGAGATGAGGTATTAATGAAAATGTCAAAATGGAGGTGAGAAACGGAGGCTTACTTTTCTGCTCTACGGGTGTCTCAGGAGGGGACTCCTCTTTGACTAAGCTGCTCCTGAGCTCAGTAATGAGTGTCCCTGAATACACACCCCGCTCCTCCCAGATGGACAGTATCCTCTCCACCGATTTCATTACCTTGGCGTCACCTTCGCTGCTGGAGAAAGGAGAGGAAATGACAGAATGAGAACGAGGGAGCTCAGGGATTTATGTATGCTTTGTTTTTGTAATGACATTTGTGTTTTATGTGTGAGGGATTTCTCTGAATGAATAAAACAAGGACAGAGGAGACAGAGAAACAAAAGATTAAGTAAAAAGGACGATGAAGAATAAGGCAGTATTTATTATCAGTGCATCGAATGTATTGTGCATCATGTCTCTGACATAACTACTAATAAAGACAGCATCTATAAAACCACATCAATGATCCACTTACTTCACCAATACGAAGGCCTCGGGGAGTATCTCAGCGAATGCCGTACGGTAAACAATGGCATTTTTCCTTTTACAGGTCTGAATGACATCATTGGCGACGTAAAATAAGTTGAGCCTGTGTGAGGCGTCACCTGTAAGAGGAGAGACAATAATGTTAGTTTGAAGAGTGGGACAGAAGGTCTGCTGAGGGAGATATGGAGTCCACATAACATAAAGCTTCATTCATAACACTGATATTTGAATACTAACGCAACATTTGAATGCTGCCTTTTTGCATGTCTTGTCATTCTGTTTAAACCTGGTATTTCTGCACAGTGGCAGATAAAGATTAGGCTCCAATGACATTGTTAGTATTATACTTTTTGTAGAATTATATTCCAATGCTGGTTGTGTAGGATTATTACCGACTTCTGCGATCCAAACTTTTTAAATAACTCCTGAGCATTGTAAAAAAACAAAATTATTGGAAAAATAAGATCACCATCAAAATTCAAAACATGTTTATATTGCACAAAATATTCAACTTTAATCCATATTTGTAGGTGTTCGCATTTGAAAAAAAAAAACATTTTTACTGTGTTCAAAAAATGGTTAGCTCTCCCACACCTGTATTAAAATGACACATTGTTTGTGCTTGGTGGTCCATCAAAATGTCATCACCTTTTACACACAACTGGGGAATGCTGACTTAATTGGAAAGTAGCTTTTTTTAGGGTGTAACGTGATAAAATATGAAGACAGACATTTGAAGCTTCAGTAAAATCCTCGATAGTAGCTTCGAATGTAAAAAAGAAAAATATATTCAATACATCTGTGTTGACAATTGTCACAATCACAAAATACATCTTTCAACAGACAATTGTCAGTTAATCATAAATATGATTAACTGACAAATCATCAACTGTATAAAGCGTCAAAATTACAAGCATTCATCAAATTTTACCAAAACCTAAACAAACTACAAATTCCCAGCCGCTAATAACTACATTCATGAAATATCTGTAAATTGATAAACTCTCAATAAAAAAAACTTTTTTTTCCTTTTTGTACAAATCCAAAGAGGCAACGAGAGAGATGGTCATGTAAGAAAGCATCAGACTATGCACTGTAACATTACACCATCATTACTTTCTTTGTCACCGTCTCAGTTTGCACACACTTAGGATTGAGTATAATTTGATATTTTTGGATGCCAGCATCAACAATCAAATCAATATTTTTATTTACTGCCTGACTGCACTATTCCCCACAAACATTTTCTTTAATTCAACAAACTGTGGTGCGAACATAATTTCATCAGTTCTTTAGAAGTGCTAAGTCATAATATCCAGCCATACAAATGCTATATAACTCCAATAGATCCAACTCAAGAAGTCTGTGCAATGCAATGCAAGACATTTGAATACAGGTCTATAGGAAACGGTTTACATTGTTTAAAATTAATTGATGTAATCAAGGTGCAAGCACTGTGACCAAAGCATAACATCCTCTACTTCCGCCTTGCTGATATACGCCTCCGCAAACCAGTCAAGTTCCAGTTTTTGCAGCATGTTATGATGTCACAGTGAAATTGACCTTTTCAATAAAATGTCATCACGTATTTGCATTGTGTATGATTTCTTGAGTTATGGCTAAAAATATATTTTGTGAAGTCACAGTGACCTTGAACATTGAAATTCCCCCAACATATTTCTGAAATATTGTGTTTACAAGAGTGGAACAGACATAAGGAAACAGGGACCAAAAACTTTGACCTTTGACCACCACTGGAAAGGGACTGATGGGTGGACAACCCAACTGAACTGCCGTCACCGGCACGGAGGCGTAAAAACAACAGGCTTCAACTCACAGCCGATACATTTTCACAACTGTTGCAAAGGCTCCAGTGACTTGCTTAACTTCTCTAGGTGATAGAAAAATGATATGTTTCTTACTAAGAGCACAAGATTCAACAGTTAACAACAAAACAGGACAAACTAAAAGCTGCTGTAAACCTTTAAAAAAAATCTATAGCTACTCATGTCCTTACACTGTTGGCCATTCACCAAAACACCATCATTTACAAATTATCAAAAATCAAACTGGGGGCTACATTTATGCATTTCATAGTTTAAATGTGTGATCTAACTGGCAGAACAAAAACAAAGGCTTGTTTTAAGCTGTTCACAGTCAAACAGCTTTAAACATAATTGGCAAGAAAAAAGACACAGCAACATTGAGGCAAGTCCCACCTTACAACAAGCCAACCCTGGTATAGAAGTCATAATAAAGCCATGGTGGATGTGAGAAAAAAACAGATTTTCACAGATAGACATTATTTAACAGCTACTAAAGTTAGCATTAGGGCATCTAAACATCTCTACATGAAACTGAATGCAACAGTAGTGAGTGTATTTTGAATGCAAATACAAACATTCATTACCCTTATCCACTTATCCACACTCGGGTTGCGGGGGGCTGGAGCCTATCCTAGCTGACATTGGGCGATGGGCGGGGTACACCCTGGACAGGTCGCCAGACTATCGCAGGGCTGACATATAGATACAGACAATCACGCTCTCATTCACACCTTTGGACAATTTAGAGTCACCAATTAAACCTAAGTGTGTGTTTTTGGACTGGGGGAGGAAGCTGTTGATTAATCTTTTTAAACCTCCAATCAAATGGCATTTAGCAGCAGGAATATTGTTATAGCTGAACACTCTACAGGTACAAATAACATGTACATGATCGATTTAATTGTCAATTTTTTTTGTGAAAAATGGCTGTCATATTCATTTTCCAGAAACAAATGTTACATCTTAAATGTGTTTTGTCTAACCAACCCAAATATATTTTATTTACAATGATAAAAAAAAGACAAAAGCAGCATTGACTCATATTTTGAGCAGCAGGACACAACACATGTTCAGCATTTTCACTCCTAAGCAGTTGGTCTTCATCTTTAATTTGTTCCAATAAACAGCTAGTGTCAAACAGTGTCTGAAAAGATGACACCATACTGCAGAAGCAGACTGAAAAGCCCAATCACTTACTGTAAGACAGCACAGAAAACTTTATGATCACTCACTAGGATCAACTCTTCTCTTTGCTCACATTAAGAAGCACACAAAGCTAAAGTTACACAAGGCCAAACGAGCAAACAGAGGCAGAAACAAAGATGATGACTGCTTTGAGACCTCAGGTCCACAGAGGGAGCTTGTGTGAACATTAAACAAGAAACAAAGCTCAGAAAAGTTGCTGTGAAACAACATTTGTGGCATTTTGAATCTTTGCATCTTTATATGGTGGAAATGTTGTCTTTTATTAATTTATTGCAGTACATTTTTGGTACAATTTTCTTCACTGATGACAAAAAAACCGACTTTGACTAATGTGCCCCCCCAAGTGGACTAGTGAACATCTAGTTGTTTTAACAGCTCTCTGTTATACTGATAAACCTCCACTGAAGTTTTTCCATATGTCCATGAGTTTTCTTTGATTAAAAGGAATTAATTTAGGTAAATGCTCTAGCACAGCAGAAACTAAATAAAATAATAAAGGTTTTTAAATTAGATTTGGACACAGACTCCTCTCCAAGATAATTTAAATGACGCTATCCCTGTTGATATTGTAGTTCAGTATCAGATTGCCAAAAAGCAACAGAAA
Source organism: Centropristis striata (assembly GCF_030273125.1). Lineage (NCBI taxonomy): Eukaryota > Metazoa > Chordata > Actinopteri > Perciformes > Serranidae > Centropristis > Centropristis striata. Next base: position 22,637,298 of record NC_081530.1, read on the forward strand.
CCTGGTACCAGCTTTTCTGGGTTGGTACTCAAGTTTTGAATAGCACTTGACAACAGCAGTTAAGGACGCAAAAATCAAGCATCACCCTTAACAAAGAGCTTCAGTAACGTTACTAAAACCACACAAAGTTCTAGTTTACATTAAAATACATATTTCTCAAGCAAGAAATAAACCCACTTAAAAGCAACTAATGGTGCCATTTAAAAAGGCATTTCTATCAACACAGTATTAGGCAGTGGTGGAAGAAGTACTCAGATCTTTACTTAAAAGTAGCAATAACAAAGCATAGAAAACATATTTTACCTGTAAATGCCCTGCATTGAATTGATTAAATTAACAAAAGTATTAACATCAATATGTATCCACAGTTCCTAAAGTAAAACTACTCATTTCAAAATGGCTTTTTTCAGATTTATATCTAAGAGATATTAAGAGCTGATATCTAGCCATTTTCCATGATTTTTAATCAATTTATCACCAATTGATAATTTATGATTTTGGTTATTATCAAGAAAACCATGGAAAATGGCTAGATATAAGCTCTTAAATTAAACTCTTATGAGCCATTTTGTTGTTATCATTACATGTGTCCAAACAAATGTCCCTTTAGTTCAAGAAATTGAAGAAAACATTGGTCCAATATTTTTTCCATGACACGATTTTGAATATACAAAACAATCTGAGTGTATTTCGAGTAAAAAGTTGCAAATGTACTAGATTAAAGTGGAAAATCTGCAAGAAATAAGCCGCAGATTTAAGAGATTTAAAGTGGCAAATCTGCGCGAAAAAAGTCGCAGATTTACGAGAAAAAGGTAGTGAAAAAGCAACTTTTTTCTCGCTGATTCACCACTTTAAATCTCATAAACTTTTTCCTCAAAATATTACCCCCCTCCCCCGGGGGTACACATTCCACAGTCCACATTCTGGCAGTATGTAATATCCTCCAATATTCTCTAGGGTTTACATTTGGAATTTGCAAGTATTTCAATGAGTGCCCTATTAAGGGTTAAGTAAAGTACTTTTTCCACCACTGTTTGTTACTTTATAGCCCAAACAAGTCAGTTAAACAGTTAAATCTACTCACATTTCCTCATACACTTCATCCAGTGTCGCACAATCAGGCTGTGGTACTTCTTGTTGTCGATGCACCACGTTGACAGCCCCTGAATGGACTCCATAGTGTTGTTGACACATTTAAACCTCCTCTCCAGGGTCGACTCCAGAGAGCCAGAGGCGGCTCCGGCTCCAGCTGCCATCACCGGAGCAGCTCTCTCATTCCAACGGACACCAACTGACGTTAGCCGCGGCTAGCACGGAGCTTAGCATTTTAGCTTAGCGTAGCTCAGACAAAATGGCATTCAGCAGCCTCCCAGCTGCCATTTAAATGTTACAATAGCTTAAATATATCGGGTTGCAGTCTCCAATCACTTTTAGCGCCTAGAATCATCCGCCGTGGGCTTCTGTGGCACAGCTAGTAGTTTAAATACCATTTAAGGCTAAAACTTAGCGCCTGGCGACATCCTGGAGGTGTGTTTACTCGCTGCTGATGGAGCGGTGAAGGGCACTTCCGCCACCATGCGCCACGGAAGATATTATTTGATATCGCCCCCTGCTGCCTGTTGGTGGTAGTGGTGGTGGAGGAAAAAAACATGTAGAGTGGTCGTTCGTATTTTTATTTTTTATTTTTTTTAAAACTTTATTAAAGCAACATGGTGCAATACAAGACAATACACCATATAAAACAAAACGCTGTCAGGGGGGTTTCAACAACACAGAGGCAAGCTTTCATACAAAAACATTGTAAAGTGTACCTAAATTATAGCTTTCATGTTGGTAGATTTCTTAAAGGACTGAATATATTGTTTGGTTTGATTTTCAAAGACAAGAAAGAAAGGTTATTGATTAACGTAACGACATTTATAGATATGAAATTTGGCTAACTGTATCATGAAATTGATGATATAGTATTGTTTTTCTTTTGCAAAAGGAAAGTCAGTGAAACCAAACGGTATATGTTCAAAGCACAGGGACAAATAAGGTTCAATCGAAAAAGAAATCAGGTTACAAATATCTTCCCATAATTTAGTTGAGAAAGAGCAAGACCAAAATAAATGAAAAACATCTTCACAGAAAGACCTGTTTAGGACTATGTCTTTCTTAAATCGTTGTAAAAAAAACTTTAGATGGGTAAATCTTGTGAATTATCTTAAAAGATACTTCTTTAACCTTATTATTGATTATATATCCAGCGGGTCGTTCGTAATATAGCAACATTTCTGCTCCCATGAATTACTTCCTCAATGGACATTAAAAAATGTTTTTGATTTCACTTCGATTTTTTGTACATCTGCTCTTACTTATTTTTTATTTTTTTTGATTGTTCATACTTACGCTTATATTTCTACTTGTTTATATTGTAAATTGTTAATGCTTTGTTGTTGTTTTTTTTGTTTATTTGCTCTTAGATTTCTACTTTATACTGCTGTTTACTATTTATTGTTATTTTGCTATCCACTTTGCTGCTGTGACTCTTGAGGGACTAATAAAACAAATCTTAATCTTAGACTTCTACAAGGACAATTTACCATAAAATTAAGTATTCTTTTATATTTTCTTCTTTTATGTTTTCTTCCAAAAAGACTACCATTCCATTGACATCACTTTCTGGCAGATACTTTTTTTTCTTTTGGAGGGAACTCAAAGGACTAAATTAAGTAAGGATAAACATACATTTTAATTTTTCCCATTTCACTGTGTTAATCTATTTGTCACACTAATAAAAACCCCCTTTCAGCTAAATCATGATGAAAGCTTGTCTCCTAAAAAAATTTAAAAACATCTTATAAAAGCTCTGTTAATGTGCAGAAGGGAGGTTATGGGTTATTATTTGAGTGACTAAGATTGACCAATGTTTTCCTCACATTACTATGTGTGTGTGTGTGTGTGTGTGTGTGTTTCACCCAGGTTTCACCATACTAATTATAGACCTTTAGGGGTTTATTCATAATGAATCAATGAACTGAAAAAATAGAAGACTATATTAGAAGTGATAACATTTGTATTTCATTTGTGCATTAACTCAAAACATGCGTTATCCAAAAATATAAATAAATAATTGGAAATCCTTGCAACATTTAACAACTGGCTAATAAGAACTTTGGCTGCTGTGCTGTTAGCCAGATTTCATTTAATTTCTACGTGGTAAACTGCTTTAATCTCAAGAAAATGGAAATTTATCTGATTTATGACAAGCGTAGATTGTTAGTGTTTCTCATTCCAGAAATGAATAGACAAACTGTATTTTGATGAACCATGTAATTCATTTAATATATAAAAATATGTGCATTTATCAATCAGTCACCATTAATGACAATTTCATTATCAGAAACAAAGAAGTCGCCTGAAACAAAGAAACGAAAAACAAGAAATAGACTGGTAAACAAGATTTTTTTACTCTACTTGCAGTTTTTCTCTTAATTCACAAATGCATGATGCTACATTTTATATACCAAAACAACACTACACTGTTCTCTATCACCATGTCCTTTCGGTTCCCATTTTAAATAACATAACTCAGGGCCAATGAAAATGACTACTCAACAGCACATTTGGTTTTTAATGACATATGTGGTGAGATGAAGATTTTAAGCATCGCTAAATAAATAACACTCTTTACTTGACTGATGATGGAATTTCAGGCCAGTTTATGGTTACCTTTATATCTTATTAAATATAAGTAAGGCTGACTGGTGACAAACCACCAGAGATGAAACACCATTCAACATGAATGATATCTAATTTAAAACATGGTGGTCAGGAATGGAAATTTGTTTATCACATCTCCATGATATTCTGCGTTACATAGTCAAAAGTAAAGCACTTTGAGTGATACAAATTTTTAAACAGCAAGTCAGTAATACAAATCCATTTTAAATGGGACACAGAAGCTGTTCTTTACCCTCATAATGACTCATTTTGACACATTTGGGGCATTTTGTGTGAACAATAAGCCTGGCAATAAGTAAAATGTGCTTTAACTAGCCCACTATCCACCGCCAAAACGCTTACATTTCAAACAAACCACAGTCAAATAACAAGTCTTTCTTTAAAGTACCTGTAAAGCATCCATTTGTCCATTTGGACACTTTCAAGTACTGATCCTCTTAAATAAATAAAATCACAACTCTTTGATGTTAACAAATGTGTAACATTTCCTCATGGTCATCCAGAATGCTGTTACATCTATTCCAACACACACAGGATCAAATATATTATACTTGCTCTATAATATTAAAAAATAGTCACTTAAAAATAGTGTTTTCAACACTTTCTACACCTCACTGGCTAGTGAGTATGGAGTAACTGACATATCAACATTCAGCCATACATGTCATATATCCTCAGTGATAGTTGATCAATCAGGTTGTGGTATTTCCTGTGCAGCATGTTGCACCTTTTCTTTGAGTGTAGCTACATCGATTTAAATTTACATAGAAGCAAAAATGTTGCGCGTTTGTTAAGTGATAATAAATAAAGAAGTAGCGACTGTGAACTGACGTAAGTTGTATATGATATGATAATGCAAATCGGTTTTGTTTGGCACATCTTGGCAGCAGCTACATACCTTTGCTCCACCATATGCTACAATCAAACAGCCGGCAAAATCAATTTTAATGTTTCTAAATGGCAGATTTTTTTTTGTTAAAACCCCAAATAAATAAAAAAATTGGGTTAGTCGGACTCATGTTCAGTTGATTCTGTCCATAAAACAAATTCAAAATAGTTCAAGCTAAGTTATTGTGGCAACTTATACTGGGAAACTAGTTAAATTTGCTTTATGGAACCAAACCACCTGAAAAGTAGTGCGATTCACCAAAATAACCCTGATTGGTGAACAATTATTTTCCCTACAAATGAAGCTGCCTATTATTTCTTCGATTCATCGTTCAATTAGTTGGTCTAAAAAAAATGTCAGAAAAAAAGTTTGTTTTTTTAAATGTCCCATCACGAATACCCATTACATGCTCCCATATAAGAAGGTACCAGCAAATTTAGGGCATTTCTGCTTGAAAACGACAACTAACTAATTGTTTCAGCTTTAAACTGTACCAGCAACGATCTCTGTTTCTTCACGCTCTTAGAAATGATATGTTAGTTCTGTTTTTCACTAGTGTTGTAAAATCCTATATTGTACTAGTAGGGCTGATATGATATGAAAAGGTACAAAAACGGAGCACAGGCTGCTTAGACGCATAACACATGTAAAGTATTTTCAACATCCTTTTTTTAACTTAGTAAAAGAAAATGTATACAAAAGTGACACACAATATACAAATCCTGGTATTATAGTGCAATAACTCTGCAGTAATGAAAAACCACACTGGATAGTAAAGGGTTAATGAGTGTCTTGCTGCATTTCTCCTCCTCCTCTTGTGGTTTTACGTGCCTTGCAGCCATCACAGACTGGCTCTGCGCCTAACTTTATCCTTATGTAATCGAGTCCGCCCTCTGCCTTCACTCTGGCTGGCATGCGGTGGCACCTCCATGTGGTAGCGAGGTCAGCTAAGGCCGGCTAAGGTGAGTCAGACGTAGTTGTGATGTTGCTTGAGGACACGGAGCTGTCCTGTGTGGCCAGTCTTTCACAAGCAGAGGGCTGGGAAATCTCTGACTGCTTCCAATATTCATTTCCTCTCTTGCTCCATAATTGTAACCGTCTGACTGAAGTGTCGGTGCTGTATGTAAACTCGTGTTCAGCTGTGCAGCTGCCCTCTGCCTGTTTAACGGTTTCCTCCTCTGGAGCTCTCTGCTGTTTTGGTGATTCGGGTAGACACGTGGCCACAGAGTCAAGTGGAGTCGCAGCCTGGCAGCTCCCATATTTTCCATGTTGATAGTGCATTTGCTTGGTTGGGACTTCGCAGGAGTTGTCAGAGTCTGACCAGCTCAGTTTTCTCTTCTGGAGCAGAAAAGTACAACCAAAAATAGTAAGCAAAACAATCCAAGGTCTTAAAAAGAAAACTACAGTTCATTACAACTTCAGTTCTTTGAGGTGCAAAATAAAACCCAAGACTTAATCAGCCATTCCTTCAAACAGAATCTTGACAGCTATCAAAGACACAAGTCTCTGGAGTTTAAGCCTACGGACTCTATCATCTGCTGAATAATATATTTAAATCTCTTATAATCATGCTCTACAGAAATATTGTTTTTTGCTTTCTCCTTTAATCTTTCTTCATCTTGTACCTTATTTTATTATTTATTACTCTTCCTCATTTAAATAATGCCTTTTTATAATTCCCAGTTTCTATATCTTTTATCTCAGAAGGACGCAATATTTTTTGTGTATGTAATTTATTCGGTGTCTTAGTGTGCCTGTGTATTGTTTTGTTGGCTATGTATTGCTTTATGTTGATTGCAGCTGTGTGTAGCACTATATAAAGTATATCTAATGCCCAGCTGTGTATTAAAATATATTTCACATGGATGCTTGGGTGTCAATATAAAGGCACCTTCATATGTATTTCTGTCCCAGCAGAGTGTTAGTCAACTAAGAATTACTTAGTTGAGGACAGTCCTAGTCATATGGTAACAAAGAAATCTGATATAAAGCTCACCTTAACTGGCATGTGGAGCTGATTTTGGCGCCACCGTGGACGGATTCTGGGAGTGGTGGTCTGGACTGTTATAACTGAAGACTGAAATGCCACCCGAGGGAACCATATTTTGAGCATCATCTCTATCTGCAGCAGGTTTTGGAGGTATTTCTCACTGCAGAAAAAAAGAAAGAGTTAAGGATCAAGCACTGATGACAATATTCCAATTTTTATTACTTTCACAATATGAGGCTTGATACTCGTGATGGTCTTACCCCATTTCAGGTCTCTGTAGAATCCCAAGAATCCTGTGCAATCTGTCTACGGCAACACTCTGCTGGAAACTGGATAGACCTGCCACAGAAAACATTCATCATCCAAATGAGAAGGCAAATAGGCACTTCAAGTACAGGACACACCAAAACGTACGGAGATTGTAATCATGTTTGATATTGCTCAACCACATACCTTTGTCAAACCGCCCGGTCTTAAGTCCTTGTAGAAGCTCAAGCAAGGGACAGATAAACCTCTGCAAATCTGCACACTGGGAAAATAAGGAGAATAGTTATACTACTGTACAAATGACCTGCTATTTGGTTGATCAAAATACCATAACAAAGATCTAGGAATCAGTCTAAGGGTGCTCACTTTCTGGGCAAAGGCCAGGTCTCCTGGTGTTGCTGAAGACGAGCCTAACGCAGCGACTCCAGGGGAAGAGGCTGGGTCCAAGTGCTTTGTTTCGTTGGGGCAGTGTTCAGGCTGGTCACTCTTAGATCTTGAGTGTAGCTGATTTGAATGAGCTGGAAAACCAAGATACTTCTCAGAGAGTGTGATTCCTTCATCACCTGAGAGGGGCTTTCTGATTACAGTGTACCCTTCTCCCTCTGAGAAAACATCTTCATCCTCAGTCTGCTCACTTTCACTAAATAGGAAGCTGGAGGTGGAGGTTAGAGAGTCGTAAGATGTCCACTTGGAAGAACTGCCCAACGAATTCATCTGTGGAGCCAAGAAAATAAAAATATGTCGATACAGAACCTCAATGAGTTACAACTTTTGGCACTAGGCAATAATCACACAGGTAACAGGTCGCAGTATTACATTATCAGTAAACTGCATACTAAAGAAAATCTGCTGGTGTCTTCCAATTGCGCAAATTTCCATCCCCATAGTTACTATTCTATGAAATATTTAGTACAATGTTATACTGGCTAGAAAAAATGGTCACTATACTTTTGTGCAAATATTATTCTAGTTGCTGCTTTTTAGAAGAAATTGAGAAGTCATGAATTGATTACTCAAGATAATCCACAGAATTTACCTGTTTCATGTAAGAATTATAGGTGAAAGAAAATAGTTCCTACATCAGCTGCTCAACTCACACTGAATCATCTAGATTGATAAATAGCTCTATGAATTTGAATTTGGGGTGAACTGTCCCTTTAGAGACAATGGAAATACAAGCTATATCATAGCAATATCCATTCCCCAATAGGATCACATTGTTGACAATACACAGTAAATAATGGAAATAAATCTTAAGATATTCATATAACTATCTCCAAGCTGTGAGAAATGCCTTCACCAAAGACAAAATAATGGAGGAGAGGACAAAGTAAACAACCAGTTTTGATAGATTATCACATAGAAAGAAATCACACAAGGGACCTGCTGCTCTATTATGACTGTGCAAATCAACCCGTGCAGTACAGCTGGTACTCACTCTAAAAAGAGACACGTGTGTGTGTGTGTGTGTGTGTGTGTGTGTATGTGTGTAAGTACTCTGTGCTCAGGAGAAACTATGTGCCAATCTGAGGACAGATTTTTTTTTAACGTCCACTGTTTACTGTCATGATTACCTAGTGTGATCTGAACATCAATAACAATCATTTGAGTTGACATTAAAATGATTGTTTTCAACACGTTTCCTGACAGTCATGAATTATACAATTTCTACAGCTATGGCTACATGTTCACATACTGTGAGACATGCTAGATATGTGTAAATGCTGATACGTAATTTTAAGGCTGTGTATAAAAGATAAATTGTAAAATATATGTACAGTTTAAGAATACTTAGAGACCCCACTCAGCCAACATACAAGACTTTAAACATAAAGTTCTACTTCACATTCTTTCAAATAATCATGAAAGCCATGCAGTTTTGATAAAGTGGGCATAAATGCAATAAACCCAGCCAGAAAAGAGCTTTTATAATTTAATTTATGCGAATACAGCAAATACAAAATAATGGAGGAGAGGACAAAGTAAACAACCAGTTTTGATAGATTATCACATAGAAAGAAATCACACAAGGGACCTGCTGCTCTATTATGACTGTGCAAATCAACCCGTGCAGTACAGCTGGTACTCACTCTAAAAAGAGACACGTGCGTGTGCGTGTGTGTGTGAGAGAGAGAGTGTGTATGTGTGCGTATTCTGTGCTCAGGAGAAACTATGTGGTCATCTGAGGACAGATTTATTTAACGTTTAATGTTTACTGTCATGATTACCTAGTGTGACCTGAACATCAATAACAATCATTTGAGTTGACATTAAAATGATTGTTTTCAACACGTTTTCTGACAGTCATGACTTATACAATTTCTACAGCTATGGCTACATGTTCACACACGTAATAGGAGAAGGTAACTCTAACCTGATAGCCTATGACTGTGAAAAAACAACAAACAAGCAGAATTAACAGAATGAGTTGGTCCCTGAACTAGGCAGAAAACGAGCTAGGTGTTTAGTTATCCTATTTAACCTACAACAATTTAAAATCAAGTGTGAAATACAGCCAACTCTCTTTAAAAAAACCCAGAATAAAATCCAAGAAGTTGTTACCTTTCAGTTGGAGAAGAACTGGATTCACAAAAACGGTAAAAACGCAACACTGGAGGAGGCACTTTACGCTACTTGAACAAGTTAAACAAATACTAAATCTTGTAGATGTGACCTTAACGAATATATCAGCTGTCTTTTGTGAGCAAAGATGTGTCCACCAGAGTCTGCGTTGACGGCTGTTATCCTGTTTACTCTCAGTCCCACCCTGTTTCTTCTATCTCTGCCCGTGTTTCGTTTACTTTCTTTGTCAGATTTCCAACCTGTTCGAAATGTACCCACGAAGCACAACGGACGCTACACGTGCTGGGTAGGAGCAGAGCAGCGATTGGCCGAAATGAGATTCGACTTTTTCCTCATTGGCTCAGAGGCTCGGCCAATCAGAGGCATTCCCAGCGCTGGTTGGCTGGTCGCTGCGTGGATCCCACCGCACCTCTAACTGCAGCACGTGTGGGTGGTGTGGCTGGAGAACGAGAGGAACAGCACGCGGCAGTGCCTAAAATTTTGGTATGCAAATTAGGTCACATTTTGGCCCGCGTTAGTAGATGCAATACTTTAGGGGAAAATAACAGCGTAATCACATGTCAGGCTGGTATTTTCTACCAAGATCCCACTCTTTTTTCAGTGTAGTTGCATGTTTTGTTAGTATGTTTGTTTGTGTTTATGTGGAGTTGCCCTCTATTTTTGTTATAAGACACTACTGTGAGGCTCGAGGCTAGATATGTGCACATTCTGATACATAATTTTAAGGCTGTGTATAAAAAATAAATTGTAAAATATATGTACAGTTTAAGAATACGTAAAGAGACCCCACTCAGCCAACATACAAGACTTTAAACATAAAGTTCTACTTCACATTCTTTCAAATAATCATGAAAGTCGTGCAGTTTTGATAAAGTGGGCTTAAATGCAATAAACCCAGAAAATAGCTTTTATAATTTAATTTATGGCTGCACTTTTAAGGAATAGTGTGCACCTGCAGCAAATTGAGCAGAATGGCTTTATGTTCACACTGTAGGTGCTTCAGGTACTTCATTGTTAATGATGAAGTGGATGCAGATAAGACACATGAGATTATGTGATAGGCCTATTAGAGCCGAAGACAAAAAGCTCAGGACGCAGTCTTACATAGTTACATAATAAGATTGCTATATGCTGAAGAGTGAATCACTTGTTTTGTTGCATGCAAAAACATGATGCTGTCACCTGCAGGAGACTGTGGTAACTATAGGATTTGCTGACAAGGCGGTTTAACCAAAAGGTTAATAATGATCATGATACTAATTATGATAATGGTAAGTATAGTTGGTTAAGGTAGCAATTAACAGGTAGGGCAGAATAAGTAAATACAAAGATGGCATAGGGAAAATTAGATGTCACAACTGGGTGTGGAGGAGTCTGTTTCAGTTTGAATCTCTGCCATGCCATCAAACATCTGTGCAGACAAGTATAAAACATAATTTAATTAGTTTAAACAGTAAATTGCCCTTGTCATTGCTAATATCACAAGGCAACCTAATTAAAGTTGGAGAACGCTCCTGTTGAGTTTCCAAACAGTCTGTAGTTTCATTTTTTATGGTTTTATTGTTTGTCTCATGCTTGCCAGAAGCTCCTTGGTATCAAACCATGATTGATGCATGCTCCTAAAGTATTCATAGGGACGTTTAGTTCCACATTTGTTTGATTGCAAAATAGATACCGTCACCACACTACAAACCTTGGCCAGTACTATCTGGTGACATGGGAAACACGCAAACTGTAGTGGCCAATACCAGCAGCTCTCTATGCAGAAGTGTGAACACCACCATGAGATTTCAAAGATACAAAGGCTCAGCCTGCACGTGTCTCATGCTGTTAGACAGCTTTTGCAGTGGAAATTTGGCAACATAAAAGTACAACAACTTTGGTTGATGAAATTGTTTACAGATAACATATCAAATAAGATAAAACAGATTCTGAGCTAATTATTTTCTAACTGCTTCAGCACATGGCAAGTATCGCTTTATTTTCTGCAGAGGTTGTCTAAATTTGCTATTTACAGTCTGGTTACAAGTTAGGCACATTTCTAGGTGTTGGTATCATCCAGGTTAGAAAATCACATTACAATTAAGCATGAGCAGCAGCCAATATGTTATTCTGCTGCATGAGTTAAAGCTGATGGATATGTAAAGTGGGACAGGGAGCTGCTGTCAGTGGTTCTAACCAGGTGTGAGCAGGTTTTTAAGCAGGTTTTTAGGTGACAGGTGGCCTAATACATAGATAAATAACAGGGAGACATGCTTACATCATGTTTGTTACCACCCAGTGGTTGTTTGTCAGTGATAAGGAAGTGACAGTGTGTTGGAGTGTGCATTTTGGGAAGAGGCCAACAGAAACATTTGCACATTTCACAATCATATTAGTGCACAGTGACACAGACTCCTAGTACCTATTGACACATTAGATAAGTCTGCAAGTCACGCAGACTTCATGTGCCCCCTTTGCTGATACAAAAAAAACAACTAACATATTTACAAATGATATATTAACCCTTAGAGACCCTCAAAGACATTTTTTCTTGTCTTTTTATGGGAGAATAGGGGCACTTTAGGTGGAGATAGCAGGTCAGCAGTTGATGCCACATTTAAGTGGTGTACATCATCTGAAAGCTGAAGATTAATTTGAAATGCAGCTCAACACTGTGTGTCAAGTTGTTCTAGTAATAAATCCATAATAAACATTGTTTTGGTTAGGTCCCTTTTCAAATTTCTAAAGTTTAGAGTGTGTTAGGGTTCAAAACATGATGATGGAATACCTGGTTCTAACAAAAAAAGAGAATTCTATCAAAAATTGGAATTAAATCACAAAATAAAATATTATTCTATTTGATCCTAAACAGAGACCCTGTTTACACTCACACTTCCGCTAGAAGGTGAAATTGCCCCATGTTCATTCATTACGTTGTTTAACAAAAACTTGAGTCTCTAGTTGCTATCTTGATAGCAATACCCTCATAAACGATGAGTCGCCAAGTTTTCTTTGGACTGAATCTTCTGCTCAAAACGAGATTAGACATGTGGTTTCACTTGCACCCCAACCACGTACATCATTGCTCCTCTCCATTTTTACAACCATTGGCGCTCTGTCATCCAAATGACCACCACAATACTTGTATGGATTACCTATTTTACTGTAACGTCACTACATGGGGACGCATCAGTGTTTACACTACTAAATATATGTGGTCAAATGCGTCCTAGACCACCTTGGCAAGTGGTTTGAGTGATCCAATCATAATGTGTCTTGGACCCTATTTACACTTGTATTTAGTGCTGACTACTTGTGATCCGATCACCCAAGATGCATTTTAAAGCCAAGTGTAGACCGGGTCAGAGAGTGCATGGTGGCAGAGTATCTGACCATCGTGACTGACAATGTAGACTGAGTGAACACTTGAAAACATCCTGGCCATAAAAACGGCTGTCACAGGCAGAACAGGTGTTATGTAGGGAGGCCAGACACTGTTCATTTTGTCATAAAAGTGAGGTTGAAACCAAATCTCTTTGGAAACTTTCAGGAAAACAAACACAAAAATATATATATTAATAATAAATGCCAAATAGCAGAAATGTATGTATATACTGTGTATAGAATGTGTCTCATATGTCTTATTTTTTTATATTCTGATTGCTATATCTACAGTCATGGAAACAATTATTAGACCACCCTTTTTCTTCAATTTCTTGATAATTTTAATGTCTAGTACAACCAAAGGTACATTTGTTTGGACAAATATAATGATAAAAAAAATAGCTCATAAGAGTTTAATTTAAGAGCTGATATCTAGCTATTTTCAATGTTTTTTCTTGATAACAATTTTCAAGAAAAAACATGGAAAATGGCTAGATAAAATGAATTAAACTCTTATGAGCTATTTTTGTTGTTCTCATTAGATTTGTCCAACAAGGGTGGTCAAATAATTTTTCCATCTGATTTTTTTGCATCTTGAGCAGCTGTGACAACTAAATTTCCCCGCTGCAGGATAAAGGCATATCTTAGCTTATCTCACTTCTAACTGTACTATGAGAAAATAAAAGTTGTGACAAAGGTTTACTTTGAAAAATTTTGAATGTATATCCTGAGTTTTTCCATGTAAACGAGTGTGTTTAAAGTGTATTTGTTACGTTGTAATTATTTAATTTTCTTGTGTAAAATGTTATTCTAGAATATGTAATTTAGCTTTGGCCAATAAATCTTATTTTATTAGAAATATTCTTTTTAAAAGTAGATCACCTGGCCTTTTCAAAGAGGTATGAGAGATAGCAGTCAGTTTCTTTCAGTATTAAAATATAGGTCAACTATTGCACGGCTCCCTTTGGTCCTTACAGTGCCACCCATTGACTGAGGCCACAGGACAGGAAATCAACTTGACCTGGTAACCTCTAAGACAAGTGAGCCTGGTGCAAATGTTTAATTTTCCCTGTGTGAGTGGAAGCGAGATCAAGTGCAAACATTAAAGCTCCCTGTGGTGAAAGCTTGGAGCCTGACAGATGTGCATGGTTGATGCTTCTCGCTTCTGGGAGTTTGCGGGAGGTGGCCGACATTATCAGTGGACATTAACGCCACACTGTGCAGTACTGACCTTGAATTAATTAACAGTGAGATGCTGCTGACCCAAGACCCTATTACCACAAAAACATCCCCCACATTGTTTGAGTTTCCTCCAGGAAATTAGGTCACATCCAACTACTTCTGAAGATTTTGTGTGGGCACAATACCAAAATATGAAATATACTTCACTAAAGTAAATACTAACATCTTTATTGTTTAAACAGAGGTTTAAATGTGATAAATACTTGTTCACCAACTTAAGATTTAAAGAAAGTTTTATACATTTATTTCCAAGATTGTGCGGGAAGATTCAAAACACAAAGTGTCATCGAACAAGTTTTGAATAATCTGCTTACTACAACCAGGAATAAGGTACACACATTAAACTTTCTATGTCATATTTTAGTGGAGAAAATGAAAAGAAAAGTCCATGTCGACTTCAAGAAATGCATATCTGCTCTTTCCACTTTGGTGACCTTGTTTCAATAAACCCATTGATAGCGTCCTGTTTCATCACACTTCATTTCACTAGGAGCCGAGCCAGGGATCGTCTCTGTTTTTCCTGGAGAGGAAGGCAATTTTTCTGGCCATTTCCATGTTGTAGATCCGCTTACAGCTCTCAAAACTCTTCCGCTGCCGCTCTTGAAAGGGCTTCTCGTAGTAACGTTTGCGCTTCACTGCATCAATAACCCCATCCTGACTCAGGACCCTGGAGTGTGTAGAGAAAATGTGTGAGTGGCTGACCCGGAAGGTTACATTCAAGAAAATTTTTCAACTGGTTAATGGAAACACAAGTAACACTGACAGATCACTTACAACGGAAAATATAAAATCACAGCAGTGCAGGAGATATCATATAATACATTCATTTATTAACTACTTTAAAATACAACCAAATTAAGTTCTGCAATTAAGTCCTGGCTCACCTAATATAAAGTTAAGGCCACTTCTTTAGTTAGGTTTATAAATTTGATTTGCTTTACAACACATTATAAACAAAGCCAAGAAAGCATTAAGACTGCTTACATCAGCCAATGCTTTACAATCCATGTAAACACCTTTAAAAAAAAATAAAACATTTTCAAACTGTACTTTAGAATCAAACTGTACTGGGTTTGGGGTTTAAATCAAGTAAGCAATACGATATACATTACTTGATGAAGTATGTATGTGATTTTTCAATAATAATACAGTTAGTGTCCTATTTTGGAAAGTTAATAACTCATTTTATAAAGGGGCCTTGTTGTGCATTTTTCTTTTCTTGATTCGTGAAATCTAATGGCACCTTTGGGATGTCTTAAAAAAGTTATTAAAATAAATTATATATTAATATTTCAGAAATAGTAACTAAGTAAACTTATTTCTTCAGCTTTTTACGTGCTGACTCATCTAAACATACATTTTATTGATACGATAGTTGATTTGATTAAACATCTTTGTATATTTAAAACTGAACATTTAGTAGCTCAATACTACACATTATGTAATACAAATAGTATCTTTATAATGCCAGTTTCATTGTATTCAAAGTCAGTGAGTCTTCCCTTTTATATGTTAATAGTTGGGTTTTTGAATATGCATCTGAAGCGCAAGTTATCCATTTCTGGAGCTGTTTTAGTGGTAACAGTCTACAAACTGCCAGAGTTGACTTTACATCTGAAAAATGCTACCATCAGTGCGGCCAAATGTCGTCACACGGCTAGTAATGGGGATCATGTTGCTGCAGACCCTTGTAATATACAGCTAGTGGTTACGTTATTTTGCCTATGTCTGTATTATTTTTTAGTAAACTAGTTCTCTAAAAGCATTAAAAACATTAAAATTAGCGTTTAGCTACTAGCTAGCAGTGACACCACTGCGCAGCCGCAGCTCTGTGACATTGAGCGGAAGGCTAACTTCAATTTAGCTAACGTTAGTTTATCATTCCCCGGAAAGAGCAACTTTTTGTCTTAGATTTAATATAAAAAAATAAGACTTTGACCTGTGTAATGTCTTATATGCCGCATCAACGTTGCCGTCTTTGACCATCACTGTCCGCGAAATGAAGCGAAGGTGCCTCGCCATGTTGAGACCGGTGCTGGTTTAATCACGGACCGGCTGGAAACAACTACAAAACGTTCCGGGTACGAGAGAGAGAGAGCCTATAAATCAACGCTAGGTGACGCTTTATTCCATTCTCCTAAATACTTTTGGCATGTGTTGGAATTTACCCTACATTGTTTAGTTCTTTTTTAGAAAGATTTCTCCAAATCTCCAAATAATTAATTTAATTAGTTTATTACATTTTTAATTTAATACTACTGAAAGATAAAGTGCTTGTTTTTTTATGATTACTGAATGTATAAATCAAACAGAAAATATGAACAAACATTTACAGGTCTCTACAGAAAAGGGAGGACACACCAGCATTTATCATAGTTTTTATAAAGGGAGATTGCTTTCAGGTGAATCACAGATTAATGAAACTACATCCGTTGTCATAGCAACAGGCGCAGCGGTGTGGTGTCCAATGTTATCCTTTCATCAGGGCCATTCTCCTCTTCTTCTCATCCCTGAGCTGCTGTTGTCCTCTGTGTGTTCTCAGCCCGAGGTCAGCCACAGGTGAATGCTTGTCTGGCTGGTTCAGTACAGGCTTATGTCTTATTTGCATGCAAACATTTTGATTTTATTCATTTCCTTTCTGTGGTATAAAATACCCAATGAGGTTAATAATCCCCCATGTTCATTGTAACCCTATAGGGTACAGTAGCTGCATAGTGCCACAGGGAGGAATGCTTGAGACAACCTGCACTGATAACATCATGACTCCTTTTGTTGGGTGGATGAACTGCATCGTGTTTCCCGAGTCATCCCTTCTGATCCAGGCCTGCTGAAATATTCTTGGCTGTGTGTGTAACGCATGCGTGGGAGAAAGAAAGAACAAAGAGAGTGTCTATCACCTAAAGAAAATGAAGTTTGCACAAAGTGGCTCAGCCAATTCATTTTATTCCACGTGGGGTGCTATAATTAAATACATCTGCCTCTATTCTGCTCAAGGCAGCAGTGCATTTTGGGTAACTGAGTTTCTTCAGAAACATTTTAAAAAAAGAAGTGTCAGTTAAACATTCTGTTGCCATAGCAATCACTGTCGGCAGAGTTCCATAGTAACTGAAGTTCAGCTGACATTGTTACATCCACCAGTTTGTCAGATGTGATTAAGCTGATGATTATCATTATTAATGTTATGCTATATTGAACTACTCCACAGTCGCATGACTTGAACATCACTACCATTATGCTTCAGATGCTCTCCCATTCAAAATCCTTCTTGAGTTTGAGAGGATAGACTCCAGGGCACTAAAATGCTAAGCTACTTCATGGTTTAAGAACTCATTTCTGTGGTGCTCTATTTTGTGACTTTGTAATTGTAGATATAGTGTGTATATATAGTAAATAAAGAGTGCTAACCAGGCTAGCCTTTCTGCTAGCTGCCTGAAGCTAACATGTTGCTAACATGACATTCTGGTTAAAGCTAACAGTTAATTTAGCACTGGATTAAATTATTTTGTATAACTGAAAATTGTGTTTTTATAGCTAATGATTATTGTTGAATGTGGTGTGTTTTCAAATACTATTTTCACAATTTTGCTTCCTGTGAGGTCCTCGGCCTTTATTAACTTCACCGTCTTTTCGGTTTGGTTTGTCTGTCTGTTTCTTTGTTTGTTTCTTTGCCAGCATGATTATGGAAAACTACTGGCTTGATTTTCATGAAACTTGGTAAAAGGGTGTGGCATGGGCTAAGAAATAACAGGACTACATTTTGGAGCAGATCAGAATCACTTTTTTTTTGTATGACATCTAATTTCACTCAAATATTTCTGTTTCCTTAATTGTTTTTAATTTACCTTTTCATATAGTATGTGTTAATGTCCTGCTTGGCCACCATTAATGTCCTAACATGAAATACCACTTCAGCCAATTTTATTCAGCCAGTTAAATACCAATGTCAGCTATTTAGCTCCAAGTTGTATTCAATTCAAACTAATTCATCTTCACTTTTCACACTAACATTAACAGAAACAATCTTTCTTGCAGTATAAAGCCCTTGTGGGCTGCAATCCTGAATCTGCAATTATGTTATTGGTGCTACAAAAGGTTAAAAAAAATAAATAACCAAAACTTTAAGTTTAATTGACTCAGGAGGGCCAGATTTAAAAAGATCCTGCAGGACATATCCATATATAGATATTTAAACTGTTTACCTCACTGAGGAGGTAAACAGTGTCTTGTGTCTCTGTTTACATAAATAACATGTAGCCCCAAGGCATGTTACCTGTCTAGGCTACAGAAGTGGTGAAAAGAAACATTAACTCAAGTACAGTACTTAAATTAAATTTGACATGCTTGTACTTTACTTGAGTATTTCCATTTTATGCTTCATTTTACTTTTTCTTCACTGCATCTCATGTTTCTTCTTTCTCTTAAATTTTACCGGTAGAGTGAAAATGCTGGTGGCACCTTCCTGGTCAGATGCCTCCAGCTGTTAGTGTTATCTTTTTGCTATTTCATTACCAGCTTTTCAACCCCCCACTCAGAAGCTGCACATTAACTCTGATATCTGATTTCACTTTCCACATTTTGGAAGAAAATATTTTTATGTATTTATTTAATTGCTCACATACTAAGGTTACCAATCGCTTATTTTCTGGACTTCTTGTCAAATAGCCTAATTGGGACTAAGGTGACACCAACCTGAGGAAAGAAACACAATTAACACTTAATATCCGAGCTTGCAGATCATCAACATCAAAGGACTTACTGGAAGACCTTTTTTCCAGCTCGTATCCAAATCTTTCACCAGGCTGACAGAGGTGGAGGCTACAGTCAGAGTCGGGGGGGAAAGTCACTCCCTGCCACCAGCCTCTGTATTGGCTGGACCAGCATCAGATCCAGGCGAGCTGTCAGCCAATCAATGAAGGCGCAGATGCAGCCAGCGGAGTCAGCCTCACAAACCGGTTAACGGAGAGGAGGACAGACACACAGACAGCGAACCGGAGAGTCTGCAGTCAGAAACCTGCTTCTAAAAAAAAATGGAAACGGAAAAGAAAGTGACAGATTTCTCAGGGAAATGGAAGATGAAGTCTTCGCAAAATTTCGAGGACCTTTTGAAAGCGCTGGGTGAGTTTTTGCATTTTGTGATTGTTCCTTAATTTGCTTAAAATGCTCAATAAAGTTGTTTATGTGACCTCAAAAGTTTTCCAACATCAGACAAAGTTGCATCACATGATGCAACGGTGCAAAAAGTACTTAGATCTGAGTAAAAGTAGCAGTACATTGTACAAGTTCTGCATTTAAAATCTTATTTAAGTAAAAGTGCATCATATTGGCATCAAAATATATTTAAAGTACCAAAAGTAAAGGTAGAATGTCCCATTTCAAGATAATTATATTACTTGATTATAATTAGTAGTGATGTATTCAACGTGTTAACCCTTTAATGTAATAGATGGTAAAGTTTGAGATGATTTTAATTACTTTATATACAGTTGGGTACCCTAAGCCATCATTTTACAGCATGTTACTTGATTATGACTTTTAGTTTTAAATTTTGAATTGATGACATGAATTGGCAAAGTAACTAGTAACTAAACATTTTAAACAAATGTAGTGGAGTTAAAAAGTGCAATATTTGACTCGAAAATGCAGTAGAGTACTAGTTTAAGTAATAATAATAATTATGATAATTGATTGTATTTATGAAGCGCATTTTAAAATACTCAAAGTCTTTTTACATTGAATGCATGAACAGATACAAAGATAGAATACATAGAACAAATACCAAAAAGAAAAAAAAGAGTAAAGTAGTTTAAAATGGAAATACTCAAGTAGTGATACATGAGTAAATGTCCTTAATTACATTCCACTACTATTTTCATGCAAAACTAAAACTTTGGTGCCAGTTTAAAGGCAAGAAGCATGTTGTTTTCTGGTTTATCATCAACCATTTATCTCCATTGTTAAAATGCAAAAAAAGAAAGAAAGGGAAAGGGAAGTATCTCCTGCACAAAGACCTGTCAATCATGTTGTCGGCGACATTATCTAGTGGAAATCCACTTGGCTTAGAGGTGAACTGGAGAACCCGAGTGGTTTGAAGTGGCTCCCTGTGGTTAGATTGGTTTGCTCCAGCCCTGCTAACCTATGTTCAAGGGAAATATTGGTCTTGTTAAGCTATACGAGACTGTATGGAGTTATAGGAGCGGGCAGGAGAGAGCGAGGTCAGACCAGGGCCAGCCAGTGGCATCCATTAAAAATCTGGAGACAAATAGCCTGTGGAGGAATGTTAGATTAGACTCATCTGAAGCAGGGTCCTCCTCATGCGGTTGTAATTAGAGCCAGTGTAAACGGAACTAAGCCTTGACATGGGCCCCAGCAGCCAGCCGGATCTCAGACTGACTTTCCCTCACTGCCCTGGGCCTCCCTGACCCAGTCTACGGCTCTATGTGTGTGTGTGTGTGTGTGTCTGTGTGTGTGCCTCCTTTAGTACCACTCCATGAGCAAATATGGTCTGAGCTGGATCAGATTTGTGGAGTAGTCTTCATCTTTCTGAAGGCAGTTCAGTTCACATGAATAATGTCATAAACTAAAGGATTATCAGGCAGTTTATATTTGTTTTACATCCATAAAACATCACATCTCTGCTGACCAAGCAAATGTTGATGTACGGTATTTATACTGAGTTTCCAAGTTGTACTTTGCACATCATGACTAGGCCAGTTTTCCCACACAGGTTACACTCTGCTGAAAATCCTTTTATATTTTGTCTTGCTGCATTAATGGCGTACATGGAAGAAATTAGCCGAAGAGGTCAGGGGGCCACAGGTCCAGGGCCTCGGTTTGAGGTGACTTACTGTACACATTACTTGTTGGAAAGTCATAAACACAAGACACAAAATGGTACAAAGTGGCCACAAAGAGACACAAAACAACCAGAAAGAGAAACAAAATTACCAGAAAGAGATGCAAACAAACCAGGAAGAGACACAAAATTACCAGAAAGATATGCAAAACAACCACAAAGAGACACAAAACAACCTAAAAGAGAAACAAAGTTACCAGAAAGATATGCAAAACAACCAGAAAGAGACCCAAAATTGCCAGGAAGAGATTCAAAACAACCACAAGGAGACTCAAAATTACCAGAAAAAGATGCAGAACAACCACAAAGAGACTCAACAACAGGGAGATGCAAAGCTACAACAAATAGACACACAGCTACTACAATGAGATGCAAAACAAAAACAAAGAGACACAAAATGACCAGATCGATATGCAAAACAATTACAAAGAGATGCAAAAACAACTGCAAAGTCACTCAGAATGGTGACAAAGAAATGCAAAATAACCAAAGGCAGAACAACCACATAGAGATGCAAAACGACTAGCAAGAGATGACAAAACAGCAACACCCAAAATCACTACTAAGAGATGCAAAACAACTACAAAGGGGTGACAGTTTACAGTATACTATACTAAATGCAGTTCATTTACCAAGATCTGCAGGAGCTGCAAAACTACCACACGACGAAACCAATAAAAACACAAAGACAAAGAGCAAAAAAACTCAAACTTGACTACAAAGAGACCAAAGACAACTACAGATTTTTACTTCCATTATTGGACTTTATGGGTCATTATGTTAAGTGTATATCTCTTTACAACAAGCTCAGTGGGGGATAATTAGCATCATATCAGTTTCAGTGGAGTTTTGAGTTAAGTGGATAATTGCAGAATTTTAATTCCTGCTTGAACTATGTAGTCAACAATGTCACAGTAATTAGCGGTTTAAAATGCCATACCAGTGGTTTTGCATGTTGTAACCCATTAAATATAAATCACGTATGCTTTACATTACGGCAACCATTTTCTGAAGCATACCATAAATTCTTTGTTTAATTTCCTTCATCTTAGTTCATTCAGTGCAGCAAAAAAGTCAACATACAGAGACTTGAAACTAATAAAATAAACACAATGAACATTTCATTCGCTTATTTTTCTTTTCATCAAAGTTATGTTACCAATGTGTGGGAATGCAGCAGCAGCATAGACTGTTTTGAAAACCCAGAGGCTGCCAAAACCATTGCATTCATATACTTTTTTGTAAATCAAACTGAGAATACAAATAATAGGAAAACATGCACATTGTAATGAAAGGACTACATGAATTTGGTTGTTATTTGTGTTATTAAGTCTGCTGTGCGGCTGTTGACTCTCAAATATTGGATGACATAGTTTCAAGGACTGCCAACCGATGAAAAACTTTCCAAACATTCATTGCCTGCAGCTGCATTACCACAAAGGGATAATGTAACACTAATGTAACTAAAGGTGCTGAGAGATTGATTTTAATGCAGCACTGAATGAACTCAAACTAAGTGCCCCTTGAAAGGAAAGAAATTAGAGGAAAAACTGGTATGTTCCTGGTAATCTTCCTCACAGGTGATGGTTTTACCACAGCTGCCAGTTTGATATTAGTCCTATTTGTGTGTAAACAGGTGTGAATGTATTCCTGAGGAAGATTGCAGCGACAGCGGCTGCCAGCCCAGCCGTGGAAATCACCCAGCAGGACGAGAGTCTGTCCATCAAGACATCCACCAGCGTCCGCACCACCAATGTCTCCTTCACCGTGGGTCAGTCCTTCAATGAGGCCACAGTGGATGGACGTCCCTGCACGGTACACGTCCCATAAAACATTCCTGTGTAATGTCAGTGTGTGCATACCAGCATTTTGCCAAGGACAGCAGAACTAGCCAGAGTTATGCGCAGAAGAAACATGTGGAAATCATTTCAGTCAGAGTCAATCCTGGTGATGATACATGGATCTGGTCTTCATCTCTTCATGCTGTGTTAGTGGTGAAGGACATCGTCTCTGACAGGCAAAACATAAAAATGTTGAATGATAGACACTGCAGTTATGATGAAAACCTAAACTTTGCTATAACTTCATAGAGTCCAAAGCAATGATTAAATTATGATTTTTTTTTGTCTTATGAATCCATGCAGAGTTTTCCTAAGTGGGAAACAGACAGCAAAATCAGCTGTGAACAGACTTTACAGAAAGGTGACGGACCCAAAACATCGTGGACCCGGGAGCTGACCAACGATGGAGAACTGATACTGGTAATTATTTGGTATACAGCAGAATACACAACTTTACAAACACAACACAATACACAACTTTATAGAGAGTCAATCAAATTTTAAAAAGACTGTGAAACTAAAAGAGATTTGCAGGATTAAAAAAAAACTTACCACTGTAACTACCACCGGAGTTGGTATAAAAATATTTTGCGAATGCTTTAGGTGGATCACTTGTGAATTATAAATAAGAACAACTTTTTGGTTGCCATGCTAACAACTTTAGAAAATATACTACTGTAGACTGTATTAGAGAAGTGCATATATCCTCTGGATTTGAAAAGTGAAGCAAATTTGGATGTGCCTTAAACCTTTATTCTCCAGCTAGCAGGGGGCAACTCTACTGGCTGCAAAAAAACTTTGTGAGAAAATTATCCTTGTTCTCACTTAATTTATCACCTCAGTAAACACTCTCAAAATTAGTTTATGTCTACAATCATTAGTTTTAAATCTGCTTCAATACCACATGATGTTTATTTAATACATTTTGGTCCCATTTAGTTTAAAAGAGCTAATAAAGCTGGGTATGCTTTAGGCCGTGGGTATCTTTTGATTGATTGGTGTAGCAATGCAATCCATTGCACTGTATATATTTAAATAGCAGTGGCCTTGTTTTTGGAGTTATGGAAGCTAACTTTGTTAGTGGAGACTTCACAGGGCACAGCCAGGAGCCAGGTGCTGTCCGGGCTTCCAAAAAACTAAGTAAAAACCAGCTAATATGCCAAAGCTTTAAAAGCGTAGTCCACACACCAATGGGTGTCATCTTGATGGTCTTCTTCCACTTCTTATATACAGTCTATGAATATTAGAAGGTTAGCAGCTGAGGTAGTTACCTTGGAATGTAGTAGGAACTGGTAGCTTGCAAAGGTAAAAATAAATAATTTCCCCAACTCTGTTATAACCTCTTTATAATATTGTCTTTCCCTGTTACAAATAAAGTGGTACCAAATGTTTAAACTTTGTTCTTTTGCTGTTGTTTTCTTTCAGACGATGACTGCAGGGGACGTTGTCTGCACCAGAGTTTATGAGCGGGAATGAGGAAATGTTTTCAAGTCCGTCATACAATACTCCTGTTTGTGCCTCATGCATGGTTTACATTTACTCGCCTTGTTTTCTTCTCTGTCCCTCTCCCAGCCAGGCAGAATACTGGTCGGATCTGAAACAGTGCACTGTGTAGAAAAGGCTACATGAATGTATGTTGCTTTTATAACACCAAAGCTGAACTCGCTCTTTATGTATCATATAGAAATGTCACACATTCCTTTTCTAAAAATCCTTTTTCAACATGTTAATAAACTGTTTTATATGAATCCTTTTCAAACACTCATTCGTTATGTTTCCTCCCCCCTGCACCTCCCATTCCCCTGTCGTCCGTCTGCATATCACTTTACATCACTGTCTGCCATTCATATTCTCCTGATTATTCCACACCCGCTAACCCCTCCATCTTTCCATTTGCAATCCAGTACCTTGTCCTCTGTGTGCTCTTGTGTCATCATACATACAATATGTACTCAATTAAAGTCTCCCACAGACAATTCATATTTTATAAACTTTGCTTTGAGGGACATTTGGCAGAGACGAGCAGGAAACGGGGTGGAAAGGAAAATGAGTGAGGGAAAAGAGAGAGGGTGGTCATGAGAAAGTTATTTCATAGCATCAGGAGAGGTTATACTTTGCATGCTCCCCTCTCCAGCTGTACCTACTTACAGAATGAGCTCAATAAAAAAATCCCCCACCCCTTTTGCTTTGGCTTTGCACCCAGGTACAAAGTGTTAAATGGCTTGTTCTTACGTACACTGTGCAGGGAGATTTCCATCTTAAAACGCACGTTTTTCAACATAATGGATGCAAAAAAATATGCAAACGGGCTTTAAATGTAAAGAAAGAGCATGCATTGGCTTTAAAATGACATATTTAACACTATTCAGGTCCTTAAAGTCTTTCTGTTACTCAACTAAAACAGCGTGGTTCAGCCTGAGGCGGACTTGGACACCTCGCTGTGAAAAATGGACCTTCGGGGTCTCTCAGGCACTTCCTGAGGAGAGTGCTGCTCCAATTCACATAGGCAGTGATGGTTTTTCCAGGTTTTCAAACAGTGTGAAGACAAGCGCCCCTCTGAAGTGCTTCCCAGTTTATACACAGTGCTGAGCAAGCAGCGGGAGGACTGGGCCTCCGCCGGGATGAATGATCTCAATAACCTCTGCGGGTAAATGTGTGTATGTTTGTGTGTGTCTGGAGGAAGCACTCTGGTCTTTTACTCAAGCAAAAGTACCAATAACACAATTTAAAAATACTCCATAACAAGCAAAATTTTAGTGTTCAACATTGTTAACAGTGATGCATGATTTATAATGGGGGCTGGTTGAGGTGTCGCAAGTTTTAACTACTTTACATACATTCATTCCAGTCGTTCCAACTGAGGGAAATGGTCAAGGTACAAAGACAAAAAACTTACAGTATGCCGTGGAGACAACTTGTCAATCACAAGGTAGCCACACCCTAAAGCATACCCAGCTTTATTATCTATTTTACTCTAAATGGGACCATAATTTACAAAATAAACATCATGCTATATTGAAGAAGACTTAAAACTTGTGACTGAGATCATAAACTCATTAGGGAAATGCTTACCGGGGTAATAAATCAAGTGACAAAAAGGATCATTTTCTCATAGACTTTTGTACAATTTAACTTCCTTTTGCAGTTGGTGGAGTCACCCCCTGGTGGCCATTAGAATGAATAGGAGCAAGGGATCAGGGAGAGAGGGCCGGACTTGTTAAAAATGTAGGTGCATCCAAGAGGAAAAAAAACCCAACACAAATGTGGCATTACAAAAGTAGCTGGCTCAGGAGGAGGAGCTAACTTTAAATGTTGTGTTTACAAACTGCAACATACAAATCCTTCACATTGTCCCTTTACAGAAAACCATGCAAGAGGTTATTTGGGAAATGTGACCTTTGTAGAACAACCAGACCTATGCTTTTTTGTGAGGAGCCACAAGTCAAAGCGGTTGGGAGCAACTGGTTTAATCTTTAAACAGTGTGCTGTATTTTATTCACTTATCATATATTTTTATTTGTAAAATCTTAATCTGTACCATATCTTGTAGCAACAGTTATCAAATAAATGTAGTGCAGCAGAAAATGGAAATGCAAGTACCTCAAAATTGTATTTTAGTAAATGCACGTTTCACCACTGATCTGCAGAGAGTTTGTGTCTCCCTGAAAGAAAGTATGTGGGGTTTACGCAACTTCACTCATCATGTACAAGCTTTTATGTCTCCAGGCACAAAGTATTGTATGCTTTCAATGGCCTCAGTGAAAACCAATGTTATTGTGTAATCACTCATCAAAACCACAGCGCTCCAACTGCACTCTGGAGGAAATGGAAAGTTCCATGCTATTTGCTCAATAAGAAAATGGCAATTGCAGACACACACACATCCAAATACAGGAGATGCCTGACTCTCTCTTAATGACCTCTTTGGCTGATGGTTGTTAAAGCCTCATAGGAGCAGTCTGGACCGCCCAGTCCCTCCTTGCTATCCGGGTCACTTTGCACACACACCACTGTTCGGTTGGCTCATTCCTCAGGCAGTGATGTCATGGAGCCTTTCATTGCTCAATTGGTCGAGGAATGCTGTGGTTTTAGGACAGGGAGGCACCCGGAGGCCAGTGTTTGAGTAAGTGCCATCTGGACCAATCATGACACGGCAATTAGAGGAGATGATGAGTCACAGGAGTCAGCTGACAAACACAGATGCTGCAAGAGGGCATAAAAACAAATGAAGTGAAGGCTGCAAACAGGTTCAGGCAGACAGCACAAGCAGAAACACTGTTTATGCTCATTTTGTTGCAACAGTTAAAGAAGCCGTCATTTCTAATTGGGCTGTTAAAGTAGACGCTCATTCCTTGCTATCCATGCCACGCCCATTTCCACTTAAAAATCCAGATGTGAGCACCATTTCTTCATGGTTCTCCATAAAGAATATCAATTCAATTCAATTGTTGCTTTAATCTATGAATTACACTTTTAGCTGTGGTAATATTTAACAGTCTTAACTCCAAAACAGAAGATTGACCTCCAAATATCAGTCAGTCGTGTATGGACATGAGGTAGGAATTAGATTATTTAAATAAATTTGTCATTCAATCTGCTGATTATTTTCTTCTACCATTTTAGAAAATAACTAAAAATAAGACACAAGGTGTTTTTTTTAGATTGTTTCAAAGGCTTCAAAGTGCAAAAAGTTAAGAAATGTGAAGACAGATATTATGTTGCAGACATTTTTTTCTGTGCAGTACAAACCACAGAGCTTTATCTTAAATTGAAGATGTCAGACAAAAGTTTCCCAGAGACACCAAGGCTGAATTTTGGAGAAATGCATTTAAAATGATGCAGAATACTTTGAGAACATTTTCATTTAATTTCATTTGGCAGCCCTGAGACTGAAAAGGACACACTTAGTGTGATACTGTATGACAGTATGGAGCAAGATGATTTTTCCAAACTCAAAGGGAAAATTAGAATTTTTTTGAAGTGGGGTTTTATGAGGTACTCATCCATAGTCAGTGTGTTATCTACAGTAGATGGCGGTCAGCACGGCCCCAGTTTGGAGAAGCATGCAGGAGTGCTGACATCATGCGAACTTGTAGCTAAGCAATGTACTGCTGTGGACAGGGGCAGCAGCAAAACATATTTTAGCCGCAATAAACTGAAATCAATATCAGTCTCAATGTACACTATAGTTAGAATATTTTCAAAGCTTTACCTTGCCATCAGACAGCCCTGTTTAAGTTAAATAAAAGAGCTAAGTGAAGCTGTTATCTATGCTTTCTTAAAAGCCTCCTGACTCCTTTGAAATGGTAAACGGAGTGCACTTATATAGTTCTTTTATCCAAAGCGATTTACACTACACACTATGCTCATTCACCTGTTCACACACACATTCATACTTGTGGCCGAGGCTACCAGGGCACCATTGGGAATTCAATCATACATCGATGAACGCAGCATTAGGAGCAATTTGGAGTTCAGTATCTTGCTATAGGATACTTCGACATGTAGGCTGCCACGGTCAGGGATCGAACCACCAACTGACAAAAAAGTAATTATATCTAGTGTTACACGCAGCCTATGGGATACCTGAGCATAACAAGATGACTAAAATGGCATTTTTTAGGTGGTTAAAATATGTTTTGCTGCTGCCCCTGTCTGCAGCAGTACATGGTGCCAGTACTCCTGCCTGCTTCTTCAAACTAAGGCTGAACTGACCGCCATCTAATGAAGGTAAATCAGTGAAATTGGATAAGTAGCATCCCGCTTCAAGACAATCCAAACTATCCCTTAAAAGCTCCTTGAAGGGAAGTTATGGTAACAATGCTTAGCTCTTGTCTTGTGACCCCTCTTAACATATATATTGACCTTTTATACATGAACAGAGCTTTCATATGTGTGAAGAACAGTTCATAAAGAAAGAGCAGGTCTAAAACAGGGAATGTACAGTATGTGTATATACGGTGTTTGAGTACTGTATGTGTGCGTGACAGTCTGACCTATGTATATGTAATGAAATCATATGACTGCCCTCACCCATGTGACCCCATGTGACTTGTAGGAGGAGAGAATGAAAAGAGAGCAGGCTGGATTGTACAAGGGCATTAGGCCATGAAGGGTGTATAAACTAAAGGTGATATCCGTTCTGCTGCTGCTCAACCTGTGACCGGAGTGACATAAATGACAATAACAACAGAAAAAAAGGTTCTTTAAGCCAAAAAGAGGCAAGAAACTCTGGGAAACTCACATCTACATTCCATGAAAATAACATTTTTGAATCAATGATTCAAGTTGAATTTAAAGCATGTTTAAGTGCATGAGTGCAATGTAATAAAATGTATGAAAAACAAACAAACAAAACTAGATTAATGTTGCTTTTGCTGCACCTGAGGCCCAAATCTCACATTCCTCCTGAGACTCACAGGCAGCTGATATCAGAGAAACGTGTGTATGTTTGGGGGGATTATTCTTTCAAGACTCAAGAGTGACATCTACTGGAAGTGGAGGAGAGTATCTTTTTGAATGAGCAACACGTGCATATTAACTAACAGTTACATAAACTCCAGGCATGGACTGAGATCAGACAGAGATAGGCTATATGTTTAGTCAACAGCTAAATGTTGCAAGTGGAGTTCAGAAGCAAAATTAGGTGAAATTATATTGATTATTTTTCAAAACTAATAGGTTTAGAAGTTTGTTGTCATTGTTGTTAAGTTTTTCTTGTTTATTAATTTGATTTAAAAATCTTTTTGTATTCAACTTTTTTCTCTATTTTATTTATATTATTTTATAGTATAACATAATTGTCTAATTTTCTTATATCAACCTACCCTTTTCTTGTTTATTTATTTTAAATATTTTTTTAATCTATTTAATTTAACTTTTTTCTCAATTTTATATTATTCATATTATTTCATTGTATAAAATATAATCAATTTCATGCTGTATTTATCCTTTAACCCCTGGCATATTTCTATTTTTATTGGGATTTTGTTTCAATTTTGGAATACATATATATATAACATATATAAACATACCCTTTTCCTGTTTATTTATATTTATTTTATAAAAAATGTCTCTATTTTATTTATATTATTTTTATCTTATAAGATAATTGTCTAATTCTCTTATTTATATTTTATATATTTTTTATATATATTCATATTTTTATATTGTATTCATCCTTCAACCACTGGCATATTTGGTACAATGACAATTACTATTATTGTTGTTTTGCACAATTTTGGAATAGATTTTAAACACATATTATCACAACTTTGTCTTGTTTATTTATTCTATTTTATTTTTAAAAGATCATTGTCTAATTTTCTTATTTTATATTGTATTTATGCTTTAACCCCTGTCATATTTCTATTATTATTATTATTATCATTATCATTATTATTATTATTATTATTATTATTATTATTATTATTATTATTATTATTATTATTATTATAACTATTTTATTTGATATTATTTTATTCAACTCTTTTTTTTTCTATTAATCAAATTTAATTTAATTTATTTTTTTAATTTGACCTTTTACCTTTTTTTTTATTTTTTTATTTTTTACATTTTTGGCAGCGTAGACGTACGGCCACGCCCCCTGGTGTTCCCACGTGCCTGTCTCTGCCGCAGCAACGGTCACATGACTCTTCAGTCAGACACTTCCTGTACCACGGCTGTTTTTTTCCTGCAGGAGAAAATAACGGGATCCGCTCTGCTTCCCAGATCCTGACAGGGGAAAAAAAACACCGGGAATACAACCAGCTACCCGTCCGTACACCTTGTTCACCTGTTGTCTACAGTGCGGGGAGATGACCACCGGAGGGGCGGGTAGCTAGTTGACTGAGCTAACACCGCCCGCCCTTTACATTCACACAAGAAACAAACGCAGCGTTTTATCTGCTAGAAGAGACCCAGCTGCTGCTTTCCTCCCCAGCCCGCCATCGATATGTCAAAATACACCAGCTTTCCAGAGCCGATGGACGACCACAACCCTTTCCAAGTGGGTGAAACGAAATATTAATCTAATTTTAGCGTGTGTGGCCGGTGCAGCCTGTTTGATTGGGTAAAGTCATTGATGTTTGGCTCTGTGTAATAGCAGGCGTGTTGTTGCTCATGTGACGTGTGGCTTTTTTCTGGGCCTCTCTGCCCTCCTTATGATCTGTGCCCACTTGTAGCTCTCGATATTAACAATGAAGACATCAGTAGAAGCCACTCAGGTTGGTTAAATTAAGATTGAATGTTAACCCTCTGGAGTCGATCTATTTATTGAAAATACACATGTTTTATTTACAGTAATAACTTAATTTATATATGATATGTAGACAAGCTGAGAAAGCCAGTTGAAAGTGCAATCATAGGAGCTTTCACAGTGTGCCATTTATGTTTCTAGACCATTTTTAAATTGTGAATTTTCTTTCTACAATGTAAACTATGACTATTTTTAATTGACATGCAAATAGACTGTTTTGTAGTTTTTTGTTTTTTTTTTTTGTTTTTTTTTGTTTTGCTGTTTTTGTGCGTATAAATGGTGAAAAAATGGTACATTTCCATAGACACCTTTGTCCTTTGTTTGTATTTTCGTTTCCTGGCAGCTTTATACTTTGTCAATTAAAATAAAATGACAAATCTGACTGATAGCCAAGTTTGTGTGGAGAAAAAGGAGCCATGCATGTGATGTAAGGAAAGACTGGAAGATGCTAAACAGAGACAGAAATGAATGCATAGACAAATTTGAACCAAAATCTCCTGGACTTCAGAGGTTTAAAAAAAAAAAAATCAAAGCTATTACTGTGCTAAATATGTTTATTTTTGTCTGCTAGGACCCTGCAGTGACTCAACACAGCAGCAACACAGGATACGCCACACTGGATCTTTACAACCCGTTTGATAATAATACTACTGGGGTGAGTAATTTTTAACTCTTATCTGTGAGATAACTGGTAATAGGATAATTAGTGATAATTTAAATACTATACTGACACTGTAAAACACTTCTTTATGGATCATGCCTTAACGTGTCTGTCTGGCTGTTTTTTTTCGCTTTTGTTTTTACAAAATCTGATTTATTTATATATGTATACCTGTATACATGTACATTTGAATGATAAACAACTGGTTTGTCAGGAAATATAAAATGTACAGTTCCACAAAACGCATAGTAAATAAATTAATAAATTAAATAGATGTTAGTTTTCAGAATCAATCTCTCATAAGTAATGACAGAAGCCCATTGGTTATATGGGCCCACCCTGAGCACACTTTAATTAACCGCCGGTCTTGTCATTTATGTTAAGTGGACGGCCGTGGTTTGGTTTAAATTATTAAGATAAAGTCAGATTTTTTCACCCACCACTAAAAAAAGTCCCTTTTTTGCTCCTATAAGATAATATGATACAATACAATGGGTCTAGTGGGAAAAGTGTTTTTTCAAAAAACTGTAAGATGCAGTAGCACCTGGTTCCAGATTTACTGTGTGGTAATTTGAATGAATACTAGTTGATTTAGAATAATGCAGCGTACTGTATAAGCATGAGACTGCAGAAATGTAGCCAGAAAATAAGAACTGAATTGGCCTTTAGATCAGTGTTTGATCCAATAGTTTGTTGCTGTTCTTTTCTCAAATGATCTTTTGTGCATAATATACCAAACCTGATTTCTTCTTGGATTAGAGGATACGATTTACATTTTGTTTCATATTTATTCCCATTTTTATTGGTCCAACATCTTATTCATTGTCAGTGTTTTGGTTAATTTTGTCACTGCAGATTGTCAGACCAAACAGCTGTTTTGTTTCACTTCCTTCATTCATTCAGTTGTCTGGAGCCTAAAGGGGAGAAAAAACTCATTATAAAGCCGCAGAATTGGGCAATAAGATTGCAGCCACTTTAACATCCTGATTATATCAGCTGAGTTGGTGCTTTCGTGCTGCAAACTGACACATTTTATTTAAACATTTTAATTAGAATTGCCCAAACTGTCAGATTCACTTTATAACGTTCCAAAGAGATCTTCCATAAAACTTGCCAACATTTCATTGATTATTTGGAGGCGAGGCAATAAAAATCGTCTCAACTTTTTGCTTTAATAACAAAGTTATACCTAATACATTCTGGCAAAAATCACAAAGCAACTTTGTATTTTAGTACATATTTATACTGTATACTTTCTGTACATATCCTATTATGTTTAAAAAAAACATTTAAAAATATTTTTACTTTATTTAAATTTGTATGCAGTGTTTACTGTTTGTTTTATTTATTTAGTTATAACTTATATGCAGTGTTTACTGTTTGTTTGAAAATGAAAAAACCCTAATATTTTAATTTATATGCAGTGTTGATTGTTTGTTTGAAAAGAAACAAAAACATCCAATATTTTATTTCATTTGAATTTATATGCAGCGCTTACTGTTTGTTTAAAAACTGTTTTCAGAGTTTACTGTCTGTGAGAAAATAAATAAACAACCAAGTACTTTACTTTATTTTATTTAAATGTATATGCAGTGTACTGTTACTGATGAAGGTTGAGAAAATAAAAGCCCAAACACGCAGTAAAGCTGGAGCTGTCCGTGACTCTAGAGTTTTGGGGCCCTTGGGTGCAGGTACCTGCCTTGTTGGTTTGGAGAAGTGGATTTTTACAAAAATATACTCATTAAACTGCCTTTTTGTCTTAAAATGTTCATCGAAAAATCTAAGACCAGTTCCCATGGAAGCAGACTGTAACATCCACAGAGCCGTGTGGCCGTGTGACCTGCACCTCTGTGACATGCTACAGAGTTTAGGGGTTTTTGTTGCTAGGAAACGGCATGTGTCTAAGTTAGGGACCGTGTCATTGGAGTTCTGTTGCTAGGAAACAGCTTGGGTCCACGTGCTCTTCCTGTCACATGTTGATATTGGCAAATACTTCAGCAACAGGAAGTAAAGTTGGAGTTGTTTTGATACAAGTCTTTGTAGATTTCTCACTGTGAAACGACTGAGAACACACGAGTTGGGGTTGTACTTATTTTAGATTAATATTAAGCTACTAGAGTTAACAAAGCTAACACACACACGCACACACACATATGTGATAACATAAGTATCTATAATCCATTATCAGAGCATTCATGGTGAATTCTAACATTTAAAATAACAACAAAATAACATTTAAAATTATTATATTCTATATATACAATGTATTACAGTTCTAGAAATCACAACTGAAAAAATAAAGAATATATAGAAATACAATTGATAGCTAGATAAATAAATATCAGTACTGTATGTTTAGTGTCAATGTCAAGTCAATTGCTGATTGTTTAAAAATAAATTAATTAATAAAAATAAATAGCTAACATTATTTCTAAATCACCCAAAGCATTATTTTCTGTAATGTCTTTTGTGTAAAAACTTTCCTTTACATTTTGACGCATATCGGAAAACATTCCGATACGCTTGAAAAGGCAGATTTCAGCCGATAAATCAGTCAACAGATATATAAACTGCATAGTGATTTTGGTCCCTTTTCTCAAGCTTGTCAGGATCTCCCATTTCATATTATTCCATATTCTTTCATGACTTAAACTTTTTGTAATTAACTGCTCTCTGTCGAAACACTTTGTAAGCTGCTGTTTTTAAAAGGTGGTATATAAATAAAGTATCATCATCATTATTATTATTATTATTATAAACTGTATTTTAATTGTCTTCGTGAATGAACTGAACTGAAGTGATTATTGTAGCTGCAGTATTATGCTTTTCATGTGAAGGTAAAAGGTTTCAGTGTGTAAAGTGGTGAGGGCATTTTCTCTCCTAAGAGGATGTGGTCAAACTGATGCATGATGTCTTTTTTTTTTTTCTCAGCCTCCACCTCCATATGAAGCCACCTCTCCCTCTGCTCCATCTGTGCCTGCACAGACCCCTCCCAGCAGGACGACACCCACTGAGCCTCGCAACTATGGCTCCTATAACTCGCAGGTACACACGCTGCAATGTAAACACACCTATTGCTGGCTCAGGTTCACTGTCTGAACTTAATATCCACACATTCAGCGGCAGTTGAATGCCGCTGAATGTGTGGATATTAAGTGAAACACAAGTTCACAAACAAACCTTAAAAGCCTCAGAAGTCCTCTGTGAATATCTTATGATACCGGGTCTTTTACATAATCATGTTTATTATTCATGACACACAAAGTCAACCTTTCTCTCTGAGACGTCATGTACGTGACGGCTCTAATGCATCATTTACGTTGTGTCTTCCTGTGTTAGCCTGTGGTGAATGCCACCACCGCGGAGCTCCTGAGGAAGCAGGAGGAGCTGGAGAAGAAAGCCCGAGAGCTGGAGAGGAGAGAGAGGGAGCTGGAGTCACACAGCCTGGGACCTGGAGCCTGTAAGAAACGGAGGAGAGGAGGGGAAACATATATCTTAACCCTCCTGTTATGTTTCTCAGGGACAGCAGTAATGTCCATGGGTCAATTTGACCCGGGCATGTTTAATAATACCAAAGTGTCAGAAACTAAAAAATCCAAATAATAATTGTTTATATTTAATTAATAACTCAATTACCAACAATTTCAATCAATATTTAGTGCATTGGTGTTCTTTACCTCAAAAGATAATTCACTCGTTTTTCATAAAAAAAAAAATGCATGGTAAACTTTTTTTTAATGTACATTGGGAAGACCTGCATATAAAATACAATGGTTTTACATGACATTGATTTTTTTTTTTAACTTTGGAATGGGTCAATTTGACCTGCAACCAAACAGGAGGGTTAAAAAAATTGAATATATTATTGATTTAATGATTTCTTATATATATACAGTACAGGCCAAAAGTTTGGACACACACCTTCTCATTCAATGCGTTTTCTTTATTTTCATGACTATTTACATTGTAGATTCTCACTGAAGGCATCAAAACTATGAATGAACAAAAAAGTGTGAAATAACTGAGAACATGTCTTGTATTTTAGAATCCTCAAAGTAACCACCCTTTGCTTATTAGAATATAAGACATGTTTTGAGTTATTTCACACTTTTTTGTTAAGTACATAATTCCACATGTGTTCATTAATAGTTTTGATGAATCTACAATGTAAATAGTCATGAAAATAAAGGAAATGCAATTGAATGATAAGGTGTGTCCAAACTTTTGGCCTGTACTGTATATATATATATATATATATATATCTTGAAATAAAAATAAAATTACATAAATAGATAAGATAATAGAAAATGAACAAAAAACCTGGTAAAATAAAAGCCCACCGTCCAGCAATAACACACAACTCGAGCCAGACACAAAAGAAACAAACAAAACAGGTAAACAGGCCGACATGATGAGATAAAACCAACAAACAAAAACAACCCTCTGCAATTCATACAACCCATAATGTCTCTGATCCACACAGATTGATTAGTTACCATCTCTATTATCTCTCTGAAGAATGAATGAATGACACAATACTTCATTAAATAGATCAGTCCTCTGGCACCATCATTTTTTATATTTTTTATGGTAGTATTCGCAAGAGACATACTGTAGGATTTTAATCAACTCTATTCCAAACATTTTATTCAAGAACGAAATTATTCCATCCCACGTTTTTTCTGTTTTGTCACAATTGCACAACATACTGTATGTCCCAGGGTTTCCAACTTTCTTTCACATTTTGATTCAATCATTTCAAAATAAACTGCTGTTAGTGACGTTTTCCCACTGTTCTCTCCATCAGCCCGTCAGAATAACTGGCCCCCGCTGCCTTCGTTCTGCCCCGTGGGTCCCTGCTTCTACCAGGACATCAACGTGGAGATCACGCAGCGCTTCCAGCGCACCGTCACCATCATGTACTACTTCTGGATGTGTGAGTTCCTGTAACTCTTACTGAGCACTGTTGTGTGAATTCCAAGCATCACTGTTACAACATCGGTGTCATACCATGTTTGTAGAAGTTTTAAAGCTCTCCAGATGTTTGGGTGGTGTGTGGTTGCAGCAAGCAGTAATGCTCTGTAGAGCTGGCCTTAAAAATAATACAACAATATTACAAGAGTTTTTATATGACAACTATATTCTTGATGTTATGACTAAATCTATCCCTCACTTCTTTAGTTTGTAAAAAAACAACTATGACTCAGTAATAGGGAAGGGAATAATTAATCGATGATCGATTAATGGTCGTTAAGAATTTGATCGATGACATGGAATTTTTAATCAATCTGTGTATTTTATTTTAACTTTATCTCTGACTGCGTATCAGTACTCACTGAACTGTGAGAATTATACTGTATTTTTGTGAGCAGCTATTATAGCCACATAAAAAAAATCAATATCAATAGAAGTGTGCACTATATTTTGAATATTTTCATATTCCTTTCAGGCAATGAGCTGAAGCTGTTATTCTCTCTTCAAAACCACCAGAATCCATTGAAAAAAACAGTATTTTTACCTTGCAGAACATGGGAGTTGCAGGCCTACCGCTGCCTCAATCATTGTGTGTGTTTGTGTGTTATTGAGTGACTTTTGTGGAACCGAGCTAACCCAGCAGGAGAAGGCAAGTTAAAGTGGTGAAAATATAGTATACTCCTTACACTGACATTGATTTTATTAGCTGGCTAAAATACGCTTTGCTGCCCACGTCCACAGCAGTTCATTGATTAGCTTCCATGCTGTGACTCCTACACTGACAGTGGTTCAGCACCTCATACAACCCCACTTCACAAAGTCTAAACTATCCCTTGAACATGTTTCAGTAGAAGTTGCTTTTGTAACTGAGAGAATCGCTTAAGAAATTTAACCTAGACTTGACTCATGTCTGTGTGACTCCTTCTGTGCTGTCTGGAGTACTAGCTGGAGTGTTTGTACAAAGATCCTGACACTTAACTGCCGGCTCGAGGAGTTTGGCATGAACCCGCTGGTCAGTGTTCACCTAAAGGTGAAGATGGTTCAGCTGTCTCCACCTGGTGGCATCAAATTGTTAAAAAATTAAACATGTTTGTCTTTTTGATCAAACCACAGGTGTTTAGCATCTTGAAATTTTGGTAGCTTAGTCAAGCCCAGAAATGTTTTGATTGTGACACAATAATTACACTGCTTTTAAATAAATTCAGGTAAAAATTAAAAGAGAATTAATAAAGATGTGAGACACTTTACTCCAAAAAGTTTCCAAAAGATGTAGGCTGGCTTTCACAAAAATGTTCCTTTAATTGAAGGATGAGCCTTAGAATAAGTCCTATTTTTTGATGATTAACATAGCTTAAATCATATGTAAAGGTGTACCTTAGAAATACTTGTCCTGATAAATGGTGTGCCTTATGGTATAAATGAGTTAAACTTGCTACTTGAGAGCTAAAGACACTTTACTGCTGGCTCGAGGACTTTGGCAGGAACCGACTAAAATCAGTGTTCACCAAAAGGTGAAGATGGTTCAGCTGTCTCCACCTGGTGGCATCAAATTGTTAACAAAACAACTATGTTATTCTTTTTTAACCTTTCCAACCATTTTTAGGATATTGACACATTGGGAGTTTAGTCCACCCCAAAAATGTTTAGATTTTCACCCAATAATTGTTATTGTCCCTGTAATTATTCCGCTTATCCAAAGCGACGTACAAATGAGAGTAATACAACAGCTAACGGTTCTGGTCAGAGGTGTAGGCTGGCTTTCACAAAATTACAATTTTTAGTCTTGTTTATGATGATTTAGGAAGTTAAAATCATATTACAAGGTGTACCTTGGAAATTGTAGTTTATATAAACGGCGTGCTTTCTGACAAAACGTTCAAGTCCTTTTCTTCTTCAGCAGCCTGAGCTCGTAGATGAGGAAGGAGGCTCTGTCACGTCCTCCTCCTGACTCATCTGCTGCTACAGCAACAGGAGATAACCCTTCCTCCACCTCCTCACCCTCGCCTTGTTGTCTTCATCCTTTTTCTCTTTGAAATACCTTCCATAGCATTCAAGTCTTGCTTTAATGGATTAGCTGGCTAGCCAACACCAGATGCCATCAATGACACGCCCTATCACCAGTTCTCTCTTTCTCTTTCTGGCTCTCACACAAATTGCCTCTGTGCCAGTTTGTGTGAAGTATATCTGATGTTTGCACTTGCATGATATGCAATGATAAAATTGTTTTTGAAGGCTTTGATGCGTAATCAGAACTGCAGATAAATAGATCCAGGTAGTTTTTTTACTATTCTTATTTATGTTTAAAATGTATTTATCTATTTAAAATCAGGGGCTTTATTAATAAAATATTCAGGGCCTTGGCCTCATGATGCATATGTACCAACCCAAAGCTTCAGATTGCAATTTTTCTCCACACCCCATCAGCTGGAGCCTCTTTTCTTAAATTTTTAAAAAATAAAACCAGTCAAGTCTTTGTCTTCTTTGTGCATCAACTAGAGCCTGACTGATATGGGGCAGATGCGGATACTGATTTCAGAGAGGGAAAATTCATTGATAACAGATATGGTGGCCAATATAGTCTTTTTTTTTAGCTGAAATGAAGATAAACATTTTTTATGTGGTTTGTGCACCAATTTTTCACCACTATGCAAATGTGCTCAGAGAGCTTCTTTCTCAATCATGAAACTTACATTGTTAAACATTAAACAAGCAATGTATTAGACTGTCAGCCAATTCTATAATGATAACTAAGAAAATAAAGAATAAATAGGAATAAAATAAATAGCTAAATAAACATATTTACTGTTCAGTTTCAGTTCATTGCTGACTATTAAAAAAAAAAAAAATAATAAAAAAATTATTATATTGTGTAAAAAAGTTTTCATAATCTGTCTGGCTCTAGCATTCAACACAGTAAAAGTGGATGTAAAATAAGTTTGTTAGAGTTTTGCTTTAAGCCTGAAGTTGGTTGCACCTCTCGTGCATTATTTTCCTTCCCCTTCTACTATCTTTTCTGCAGGGACACTTAAGTGGCATCAGGGGCTTAGCACTGACCAAGATGACTTTGATTGGTTTAAAGAAATACAAACAACCCTAAGCATTCTTCTCCCTTTATAGCAGAATAATAATAACCAGACCGTTTTATACTGGCTATAGAAGACTAGTTTTACATGCATGTTTGCAGATACACACTTAGTATGTTTGGCTTCTGGCATGATTTTTAGAAAGTGAGGCAGAAACATAAGAGAGGGTGTGGGCGAGCATAAAAAATTAAATTAGGCAGAAATGTTGAGCCTGGGCCGAGGGACAACCAAAGAGCCAACTCTAAACCTAGCAGCAGGCAGAGGAAGGTAATAAATAGCATCATATTGCATCAGCAATAGACCTGACATGTTGGCGCTTTCTTTAGACCGGGGAGGGGTGTTTTGGATTCTGGTCCACAGCTCTGTCATGAAGCAACAATAGTATCCCTACACTCACACTGCAGTGCTGTTCATTCTTCTTCAACCACCTGTATTCATCCTTCTGTCTCCTTTTCATCAATGTCCAGTCTGCGCCTGCACGCTGCTCTTCAACCTGATCTCCTCCCTGGCCATGTTCTGCGTGGACCCCTCAGGTGGTGTTGGTCTGGGCCTGGCCATCCTCTGGGCGCTCCTCTTCACGCCCTGCTCCTTCGTCTGTTGGTACCGACCTGTGTACAAAGCCTTCAGGTGTGTACACGACAAACTACCTAAATATAACACATAAATGGCTGTTAGAGTAACAATGTTTTTCTCTCTTTTCTAGGAGTGACAGCTCCTTCAATTTCTTTGTCTTCTTCTTCGTTTTCTTTGCCCAAGTGGTCACTTCAGTCATCATGACCATCGGTATCCCTGGATGGGGTTTCAGGTATGACCAATAAATAAACTATATCTGTGTTGGACGCATGTTTCGTTCCTCTGTTTATTTTTCTGTCTCTCTGACTCAGCGGCTGGATCGTGAGCCTGGCTGCTCTGAAGACCAACGTCCCCGTCGGTGCGATCATGATGATGAATGCCGTCTTCTTCACTGCCCAAGCCGCCATGGGGGTTGTCATGCTGAAGAAGGTGAAAAACAAATAAATTAGTTTACAAGCAGGGGGAAATTCACAGCTAGTGACTCAAATTAAGGTTGTATTTTTGACAAGGTGTCAGTCAACAGTATCCTGTGTTTCTAATTCAGGATGTGGTATTTTATGAAACATGAGATTATTTCTGTCCCTACAAATATGATCACAACAAGCACCCAGGTTTCTAAACATCTGGCAGCATCTGAACATCTCAGCCACTCGTTTCTGAGGACAAAGATTGGTTTCTGGCTGTTTATACTGGACAACTCTGCAGAATTTAGTTTCTTTGTCATGATTAACCATCATAATTTTAATTGAATAGAATCAGGGGCTCTGGAGCCACATGTGGCTCTTCAGGCCGTCTGCAGTGGCACCCTGTGGTTGAGACAAAATATTTATATGAAATGAATTACTGATTTCTTTATGTTTTTATTTTTATTAATCATTGGTGTCGGCCCATTGGAATTTGTATTCGTCAATTGTAAAAACGTGCAGCTCATATATGGCATTAAAACGTCAACTAAAATGTGCATTATAGCTTACGAAACGTATGAAAGTCTACAGCCCGGCGCCTTAACCTTAACCTTAAATTTGATCAACTTCAAGTCTAGTTTCGAGTTTTTCTAGCTAGGCAAGCTTTCAATTCCAAATTTCCTGAGATATTTCTTCAGTGTCCAGCCTCTCATTTGCACTTGGGCCCTCGCTGGATTCTTACAAAATCATATAAATAAATGCTCATTATGGCCTATAAGTAATGTTGATAGGCTATGCTGGCAGTGCCTTTCACACGGACATTGATTTGGCTCTTTAACTTCCTCCACATCCACCTTAATGACAGAATAACTCTGTCCCTCCATCTGTGTTTGAACCATTTCATACAAAATGGCAAGGCAGAATAACAGCCCAACATTCTCGCCTTTAACAGGTTGTGTTAAATGGGCTAAAGTATCCTTGATTGAATCAGAGTACTGCAGCAGCATCTCCAGCGTTCTTTCAGTGGAGTACACAATCAAGTGCAATCAGTGTCAATATATGACGTATATTTTACATGAACAGTGCTGCAAACACTCAAGTTCACAGTGTAGAAAAAAATAAAGGGGAACTGATGGGGAGGAACCTTTTTTAGAGAACACTGTGTTTTAGTCAGGCAGGTTGATTGAAGCACAAGTTAAGCCTGAAAACTAACCTGATCTGGACCAGGCTAGTTTGTAGGGATGTGTTTCCATGGTAACTTGTTTAAACTTCCTTTATGATACAGAATATCCTGAAAATAACCAATATACTGGTGCATTTAAGCACAAAGGCCCAATCCCATTTACATCCTTGTAAATTGAATATGCAAGGCTGAAAAGTCATGTGCCTGTTCATTTTCAGTTTTTTTCTAATCCCTCCAGCTTCCCCCAGTAAACTTGTGATAAGGTCACAACACTATAAATTGTGGGTTGTTTTACTCATAAAAAGTGTGCATAAATGCCTCAAAATGTCTGCAAGAGAACTCTTAAGGACTTGACTGTTTGAGAGTGGAGTGTGGAGATTGAAATTTGGGTCATGCATAGTTCTGGAAAGTGTAGGGGGAAAATTAAATGAGGTTTAATAAATGTAGTATTTGAAATGCAGGCAATCACTAAAAATATCATAGTTTTTAGTCCCTTTAAAGTACTTATTTAAATCTAATCTGTAAGGGACGAGGAGATAAAGTCAAATTAAACTTGAATACTTGACAGTAATTGCTTTTACTGAGACTAGAAGTGAATGGTAGCCAATTAGGAGATACTATGACATGATCTACTGGGTCACATGAGAAAAGGAAGAAAGTTAAATCAAAATTGTCAAACTGCTCCGTGGAAACACTCGCCCCCGCCGTGCCCAGGTGGTCCGCCTACCATGAAGCAGTCAGTAGATAACAAACAGTCCGAAGAATAGCCACGATATCGGGTTCTACGTATCATTTTCACCCTCACAATGTGCATGATATGAGGATGAATTGCTGCATGTATCCGGTGTCAGTGCGCTCTGCTCTTCCCCTCTTCAGGTCCACAGTCTGTACAGGCAGACCGATGCCAGCTTTCAGAAGGCCCAGGCCGAGTTCGCCACCGGAGTCATGGCCAATCAGGCCGTACGCCAGGCCGCTACTAACGTCGCCACCAACGCTGCCCAGGGGGCCTTCACCGCACCTCGATAGACAGAGACGACAGGGGTTGGGAGGGTAAGAAATGAAGGAGGAGAAGGGCCCTTTCAGCTTGATAGAGGATCTGTTTGGTATTTATTTCCCCACAGGTGATTAGAATTTGATTGGCGGGGAAACCGAGTCTGTATTATTACCCCGAGCAGCCGAACTGCAGGGCACATGCATGAGACAGAGGTGGGGTTGTGTAATTTCTAAACGTGTACAGGACAAGTTAGCTATATTGCCAAACCGGGAGTCAACAAATCATAGGTGTTGGTTCAGGGATGGTGTGAAATGTGAAAACAGTAAAATGCTGAAGCTTTATGAAATTTAGTGCAGTCGTAGAAAGTGAGGAAAACACTTTTTTTGTACAAAAAGATGAGCTGTGTGCCAAGGAGGACAGTTGTAGCCTAGATAGTTCCTGTTTTTAAATGACTTGGATGTACATTGTGTTTACGAGGAGCCATGTTTGAGTTGCAGCTGAACACTGAAATGTTGCCATTCTAACTTTTGATCCATAACCAAGTGGCTCGATATTTTATTTGGCCAACGCTGATGTTTTGTTGCTTACGTGTACACTAACAAGTTTTGTTGTTATTCCAACTGAGAATGCCTATTTACCTTATTGCCAAAATCTGTCATACTGTAAAAATAATGAACATGTGTTGTTTCGGTTGCAATATATCTGTCACTGTTTTGTTGGTACTGCTTGTGGTTGTTATGATTATTAATACAGGTCACTGTCTTGGTTTTAATAAAAATATATTGTCATGCTTACACAGTATACTGCAGTTGTTATTACCTTGTTGACAGGTTAATTGACAGTGTACTGTATTTTTTATATTGGATTCGTGTTTTAATTGAGTCGTGGTGGCCTCACAGGAGGGGCAGGGTGGCTGACCACTCACCTTTGGGACCCCCAATGCTGCAAAAGTGCCCATTCAGCAGAGAAAAGGTGAAGAAATATCTTCGAGATTTACTTAAAATTGAGAAAATACAGTGACATATGAGGTAATACAACTTTATTATAGCAATCATCATTACAATTTGATGATTAAGACAAAACACTTGAGCATCAAATTTATAGATAATATAACAGACATGACAAAACTTAAATTCAACATAATGTCATACAAAATAGAGAAAAATAATAACAGAAAAGACACGTTTAAATAGAATTATCATTTTTACACTTTTATCAGAACATTTTTATTTTCAACCCTAGTGGGATTATTTCAACAAGCTGACAGTCCAATGAACTTAATTGCCTTTGTTTTCATAGCATTTATCGTTGCTTCCTT
Organism: Centropristis striata; assembly: GCF_030273125.1. Lineage (NCBI taxonomy): Eukaryota > Metazoa > Chordata > Actinopteri > Perciformes > Serranidae > Centropristis > Centropristis striata. The sequence continues at coordinate 22,681,502 of NC_081530.1, forward strand.
GTCTTCCAGCTAGCGAGTAAATTTCTTTGAGTAAAACATTTTTTTCGGAATCCTAGTGTGTATTGACAGCCATAAAAAAATGCATAATTATACAAATAATTAAAACAGATAATTTGTTCAATTTTTTTTTTTCGTTTTCTTTTTTATTTAAAAAGCTTGTTCGTCATTAACTGAGGTTTAGAACGTTCAGGAATTGCGTTGCTAGGCAACAGCTTGGGTCGAGTGCTACTGAAACTAGTAATCCTGGCAGATGATAAACGATTAAATACATTTTTTAAAGCATATTTATGTGTTTGAATCATAGACTGTATATAAATATTTGAATCTGAATTTGAATTTGAATTTGAATCCCCATTTAACATTTTTTATTCTCTGGCGACACCCAACACCGTCTGAGGAAACTGCAACTGTGATCCAACTTGTTGCATTCTGAGCTGTTTGCTTCTTTTAAGCAACTTTGCAGAAGCAGTGCGCGGAGCGAGTCCGACCCATGAACCAGCTGGTGGGCTAATATATGATTTTTTTTAATCAAAAATTAGTTTGCTGCCTGCTTGTGAATGGTGTTAATGTGCCATCTGCAGCCTGTATTGAGACATATCTCAGCACCCCACCATACCCTCCGGGACTGCTCCGACAGTCTGGGACTTTTATGGACTGCCACAGCAACGTCAGGCACTGCGCGTCACCGTGAAGATGGCGGAGGCTGCGGACACACCACAACACCGGTTTTTCTGTCACTGCTGTAAATGTGAAACAAACCCCAAACTCCCGGTGAGTCACTTTTGGAGAGTGTTTTTCCCCCCACATGGCAGCTGGGGATCATTCACGCCGCCACGAAGGGACGGATTAAGACTTATGGAGCTTTTTCTTTTTATAAATACGCAAAGTTAACTGTTTGTTTTTTGTTTTTTTACTAAAATTATAACTAGAATTATCACTAAAGCACACATATGACAGCCTACTTCGTGGTTGTTGTATGCGTAAAGCATGGATCTTACATTAGAGAGAGAGGGAGTGAAATCTGGTGATTCACGTTGCCATATTTAGAAGCACCACTGTTGGCGACTGTGGGTCCAGTTGTCTTCTGTCAACTGCGTGTGAGAGACGCAGGAGGGGCTGGCTGGGTGTCGCCACATGCACCACAAGCGCTCCCTAAACTGTTACATGCCTCAGAGCCGCAAATAGGTGCCTTTACCTTTAACCCCTGCAGCCAGATTAGTTTTGTCACATTTTTTTGTCTCAATGAAGCCCAAACACAACACCTCAACTGTTTAACTTTAATAGTTTTTGCTGGAGATTATTCCTTCCTGTGGCGCCGTGATAGCAGCTGTTGGAGTGCATTTGTTGCGCAGCTGCAGGTTACGCACATTGCATATTGTTATGATGAAGCACATGCGCACGTGTGTTTGTGTGTGACGAAAAGAGAGCCAGTGTCTATGAGTAAGAGAGAGAGAGATGGGATTAATCTGCAGCATGTGGACAAAAATGTGTTGACACCTATGAGCAGATACATTTGCATAAGGTTTATTTTCTGATTCCTTTTTTGCTACTTTACTTGTTTTTTAAGATAGAGAGGGATGCATATTTCACAACAATGTCCCTAACCATTCATCCACAGGGAGGCATCATTTGTATGAACTTTTGGTTTTGGGCTAGAGCTGCAATTATTTTCATGATCTATTCATCTGCAGATGACGTTCTCCATTAATTGATCCATTTTGGTCTATAAAATTTCAGAAAATAGTGAAAAATGTTCATCCCACTTTCTCATATATCCGTTTTGTGAGTCCAAAACCGAAAGATAGTCATTGTATTATTATATAATACAGAAAAAGCAGGACTTTTCCATATTTTTGAGGCTGAATCAGCATTTTCTGCCATTTTTGCAAGAAAAATAACTTTGACGATTCATTTTCAGTCGATCACCAAGTCTATTAATCAACAGATCATTGCTGTTCTTGTTTGGGCTATGCCCCTCACTTCTAATTCATGCAAATTATAATGCAACATGAGCATGGAATAACATTTAAGACAATAGTGTGCCTCCAGCAGTTTGGAAAAGACCATTTTCTCTTTCGAGTTTTGCATCCTGGTGGCCAAGAAGACAACTGCAGTCCATTTGGTAAGTTTTTGGCCAGGAACAGGGATGGTTTAAGGTTTTTCTTTTCCAATTATGTGGCACATTGGGTACAACATTAGGCTCTTATGTAGTTCACTGTGCCAACACCTGGTATCATCCCTGGTATTCCAGGGGAGGCCAGTCATATTTAAGACAGGACAGTCAGGTTGTTTGTAAAGAAATTGTTTTCCAATTAGAAGTAAGAGAACTAGCACAGAGCGCTGACCTCAGCCACATTCAGCACCCGTTGGGATGAGCGAGATCACTCAACATCAATCTGCAGTAAAATCCCAAACTCCTGCTGAAAGCCTTCTCAGAAGAACGGATGCTGTTATAGCAGCAGATTAATCCCCACAGTTTGGCATGAGATAAGAAGTTTTTGTCCACATTCTTTTGCCAGTCTAGTGTATGTTTCTTTTTTCTCTTAAAGGATTTCATCTGCTCCAGATGTGATTCTGACTTCATTGAAGAGGTGACAGAAGACTCCAGGTACAGCTCAGTTTGGAGGTTTAAATTCACTGTTCTTTGGTTTATAAAAATGTTTCAATGTAATAAAATGCATGATGTTCACTGTAGTGACACGTCAGGCTCTGAAGAGTTGTATTTTATTTAGTCTTCTGCAGAACAGCACATCAGCAGCCAGCGACAATTCCGACTCGTTGTTCTCAGAGGTATGTGCTTACAAATGGCATTTTAATACGCGCACTCCTCTTTTTATGAGGCTTTGTTTGACATGTTGCTTCTCTGGTCCCTTTCCAAGTTATGGCAGCTGCTGTTTATGGAGCGCTCTGCTCTGCTGTCGCATCCGCCCTCATCAGAGTCCGACCCGGATGACAGCGAGCAGGTATCTGCAGGTCAGAGCCTTCCATCTCCAGTGTCTCCAGGAGCTGTCGAGGCCCGAGAACCAGAGCCTCCTTCCCAGCCTGAACAAGAGACGACATCCAGGCCTGAACAAAGGCCCGCAGTGGAAGGGTGTGTGGACATGGTACACAGAAACATCACCAGTGTGTACTGAAAAAAATCCTTTAGTATGCCTTGACTGTGCCAGTTATTTACATACAGGGTTCCTATGGGTGCTGGAAATCCTTGAATACACTTGAAGTGCTTGGATTTTGAGTAGCCGAAAGTTCTTAAAACTGCTTGAAATGTGGTCTCAGGTTGGATGTGGGGATAGAAGACCACAAATTAGCATTGTTTATACAGGAAGTCATGCAATTTTTGTATTTTCTAGCCTAATATTCATTCATCATTTTAAGAAATGTAATTTCTGATGCACAGGCATATCAGTGATGACTTCAAATAGAAAAGATATCTGCTTCTGTCACATTATTTGTTATATTGTTATTAATATATTCAGATTTGGGTACATATCTACCAAGCGGGCACTTTTGTGGCATTTTTTCCGAACATGGACGTGCTAAAGTGTGCAGTATGTTTGGTTTAACTATACTGTATATAAGTATATATTTTATAACACCTGTGAGGTGCTAGAAAAGCTTGAACATGCTTGAAAGGTGCTTGAAATTAACTTTAAAACCACATAAAACCCCTGTATACTTTTCTTGTGATGTAGAAGTAAAGGGAAATAAATAGCAGACATGGGGAACCACCAACATACCATTTAAACTTATTAAAAGCTTTTTGCACACATTTATAATTTTGTTATGAACAGAAACAACTCTCATAGCACCTGCAAATTTTTACATTTCCACAAGTTTGAAGCCCCCTCTTTTATAATGTAAACACTCAATTTTGTGGGGTTAATGTTCTTCAAAAGGTGAGTAAAGTTGGAAACACCTTTGTGAGCTTCCACACTTTTGGATCTTTACGTAAAATCATTATTCTTCATCATGTGCAGTCATGCAGTGTCAGTATCAGACAGTACGCTGTTATCTGTTGTGTGCCTTGTCATTTTGTTTGAAGGGAGCAGCTGCGTGCATCAGTTGATTTACTAACATATGGCATGCATTTAAACTGCTGAATATACAGTAAAGTATGTGTTTTGAAAGCACACTAAAGCCAACATCTTTGCTGTCTCTTTCTGCCCTTTCAAGGATCGTGCAGCAGTTCTTGGCCGGCCTGTTTGCCAACAATGGAAACCCCGGTGCTGCACCAGCTGCACTGTAGGCACTTTCTAATCTTCGTTTTACATCAGTTACTTTTGATTTCATCTAATGTTGTGGATAACCTCCATTTATCTCTCTCTCTCTCTCTCTCTCTCTCTCTCCCTTTCCTGCTCTCTTTCTGTCTGTGTCTCAGATCCAACATGCTACAGTTGCACTCAAACCCTGGAGATTATGCGTGGGGTCAGGGAGGCCTGGATGCTGTCATCACAGAGGTCAGTGATATCACAGGCGTTGATTTCTAAGCTTAGAGTTTGCTTTTATCATGGTTACTCATTCTTCATCTTCCCTCTCTCACAGCCTTATATAATGAAACACAAAACCCCCATTAAGTTACAAACTCTTCTATCCATACACCCGTTTTTATTCTTGTTTTGCCTCAGTTTGCCCTCTCTGCCCCTCCACCTTTCTATCCATATTCATTCTTTCTTCTCCCTCTCAGCTGTTAGGACAGTTGGAGAGCACAGGTCCGCCTCCTGCTGAAAAGGACATGATCTCATCCCTGCCAACAGTTTGCATCTCTCAAGAACAGACAGGTAGAACGGCCAGCATAATCCATTCTCCTTTTCTTCCTTCCCTCCTGCTACCTTTACGCTTCTCTTCCTATCTCCTTACTTTGCCCTATCTTTCTTTACTCATCTCATCCTTCCTTTTCTCCTACTTTTCCTTCCCTCCTTGTAGCTCTTCTCTTTCTTTTCTTTCCTCATCCTATCTCTCCTTACTTCCACTAAACTTTCATTCCTTGTCTCGTCCTTCCCTCCTTCCTTTTTTTATCTTTTATCTCTTATTCCCATCTTTCTTTTTCACCTTCCCTGATCTCATCTTTCCTTTCCTCATCCAATCACTCCCGGATATCTTTCCTCCTCCTGTCACTCCTCCACTCCTCATCTTCCCATCCCTCATATTTTCCTCCCCTCCCTCTATATCTAGCTCTACCTCAATCATCCCATGTTTCCTTTCCTTTTCCCTGTTTGTATAATATCTAATCATCTTTCCTTTTCTCTTTATTTGTTTTCATTCCTCCTCCTGTCTTTCCTTGCATCCCTCTTTTTTCCTTTCAACTTCCTATTGCCCTTCCTGTCCTCCTATGTTCCCACCTTTCTTTCCATTTCTCTTGGTTTCTATCCTTTCTACCTATTTTTCTTTCCTTTTCCCAGCTCTTCTCTTTCCTCATCCTATCTCTCCTTACTTCCTAACTTTTTTTTCCTTGTCTCTTCCTTCCCTCCTTCCTTTTTTCATCTTTTATCTCTCATCCCCCTTTCTTTCTCGCCTTCCCTGCTCTCATCTTTCTTTTCTTCCACCAATCACTCCTTCCCCAAGATATCTTTCGTGCACTCTTTTTTAACCCTCCTCTTCCTCTTTTTTAATCTGTTTTCCTCCTCCCGTCACTCTACCCTCTTCAACTTCCCATCCCTCCTATTTTCCTTCCCCCGTCTATCTCTATCTCTACCTCCCTCATCCCATATTTTCTTTCCTCTTCCTGTTCTTATCTCTTATCATCCTTCCTTTTCTCTTTATTTACTTTCTTTCCTCCTCCTGCCTCCTGTCTTTCCTTGCATCCCTCTCTCTTTCCTTTCAACTTCCCATTGCCCTTCCCCTTCTCCTATATTCCCTCCTTTCTTTCCTTTTCTCTTGGTTTCTTTCCTTTCTTCTTCCTACTTTTCTTTACTTTTCCTCCTTCCTTCCTTGCATTACTCTTCCTTTCCATTCATCCTACTATTCTTCCTTCCCTCCTATTATTTTTACTCTTCTCTTCCTATTTCTTCTTACTTCCTCCTATCTTCCTTTCCTTCTTTCATCCTTCCTTTTCTCCTACTTTTCTTCCCTCATCCTATCTCTCCTTACTTCCTCTTATCTGTCTTTTCCTCATCTCATCCTTCCTGTCCTCCTCGACTTTTCCCTCTCCTCCTCCTATACCTTTCCCTCACATATTATCCTTTCCTTCTCCTATCAGTTCTTTACCTCCTCTTTCTTCTGTGTCCTTCATCCACTTTTCTTTACCTATTCACCACTTTGCTTTTCTCCTCATATCTTGCCTCCTCCTCTCTTTCCTAGTTACTTGAGTTAGTAATCAATAATAAGTAATACGTCTTTATGACCTGGGTGCAGACTACTTTCTAAAAGTAGTGAAAGGTCCCTAAAATAGTTTTATTCATGCCTCACAATGACTTCTCACAAGACATGACTTATTGACCATTGATAAAGCCTGAGGTAAAAGATATATGACTTACAGTAAAGTGGTACGAATGCTGCTAAATCTTTATTCACACATCATTAAACTGGGGTAGTTATGTGAAATGACAGAGGACTACATTACAAATGTATCACTGTGTTCCTCTCTAACAGCCTGGAGACCTGTCTTGCACATTTGAGGTGCTATGAATCATCAAAAGAAATGTTATGACTGGGTTTTCTCAATCTACTCCTCTCTGTTTGTGTCTGTTTCTCTTGCATTCACTCATACTTTCTGTTTCTGTTTTTTTCTTCTATGTGTGTGTGTTTCTCTCTTTCAGACTGCAGACTGGAGTGTCCAGTTTGTAGGGAGGAGTATGCATCAGGGGAATCTGTCAGGAAGCTACCCTGCCTACATTACTTCCACAGTGAATGTATAGTTCCTTGGCTGGAGCTGGTAAGGACGAGGAGTGGATGTGGTCAGTGGGCTGAAGTGTTTGCAGGTTTTAAGAGTGTGTCACACATCCTGAGTTGAGGGCAACAGGAACATTTTTGTCACTGATGTTTTTGTCAGGCTGCACCATAGATGCTGACTATTTTTTCTTGCAGAATAATTTGTTTTTCTCTCCGTCTCTCAGCACGATACCTGCCCAGTGTGCCGAAAAAGCCTTGACGGAGTCGACAACAGCCTCCCGCCCACATCAGAACCCCCAGAAGCCCACTCCATCAGGACAGAACAACAGGAGAGGCAGGCGATCTGAGGAACCTCCAAACAACTCTACCTCCTTCACTGTTTTCAAGAGACACGCTGCTCGCCTCAGCCCGCTCCCTCTTCACCGACTGCTTATGAATAAAATACATTACATGCATCACAGTCATAACTTTCAGCTTCAACTCACACTTCATTCATCACTGCTAAAGGACCTTTATGTCTTCGCCATTTCTAAACTACACTACACACCATGCAGGATCGTGCAGTTAGCGGGCGAGATGTGGAGGTGATGTGTCCTTCTCGCTACACTGCCCTCTTAAGTGGTTTTCTGAATCACTGACTTTGATGTCATGAACTAATCGCCACTGCGCTGCCAGTGGTTGTCAAAATGATAGGAATTCACAGAGTTATGAAGCAACACTTTTGCATTAAGGCTTTTGGTAAGACGATTTCTTCATCCAGATTATTTTGTTTTTCCACCCAATCTGATTCTCTATATTAAAGCCTAACCCTGTGATCTCCACCTTCTTTCATCTTCCATATCATGACAGAGTCTGAGGCAGTTTAGTTTTTTTCACTGTAGACTGCTTATTGGTCTACCAACCAATGTCCCTATTATCAGGAGATTTAATTTGGTTGTCAGCACTGTTGTTACTGCTTAATTATTGTGTGTTTTGTCTCTTCTCTGTTGGATAAACATTTAAAATAGAGACAAAGTTAAAATACAGAGAAACTGAAATGATTGAAGAAGTGCTGGATTATTTACACAATATTATTGTAATATTGCATTATTTAAATATTATGGCTATTATTAATACTGGTGTATTGTAACACCCGTAACTTCATGTACTGATTATTTTTTATTGATTAGTTTATTTTTTTATTTGTTGCTTAATCATTTGCTTTATTACTATTTAATTGGCAAAAAAATAAATATAAAAGAAATGTAAAAAACAAAAACCTATCAAAGGGCTATATCCCAATGTCATTGGGATATAGCCATAAATTAATTTTAATATGATATCAGAATTTAATATTTTAAATATAACAGTAATCATCATTACTAGTATTGAACATCCCTAACTGCAGCTTTTAATTATTTTCATTATCAATTATTTATTTTATCGAATCATCAATGAATCAGCTTCTGAGTCTATAAATGAGCAAAAAACAAAAAAAGTGAAAAAATTAACATGATGTTACTATTTCATTATTTAAATATTAAGTTATTATCAATGCCAGTAGTGGAACCCATCAATTCCAGTTGACACCATCAGATTATAATAAAAAAAAAAGAAAAGCAGCAAATCCTCATATTTTAGGAAGCTGTTAACACAAATGACTGGCACGTTTTGTTGAATGAATACACATCATTGGAGCTCTCACAGCCCTGGATTACAAATGTGATTTTTTACATCCATACTCATGATAATTGTGAAACTAAGTTTTTTCCTCTATAACCGTATCATCAAAATTGATGATTGTTACACCGCAAATTGTCACACTGTTCATGTCATGCATCAATATATTTTTGTCCAGTGACTGATGAGTAGAGATGCAGAAGGAGGTAGAGCAGGAAAAGCTCGAGGAGGAGAAGCTGGAGGAGATGGAGGAGAAGAGGCTGGAGGCTCACAGGTGAGGTTGAAAGAATAAACATTAGTCATGAGATTAAAAATTGTGACATGAGCTGGGTCAAGAACTCAAAAATAAGTGTAAAATTGGTGGTACAGAGTTGGAGTGAAGTTCACTAACAAGGTGAAACACAGAATTGGGTGATAATGTTTTGCTACATGCTTTACAAAAGTTCAAACCAAAAAAGGGAACAGTAAACTTAAAAGTAACAATAGAAAACTAGAATAACTACTAGAAAACACAGTGAACTGAAAGAGTTTGAGTTTTATTAAATAAACTTGTGCCCCCCCACCCCACCTCTGAGATCAAAATTTCGTCCATGCCCTGAAGAACTAACATCCTTATGGAGCAGAATTATTTATTTATAGGCTAAAGTGCCTCCTCCTGTCTGTACTGTTTATATACTGTAACGTTGTGTTGACACTAGTCTGTGCAGAAGCTGAGAGCAGCAGCGCCACTTTGACAGTTGACTGTTGCATTCCAGCAAACACACCCTCAGCCCGGCCACAGACACAGAATAGTGAAATAATGAAACACAGACATTTTTGTCAATGACCAAAGGACCGCAGGAACCACGTACGACCGACATTTGCTCTCCTCTCCTCTCCTCCCCGCTCCCCTCCGCCCTCCTCTGCCCGTCCTCCTCCTCCCTCCCTCCCTCCTCCTCCTCTCTGGGACCGAGAATGCCCGTGTTGTACTGACACAGTAGCGATACGGGCTGAGTAGACATGGAGGCCCGGTTAACGAGGGAGGCCCGTGCTGACACATCCAGGCCTAGCTAACGGCGTGTCGGGAGTGGATTTCGGAGCATCTCGGGAGATAACACGGACACCAGCCGCTGTAAGGAAAACAGGATTTTAACACGGAGGAAGAAGGAATAGAAGGCGATCCATTTCGGGTCTCTGTTGATTCAACGCAGCCGCCATTTTGTTGACAGTTAGTGTTTTTTTAATAACCTACACGGCGCTGCATCTGTTATTTTACACCGCTGGAATTTAACCCGCTGGAATTTTTTTCTTCGTGTATATTTCTGTCGATTTAACCGCTCGCTTGTCTCTGAATTAGCGTGGGGAGATTTTTGTGCTTTAGCTGACATGCTAGTGCATCGCTAGCCGTCGTAGCTGAGATGTAGTAACACGAGAATGTGACGGAGATGTAAGATTATGTGCATCACTTGTCCGGGGTTGTGTCATATTCACTCGGTTTACACGTTGTTTTTGAAAGCTGTAGGCGTTTTGCTACTCATTTGCAGCCTCCATACAGCGTAAGTTAAAGCTGAATTTGCCTAAATCGCCTTGAAACAGGCTGCTTATAGACGGCTAGTTAGCCTCTGCCAGTGCCATTGATACAAAATGTAGCACAGGCTGTCTATTATTGGACGGATGGTAGCTTGTTACAAAATAAACACAAACCTTTCACAATGCTTGGGTTATTTTTTGTGTGAACCATGTAGCCACGCCATACTTATTACTTTACCGCCTTGCCTGTTATTATCCAAAATATTATGGAAATACATATTTTTTGGTGGGGATGCTTTACACGGTGACACCATCGCAACTTTGTGTTTTGGAGGTGGCAAGGTTAATCAATTTTCTGTACGCGGTCAAGAGCCGTGTGCATTGATTTCTGATTGGGATTTGTGGCTGCGATTAAGATTATTGCTTAGTTATAACCATTTTGGCACATCGGAAAAACAGCATTTTGTTATGCATGTGTAGCTTTGATACTTGGAGACAAAATACTAATTTCATATTGTCGCTTTATCTCATGTTACTTGCTTTCGATTTTTACATTTAAAAAACAGCAGTAATGTAGCACAAATCTGACATTTTTCATGTTTTTTTTGTGGCAATTCAGCACTTGGAAGATAAATTATGTGGCCACCACGTTAATACACACGAAGGGAGGACACAGAGCCAAATAATGTGAACACCGTTTCTGGACATTTACAGAGGTGAGTGAATATCATCATTTTAATACATTTGTAGATTTTGTTGTTGTTGACATAACGGTGCAGGAATCAGGTTTCTCACTCACTGCTATCAGTCCCGTCAGGAGATTTTTTTTATGCAATGTTTGCACGCAAGTAGGTGAAATTATGTCTGCATGCATTGCAGTGTCACCTTAACGGCTTTCAGAAACTGCAAGAGCATGTCTTTGAGGCCGGATTTCCTTTCGATTGAAGCCGTAATTATGAATATGACTAAACGGGGGTGAATTTGCTGAGTGAATACTAGTGGATTAAGGGGTGATGCTTTTCTCAGGCTCACGAGTTATTCCCTTGAGGGGCAGTGTTGACTGTACAGGAAACCGAAAGCAGATAACGTTATTTGGTTCGTTCAGCCCTCTCCGCTGGCCAGCCACGTTTTTTGCATAACATGAAGGAAAGTGTAGTTAATTAAAATGTTATGCATACATGTTATCCAGTGTATTTTAAACCAGTTACTATCATACGGGCTGTTAGAGACTGGTGTTTGCAGGTTGCTGCTGTGACTGACACCTGTCATTCCGGTCCGATTTCTTGCAGCCTTTTCTGCAATCTCGTATGTTTAAACATTATAGCAGCCACTTTGATTTAAGGTGATAGTATGTTAGACTTATGTTCGAGCACTTCCGCTGTTAGATGATACAAACTAGCGGTAGTAGTAAAGGAATTTGGCTGATCTCCCCCCCTGAGCACGGCTCTGTACTAATGCCGATAGAGTAAAAGCCCTGGAAATGACACGCAGCTCTGAGGGCAGACGCCAGCCCTCATGTGAATGATGTGGGGGGTGGGTGGGTTGGATACTATTGCTATGGCCAAAGGGAAATCAGCAGTTATGAACAACGTGTGCAAAAGTGAGGAGGGAGTGAAAGGAGGGAGGGAGTAAGGGGAGGAAAGAAATGGGAGGGGGCGCGGGAAGTTGTTTACTACGTTCCTGTCTGCTCTGCCATTTCTTATAGGTTACAGGCCTGATATTGATTATTGATTCTCCTGTTTTCCCATTTTAATTTCTGACATATTTTCGTGTTTTATATGCCCGTCTTTCTGCGTTAACTCCTTTTTATTTCTCCGAAAGTAAAAGCAAGCAAACAAACAGTCAGGCATGATGACTGATATCTGTCTTCAGAACCAGTAGTGCTGTCATTCTGTTGTTTTTCAGTATAACTGTAAAAAGCCCCGAAATGACTGCAGTGTAGTGTTAATGCTTTGTAAGTACAGAAGTAACTGGATGCTCAACATGAAAATGATATGCTGTACCGTTACGGCTTATCAATCACAAAATAGAAAGTGATTCGTGCCCAGTGTCGGATCATTTACAGTAGAACAAGTGCCAGTAAATGACCTGGCTTAGCTTGTTAGAGGTGAGAGGAATGTTTTTGGCTCTCCGGGCGGCTTTTCTCTAGACTTGTGTCAGTAGCCTCACACAGAGTTAGGTACTACAGTGGCTTATTTTTGGCATAGCTGCTGTCAGGCAGCGGAAGCAGCTAGTATCACTGTGAGCGCTTAGTATAAAAGAATGAGGAGAACATTTGTCACTCTGTGAGAGAAGGACACAGGGAACGGAGCTGGGGGAGGGATGGTGGGTGAAATGTGTTTTTGATTAAAATAGGAACACAGTGACTTTAGTTTGTGTGCTGCTACTACTGCTTTCCAAGTTTTCGAAATAGAGGAGGGAGAGGACGGAAAAGCTTAAAGAAAACGGTGAAAGAACACAGAGATTGATGGAGTGTTCAAGAAAAGAGGGAGGTGTGATTTCAGTGTGGTATGTGTAGCGAGGGGGAGTCTGCAGTTTTGAGGCGAAATGGAGTGAGTAATTGAAGTAAACACAGAAAAAGTGGGCGTGGGGGAACGACAGGCCAGACTCCAAAAATTGGGCTGCGTTTACTGTGTGGTTCAACAAAAAAAGAAATCTCTACTACTGTTTTCCACAGTCGTAATCCAAAACAAACATGGTCTGAGACACTTTGTAGGGTAGGTTTCTTTTTTTTCCTCTTGCTGTGACACTTTAGTGATGTGTCGACTTGTATGACTTTCCTCAGGCTCCATTAAGTGGCTCCTTTAGTGCTCTCCACTAATGTAGGGCGCAGAGAAACCGCCGGCACGTTGACGCTCTATCACTCACTCTCAGTTGCTGCTGGCGAAGGCTGGGAAAGGCGGCCGGATCCTCTGTCTAGTCCCAGAGGGCCCAATGTGCTGAGGTCACAGTTCTGAATTGCCTCCAAATGACTTCACCCAGAGAAAGCACCTGCTTGGGGGCGAATCCGCATTAAATCACTCAGTGGCCACAGGGAGCTGTAGACAACTTCATTGAATTGGCCTGTCCTCTAAGGAGCACAATTAAGAAACATGCTGCTCTATGCTGCTGCTGTGCTAACATAGGGTGTGAGCTCTTTGCCACAATCACACACACCCGTTTCCACTGCAACTAATGAGGGAACTTAAGGGATTGCTCATTTGGCATCCCATCCTGTAACACCTCATAAGGATGCGGCAGCACGGTGGGATTAACTATTGAATCTAGGCTTGGAATATGGGCTTTGTAGTTCTCAGGTGGACAATTCAAAGTCCTTGAGCCTTAGGTTAAATTTCCCAGGTAGAAGAGCCTTGGCTGTGTAAATAGGTCACAGATTGTTATAGGCTGTGAGGACGAACACACCATAAAAAGTCACCCAGACGGGATGAAGGACAGCCTCTAGCCAAATAGATGATAAAAATTGTTGCCCTCTGTCTGCTTACTACCATCATTCATTATAGGACATTTTATACTTCTCAGGTGCAGGGTGATGTTTAAAACTGTCAATGTTTGGTTTATGTTCTGTGTTGCGGTGACTAATGTTGAATGTTTTTTTTGTTATTTTCCCTCCACCTTCCTTCTCTCTCCCTGCTCTCCCTGTCTTTACTCTGACAGTTGAAGGACGGAGAACGAGGGCTGGACAGCCGAGGAAGGGAGAGAAGCCACTTCTAAACAAGGAGAGCTTCACCCTCACCGTTACCCCCCTCCCCCCTTTCCCCCTTAACCCCTTTCCCATACCCCGACAAAAACTCTACCTGGTATCCACAACATTCCCTCCCTAGTAAACCTGCACATCCTGTAAAGTTCTGATGGATCCGAAAAATCAGGGGGGAACTGCAACTCCACCTCCTCTTCTCTCAGGTGTCCCCTCAGGGGAGCGAGAGAAAGAGGGAGGGGGTGGAAAGAAAGAAGAAGAGGAGGAGAAGAAGAGAGACAGAGAGAAAGAGGGAGCTGCTGCTGCCTCTGCTGCTGCAGCAGGGGCAGGAGCGAATGGGCAGGGTGGAGCTGGAGGTGACCAGTCCCATTTCTCCATCAAAGAGAGCAGCCTGTCCGAGGGCAATGTCAAACTTAAGATAGGACTTCAGGCAAAACGCATGAAGAAGCCCCCTAAGATCTTGGAGAATTACGTGTGCCGACCAGCCTTCAGGGCCACCGTGAGGCATACGGGGCGCGGAGGTGGCGGTGCTCGTGGAAACCGTGCTGGGGCTACAGGTGATGGGGCAGGAGCACAGACCCAGAGTCCTTCACATGGCAGGGAAAAGGATAAGGAGAAGAGTCCCAGTGTCAACAAACCAGCTTCATCATCTTCATCAATCCCCTCCGCTAAAGCTCCTACGCCACCTCCTCCTGCTCCTCCTCCCGTCAGCACTACCACCCTGTCACCCTCCCAAGTGAATGGGAGCGCTCCAGCAAAAAGGGTAAGCAGGGAGAACATAGTCAGTTTATGTATTTTGATTCAGCAATGGATTCATACTCTGGAAAAAGGGAAAATCTGGTATAGACGGTCAGATTGTTCACCCGTGTATTACATTTCTTTTTTGTACATTTACCCTACTTCCTTAAAAATGTTATTATTGCTCAGTCGTCGGTGAGGAAGTGGTCAACAAAAAGGTTACTGCAGTAATCACTGTGTTATTGCACGGATAAAGAGCAGAGCATAAATTGTTCTTTAGTTTTCTTTGTGTTCTCTGTTGGCCTGTCTCTATTCATCATGCACCACCCCCTCCCATCTCCCTCCGTCTGTGTCGTCTATCCTCTGTTTCTGCACTGCAATGTCCTCTCCACCCCCCTCTGCTACATGACCCCCTCTCCAGCTCTCCCTCTGTCCCCAATCTGACCCTGATAAGTGTTATTGAGTTGAGTGTAACTTCCCCCCCTGGGCATCCCGGGGGAGCAGCAGACAGAAAATCTTATCAATGTATTGCAGTTTGTAAAGCGTTATAGAAACCTATTTCTGATTGATGGTTTGTTCTATCTCAGGCTGTCAGATATTTTAGGTTCAGAGCTATTAGAAGCTTCCAATTTGGCCATATTCCTCTTAAATTTGTAATCGCATATCTGTGTACGACTTTTGTTTAAAATTTTGTGTCTCTGAAATTTAAGTGTTCAGAGAAAAGTGTATCCACACATCCATTTAATTTAGAGCTGTAATAATTAAATTATTCCTCCTCCACCTATTGGTTCTCACTAACTTGCCATCTCCTTTTCTTTGCAGGGTTCACCAAAGACGGATTGCAAGTCTGATACAAAGCCAGACACGAAAGCAGCCAGCACCACATCTGAGAGACCCCTCAACCTTCATCGCCCTCCACCAGACAGCAAAACGCATCCCTCTGGGAAGAAAACACCAACTCCACAACCCAACCCCCGGACAGCTTCACCTTCTCCACCACTTCCTGCATCAAAAGAACCCATCTTTGAAGCTGTCAAACCTCCACAATACACCTACAGCACTGAAAGTCAGAGAGACAAGGACAAGAGTGTTCAAAATAGGGGTACACCCTCAGTTGCTGAAAAATTAGCTCAACTCATAGCGACTTGCCCACCATCAAAGACCCCCAAGCCAGCCAAACCTGCAAAGATTGAGCCCGCTCCTTCTCTGCCAAGCTCAGGTTTTATGGCCCCCACAGCCAAGCAACGAGACAGGGCTATGGCGAACAGGAACACATATTCAAGAATGGTACACCTTTCTCCACCACCTCCTGTATCACGGCCACCTGGTCGGCCCTATGGTTCAAGGAACAAAGACTGTGTTATGGACAATTCACCTTCCATGACTCCACAAAGAAAAGAGGACACTGACGGGGCTGAGAAAGCTAGTAGCAGCAGCGGTAACAGCCACAGCAACAGCAGTAGTCGCAGCAACAGCCCAGCACTCACCTATGCTAATAACCGCCTGTCAGCCATGTCAAAGGACAGCAACAGCGACAACAGCAACAGTAGCATTTCTAAACCACAGTCACGTCCAGCTCACTGTCTACCCCACAACACATCTTCACAATCTTGTCCCATTTCATCCTCTTCAAGCACTTCAGCCGAGCAGAGGACAGTGAGTGCAGTGAGTCACCTGGGCTCCCCTGCTCCCTCACAAGGACACCATGCACGCGAGAGTCCTGCCTTGGCAGATGAAAGCAGTGCAAGTGAGAGGGATCAGGACAGTGATGGCCCTAGAGACTTAACCAAGTGCCCTCCTTCAACAGGAAAGCCAGAAGGAAAAGACAAGGGGGCTAGTAATCAATCACTGCGAGTTGAGAGGGGGAAGAGTTCTAGTCCAAGTAAGCGCAGTCCTAATCGGGATAGTAGCCGCCCTGGTCGGACTAGCAGTCCCCCTGAGCCTGTACGACAAAGAGCGTCTTCTTCACCAGAGCCAGATGATGATGATGATGATGATGATGATGAAGGCCCACCAACACCACTCAGAGATGATTCTCCTGATTCATCCGCAGACTCTTCAGCAGAGCAGGACAGCAAACCCCTTAAAAAACGCAGGGGGAGGAAACCTCGCTGGAGTCGTCATATGAACAAGCTGCCGGGTCAAAGAGCGGGCCAGGATTGTCTTTTCGACCAGAGCAAAACCACTTTGCCTTTATCTTCAAGCTTGGAAACGCCCTCACCGCCGACTAAAAGACCTGTGGGCAGGCCTCCAAACCCAAATAAGGTCAAACCAAATCCTGTGCCACAAAGTCCAACGTCACATCTCTTTTCAGGCCAGCCTAAGAAAAGGGGAAGGCCGAAGTCCAAAATGCCAACACTTGACGCTCCGGCTCGTGGGTGCCTTCCAAACAAGCTGGCCCCCTCCAAGGTCTTTTCATCTTTAATGAAGTCCAAAGAAGAGCAGGATCCACCTGTTCTTCACCCAGAGGTGGACCTGAATCCCCCTAAACCTATGCCTAGAAAACGTGGACGCCCCAAGCGCCTTCCTCCTACCTTACCCCAGGAGTCTCAGCCTCCCACGTTGGCTCCAGAGGCCGGGGACATGGGAGACAAACGGTTCCGCACCAAGGGAAATGGGCAGCTTATCATGAAAACTATTATAGGCAAGATCAATAAGATGAAAAGTATGAAACGGAAGCGTATCCTCAGTCAAATCTTGTTAGGCCCAAGACCAGAAGACACCCCTAAATGCGCCCCCACTGGGGTGGTTGGCTCTGTGGAAGCTGCAACTCAATCATTGTCCTCACTGGCGGCTTCTTTTGGGGGGAAATTGGGGCCACAA